>NC_053040.3:481960403-482598070 GCF_002575655.3 Aegilops tauschii subsp. strangulata
ACATCTTCCCGGCCGGTATATACGTACGAATGTAAACGACACATGTCTAGGCTGTATAAATACGTACGTATGTGTTTTTTATGTTTGCGTCGACGTGCGTATGTGATAGTGATGGCAGTGGCAGTCAGATCTATGGGGTGCACGTATGTGGCCCATGTATTCAGACACCAACCGCGCCTCACGCATGCATGCATGCATGCATGTTCTACCCTCGCACCAACTCTCGTGGCTTTTTAATTTCGTGCTGTTTTTACTGAAAATAAAATGCACTCTGAGGTTACTCTACCATGCGTGTTTCTGCTCTCATAGAGAGCACTGGCTTCTCGCAAAAAAAAAAGGAAAAAAAAAGACAGAGTACTGATTAGCTAGCCTGCAGGTGAAACGAAGGTAGGAGTGGCGAATTAAGTTGGTGGGTTCGACGGGTCGGATCGAAGCCGTTTCACCGGCTATTTAATGCAGGGTCGGTGGTTCGTACGGCTACGGCGACAGCAGGCCGGCCGGCCGGGCGCTGCCAGCACTCCGCGTCCGGCGCGCGATCAGTTTCGAATCAGCTCTCGCCGTGCGGCGTGCGGTCGGCGCCCAGACCGTTAGCGGTGCGATGGATGTGGTGTGATCTGCCCGCGGGAGTCGCGGTGCTTCTCCTTGTGGGTACGGCGGGTGTTCGCCGGGCAGATCGGAGTCGGAGTCACGGATATGGCGTCGTGCGCACATGTTCGCCGGCGGCCGTCGGTAGTCACGGAGCTGTGCCTCCCCCATTCCACCGGGGCTGGCTGGAGACACAGGTGTCAACGCCCTTACTGTGTCGCGGCTGAGGCCGGGCTAGGGATGAAAGGAGACCCCTTTTACCCCTCCTACCGTGGTGGGTACATCATGATGTAGGCGGCTGATGATGGCTTGGACATGGATGCTGGGGTGGCGGCCCCGGATGGCGGTCCACGTGGTTGGCTCACTGGCGGGCAACCTCGTGGTGGTGGTGACTCTCTGTCTTGGTCGTGTGGGCGATAGAACGGGTGAGGCGGGTGGCTCCGGCGCCTTCTCTGTCTTCTCAGTGGCGGCGCTCCGATCTGGATCTGGGGATCTGACCTCGCCGTGCTAGTCCTGGACAGCTTGTGGTGGCATGGGTGAGTTGGCGAGCGAAAGCTCTACACCTCGACGCCGACGACGCCAACGCTTGCAGGTGCCGCTATCTTCCCGAAGATGTTGTCGTGGTTCTTCTCTCCGTGTCAGGGCTCCGGGTTAAAACTCTGTTCGTTGTGGATGCGGCAGTGGTGACGCTTGGCGTTGTTTTTCCTCTTGAGGGTGTTGTCGTGGAGTTTAGGTGTGCTAGGGTGTAGTGTGATGTTGTGCTCAGTTCTTCCTGTAGTTTTTTTGGCTTCGTTGCCGGTTACCATAGGATCGGCTTTGTAAGAGGGCCACTTCACCACCTTGTATCGTTCGGCCGTGTACCTGTTCGGTTATGGCTTTATTTATAAAGCGGGTGAAAGCCTGTTTCGAGAAAGCATGTTTTTTTGTAGGTAAAAGCATGTTCAGTTCAAAGGCATTTTTTTGGCACACACTGTGTTTCTTTTCTTGTTCAGATCACAACATATGTCTTTTTTGCAAGGTACTCCTAGTTTACATGCATGTAGAAGACATGAGCATGTCTCTTATACAAAACCTTTTCTTTTTAAAATTGTTTAACTTTTTGTGTGTGGATATATTTTACACCTTGAAGCATGTGACCTCGTGAGTACAAACGGATATCCGCTACGATATGCCTTCGTTTTCATTTTTTTGTTGCAGTTTTTCTTTACATAACTTTACAAAAAAAGAATTAAAAAAAATACAGATGGTGTTTCGGCGACATTTGCATGGACATAAGGGCATGACTGGATTGTGGTTGGCACAAGTATTTCCCTTTTATAAGGTCTCGCTTTGGAAAGGTGTATGCATGCAACCACTTCATTGGTTGCATTGAAAGTCATTGTTGTTGATGCCATGGCCAGGGTCCCAGGGAATTAATACATTGCATGCGTGCTTTTTCATTGGCTGCATGCATGTGAGAGAGTGCATTGGGAGTGAAATGAAAAAATTAATGTGAGCAAATTACTATGTATCTTGGTCCAAAAGAAGTTGTCTTTAGGCTGGTCGTAATGGCAAGTATCATATACTAGTATCATACATATGATACTAGTGTATGATACTACATCTGTAATGCATAATATCATATGTTAGTACTCCCTCTCTCTCAGTTTATAAGGCGTGCGCGTATCCCTAGGTCATCATTTTGACCAACCTAATATAAGTCATATATTACAAAAAATATACCAATATAAACTTCAGATGTTCTATTTTCAAAAGGTATAATTTTGATGTTATATAGTTTATTTTAGGGTGATAAAATTGCCAACCTAGGTATACGCGTAGGACTTGTAAACTGAAACGGCGGGAGTATCATGGATGACTCCATTTATTGTCATGCATGACACAAAGTAGCACACCATTTAATATGATACGGTATCATGATATGATACTCAACACTCTCTTTCTTCATTTAATTCTATGTCACATCAACAAATTTGCTTAGTTGGCATGCATGATACTACCTACGATATTCCCATTACGACCAGCCTTAGACTAGCCATAATGGGTAGTAACATAGACTAGTAGCATGCCCATGTTACTAGTCTATGTTACTACCTCTATAGTGGGGAGTAACATATGTGTGGTAACATGCAACACTTCATTTATTAGGCTATAGACACATCTTGCCTTGATATGTGTGATGTTACTCATACTAGTAGTAACTAGCTAAGTTATCACTTTCATCTCTTTCTTCATTTATTGCATGTCACATCATCTATTTAACCTAGATATGTGTGATGTTACTACCTATGTTACTCCCATTGTGGTAGTCTTAGGAATATCATCAACAATTAAATATGGCAATTAATATGGATCGAAGGGAGTACATGCTTCGTGGAAACAACCACTTGGTTAATTGTTTAGAGGGTGTTTAGTGTCTTCCACCTGGAAAAATAAAACACACCTTCTGTTATTTCCGCTTGGTTTACGGTTGCCCATTTTAATATAGGTGGAAAATAAATTTGATTTCCCAAGCGGGACCTAAGGCTTTTCCTAAGAGCATCTCCAATAGAATATGTAAAATAGGAGTTATAAAAAATTATATCTCCAAAAAATGTCTTTTACATCTTCAAAAAAGAGGCAACTCCAACAGAAGATGTATATTGGAGATGTAAAAGAGCAAATCCAACAGATGATGCAAATGGAGATGTAAAGTTAGTTCAATGACCATGGGGTCGGCGGCGGCGCGACGCGATTCGAGGCGGAGGGAGGACGAGGGGCGGTGGAGGAGCGTTGGAGGGGCGGAGGAGTGACAAATCGAGGCGGCGGAGGCGATTCAAGATGGAGAGAGAAGGAAGAGCGGCTGCAGAACACCTGCGGACGACCGCAACTCGGCAGAGAAGACGATGGGAGCTCGGCGATGCGGGCAGACGGTTTCACGCGGCCAGAAAAAAAGTCGAGGCGAGTGGCCTTCGGGGCGTGCGGCAAGGTGCGCCTCCCCCTATTTCCGGCCGGGGGGGAGGGGTCTTGGCTATGAAGAAGCCTAGCCCATCCACAACTTCGTCGTGGAAGGCATTACGCCAGCTGGACCGCCGGAGAAGCTTCGATTTGAAGCGGCGGGCAAAAAGGAATTGATGGCTGCGGGCGGCGGCCCGTGGTACTACGGCGAGGGAAGCGGCGGGGAACGGGGGGCGGAGTCGCGGTGGGGCCGGAAGCCGTCGGGTAGGCGGCCACGACGGAGTTGGGCAGGCGGCGGGCGGTCGCGCTGAAGGCAGTTGGAACGTTGGCACGCGGCTCTGTTGGGAAACGTAGCATGCAATTTCAAAAAAATTCCTACTCTCACGCAAGATCTATCTAGAAGATGCATAGCAACGAGAAGGGGAGAGTGTGTCCACGTACCCTCGTAGACCGAAAGGGAAGCGTTTGACAACGCGGTTGATGTAGTCGAACTTCTTCTTGTTCCGACCGATCAAGCACCAAAAGTACGGCACCTCCGAGTTCTGCACACGTTCAGCTCGATGATGTCCCTGGAACTCTTGATCCATCAAAGTGACGAGGTAGAGTTCTGTCAGCACGACGCGTGGTGACGGTGATGGTGAAGTGATCGGTGCAGGGCTTCGCCTAAGCACTACGAGAATGTGACCAGAGGCGTAAACTGTTGAGGGGGGCGCTGCACACGGCTAACAATTGTTGGTGTGTGTTCTAGATGCCCCCTCCTCACGTATATATAGGTGGGAGGGGGAGGGGAACATCCCTAGGGCGCCCCAAGTAGGAGGAATCCTGCTTGGGGGCCTAGTCCAATTCGCCCCCCCTACCATGTTTTCCGGAGGGAGAAGGAAGGAGGAGGGGGAGAGAAGGAAGGGGGAGGCAGAATCCAGGGCCGGCCCTGGGGCAGGACGAACGGGGCGGCCGCCCCGGGCCCCCAAAAGTCAGGGGGGGGGGGGGGCTCAGGTATGCATGTGTAGTATTAGGGCCCATGTCTAGAACGATTTTTTTATATCCAGGCTTGCGTAGTGGCCCATGTTCGCATGTAGGCAGAGACGAACGTGGAAACTGGAAACCAAATCATTCGTTTCTGTGTCTAAAAAATATCGCTCGTTTTCTTGTTTTTCGGATCACGGGATCGATCAGACCCTAACCTTGATTCTGATCGTTACTTGACTCTCGTCCCTTTCTTCTTTTCGTTTACCTGTTCGAGTGTTCGTCGTCTTCAACGACTCGACCCCTGGTTCGACTCTCCTGGTCTTCCCATCATGTGGAACGGCGGCGATGCGGGCACGCAGCGCTACGCCGCTGCGACAGGTACGAGCACATCTCCTTGCGCAGTCGCGCCCAACGCTTTATGCCTTCGCCTGTACTGTTTTTTTATTCTCCCTGTTTCTTTTCTAATCCTAAATTCTCGAATCTCGATTGACCGAACAAGGAAGGGAATTGTGGCATACTCGCATTGTCGGCGCTCGCACTCGAATCATTGCACCCAACGCACAGAATAAAATTGTAGCCACATTAAATTAGAGAGAAGGTACTATACTATGCCCTAGATTTCTATAATTGATCTTGTATCTAACATAGCTTTGCGCTAATTTTAAAAGCTATAATTGTTCCTTTTAATTTCAGAACCATCATGTCAGGCTTAGGCAGAAACTATCCAGAAAGAATTGCTTGATAAATTGATATTGATACTATCATTAGCGATTTTACATCTCGGAACATTAAAAGGAATTTTGAAGGTATTATGTAATATTTTATTCTATACGCACACTGATTTTGGATGGACTTGATTGTTTTCTTTAATACAATTTTATATCAACATATGTTAATTACTATTAAACATTTATACTAAGGGCCCCGAGGGCCCCCGGATTATTGTTTCGCCCCGGGCTCCTGAATTCTCAGGACCGGCCCTGGCAGAATCCCTCCCCTTCCTTTCTCTCTTACCCCCTTTCCTTCCCCTTCCTATTCGGCCTACATGGGCGGCACAGCAGCCCATGCTGGATACTGTGTTTCCCCTCTTGGCCCAATAGGCCCATATCTTTGCTGGGGGGGGGGGGGGGGGGGGCCTGGAACCCCTTCCGGTGACCCGATATGTACCCGGTACCCCTGGAACACTTCCGGTGTCTGAATATCATCGTCCTATATATGAATCTTTATCTCTCGATCATTTCGAGACTCCTCGTCATGTACGTGATCTCATCCGGGACTCCGAACAATATTTGGTCACCAAATCACATAACTCATATAATACAAATCGTCATCGAACGTTAAGCATGCGGACCCTACGGGTTCGAGAACTATGTAGACATGACCGAGACTCCTCTCCGGTCAATAACCAATAGCGGAACCTGGATGCTCATATTGGCTCCCACATATTCTACGAAGATCTTTATCGGTCGAACCATTATGACAACATACGTTATTCCCTTTGTCATCGGTATGTTACTTGCCCGCGATTCGATCATCGGTATCTTCATACCTAGTTCAATCTCGTTACCGGCAAGTCTCTTTACTCATTCTGTAATACATCATCCCGCAACTAACTCATTAGTCACTTTGCTTGCAAGGCTTATTATGATGTGCATTACCGAGAGGGCCCAGAGATACCTCTCCGATACTCGGAGTGACAAATCCTAATCTCAATCTATGCCAACCCAACAAACACCTTCGGAGATACCTGTAGAGCATCTTTATAATCACCCAGTTACGTTGTTACATTTGATAGCACACAAGGTATTCCTCCGGTATCCGGGAGTTGCATAATCTCATAGTCAAAGGAATATGTATAAGTCATGAAGAAAGCAATAGTAATAAAACTTAACGATCATCGTGCTAAGCTAATGGATGAGTCTTGTCCATCACATCATTCTCCTAATGATGTGATCCCGTTCATCAAATGACAACACATGTCTATGGTTAGGAAACTTAACCATCTTTGATTAACGAGCTAGTCTAGTAGAGCTTACTAGGGACACTATGTTTTGTCTATGTATCCACACATGTATCAATTTTCCGGCTAATACAATTCTAGAATTAATAATAAACATTTATCATGATATAAGGAAATATAAATAACAACTTTATTATTGCCTCTAGGGCATATTTCCTTCAGTCTCCCACTTGCACTAGAGTCGCCATGTGACCAACACCCAAAGGGTTTACTAGAGTCAATAATCTAGTTCACATCGCTATGTGATTAACACACAAAGAGTACTAAGGTGTGATCATGTTTTGCTTGTGAGAGAAGTTTAGTCAACGGGTCTGCCACATTCAGATCCGTATGTATTTTGCAAATTTCTGTGTCTACAATGCTCTGCACGGAGCTACTCTAGTTAATTGCTCCCACTTTCAATATGTCTCCAGATTGAGACTCAGAGTCATTCGGACCAGTGTCAAAGCTTGCATCGACGTAACCCTTTACGACGAACTCTTTGTCACCTCCATTACCGAGAAACACTTCCTTAGTCCTCTTTAGGTACCTAAGGATAATTTTGACCGCTGTCCAGTGATCTACTCCTGGATCACTCTTGTACCCCCTTGCTAAACTCATGGCAAGGCACACAAAAGTTCTGGTGCACAACATGACATACTTTATAGAACCTATGGCTGAGGCATAGGGAATGGCTTTCATTCTCTCTCTATCTTCTACCGTGGTCGGCTTTGATTCTTACTCAACTTTACACCTTACAATACAGGAAAGAACTCCTTCTTTGACTGATCCATTTTAAACTCCTTCAAAAACTTGTCAAGGTATGTATTTTGTTGAAAGTCTTATCAAGCGTCTTGATCTATCTATATAGATCTTGATGCCCAATACGTAAGCAGCTTCACCGAGGTCTTTCATTGAAAAAACTCTTGTTCAAGTATCCTTTTATGCTATCCAGAAATTCTATATCATTTTTAATCAATAATATGTCATCTACATATAATATTAGAAATTCTACAGAGCTCCCACTCACTTTATTGCAAATACAGGCTTTACCGAAAGTCTGTATAAAACCATGTGCTTTGATCACCTCATCAAAGCGTATATTCCAACTCCGAGATGCTTGCACCAGTCCATAGATGGATCGCTGGAGCGTGCACACTTTGTTAGCACCTTTAGGATCGACAAAACCTTCTGGTTGGATCATATACAACTCTTCTTTAAGAAATCCATTAAGGAATGCAATTTTGACGCCCATTTGCCAGATTCCATAATCATAAAATGTGGCAATTGCTAACATGATTCGTACGGACTTAAGCATCGCTACGGGTGAGAAAGTCTCATCGTAGTCAACCCCTTGAACTTGTCAAAAACTTTTTGCGACAATTCAAGCTTTGTAGATAGTAACACTACCATCAGCGTCCGTCTTCCTCTTGAAGATCCATTTATTCTCAATGGCTTGCCGATCATTGGGCAAGTCCACCAAAGTCCACGCTTTGTTCTTATATATGGATCATATCTCGGATTTCATGGCCTCAAGCCATTTGCCGGAATCTGGGCTCATCATAGCTTCTTCATAGTTCGTAGGTTTGCCATGGTCTAGTAACATGACTTCGAGAACAGGATTACCGTGCCACTCTGGTGCGGATCATGCTCTGGTTGACCTACGAGGTTCTGTAGTAACTTGAACTGAAGTTTCATGATCATCATCATTATGTTCCTCTCTAGTTGGTGTAGGCATCACGGGAACAGTTTTCTCTGATGTGCTACCTTCCAATTCGAGATAAGGTGCAATTACCTCATCAAGTTCTACTTTCCTCCCACTCACTTCTTTCGAGAGAAACCCCTTCTCTAGAAAGGTTCCATTCTTGGCAACAAAGATCTTGCCTTCGAATTTGTGGTAGAAGGTGTACCCAATTGTTTCCTTAGGGTATCCTATGAAGATGCACTTCTCCGATTTGGGTTTGAGCTTATCAGGCTGAAGCCTTTTGACATAAGTGTCCCAACCCCAAACTTTAAGAAACGACAGCTTAGGTTTCTTGCCAAACCACAGTTCATACGGTGTTGTCTCAGCGGATTTAGATGGTGCCCTATTTAACGTGAATGCAGTTGTCTCTAATGCATAACCCCGAAACAATAGTGGTAAATCGGTAAGAGACATCCACTACAACATGAACCCCCTTATAGCAATGCATCTATCTGTATCTACAAGTTCATATATGCGTTGTTAGCGCCTTTACCAATGGTTTGGGATGCGTTGCCTTATCCAATGTTGCTAGAGCATAGTGCAACGCTTATACCACCATTGGTAAATTGAACCATTGCAAGAATGCAACACATAAAACAGAATCATGCAACGCTTATATATGTTGGTGCTAATGCACAGGAATCAAAATCCCGTTGCTCGGCAACAAACAACATGCAACGCTTCAAGCGTTGGTACATATATAATGTGAATAATATTATTTTTCATATTTATTTATTGCCGACAATTAAATTAATGCTCCACGTAATGGTGAAAATTATGTATTTCAAGTGAAGAAAAAACAAGAGAATATACTCACAGGAGGAAGAAATTGTATATCAAATAAAATTGTTGGATTACAATACTGGATATTACAGGAGGAACATCACCCAAATGTGATGCATAATCTAAATATTTTATTGACAACGAAACTTAAACTGAAAGCATCCATGAACATCCCTATAACTTAGCTAAAACTTAACATCATCCAATAGCTTAACTAATATTGAAAGCATCCATCATCATCTTCATCATGAATAGTAACATCATCATCATCATCATCATTGCACTAGACTTTCCATGCACCCTTATAATAGGGTTTTCTTTTGAATCTACAAACATAAAAACAAAATGAACCGTTAACACATATGGCATTGATATGATGCAAGTAGTGATAGCGGCAGGATATTAGTCACGTATAAATATTACTGCAACTGTAACTATGAAAGAATTACAAAATCTTAGCTTGTAAATATTTGATTTGTGATTTAAGTTCCTATCGCCGTTCTTCAAACATTGGAAAAAAGGCTAGTAAGGTCATTCTACTACGCATATTTTTTCCCTCTAGGAAACATTGAAATTGCTATAAATAAATAAATAAGTGAAGTGATTTTTTTAATACATTAGATACATCAGTTTTCAGTACACACACATGTGGCTTCTGCTTTTTGCTTCATAAATGTGCATAAATACTGAATATCTTGAAGAAAAGGCAAAGTTGGGGAGTCACAAATATAAATTACCTACACTTTTGAGCTAAGTTATGCATATCTGTCGTCTTTCATGTCTAATAGTAGCTTTCAAGTCCCTGTTGTCAAGTGGCTTGCATACCTTTAGAAGAACCACAAAGATTCAAACTCATCTAGCATGTATGTGAAGGAAATATGCCCTAGAGGCAATAATAAAGTTATTATTTATTTCCTTATATCATGATAAATGTTTATTATTCATGCTAGAATTGTATTAACTGGAAACTTGATACATGTGTGAATACATAGACAAACAGAGTGTCACTAGTATGCCTCTACTTGACTAGCTCGTTGATCAAAGATGGTTATGTTTCCTAGCCATAGACATGAGTTGTCATTTGATTAACGGGATCACATCATTAGGAGAATGATGTGATTGACTTGATCCATTCAGTTAGCTTAGCACTCGATCGTTTAGTATGTTGCTATTGCTTTCTTCATGACTTATACATGTTCCTATGACTATGAGATTATGCAACTCCCGTTTACCGGAGGAACACTTTGTGTGCTACCAAACGTCACAACGTAACTGGGTGATTATAAAGGTGCTCTACAGGTGCTTCCAAAGGTACTTGTTGGGTTGGCGTATTTCGAGATTAGGATTTGTCACTCCGATTGTCGGAGAGGTATCTCTGGGCCCACTCAGTAATGCACATCATTATAAGCCTTGCAAGCATTGTAACTAATGAGTTAGTTGCGGGATGATGTATTACGGAACGAGTAAAGAGACTTGCCGGTAACGAGATTGAACTAGGTATTAAGATACCGACGATCGAATCTCGGGCAAGTAACATACCGATGACAAAGGGAACAACGTATGTTGTTATGCGGTCTGACCGATAAAGATCTTCGTAGAATATGTGGGAGCCAATATGAGCATCCAGGTTCCGCTATTGGTTATTGACCGGAGACGTGTCTCGGTCATGTCTACATAGTTCTCGAACCTGTAGGGTCCGCACGCTTAAAATTAGATGACGGTTATATTATGAGTTTATGTGTTTTGATGTACCGAAGGAGTTCGGAGTCCCGGATGAGATCAGGGACTTGACGAGGAGTCTCGAAATGGTCGAGACGTAAATATCGATATATTGGACGACTATATTCGGACATCGGAAAGGTTCCGAGTGATTCAGGTATTTTTCGGAGTACCGGAGAGTTACGGGAATTCGTATTGGGCCTTAGTGGGCCATACGGGAAAGGAGAGAAAGGCCCCAAAGGGTGGCCGCACCCCTCCCCATGGACTAGTCCGAATTGGACTAGGGAGGGGGGCGCCCCCTTCCTTGTTTCTCCTTCTCCCTTCCCTTTTCCTACTCCAACAAGGAAAGGAGGAGTCCTACTCCCGGTAGGAGTAGGACTCCCCCCTTGGCGCGCCCTCCTCCTAGGCCGGCCGCCTCCCCCTTGCTCCTTTATATACGGGGCAGGGGGGCACCCCATAGACACAACAATTGATCATTGATCTCTTAGCCGTGTGCGGTGCCCCCCTCCATCATATTACACCTCGATAATATCGTAGCGGTGCTTAGGCGAAGCCCTGCGTCGGTAGAGCATCATCATCGTCACCACGCCGTCGTGCTGACGAAACTCTCCCTCAACACTCGGCTGGATCGGAGTTCGAGGGACGTCATCGAGCTGAACGTGTGCTGAACTCGGAGGTGCCGTGCGTTCGGTACTTGATCGGTCGAATCGTGAAGACGTACGACTACATCAACCGCGTTGTGTTAACGCTTCCGCTTTCGGTCTACAAGGGTACGTGGACAACACTCTCCCCTCTCGTTGCTATGCATCACCATGATCTTGCGTGTGCGTAGGAATTTTTTTGAAATTACTACGTTCCCCAACAGTATGTAGCTTATTTCTTCATTGCCAAACTCCCCTTTTGTTTATCATACCGTGCATGCACTTCCAAACCCCTGCCTGCATTATGAAATTTGTCGGCTCGAGAAAAGTATAAGTAAAGAGAAGACATAAGTTCGCTAGCTTATTATTTAGTAAAATGAAGTAATATCGTTTGCTATATCATCAAGAAAACACCACAAACAGTGTGTTGCTGCATGATGTATCAGTACAGAGTACAGACTGAAGAAAGTTCTCCATAATCTTCATTCACATTCATCAGCTTTACTACGATGAAAACTGCAAACAGTATTCAAATTAGCAATGTGTGTTGTCTGTTGTGATATTTGTACGAAAGCAAGAGCATTCTTATAATAGTAGTAGTGGACAATCATTGTGTGCTGGACAACTCTATCAAACTTCAAGATATGAATAAATAATCAATCTTCCTAGAAAGCAAGCGTGCTGAGAAGTGTTATCAATCAGGGCAAAACAAGACTCAGAATTTCCTCCAACAAAAGTTGTTTATGATATGAAAATTGAACCAATAAACCATGTACAAATATTGTCTTTATTCAGAGGAATATAAATGTTGGTCCTTTTATTGCATTGAAAACTAAAGTAGCAGCATACATGAATCATCTATCACAAGTATATCAGTATCATAACTACCAAAGCTTCTTCCAAAATGGATACAACATTAAGAAGATGGTGTGAAGCATTAAATTTATAAGCACAGTAGGCCGGAATGTGCACTGCTTGTGCAATTCAATGATATTTACCCAATGTATGATCAACTTCTCACCGGAGGACCTACAATGCTTGGAATCCAGCTAGTAGCAGGTGAACAAAATTCAATGGACACCATGGGCTTCCAACATTATTCCATTGGACTGCACAGGAAATAAGATTCTCAATATTCCATTGGACTGAACAACACACTTGGTGCCGAGAAAAAAAAAAGATTATAAGGTATGCTGATTGAGGTGACCATCCATGGCAATTAAACTTATGTGTTGTATTGGTGCACTGTCTATTTGAATTTCAATGGCCACGACATATTTTCCGACAATGACAACCTTTGATCTCTAACATAACATGTCCACTTTATCCAGGATACTACAACTAAGCAATATGTGGGCACTGAATACTACAACAATCATGTATGAGTCTCTAGTTTTAAGTCATGTACCTAATGGATGAAGAACAAAAGGTACAAATCACAAGCTTAAGTAACTTATTGGATCGCCTACCAAACAAACATATAGAAGCTTACCTCCATGAGACCTTGACCATGAACTCAGGTGCAGAAACAACTACAGAATTTTCTTAAGCAAAACAGATCTTCTCAGCTCTCAAGAGTCAAGACCATCATGCAGGAACACCAGATACAAAAATCAAAATCTTTGGCCGCCACCTTCACTACGTACCTAGGGATCAAACATTTGTTCATGCCGTTCATGGGCTTGTGGTAAAAAAAATATCAAACTTGGGGGGCAGGCTTGAGCAGATTCATGGCCGTACCTTGGATTCGCCAATCGTCACAGGGGAGAGGTGACGAGGGGCGGCGCACCGGGATGCAGAGTCGCAGGGGAGAGGTGTTGGCGGCGTGTCGGGACGGAGGAGAGGACCACATGCAGGGAGTGGTGACGAGAGGCGGCGCACCGGGCTGTAGGGTCACACGGGAGTGGTACTGGCGGCCGCCGAGAAGGAGGAGCGCGGGGGAGTGAAGAGGGGCCGCGCGCCAGGATGCGGGTTGGTCACAACCGTGAGGGGCGGCGGCCGGCGTGGGAGCCTAAGGAATAGGGGAGGGTGGGGAGAGAACGACCTAGATTATTTGTGAAAGCCAATTTGGGCTGGGCTATTACAAGAAAGAGGCTGGATAGTGCGCTGGGCTTTACATGTACTACAATGGGGTCACGAGGTACAACTGTACAACGCATACGGTGCAATGCTTATATGCGTATCTGTGGTGAATTTTGCAACATATAGTTAAAACGTTGTAGAATATGTGTTGCTTTATGGAGGGTATCCTTGTAGTGATCATAGATCGCACCATATCTAATAAAGTGATGTTACGACGTTCGGACACACCATTACGTTGTGGTGTTCTAAGTGGCGTGAGTTGTGAAACTATTCCACATTGTTTTAAATGAAGGCCAAACTCGTAACTCAAATATTCGCCTCCGCGATTAGATTGTAGAAACCTTATTTTCTTGTTACGATGATTCTCCACTTCACTCTGAAATTCTTTGAACTTTTCAAATGTTTCAGACATGTGTTTCATTAAGTAGATATACCCATATCTGCTCAAATCATCTGTGAAGGTCAGAAAATAACGATACCCGCCGCGTGCCTCAACACTCATCGGACCGCATACATCGGTATGTATTATTTCCAATAAGTCATTGGCTCGCTCCATTGTTCCGAAGAACGGAGTTTTAGTCATCTTGCCCATGAGGCATGGTTCACAAGTATCAAGTGATTCCAAAAATCCATCCGTATGGAGTTTCTTCATGCACTTTACACCAATATGACCTAAACGGTAGTGCCACAAATATTATCATTATCAACTTTGCATCTTTTAGCATCAACATTATGAATATGTGTATCACTAAGATCGAGATTCAATAAACCATTTAAATTGGGTGTATGACCCTAGAAGGTTTTATTCATGTAAATGGAACAACAATTATTCTCTGATTAAATGAATAACCGTATCGCAACAAACATGATCCAATCATATTCATGCTCAACGCAAATACCAAATAACATTTATTTAGGTCCAACACTAATCCCGAAGGTAGAGGGAGTGTGCGATGATGATCTTATCAACCTTGGAATCACTTCCAACACACATCGTCACCTCGCCCTTAACCAGTCTTTGTTCATTTTGCAACTCATGTTTCGAGTTACTAATCTTAGCAACTGAACCGGTATCAAATACCCCGGGGTTACTATGAACACTAGTAAAGTACACATCAATAACATGTATATCAAATATACCTTTGTTTACTTTGCCATCCTTCTTATCCGCCAAGTATTCGGGGCAGTTCCGCTTCCAATGACCAGTCCCTTTGCAGTAGAAGCACTCAATCTCAGGCTTAGGTCCAGCTTTGGGCTTCTTCACGGAGTGGCAACTTGCTTGCCATTCTTTTTGAAGTTCCCTTTCTTTCCCTTTGCCCTTTCCTTGAAACTAGTGGTCTTGTTAACCATCAACATTTGATGCTCTTTCTTGATTTCTACCTTTGCCGATTTCAGCATCGTGAAGAGCTCGGGAATCATTTTTGTCATCCCTTGCATATTATAGTTCATCACGAAGTTCCAGTAACTTGGTGATAGTGACTAGATAACTCTGTCAATCACTATCTTATCTGGAAGATTAACTCCCACTTGATTTAAGTGATTGTAGTACTCAGACATTTTGAGCATATGCTCACTGGTTGAGCTATTCTCCTCCATCTTGTAGGCAAAGTACTTGTCAGAGGTCTCATACCTCTCAACATGGGCATGAGTCTGAAATACCAATTTCATCTCTTGGAACATCTCATATGCTCCGTGGCGTTCAAAATGTTTTTGAAGTCCCGGTTCTAAGCCGTAAAGCATGGGGCACTAAACTATCAAGTAGTCATCATACCGAGCTTGTCTAACGTCGTCTGCATCTGCTCCTGCAATCGGTCTGTCAGCTAGCGGTGCATCAAGGACATAATTCTTCTGTGCAGCAATGAGGATAATCCTCAGATCACGGACCCAGTCCGCATCATTGCTACTATCATCTTTCAATTTATTTTTCTCTAGGAACATATCAAAAATAAACAGGGAGCTACATCGCGAGCTATTGATCTACAACATAATTTGCAAATACTATCAGGACTAAGTTTATGATAAATGAAGTTCGATTAATCAAATTACTTAAGAACTCCCACTTAGATAGACATCCCTCAAGTCATCTAAATGATACATGATCCAAATCAACTAAACCATGTCCGATCATCACGTGAGATGGAGTAGTCATCAATGGTGCACATCTCTATGTTGATCATATCTACTATATGATTCATGTTCGACCTTTCGGTCTCAAGTGTTCCGAGGCCATGTCTGTACATGCTAGGCTCGTCAAGTTTAACCTGAGTATTCCACATGTGCAAAACTGTCTTGCACCCATTGTATGTGAACGTAGAGCTACATCTCAAGTTGGCGAAGATGCAAACTTGCAACGCGAGGTGTTGTATTTTACATCTTCAAGATGCGGAGATGTAATTTTTTTTGCATCTTCATCATCTGTTGGAGAGGGGGTTTTGGGCTTTAAAGATGCAAAAGTTACATCTTCTACTGGAGATGCTCTAAATATTTTGTTCAACTCACAAATTCTCTTAAATTGATCTGCAAGGCAAGCTAGTGTAAACCTTCCGCTAAACCCCCCCCCCCTCGCGTCGCCTCTGCTAGGGCGACTCGGGGGGTCCAAACCCTAGCTCTGACGCCTCCCCCCCTTTCCCCTTCCTTCCTCCCTCGCCGCTGCCTGAGACCGCCTGCGGGCAAGCCTGGGGCGCCGCCGAGGAAGGTGGCGACGGGGCCCTGGCTGCCCTGCCACGGCTGCTGGGGGCCGTGTTCTACGGGGTGGTAGCCCTAGTGTTAGAGCGGTGTCACCGGGCCTGCGGCAGGCGGTGGCGCGGGCGTGGGCCGGCGCTCCTTGCCGTGTGGACGGTGGGTGAATCGGAGGACGAGAGCCTTGGTACAGCGGCAGTTTTGGTTGTCGGCGGCACCAGATCTGGCCGCCCCTGCCTCCCCTGTTAGGAGAGCTCCGCCCTGGCTGGATCCGGCCTGCTTCTTTGCGGGCTGCCGGATCTCGCGTCGTTGGGGTAATGGAGGGCGGGGATTCAAAGAACGAGAGAAATTCCAGGCCGGCCTCGCCGGTCTTGGCGACGGCGACGCTCGAGCATTCCACTCCCCTCCTTGGAGGCGCCATTCAGGTCAGATCTGCTGCCCCCCTCTAGTCTCCCGGGAAAACCACAACTCTGTTGGGCGGCGGCGGCGCCCTTGGTGTCGTGTCCTTCCTGAAGGCGTCGTTTTTTGGGAGCTAGGTGGGCATTGGGCTTCTCGGTGATGTGGTGGGTGTGCAGCGGCGGCGGTAGCTGGTCTTTCTAAGACTGCGGCGAGATCCTTAGTGGCTCCTTGCATTCAGAAGCTCTCCTGGCAGAGGAAGTGTGCCTTGCCTTCCAGAGCGAGAGGGTAGTGGGTTCCCCTCCGTTGGCTCATCTCAGCGGTCATGAGAGCTTAAGCTCCATTTTCAGTCAAGGCCTTAGGTTCTCAATGCCTTCCAGGGACACTATTGTTGGTCCTCTTCATCCGTTCCGACATCTCTTTCTCATCCGTGTCCAATCCGTGGGCTTTGGTGGTGCTCTGCTCTAGGTGAGCATTCCGTGGCTAGTCGGGTGAGCTCGGTTCCTTTCCAGATGCAGCCTGCCTGTAGCGATCCAACCTCAAACGGTCAAATCTCTGTGCATAAGTGTCAACCCTGGATCGGTAATGCTGACACACACAGTACTTGATGGATTTATAACAGAGTGCAATCACACACTTATTACATCGAATGTCTGAAAAGAGAAATTATTACAATAATATGGCTTAGGGCCATCTAAATAAGATAACTGCGGAAGCATCGAAGGTAAATGAGTCCATCAACTCCAACGGCATAGCTGAGTGCACGACAACGACCTAGCACACCTTACTCTTCGTCTGAAAAGTCTGCAACATAAAATGTTGCAGCCCGAAACGGGTCAGCACATGGAATATGCTGGCAAAATAACACTGTAGAGCAATGAACAATATAGCTGCTAACACTACATGCATATATGGCTAGTGGAGGCTCTAAGTTTATTTGGCATAAACCTAGTTTTATCCTACAACAAAGGAATATATTTTATTTAACTATCATGGTGGTTGATAAACATTGAGAATGGAAACCCCATCTCAATCCTAATTAATAATATTACAACCACTACAGGAAACAGCTATTTTGCCGTCCGCCACGGCGGACGGCAAAGGCCTTTGCCGTCAGCCGCGGACGGCAAAAGGCTCCGGCAAAGTAGGCTACGGTAAACAGCTGCTTTGCCATCCGCTTCCTGGCGGCGGACGGCAAAGGCTCTTTGCCGTCTGCCGCGGACGGCAAAGAGAGCGGACGGCAATAATTGCGCTGTCAGTCCGTTAAGTGGCTAACGGCAGGCCTTTGCCGTCCGCCGCTGACGGCAAAATTTCTATGGTCTTTGCCGTCCGCCGTATGATGTCATCTACACGTCACTAGATGGCAGGTTCTTTGCCGTCTGCCGCTGATGGCTTTTTGCCACTTTTAGAATTTTCTATAAATTTTCCACTTGGTCGGCGCCGGCGCAGTGAGATGTCCCGTCGGCGGCGGCGGTCCGCGGGCGGCGCCGATTCACACGCCACCGCCCGACGCCCGCCTGCGCACGCCACCGCTTGACTGCCCGCGCACGCCGACGCCTGGCCTCCTGCGCCCTTGACAGCTCGGCATTAATCGCCGGCGCCGATTCGCACGCCGCCGCCTGGCCTTCTGCGCCCTTGACCGCTCGGCTGGCCCGGCATTGATCACCGGCACCCACCCCGCCCACCACGCCTATAAAAAGCGCCTCACACCGCCCCTCGCCTTCCCTCTCCTTCTCCCCCTGCCGCCGGCATCGCCCCTCTTGCGCCCTACCTCTCCCTCTCGCCGGCGATGGCCCGCTCCACCTTGACCCTCGAGGAGGCGGAGGAGCTCGCCCACTTCGTCATCCCCGCCGCTCCCGACGTGCGCCTCCCGGCGAGGTGGCGCCTGAGCGTCGACGGCGTGCCGGTGGCGCCGGTGCCCGAGGTCGGCACCCACCTCTTCACCCGCGCCGTCGGCCTGTACAGGGCGCGCCTCTCGCCGGAGGAACTCGCCGACCCCCAGTACGCCCCCAACAACCCCGGCTGGGCGGACCGCCTCGCCGACGACCACCTGCGCCACCTCCACGCGTACGCCGGCCCGCGCCCGCCGACGAAACACAACCGCGCGCGGCGGCATTAGCTCTGGGACGGGCGCACCTTCGAGGAGGTCGTCGCGCCATACCGCGTGCAGGCGGCCGCTGGCGCCGTGCCCGCTCCGCCGGGGTACGGCTACGCGCTGTTCCTCCGCGGCGAGGCTCGGTCCACCCGCGAAACCGGCGGCGCGCGCATGAACGTCGGCCCGCGCCCGGCGCCGTGCTGGCCCCTCGATGGTGACCGCGGCGCTGACCGCCTCGGCAGCGGCGACCGTCGCACACGCGCTCGGGACGGCGCCGGGTCGTCCAGCTGCGCCCCTCCGCCAGAGCCGGCGTTGCTGGCCGAGTACAGGCGGCTGGCGGCGGAGGCCGGCGACCCGGAGGACATGCCGGGCTACCTGACGGCGATCCGGGAGTCGGAGAACGCGCCGATGCCGCCACCCCTCGTGCAGGAGTACATGCAGCTCGCCCCGGTCGCCGTCCACCCAGAGGACCCGCCGGACTTCCCCGGCTACCACGCCGCTGTGGCCGACTCGATGGCTGCGCCGGTGGTGGACCTGGACGATAGCAGCTGCGACAACGGCGACGACAGCGACGGGCTCTACGACGAGATGGACTTTGGCGGCGTCGAGGACGAGTAGTTTAGTTTAGGTTATTTTCGAAATAACGTTTAGTAATGTTTAATTATTTTCCTAATGTTGTTTAGTTTAGTCAAGTTTAATTTCTAGTATTATGTAAAATATTTATGAAAACTATGATGAAATATCGAGTGTGTTTGCGTGGTTTTAAATTATTGTTTGCAAATTGAATTTTCGAATTAATACTATTATGTTTGCAAAAAAAGTTTGAAAATTAGGATAGAAAATAAAAAAGAAAAAAAGAGGACAGCTAAATAATATTAGCAAAATAGAATGAAAATAAATTTTAAAAACAGAAATGAGTTAAACATAGAAATAAAAAAATTCTAAAAATTAGGAAAGGAAATAAAAAACGAAACAAAGGTGGACAATAAATAATAGTATCAAAAACAATGAAATTGTTCTCTTAAAAAAATTAAAACAGAAGTAGTGTCGGGTCAGGCTCGGGGTCGGGGTCTCGGGGTCGGGGTGTCGGGTCGGGGTGCCGTCTCGGGGTCGGGGTGTCGGGTCGGGGTGCCGTGTCGGTGTCGGGGTCGGGGTGTCGGGTCAGGCTCGGGGTCGGGGTCTCGGGGTCGGGGTGTCGGGTCGGGGTGCCGGGTCGGGGTGCCGTCTCGGGGTCGGGGTGTCGGGTCGGGGTGCCGGGTCGGGGTCGGGGTGTCGGGGTCGGGGTTGGGGTCGGGGTGTCAGGGTCGGGGTCTAGGGTTCGGGGTGTCGTGTCGGGGTGCCGGGTCGGGGTCGGGGTGCCGTGTCGGGTCGGGGTTTTTTCCTCTTTTTTCCTTTTCTTCTTCTTCCTATTCTTCCTTTTCTTCCTCTTCTTCTTTTTTCTTCTCCTCCTCCTCTTCTTCTTCTTCCTTTCCTTTTTCCTCTTCTTCTTCTCCTCCTCTCCTCTTTTTTCTTCTTCTTCTTCCTCTTCTTCTTTTTTCTTCTCCTCCTCCTCTTCTTCTTCTTCCTTTCCTTTTTCCTCTTCTTCTTCTCCTCCTCTCCTCTTTTTTCTTCTTCTTCTTCCTCTTCTTCTTTTTTTCTTCTCCTCCTCCTCTTCTTCTTCTTCCTTTCCTTTTTCCTCTTCTTCTTCTCCTCCTCTCCTCTTTTTTCTTCTTCTTCTTCCTCTTCTTCTTTTTTCTTCTCCTCCTCCTCTTCTTCTTCTTCCTTTCCTTTTTCCTCTTCTTCTTCTCCTCCTCTCCTCTTTTTTCTTCTTCTTCTTCTTTCCTCAAACTAAACTAAACCTAAAACTAAACCTAAAACTAAAACTAAACCTAAAACTACAACTAAAACTAAATCTAAACTAAAACTAAAACTAAAAAGGAAAAAAATAGAAAAAACAGAAAAAAAAAAAGGGGGGCTCACCTGGGGGGTGGAGGAGGCCGGTGAAGGAGGGGGGCGGGGCGGTGGAGGAGGCGGCCTGGGGCGGCGGGGGGCCAGGCCTGGGGCGGCGGGGGGCCGGGCCCTGGCGGTGGGGCGCGGGGCGGCGGGGGGCCGGGGCGGCGGGCGACGGGGCGGTGGGGGCGACGGGGCCCCGGGGCAGCGGCGAGCCGGGGCGACGGGGCGGCGGGGGGCCGGGCCCGGGCGGTGGGGCGCGGGGCGGCGGGGGGCCGGGGCGGGCGGGGCGACGGGGCGGTGGGGGCGACGGGGCCCCGGGGCGGCGGCGAGCCGGGGCGGCGGGGGCGACGGGGCGACGGCGGCGCGCGGCGGGCGGCGGCGGGGTGGGAGGAGAGAAACGGCGAGGGAGAGAAGAAGTGAGTAACGGGCGGGGGGTACGGGCCGTTAGGTAGTGAGCTCTTTGCCGTCCGCCCCTCTTTGCCGTCCGCTTTTTTGCCTCTTTGCCGTCTGCTAGCGGACGGCAAAGAGGTGGCCCGTTAAGTTTTTCCCAAACGGGCGGGGGGTGGGGGCCACCTCACTCTTTGCCGTCCGCCAGCGGACGGCAAAGATTCTTTGCCGTCTGCTGGCAGACAGCAAAGAGCTGGCAGATGGCAAAGAGCTTCTTTGCCGTCTGCCCTTTCTTTGTCGTCTGCTTTTGGGTAGCTGATGGCAAAGAGCTTCTTTGCCGTCAGCTAGCAGACGGCAAAGAGCTGGAAGATGGCAAATTAGCTGATTCCAGTAGTGAACCCAGCAAATTAATTAAGTAACGTGATGAGATCAAATCAATAATTCAAATACCAGATACTCAAGATGTCCATAACCGGGGACATGGCTAATCATGATTAGTTTATACACTCTGCAGAGGTTTGCGCACTTTTTCCCACAAGACTCGATCTCCCCCGTTGGATTTCTCGCACTACATGATGTTTGAGAAACGAATGACTGAGACACACTCTTTCAGAAGCATTAAGTCTTTCGACGGGTAGACCGTACCACCTACATCCCCTACATCTGCTAGTCTACCACTGAAAGAGGTCACACGACATACTCAACTATGCCAGAGCCCATAATGGCTTGTGGCTACACACGGAAGTTTCTAGCATGAATAATCTTATGATCCCTTTGATCCTGGGTGGCGAACCATAGGATGATCACACGGGTTCCCCGGGATCTCCTTGGACACCACTGGGTTCCCCAGGTGCCCACAAACAATCCACCCAGATGTGTATTAAAGTAGCCACCTTAAATAAACCCTTAGTTAACATTAATCTCTCACATCTATCATGGATCACTCAAACCAAACCACGTCTACGAGCATAGCATAGCAGTATAAGCATAACGTAGAAGTAACTCCCAGTGTTTGAAATAAAAGGGCAATAGGTACTACCTCATCAACTACTTCCCAATACCCACATGTTAAACAGATCCTACTCATGCAATGTTTGAGGATTGAAACTAATGCATAAAAACTGGGTAAAAAGGGATATGATCAAAGTGTTACTTGCCTTGCTGACGATCTGCAAACCCTAGAGACTCTTAGTAGCACGCTTCACACTCCGGAAATTCTATCGCAAACAAACAATAGCATACATAAGCACTCAAGCATAGATGCAAGGGTAAAACTCAGATAGAAATTCCAAACTGAAATGTCAACTTAAGAGCTTCGATTTGCAAAAAGAATCACTCGAGTCGGAGCTACGAAACTCAAACTACGATCAAAAGAAGATCGAATTCAAATCTGCTTGAAACCAACTTTTAAATTGTCAAAACCATGTTCAAGTTGGTTAACTGGAAAGAGGGGTTCGAGACAAAGATTTTGGCGTTGGTTTCACTGGATTTGGATGAACGGTTGAAAAGTTGCGAGGGTTTGAAGATTAGGGCTAATATGCGATAAAATAATCGCGGATAGGTCCCTGGCAAAAAAACAAAAAAAGAAAATCTATCGAACGAACGTCCGCTAACAGAGACAAACTAATGAATTCGTTCGTTATAAGAACCAAACGAACGAACGTTCGCAGTATAGATCTAAACAGAAGAAAAACCGAGAAAACCGATCTATAAAAAAACCTAATTAGATCTAGGGTTTACCGAAATAAACCGACGAAAATGGGTCGGCGGCGGCGGCGGATCCGAGCGGCGGCGGCTCCGGCGGGCTGGCGGGGCTCCGCAAGGCGGCGGCGCGGCAGCGGCGAGCAGCGGCGGCGGCGGCAGCAGGCGCGGCGGCGGCGGCAAAGCGGCGGAGGCGGCGGGGCTTGGTGGAGGAGAAGAGGCGGCGGCGGGGAGTATATAAAGGCCTCGGGGGGGCTCCGACTTGGAGGCGAAGCCGGGCGGCGGCGGCGGCGCACCGGACTCCTAGGAGTTCGTGCCGGCTACGGCGATGTAAGGCCGTTGGCGGCGCGGCCTGATGGGCTGCTGGGCCAGCTGGGCTGCGGCCCAGTCGGTCCGAACTTTTTTTAAACAAATTCCGCCAAAAAACAAAAATCCTAATAAAATATAAAATATTCTAAAAATGCCAAAAACAATTTTCACAGTCTAAATAAAATATTTAGAACAAAGTGAACATTTTTCTGGCCTAAGAATGCAATTTTGAAAAATGCATATTTTTCTAATTCAAATAAAATCACGAATAAAATCCAAATAAAATACTTATTTGATTTTAAAAATCTTCCCCCAATATGTCTCTTTTGAAGAAGTCATATTATCTTCTCTCTATTATTATTTTTTATTTGAAATATTCGGAGAGAAAAATTATGAAAACCAAATTGATCCTCTTTTCAATATTTGAGAAAATTCAAATATGAAAATTTATGAAATCCCCAACTCTATCCTGGGGTCCTTGAGTTGATTAAGATTTCTAGGATCACCAACAAAATGCAAATAAAATACGATATGTATATGATGACGTATGTATAACATCCAAATTGAAAATTGGGACGTTACAAACTTACCCCCCTTAAGATGAATCTCGCCCTCGAGATTCGGGTTGGCTAGAAAATAGGTGTGGGTGGTCTTTCCGTAGGTCTTCCTCTCGTTCCCAGGTGGCTTCATCCTCGGTATGGTGGCTCCACTGAACTTTGCAAAACTTGATAACCTTGTTGCGTGTAACTCGGCTGGCAAACTCGAGAATCCTGACTGGTTTCTCCTCCTAGGTCAGATCACTATCCAACTGAATTGCTTCCAGGGGCACTGTATCTCTCAGAGGAATATCGGCCATCTTTGCATGACACTTCTTCAACTGGGAAACGTGAAACACATCGTGAACTCCTGACAATCCTTCGGGTAACTCCACCTTGTAGGCCACTTCTCCCATACGTTCCAAAACTCGGTATGGTCCTACAAATCTCGGGGCTAACTTTCCCTTAACTCCAAATCGTTTAACTCCTCGGAGCGGTGACACACGAAGATATGCTCTGTCTCCGATTTCATAGACTACCTCCTTGCGTTTAGTATCGGCATAACTCTTCTACCTGGACTGAGCTACCTTCAGTCTATCCCGAATCAACTTAACCTTCTCTTCAGATTCCTTGATCAAATCTGGTCCAAACAACTGGCGGTCTCCAACTTCATCCCACATTAACGGTGTCCTGCACCTCCTTCCATACAAAGCTTCGAAAGGTGCCATCTTCAAACTAGCTTGATAACTGTTATTGTATGAGAACTCTGCATAAGGTAAGTTATCATCCCAACTTGATCCATAATCTAGCGCACAAGCTCTCAACATGTCCTACAGAATCTGATTGACTCTCTCGGTCTGTCCATCTGTCTGCGGATGAAAGGCTGTACTGAACCCTATCCTGGTACCCAAAGTCTGGTGCAACTGATTCCAAAACTTCGAAGTAAACTGTGTTCCTCTATCTGATAAGATGGTCCTCGGAACTCCATGCAGACATACGATCCTGCCCATATATATCTTGGCCAACTTTGCACTTGTATAGGTGGTTTTCACTGGGATAAAGTGAGCCACTTTGGTCAAGCGATCAACTACTACCCAGATAGAATCATATCCTGATCGTGTCCTGGGTAACCCGATGATGAAATCCATGCCAAGCTTGTCCCACTTCCATTCGGGTATCGGCATAGGCTGCAGTAATCCTTCTGGCTTCTGATGTTCTGCCTTCACTCTCTGACATACATCACATACTGCTACATACTCGGCAATATCCTTCTTCATACCTGTCCACCAGAAACGCTCCTTCAAACCCAAATACATCTTGGTGTTTCCTGGGTGAATCGAGTATGGCGAGTCATGAGCTTCTTGTAGTATTAACTTCCTGATCTCCGCATTATTGGGCACATAAACACGATCCTCAAACCACAAAGTCTCGTGCTCATCCTCACGAAAACCTTTGGCTTTTCCCTTGCTCATTTTCTCCTTTATCTCAGCAATTTCTTCGTCATCCTTCTGAGCTTCTCGAATCCTTCCCAATAACATAGACTGAACTTCCATGGCTGCGACAAAATCTCTTGGAACTATCTCCAAATGAAGTTCCTTGAGATCATCAACTAACTCCTGCGGTAATCCTCCGCTGGCAAGGGTATTGATATAACTCTCCCGACTCAAGGCATCTGCTACGACATTGGCCTTTCCTGGATGATAATGCAACTTCATATCATAATCCTTTATGAGCTCCAACCATCTCCTCTGCCTGAGATTTAGCTCCTTCTGAGTGAAAATGTACTTCAAACTCTTATGATCCGTGTACACATCGCAACGGTTTCCAATAAGAAAATGTCTCCACATCTTGAGCGCATGCACTACGGCTGCTAACTCCAAATCATGCGTGGCATAATTCAACTCGTGCGGTCAAAGCTGACGTGAGGCATATGAAACGACTCTCCCGTCCTGCATAAGTACACCTCCAAGTCCTAAGCGAAAAGCGTCGCAATACACTTGGAAATCCTTGCGTATATCCGTAAGAATCAGCACTGGGGCTGTAACCAAACGTTTCTTCAACTCCTGAAAACTGGCTTCACAATCTTTGGTCCATTTAAACTTGGTGTCCTTCTTCAATAACTCCATCATGGGTTTCGCAATCTTAGAAAAATTCTCAATGAATCTCCGGTAATATCCCGCGAGTCCTAGAAAACTACGGATCTCTCCTACTAAGGTGGGTGCCAACCACTCAGTGACTGACTGAACCTTGGTAGGGTCTACTGCTATACCTTCTCCTGATATAACATGTCCAAAAAATCCAACTTCCTTCAACCAAAACTCACATTTGCTGAACTTGGCATATAACTGATGTTCCCCGAGCTTCTCGAGAACTAATCGCAAATGTCCCTTGTGTTCCTCTTCATTCTTCGAGTATACCAAAATATCATCAATGAACACCACAACAAACTTATCCAAGAACTCCATGAACACTTTGTTCATCATACTCATGAAATAGGCAGGGGCATTAGTCAATCCAAATGACATAACCGTGTACTCATATAGCCCATAACTGGTGGTAAAAGATGTCTTAGGTATATCCTGTTCTCGGATCTTCAGCTGGTGGTAACCTGATCGACGATCGATCTTGGAGAATACTTTAGCTCCTTGCAGCTGGTCAAACAAATCGTTGATCATAGGTAGTGGGTACTTGCTCTTGATCGTCACTTCATTCAATGCACGATAATCAACAACCATTCTCAAAGATCCATCCTTCTTCTCAACTAAGAGCACTGGGGCTCCCCATGGTGACGAACTTCGTCGAATGTAACCTTTCTCCAATAACTCCTTAATCTGCTTCTTAATTTCCTACAGATCATTTGCAGGCACCCGGTATGGCCTCTTTGATATTGGTCCGGTGCCTGGCAACAGCTCTATCAGAAACTCTATATCACGATCTGGTGGCATGCCTGGTAACTCCTCTGGAAATACATTCGGGTAATCTTTCACAACAGGCACTTCCTCTTGAACAACTCCCGAGAGAGAATTTACTTGAGTCCTCCTGGGTGCATGCCTGGATACATACTTGATCCTTTTACCCTCCGGGGTGGTGAGCAGAATTGACTTACTAGCACAGTCAATGTTTCCTCCATATTTCTATAGCCAATCCATGCCTAGTATTATATCCAATCCTTGTAACTCCAAAATTATTAGATCCGAGGGAAACACGTGGCTACCAATGGTTAAGGGTAACCGATCACACCATCAGCTGGCCATATACTCTGCACCTGGCGAGCTTACTAACATGAGTGACCTAAGGGCTAAGGTGGGTATCTTAAACTTATCCACAAATCCCCTTGATATGTATGAATGTGATGCATCAATATCAAAAAGAACAAGAGCGGTAAATGACTTAACCAAAAACTTACCAATCACTGCGTCAGGCTGATCCTCAACTTCCTCCATGTTGATGTGGTTCACCTGACCTCTAGTGAAGGGATTGGGCTTCTTCCCAGCGCTTCCATTGCCGTTTCCATTCTTCAACTCAGAACAATCATTGGCGTAGTGTCCAGTCTTCCCGCACTTGTAACAGGTGACATGAATCAGATCCTTCTTAGCGGGTGTTGCTGGGTTGGAACGGTTGTGATTGCTACTTGCTCCATTCCCATTTCCATTCTTGGGGCCACTGTGGTTATGTGAACTTCCTCCATTGTGGGTGTGGCCTCCATGGTTATGATGGGTATGTCCTCCCGAGTTCAGGGTAAAGCGAGGCTTCTGCTGAGCTCCTGAATTGTACTTCCCTTGTCCATACTTCCTTTTGCGGCTCTCTATCTGCTGCTGCTTCCCTCCAATCATAAGAGCCCTGTCTACCAACTCCTGGTAGTTAGCAAATGTTGCCACCATCAACTGCATACTCAGCTCATCATTCAGTCCTGCCATAAACTTCTCCTGCTTCGCGGCATCTGTGGCCACATCATCTGGGGCATAGCGAGCTAACTTGCTGAACTCATCCACGTACTGCCCCACAGTATGGTTTCCCTGGCGTAAGTTGCGAAACTCACACTTCTTCATGCTCATTGCTCCAGCTGAGACATGTGTTGTGCAGAATGCTTGCTGAAACTGATCCCAAGTGACATTGGCTATGGGGAAAGTGGTGGTGTAATTCTCCCACCATGAGGCTGCGGGTCCATCCAGTTGGTGTGCGGCAAAACACACCTTCTCAGCATCTGTGCATCCTGCGGTGGTCAACTCCCTTCCTATACTGCGGAGCCAATCATCAGCAACTATCGGCTCGGTGCTACTGGAAAACACCGGCGGATTCAACCTCAGAAAACGGGCTAAGTTGTCAATTGGAGGTGGTGGCGGTGGGTTATTGTTGTTGTTGTTGTTGTTGCCTTGGTTCTGGACTAGCAACTGCATCAAGGCATTCTGCTGCTGGATCAACTGAGTGAGCTCCGGTGGGAAGACAAATCCGGTGTCACGTCTCGGAGGCATCTGATGGGTTTAGAGGGAAGAGATTAGAATAGAATGAGGTCTAAAGAGAAAGCACTACCCATATGCACATGAGACAAACACATCATATCACATCACTCAATTCAAACAAGGGCATACAATCGATCTAGCTACCGTTACAAAAAGCTCGGACTACTAGTATATACATGGGGGAATACTACTGATAATATGGTGGTCAACTAGAAATTTTGATCGGTGGAAGACTCCATGATATCCGCTCCAGCTTCGTCTTCATAAGCATCATCACTACTGTCGGGGTCGGAGTCGGTGTCGTCGATGATGATGTAGTCCTCGGGATGATCATCATCTCCTCCTGGCGCGGGGTCTCCCATGAATACTCCTAGCTTCTTCTTCAGGTCTTCATTCTTCTCTAGTAGCACTGCGATTTCCTCCTCATATCCATCGCAGGTAGACTTGAGGTCCTCTTCAAGCTCCATGTTCTTGGTCATCTCCTTCTTCAGATCGATCATGTTGGCGCACATCTGGTTCTCCTGACGTCGAATGTGCTGGTTTAACTCCTAGATGTAGGCTGCAATGGACTTGTCCCTCCTGGTGCTGATCATCTCCCATTGCTCATCTCGGCGCCCACATATCTGGTAGATGGTGTCCTTAAGATCCTTGTTGTAGACTTCGCCGATGCGTCCCATGGCAATGTGAGCTGCCATGCTCTTTCCCAGAATCCAGGTTGGTTCATCAAAAGAAAACTCTATGGGCTCAGTAACTGGCGTGAATGTCCTTCCTGGAACATGTACTCGAATCGCCCAGTGCTCTTCTTCTGGTAGAGTGGCGGTGTAGGTCCCGGTGTAGCTTGGTATTCCGATGTTCGGGTACCTAGTGACCTCCTTCAAGTGTCGTTCAAAAGGTGTGTCTTCATCCGATTGAGTGAACTTGTTCCTTGGGTCCGCCATCTATAGAGTGGAAAATGGAGAGGAGTCAGAAATGAGTAGAGAAGAGAATCATATGGCTTTTCTTAGTGGTCGCGTCCTACAGTCAACGTGTGCTCTAATACCATCTTGTAGCGATCCAACCTCAAACGGTCAAATCTCTGTGCATAAGTGTCATCCCTGGATCGGTAATGCTGACACACACAGTACTTGAAGGATTTACAACAGAGTGCAATCACATACTTATTACATCGAATGTCTCAAAAGAGAACTTATTACAATAATATGGCTTAAGGCCATCTAAATAGGGAAAATTTTGTTTTTGCCACTCTAGATTTTGCCAATTTTCTTTATGCCACTGTAGATTTTGACATTTCACTTTTGCCACTCTTAGTTTTTGACAATTATCACAATTTCCATTATGTGGCAAAAGCAAGATAATTTTATTTCATTTTTGCCACTCTTAGCTTTTGACAATTATCTCAATTGCCACTCTTAAAATTTTGTTTTTGCCACAGGAATGGCAATTGTGATAATTGTCAAAAACCAAGAGTGGCAAAAGTGAAATGTCAAAATCTGGAGTGGCATAAGGAAAATTGGCAAAATCTAGAGTGGCAGAAACAAAATTTTCCCATCTAAATAAGATAACTGTGGAAGCATCGAAGGTAAATGAGTCCATCAACTCCAACGGCATAGCTGAGTGCACGATAATGACCTAGCACAGCTTACTCTTCGTCTGAAAAGTCTGCAGCATAATATGTTGCAGCTCGAAACGGGTCAGCACATGGAATATGCTGGCAAAATAACACTGTAGAGCAATGAACAATATAGCTGCTAACACTACATGCATATATGGCTGGTGGAGGCTCTAAGTTTATTTTGCATAAAGCTAGTTTTATCCTACAACATAGGAATATATTTTATTTAACTATCATGGTGGTTGATAAACATTGAGAATGGAAACCCCATCTCAATCCCAATTAATAATATTACAACCCAGCAAATTTATTAAGTAACATGATGAGATCAAATCAATAATTCAAATACCAGATACTCAAGATGTCCATAACCGGGGGACACGGCTAATCATGACTACTTTATACACTCTGCAGAGGTTTGCGCACTTTTCCCCACAAGACTCGATCTCCTCCGTTGGATTTCTCGCACTACATGATGTTTGAGAAACGGATGACGAAGACACAGTCTTTCAGAAGCATTAACTCTTTTGACGGGTAGACCGTACCACCTACATCCCCTACATCTGCTAGCCTACCACTGAAAGAGGTCACACAACATACTCAACTATGCCAGAACCCATAATGGCTTGTGGCTGCACACGGAAGTTTCTAGCATGAATAATCTTATGATCCCTTTGAGCCTGGGTGGCGAACCATAGGATGATCACATGGGTTCACAACACTGGATTCCCCAGGTGCCCACAAACAATCCACCCAGATGTGTATTAAAGTAGCCACCTTAAATAAACCCTTAGTTAACATTAATCTCTCACATCTGTCATGGATCACTCAAACCAAACCACGTCTACGAGGATAGCATAGCAGTATAAGCATAACGTAGAAGTAACTCCCAGGGTTTGAAATAAAAGGGCAATAGGTACTACCTCATCAACTACTTCCCAATACCCACATGTTAAACAGATCCTACTCATGCAATGTTTGAGGATTGAAACTAATGCATAAATACTGGGTAATAAGGGATATGATCAAAGTGTTACTTGCCTTGCTGACGATCTGCAAACCCTAGAGACTCGTAGTAGCACGCTTCGCACTCCGGAAATTCTATCGCAAACAAACAATAGCATACATAAGCACTCAAGCATAGATGCAAGGGTAAAACTCAGATAAGAAAGTACAAACTAAAAGTTCAACTTAAGAGCTTCGATTTGCAAAAAGAATCACTCGAATCAGAGCTACGAAACTCAAACTACGATCAAAAGAAGATCGAATTCAAATATGCTTGAAACCAAATTTTAAATTGTCAAAACCATGCTCAAGTTGATTAACTTGAAAGAGGGGTTCGAGACGAAGATTTTGGCGTTGGTTTCACTGGATTTGGACGAACGGTTGAAAAGTTGCGAGGGTTCGAAGATTAGGGCTTATCTGCGATAAAATAATCGTGGATAGGTCCCTGGCAAAAAAACGGAAAAAGAAAAATCTATCGGACGAACGTCCGCTAACAGAGACAAACGGACGAATTCGTTCGTTATAAGAACCAAACAAATGAACGTTCGCAGTATAGATCTAAATCGAAGAAAAACCGAGAAAACCGATCTAAAAACCTAATTAGATCTAGGGTTTACCGAAATAAACCGACGAAAACCGGTTGGCGGCGGTGAAAGATCGAGGATGTCTCCTAGAGGGGGGTTGAATAGGCGCTTTAAATAATTACAGTTTAGGCTTGAACAAATGCGGAATAAACCTAGCGGTTAATTTGTCAAGCACAAAACCTACAACAACTAGGCTCACCTATGTGCACCAACAACTTATGCTATGCAAGATAAACTACTAGGTGATAGCAAGACATATGACAAGAAACAATATGGCTATCACAAAGTAAAGTGCATAAGTAAAGGGCTCGGGTAAGAGATAACCGAGGCACGCGGAGATGACGATGTATCCCGAAGTTCACACCCTTGCGGATGCTGATCTCCGTTTGGAGCGGTGTGGCGGCACAATGCTCCCCAAGAAGCCACTAGGGCCACCATAATCTCCTCACGCCCTCACAAAATGCAAGATGTCGTGATTCCCCTAAGGGACACTTGAGGGCGGTCACCGAACCCGTACAAATGGCAACCCTTGGGGCCGGTCACCGAACCCGTACACTTTGGCAACCCTTGGGGGCGGTCTCCAGTACCCGTCAAATTGCTCGGGGCGATCTCCACAACCTAATTGGAGACCCCGACGCTTGCCTGGAGCTTTACACCATAATGATTGAGCTCCGAACACCACCAACCGTCTAGGGCGCCCAAGCACCCAAGAGGAACAAGCTCAAGGGTACCAAGCACCCAAGAGTAATAAGCTTCTCAACTTGTAACTTCCACGTACCACCGTGGAGAACTCAAACCGATGCACCAAATGCAATGGCAAGGGCACACCGAGTGCCCAAGTCCTTCTCTCCCAATTCCCACCAAAGCAACTAATGCTAGGGAGGAAAATGAGAGGAAGAACGAAGAAGAGAACACAAAGAACTCCAAGATCTAGATCCAAAGGGTTCCCCTCACATAGAGGAGAAAGTGATTGGTGGAAATGTGGATCTAGATCTCCTCTCTCTTTTCCCCCAAAAACTAGCAAGAATCCATGGAGGGATTGAGAGTTAGCAAGCTCGAAGAAGGTCAACAATGGGGGAAGAACACGAGCTCAAAGGATAAGGTTCATTGGGGAAGAAGACCCCCTTTTATAGGTGGGAAAAAATCCAACCGTTATGCTCACAGCCCGCACAGAGCGGTACTACCGCTCGTCCTCACGGTACTACCGCTAGTGGTAGCGGTACTACCTCAAAGGGTAGCGGTACTACTACTTGCGAGCGGTACTAAAAAAATACATCCGTGCCTACCACCGTTGGACTTGTGACGAGTTTTTGGTCTGGAGCGGAAGTAGCCACGGAAGTAGCCGCGGTAGTACCGCTCCAAGCGGTAGTATCGCTTCCAAGAGCGGTAGTAAAAAATTACATCCCCTCCAAGCGGTAGTACCGCTCCCACGAGCGGTAGTACCACTGCAGCTTTTATAAGGATACGAAAACGGACACAACTTCTGCAAACGGACTCCGAGTTCAACGAAACCAAGTTTGTTGGAAATCTAGCGAAAAGGGCTAACACAATGTTGATAGAAATAACAATAAGAAGCAAATTAGAAAATTCCCATAATAAAATGGTGAGAACCATTCCTCGAATAAGACCGGTAAAAGCTCCAACCGAAAACACAATAGAGGAAGCATGTGAACTCCGTTTTCGATGAACTCGAGCTTGTCAAGAAGATGACCATAAGCCATAAGACTCACAAAGAGAACCAAGCAAGAACCAAGAAAGATGATGCAAGGATGCAATGGTTTGAGCTCTCTGCGAACGATACGATCAAGCTACTCATCAAGAGCCCCCCTTGATAGTACGGCAATCGATCCTATAACCCGGTCTCCCAACTACCACCATGAGACCGGTAAAATAGAAAACCTATCAAGGGCAAACCTTTGTCTTGCAGAAAGTCCGCTTGAGCTAGATGTAGACGATCTTGACTTCCTCAAGTTGGACCACCTTTCTTGATTACGTTGGCTTGGTGAAGACTAGTAGGTTGCTCCCCCATACTCCACTATGGGTGAGCCACTCTTCGGCACATCTTCACAAATCTATTGTCACCACAATGGAGGGCAAGCTTCAAGAACTTGATGTCTTAGTGATGCATCACTTGAACTTGCACACCGCAACCTAACCCCACAAAGAACTCTCACGAAGACCATGGGTTAGTACACAAAGCATAATTGACAATGCTTACCATACCATGGGATCGCTTGATCCCTCTCGGTACATCTTCTACGCTTTGTGTGTTGATCAACTTGATTCACTCTTTGACTTAGTATTGATCAACCTCTCACAAGACCAATCTTAAGGTAATTCCTTGAATATCACCTTGGTCGACACAAACTCTCCTTGAAACCAACACATGTATTCCAAGAAAATCCTATGGACAAAACCTTCAAATATAACTCAAGGAAACCATTAGTCCATAGAGATTGTCATCAATTACCAAAACCAAACATGGGGACACCACATGTTCTTTCAATCTCCCCCATTTTGGTAATTGATGACAATCACTTTCAAGAGAGTTTATACAAGGAATTATGCATCACCATGCAATGCAACAACCAATAATGCATGCATATGAGGTGCAAACGCTTAGGAACACAACCAAAGCAAGAAAAGATGACTCTCTAAACTCCTCCACAAAACTCTCTGAAACTTCTCCCCCATTGGCATTGATTGCCAAAATGGGAGAAAAGCTTAGAAGGCCAATATAAATTGTGTTTCTCCATAAATTGTGTATTTCTCCACAAGAGAGTGGAATGCAATACACATATCCAATGGTAAATACTTGTAGGAAGACAAACTATATTGAGGCCCAAAGATTGCAAAAGAATGATATGCCACAAAGACATAACAAAGAGAGAAACAAGCAATCAAGCAATCAAAAGATACCAATTAAAGCAAGCTATCAAAAGATACCAATTGAACCAACTAGACCAATGATCCTACGTGCCATATGAATAAAAGATATTATGATATGGGAAAATGAGTGTTCTAGAGAAACTAGAGAAGCTCCCCATGATTTGTGCACAATTTAGTTTTAATGTTGGATGCACCGAGCACAAAATAGGATCGTCACTCCCCAAGATCAATAGAACCTCACGACAAGTGCAAGAGAGCAACAGAGTGTTCTGAAGACACTAGTGAAGCTCCCCATGATTTGTGCACTCCTTAGAATATTTTCATTAGGATACCAAGTGCACAAAATAGGATCACCACTCCTCGAAAATCAATAGAAACTCACAACAAGTGTAAGTGAGCATGTAGCAAACAAAGCCTAGCACAAGCAACAAACACATGGTTGAGCAACATGTAAAAGAGGCAACTTAAGAATAGGCTCAACCAAAATGATGTGTGTGAGTCATGGAAAAGCACTTGATAAGACTAAAATAAGGATGAGCATTAAGCATCAACATAGTCTTGGATAAATGAGATACACGGTGCATGACATGTCCTCCCTACACACACCCAACTAGCAAATGGGTTCACAAGCTCACTAAAAAGATAACAACAAAGCTTGCGACAACCCATGGTGAACATAGAAGATGAAAGCCTCATCAAGACGAGGGATACCAATTAAGATGGCAAAAGCATCGTAAAGACAAGCACGAGGAAAATTATCTTCACCACACAAGAGTGCATCAAGATGCAACGAGATAAGACACGCACTCAAGGCAAAAGCTTTCACGGAGCCACAAAAGAAATAACATAAGAAGGACAAGGTGGACGTGAAAGAAAGGATATCATCTAGAGATGTAATTTCTCTCAAGTGTATAAGGTTCTAGGTAGACGAAATCATGATGATATATATCTACAAAGAAGGATGTACACCCGAAATAGTTACAACACAAAGGAACAAGATATACAAAAGGAAGTCATACATATACCAATAAGATATTTGCTTGGAAGCATAGCACATGGCTAGATATGGTCTTATAGTATATAAATGAATTCCTACCACACACCCATCAAAGACATCACAACTAGCAACATGAGATCATCGTTGCGATGCTTTGAGAAAGGAAACAAGTATCACAAGATGGAGTGAATATCATGCCAAGATGCAACCTACACAAGGTTGAATGCAAGAAAAGAATGCATGAATAGATACTTGTTACCGAGATATCATTGGAAGGATGTAGAAGAAACCAATTGAAGGTAGTAGATAGTAGTTCATTGAGCATCCTAGCTTGACTCCAATAAGCACATGGTGACACCACCTTCCTTGTGAGTGAGCCGAGCATCCAATGCATCTCCAATTGTTCCTAGAACAACAACACAAACAAAATGGTACCCAAACTCATTGGGACCAAAGAGTTAGAAAGACCAATATACATAGGACAAACTCCACATAAATATGTGCATATAGATAAGGAAATGAATTTCATGCACATCTCATCCAATTTGAGACTTAGTGGAGTTTCCCCTATATATTGGGTCAAAGAAGGAAAGCATGCCAAAGAAACTACATGAAGTTAATATGCATGCTCAATACTTTCAAGAACTGATACCAATTGACAAAGAAATACCAAGTGAAGAAGAGATACCAAATGAATAAATCAACACTTGGAGGATATCAAATGAAAGATACATCAAGGAATGAGATATCCAATGATACACAGAAAAAGAAAGATGTCAAACTCCCAAAAGAGAGAATGGTTCCAAACAAACCAAGTGCTCTACAAAGTTTCATGATGGCACAAAGTACCAAAAAGAAACGGTTTGCATTCCACCAACATACACTTGATAAGGATCACAAGGTGAGCGTTCTAAGAAACATAGGATAGCTCCCCCAAGCATTGTGCATTATAGAGAATTTGCATTTGAATACAAAAAGCACAAGATGGGATCACCACTTTCACTATACCTATACAAACACTAGACAAGCTCAAGGAAATAACAAGATCCACAAGTGGTATGGAATACAATGGGAGTTGACACAATCCTAGGCACGAGATAAGGCAAATAAAAGCAAAGGCCAATGTAAAGATGATCAATAATTTCTACCACACATAAGTGAGTACCAATTGTCATAAGACAAGAAGTATTTGGAAATAATTCCCGTTGGTAGATAGCAAGGATATCCAACATCATCTTCACACCAAACACAAGCAAATTGCAACTTGTAGAGCTAATATGCCACCTAGGAATAAGATAATCTACAATATCAACACTAGGTGACAATATCTCAAATGTACACATTTTCTAGGCTAGTAATATACATAGCATATTACTCCCCCATAATGTGATACCAATTAAAGAAAACTTAACAAGAGGCAATAAGAGGATCCAACAAGAGATAATTAATGGACTATTTAGAATTTGAATTTCTCATGAGAAGACATACCACATAGTGACTAGATAAGCTTGCAATATCAATACCAGGTGATATTCCTCATGTACACACATTTATGGGACCGTGAGGTGCACAAAGCACATCACTCCCCCAAAGTGGGATGTTCCATTAATCTCTCACAAGAGCCAACTAACATACAAACAAGATGCGCAAAGGCTCAACGCACTACACACACGTACATGATGTGCAAACCAACACACACATACTTGATTACTCAAGATAAGCAAATTGGAGGCACAACATATACAACCACATGCAAGGAACAAAACCAAAACATGCAAAGGGGCAAGTAACTTTCAATGTAAACAATTTAAGTACAAGTTACCGCAAGGAGGCACATTGGATACAAGATAGAAACTTGATAACCCAATTGACTTGGCTTGAGACAATATGAATGATGAAGATCCCTTAATTCTTCATGATGTAGACAAATCTCCAATGCTCTCCATCAACACCTATTGATCAAGTTTGAGCTAGTTGGTCCCCAACCAAGTTGAGTCCTAAGAGGTTAGTCACAATAGGCTTGGCTACCCAAATGGTTCTTTTCTTGACACCACTTTGAGTACCAACAACTTTGGCAAAGACATTGCCAACCTTATCCTTCCCAAGAGAGTAGATATCATCAATAATAATTGGGTTGGATAAGTTACCACTAGTGCATGAGGAAGCAAGGTTACCTTTCTCACGACATAGGTAGCAACGTCTACTCTTCACTTTCTTCTCACTTGATTTCTCAACTTGAGAAGCATTAGCTTGAGTTTTCTTGGGAAGAGGCCTTTCTTCAACTTGAGGTTGAGCATGAGAATGAACTTGTGGCCGCTTCCCTTGTTGCTTGTCACTAATGGCCTTCTTCTTCAAAGACCAAGATCTAACATGATTCCCTTCAATTTTGCACTTGAAGCAAATGATCTTGGCCGAATTCTTGACTTGTTTTTGGCCCTTCTTCTTGTTGCTCTTGTACTTCTTCTTCTTATTGGAGTTGAATCCAAGTCCACCTTTGTCATTGGGGGATTTTTGCACACTCAAGATATTGTTGAGTGTGGCCTTCCCTTCATGACACTTTTCCAAGTCTTTCTTCAAAGAAGTGACTTGGGCCTTGAGCTCTTTGATTTCCTCTACATGGTTAGTCTCAACACAAGTACTAGAGGAAGTATAAGCTTCAACGTTAGAGCAACAAGGCAGGAAATCAATTCATCACAAGATGTACCAACATTGTGAGTAGATGAATTACAAGGACTAGCACATAGCAATATAGCATTTTGACTAGAAGTAGTGCTAGTATCCACATGAGGCTCACTAGATGTTACCTTAGCAAGCATGACCTCATGGCCATCTTTAGCACATTATGGGATACTAGAAGATCATCATGAGAGTTTGAGAGCTTTTCATGACTTTCTTCCAATTTCCCATATTTGCTAGATAGCAACTCAAGTTGAGCCCGTAGCTCAACATTCTCCTTCAAAATAGATGCTTCACAAGTAATAGAGTTAGTAGCACAAGCATCATCAATAAAAGCAAGAGGAGAAGGAAACTTTACAAGCTCTTTTGAATATGAAGCTTTAAGTTGAGCATGAGACTCGGTGAGTTTGATGAGCTCACCCTTGATGACCCTTGAGCCATTTTCGAGGTGCTCAAAATCCTCAAGGAGTCTAGCATGAGAAACTTCAAGCTTAGCATTTTTAGTTTCAAAAACATTGGCCACCTCAAGAGCTCTATCATGAGATTCCTTCACTCTAGATAATTCTAGAGCAAAAGTCTCCTCAAGAGATTCCTTGGTGGTTTGTTCAAGTTCAAGAGCTTGGGAGAGGTCTACAATCTCATTAGCGTAATCACGCTCATGACCTTCCATTTTCTCAATGGTGACATCATGCTCCTCAAGATGAGATTCCAACTCATCAATATATTTCTTGCCCTCAATAGCACTAGACATGATTTCCATGAAGTTGGAACGAGCAATTTTATTCTTATGAAGAGCTTTAAAAATCATTTCCCCCTTAATTTTTAAGGAGGCAACATTATCATTCTCTTCATCACTATCAACATCATCATCATCATTCTTGTCATCATCAATATCATCACAAAATATATTGGGATTCAAAGTGGGAGATACCTTTGAAGCCTTAGCCATAAGGCAAAACGCAATCGATGATGATGTAGGATCCCTTGAGGCACCTTTCAAGACCACATCTTGTTCCATGGGGTGTTGGGTTTCCTCTACATTGTTAGCACAACAATTCGAGGAAATAGATGCACTTTTATCATGGCAACCAGACATAGCAAGCATATCATCATGAGATTTAGTAAAACAATTTCTACATGATATGCAAGGACTATCAACACAAGCATGTGAAAAATTTAGAGAGCTCGAAGTGTTGAAGTCCAAAGATGGGGCATTGCAATAAGATAGTGATGAGGAATCGTCAACGATAAGCCCACTATCATCATTGCAATGAACACCACTACTCACCATATCATTACCTTGTGGCAATCCACATGTAGGTGAAGTAGAAGAAGTTGAGAAGGCAACACGGCCAGAGGTGGAGGGAGAACAATCATCCTCACAAAACTTGGACACGCCATATTTATCTTGAAGCTTTGTCCACAACTCATGAGCATCCCGGAACGACATGAGTTGAAATATAACTAAATTGCTCAAAGCATCAAAAGGCACATTAGAAGCTTGAGCATTGAGATAAGAGTTTTTCCCATCCTCTAAAGATAATATTTGGGGATCCTTTGGAGGAGAAAAACCCATATCTACAATTCGCTCTAATTTTGGGTCCATGACCCTAAAGAGATTAAGAATGCTAATTACCCAAACATCAAAATTTGTGCCATTGAAACTAAGAGTGTCAAATCATCCTAAACCCCTAGTAGACATCCTTACTCTCTAGGTGGTTAAGCCCTATAAAGAGAGACGAGGCTCTGATACCAATTGAAAGATCGAGGATGTCGCCTAGAGGGGGGTGAATAGGCGCTTTAAATAATTACGGTTTAGGCTAGAACAAATGCGGAATAAACCTAGCGGTTAATTTGTCAAGCACAAAACCTACAACAACTAGGCTCACCTATGTGCACCAACAACTTATGCTAAGCAAGACATATGACAAGAAACAATATCGCTATCACAAAGTAAAGTGCATAAGTAAAGGGCTCGGGTAAGAGATAACCAAGGCACGCAGAGACGGCGATGTATCCCGAAGTTCACACCCTTGCGGATGCTAATATCCGTTTGGAGCGGTGTGGCGGCACAATGCTCCCCAAGAAGAGCCACTAGGGCCACCGTAATCTCCTCACGCCCTCGCACAATGCAAGATGTCGTGATTTCACTAAGGGACACTTGAGGGCGGTCACTGAACCCGTACAAATGGCAACCCTTGGGGGCGGTCACCGGTACCCGTCAAATTGCTCGAGGCGATCTCCACAACCTAATTGGAGACCCCGACGCTTTCCCGGAGCTTTACACCACAATGATTGAGCTCTGAACACCACCAACCGTCTAGGGCGCCCAAGCACCCAAGAGGAACAAGCTCAAGGGTACCAAGCACCCAAGAGTAATAAGCTTCTCAACTTGTAACTTCCACGTACCACCGTGGAGAACTCAAACCGATGCACCAAATGCAATGGCAAGGGCACACAGAGTGCCCAAGTCCTTCTCTCCCAAATCCCACCGAAGCAACTAATACTAGGGAGGAAAATGAGAGGAAGAACGAAGAAGAGAACACAAAGAACTCCAAGATCTAGATCCAAAGGGTTCCCCTCACATAGAGGAGAAAGTGATTGGTGGAAATGTGGATCTAGATCTCCTCTCTCTTTTCCCCCAAAAACTAGCAAGAATCCATGGAGGGATTGAGAGTTAGCAAGCTCGAAGATGGTCAACAATGGGGGAAGAACACGAGCTCAAAGGATAAGGTTCATTGGGGAAGAAGACCCCCTTTTATAGGTGGGAAAAAATCCAACCGTTATGCTCACAGCCCGCACAGAGCAGTACTACCGCTCGTCCTCACGGTACTACCGCTAGGGGTAGCGGTACTACCTCAAAGGGTAGCGGTACTACCTCAAAGGGTAGTGGTACTACTGCTTGCGAGCGGTACTAAAAAAATACATCCGTGCCTACCACCGTTGGACTTGTGACGAGTTTTTGGTCCGGAGCGGAAGTAGCCACGGAAGTAACCGCGGTAGTACCGCTCCCAAGAGCGGTAGTACAAAATTACATCCCCTCCAAGCGGTAGTACCGCTCCAACGAGCGGTAGTACCGCTGTAGCCTTTATAAGGACACCATAACTGACACAACTTCTGCAAACGGACTCCGAATTCAACGAAACCAAGTTTGTGAAAGCTAGCGACAAGGGCTAACACAATATTGATAGAAATAACAATAAGAAGCAAATTAGAAAATTTCCATAATAAAATGGTGAGAACCCTTCCTCGAATAAGACCGGTAAAAGCTCCAACCGAAAACGCAATAGAGGAAGCATGTGAACCCCGTTTTCGATGAACTCGAGCTTGTCAAGAAGATGACCATAAGCCATAAGACTCACAAAGAGAACCAAGCAAGAACCAAGAAAGATGATGCAAGGATGCAATGGTTTGAGCTCTCTGCGAACGATACGATCAAGCTACTCATCAAGAGCCCCCCTTGATAGTACGGCAATCGATCCTATAACCCGGTCTCCCAACTACCACCATGAGACCGGTAAAATAGAAAACCTATCAAGGGCAAACCTTTGTCTTGCACAAAGTCCACTTGAGCTAGAAGACGATCTTGACTTCCTCAAGTTGGACCACCTTTCTTGATTGCGTTGGCTCGGTGAAGACTTGTAGGTTGCTCCCCCATACTCCACTATGGGTGAGCCACTCTTCAGCACATCTTCACAAATCCATTCTCACCACAATGGATGGCAAGCTTCAAGCACTTGATGTCTTCGTGATGCATCACTTGAACTTGCACACCGCAACCTAACCCCACAAAGAACTCTCACGAAGACCATGGGTTAGTACACAAAGCGTAATTGACAATGCTTATCAAACCATGGGATCGCTTGATCCCTCTCGGTACATCTTCTACGCTTTGTGTGTTGATCAACTTGATTCACTCTTTGACTTAGTCTTGATCAACCTCTCACAAGACCAATCTTAAGGTAATTCCTTGAATAGCACCTTGGTCGACACAAACTCTCCTTGAAACCAACACATGTATTCCAAGAAAAGCCTATGGACAAAACCTTCAAATATAACTCAAGGAAACCATTAGTCCATAGAGATTGTCATCAATTACCAAAACCAAACATGGGGACACCGCATGTTCTTTTAGGCGGCGGATCCGAACGGCGGCAGGGCGGCGGCTCCGGCGGGGCTCCGCGGGGCGGCGGCGCGGCAACGGCGAGCAGGCGCGGCGGCGGCGGCGACTGCGAAGCAGCGGAGGCGGCGGGGCTGGGTGAAGGAGAGGAGGCGGCGGCGGGGAGTATATAAAGGCCTCGGGGGGGGCTCCGACTTGGAGGCAAAGCCGGGCGGCGGCGGCGGCGCACCGGACTCCTAGGAGTCCGTGCCGGCTACGGCGACGGAAGGCGGTTGGCGGCGCGGCCTGATGGGCTGCTGGGCCGGCTGGGCTGCGGCCCAGTCGGTCCAAACTTTTTTTTAAACAAATTCCGCCGATAAAACAAAAATCCTAATAAAATATAAAATATTCTAAAAATTCCAAAAACAATTTTCGCCGTCTAAATAAAATATTTAGAACAAACTGAACATTTTTTTGGCCTAAAAATGCAATTTTGAAAAATGCATATTTTTCTAATTCAAATAAAATCACGAATAAAATCCAAATAGAATATTTATTTGATTTTAAAAAATTTCCCCCAACATTTCTCTTCTGAAGAAGTCATATTATCTTCTCTCTATTATTATTTTTTTATTTGAAATATTCGGAGAGAAAAATTATTAAAACCAAATTGATCCTCTTTTCAATATTTGAGAAAAATTCAAATATGAAAATTTATGAAATCCCCAACTCTCTCCTGGGGTCCTTGAGTTGCTTAAGATTTCTAGGATCACCAACAAAATGCAAATAAAATATGATATGCATATGATGACCTATGTATAACATCCAAATTGAAAATTGGGATGTTACACTGCCGGTGTCCAACCTCCCAGGTTCTAGGGTGAACTGCTACACTGTCAATGGTTCGGCGCCTTCGAGCCAGGTGAGGAGGCAGGGGCCTTCTTTGACAGTGGAGCTGGGAGGACATGGCATGTCGGGGCCGCTAGTGATTTGGCGACGACGTGCCCTTCCTCGCCGTCGGAAGTGCTGCTCCTGTGCTGACATTCTCCTACTCCCCTGGTGACCTGTCCGCGATTGAGGACCTTCACGTCTCCGAGCTGCGTGTCTCCATTTTTTATCTTATTTAGCTTGGTGTGTGTGAGGCTTATGAGTTGCTTTCCAGCACCTTTGTATATTGTCGTTTTTATGTTTTTTGTATTGGTTTCGAGTTTGTAATCCTGGCCGGTTGATGGCCTTGTTAGTTCAAAGCCGGCTCTTCTTGAGCCTTCGTTCCAAAAAAAGTATGTAAATATATGACTTGTTTTGCTCTTATCTCTACAATGCTAAAAATGCTAAACTCTATATTTCTAGTATTGAACTTCTTAATCCCGGACACTCTTGTATTGACATAAGCAACGACCTCCGAACTTTGGGTTTCCACTTTCCATAATGATTGGGAGGGATGATCAATTCAAGGCAAGCTAGTACTCCCGCCATTCTGGAGTATAACCTTCCAGGCAAGCTATGATATAGCTTTTGATTCTAATGCTTTTTGTGAAAACCGATATATTCCTTCCTTTCCCGCGGTGACAACTAGGGAGAAGCTTACTTTCTTCCAGGTTTCGTTGGCGAGCCCATGGACTCACCTAATCCCCTCTATTTGTTGCTCCGGCGGCGGGGAGGGGAGTTCCGGTGCCTCAGCCAGGCTAGCAGTCTAGGTTATGTTTTTTTATCCTCGTGGGGTAGTGTTATGGCGAATAACAATGCTTCATCTTTTAAGTAGTATTCCAGGCTTTGATCCTTCTCGAATTCGTCCATCGGCACAGAGTGGGACGATCTCTAACGTAGATTCATGTCGTGTCTTTGTGTGGTGAGGTTGGGGTTTCTGTTATGAATGCAAGACAACGAGATTTGGTGTCAACATCTTCAAGTCAATACGTGGGTGCAATCACAATGGCTGCAGCTCTCGGACAATGGTTCTTAATTAGGGGTAAATGCATGAAGACTTCCTGACTATTATCTACAAGGTGAGGACAATTTCGATAAAGGATTGGCGACAACGACACGTCAGCGGCTCGTTCTGGCAGCAATAGGGGTTGTTTGGTGTTCTAGGGACCTTAATGTAATTGTGATTATGTTTGCAGTGCTCTCTACTTATGGTGAACCTTTATAACATATTTGGGTTCTTTCAACAACAAAAAAAAGCTTGGACTCTAATGTATCGACGCTACATACCGCAGGCAGCAAGATAACAATATACCACTAAAGACTCCGGGCTCATACTTTGTGCATATGAATTCTAAAAGAGGTCCAAACAAATTGCAAAATTCTTTTTATGTGAAAAGATCAGATCTATTATAAAGATTCACCAGAAATACAAAACACCTTAAACATAATAAAAATTACATCGAGGTCCATGGACCACCGAACGACCATTGCCGCCGCTAGAATGAGCCGCCGATGTGCCGTTGTCGCCGCTCCCATGCCGGAGCCGTCTGATCTTGTCGGTGACAGCCGGAAAGTCTTCATGCACATGCCCCTAAGGACCAGCGTCTCGGAGCCGCAAAATTCCTATGTTTACTTTTCGTCCAATTGAACCAAACAAGTAAAGAGTGCTGTTAAAAGACCTCGAGATACAATGACTTCTTGGATACTACAGACATCAAGTCTGAAATTTGCAAATATAAGAATTCGAGTAGTACATAAATTATTCAGAATTTATTTGTCTCGTCTATGCACTTTCTAGAGGAAGGAATACAAGGTACATGCATGGCAAGAAAATTTCGTACTACAAATATTTCCCAGTTCAAAGTCCAATGCATCATGTACTTCCCATTTGTTCTAGAAAAAACTAGCTGGGCCTAATTAGCAGGAAATAGTAATGTTAAAATTGGAATATCTGCAGCCGGCTTGCTTTTTTGTTGGGCTTCGCTTAACCCAAAGAAACAGAATATCCATGGTCTGAGCCGCGCGTTTCACCATTGTAACCCTTACATCCAAGTCTTTAAGATGTTCATGGTAAGAGGAATGAACTTTTTTAAATTTTAATGAATATTTTTATATTTTGATGAAAATAAATTTATAAGCATTTTTTTATTAATGATGAACTTTTTTTGTATTTGATTAACAGATTTTGAATTTGATGAAAAAAATGTTGGAAATATGCCTTAGAGGCAATAATATTTTATTTATTTATTTTCATGCTTATAATTAAGAGTCTATATTTTATGCTATAATTGCTACCATTCTAGAATATGCGATTCAGCGAAAAACTCATTAGGACGTGTGAATTTTCTATTGTTTCATGCTAATAGATTATCATCTTGTATATTTTACATACCATTTTATATTATTTTTGAGAACTAACCTATTAACTCAGTGCCAAGTAGCAGTTGTTGTTTTCTACTTGTTTTTTGTTTTACAGAAAATCCCTATCAAACAAAGTACAAACACGATGAAACTTTTTGACGATTTTTTTCTCGACCAAAAGAGACCCTAGAAGCTTCGGGGGAGACCAGACGACAAACAAGGAGGTGACAACAAGGCAGGAGGCGCACCCTGCCCTCTTGTGGCTCCTCTGTTGCCCCGTCTGACCAAATTCCAGCGCTATAAGTTCCCAAGTATTCAGAAACCCTTAGGGGAGCACCCAAAATAATTCTTCAACCGCCGTAAGCCTCTGTTCCTCCGTGATCTCATTTGGAGGCCTTTTCCAGTATTCTGCCGAAGGGGGAATCCATCATGGAGGAAATCTACATCACGCTTGCTGCCATCCCATTGATGTGTGAGTACTTCCCATAGGACCTATGGGTCAATAGGAGTAGCTAGATCGATCTCTCTCTCTCTCTCTCTCTCTCTTGATCTTCAATACCATGTTCTCATCTTAGATCAATCCGAAGTTAAACTATTGCGGTGTGTTTGTTCGGATCCGATGAATTGTGGGATTATGATCATATTATTCATCGAAAGTAATTGAGTCTTTTCTGAACTTTATTATGTCTGATTTTTGTAGCCTTGTATGCTCTCCGATCTATCTACCTATTTGGGCCACTTAGATCGATTTAGTTTCAGTGGGAGAGTGCTTGGTAGTTGGTTCGATCTTGCGGTGTCCTCACTCTATGATAGTATGAGTAGCGAGACACGTATTTGTATTGTTGCTACTAATAGTAAAACGACGAGGCTAGAACATATTATTTGGTCCTGCCTTTTCTACATTATGTCATCATGCTTCAAGCATTACTCAGTTTTGATATGAACTTAATACCTTAAGATGCATGCTGCATAGCGGTCGAGGGGTGGAGTAATAGTAGTAGATGCAAATGGATACCCGTTTACTTGTGTCGGGCATAACGCCTATATATTGATCATGCCATGAATAACATCATAATTATGCGCTCTTCTATCAATTGTCCAACATTAATTTGTTTACCCATCATTGCTATGCTCATGAGAGAGATGCCTCTAGTGAACGATATGGCCCCGAGGTCCATTCACTTTATATTTACTAAAACCCTAAAAATATTTGCTGAAGTTTATTTTCCTTTATTTTATTTTGCAATTTATCTATCTATCAATCACAGAATTAATCCATGAAATTAATGAGTACAAGGGGATTGACAACCCTTTTTCCCACGTTGGGTGCAAGTATTTGTTGTGTCTGTGTAGGTACTGTTGACCTTTGTTTGCGTGAGTCTCCTACTGGTTCAATAATCTTGGTTATTACCCGAGGGAAATGATATCTACTATAATACTACATCACCCTTCCTCTTTAGGGAAATCCCAACGCCTATCACAAGTAGCAACGTGTGGAATGATAAACGGTAAAACCCGATTCCTAGTCTCCCCTCTATGACTAGCTCAAGTGTTGTATGTTGATCATGTTTTTCAGATCTTGGGATATCGTTAAGTGTAACGATAGTCCCAAAAGAACATTGTGATAGGGAACGTTGCATGGAAAACATTTTTTCTCCTACGGAACACCCAAGATCTATTCTATTGAGATTGTATCAATGAGAGGGGAGTGTGTCTACAAACCTTTGTAGACCAAAAATGTTAACGATCTAGAGATCGTGGTTGGTGTAGTTGTACTCGCGTCACGATCCAATTCGATCCAAGCACCACACATGCGACACCTCCGAGACTAATACACGTGCGGCTCGGTGATGTCTCCGCCTTCTTGATCCAGCAAGAGAGTGCAGAGAGGTAGATGTGATTTGAACCAGCACGACACGTCGTGGTGGTGGCAGCAGAAGTGCAGCAGGGCTTCGCCAACCACCTACATGGAGGAGTAGATAGGATATGGAGGGGGCGGCTAGGCAAATAGTTTAACCTACCCCGTGCGTCCCAACTATATATAGGGGTGTGGGAGGGGGCTGGCCAGCCCTGGACCCTCCTCCAAGGGAGGGAACGGCGGCCAGGGGGAAGCTTGCCTCCAAGAAAAGTGGAGGCAGCCCCACCCCTAGGGGGAGTAGCGCTGATGTCTAATACACAACTTTATTCTTGTAGACCCTGTTGGGCCTCCAAACGTAGAGTTTTGTATGACAACGACAAGTTTTTCTCAAGTGAATGACCTAAGGTTTATCATTCCGTGGGAGATGTAGGATGAAGATGGCCATTTTCAAACAACCCTGCAATCAAAAACAAGAAATCTCTTATGTCCCCAACACACCCAATACAATGGTACATTGTATATGTGCACTAGTTCGAGGAAGAGATGGTGATACAAGTGTAATGTGGTTGGTAGAAATATGTTTTTGTAATCTGAAATAATAAAAATAGTAAGGTAGCAAGTTACAAAAATGAGCACAAACCATATTTCAATGCTTAGAAACAAGGTCTAGGGTTTATACTTTCACTAGTGCAATCTCTCAACGGTGCTGACATAATTGAATCATATAACCATCCATCAACGTGTGACAAAGAATTACTCCAAAGTTCTAATCAATAGCGGAGAAAATAAGATGAAATTGTTATAGGTAGCAAACCACCTCAAAGTTATCGTTCTCATCAATCTATTCAGCCATCTTTATAAGTGTTATAAACAGCCCTAGAGTTCGTACTAAAATAACACCATATGATACACATCAATCGACTTTTGGTTTTGTAATCACATCATAAATTAAAAATGCTCCCGAATTAAAAAAAACTGATATGAAAAGAAATCTTAAAAATTGTAAATTTAAAAAATTCACGGATTTGGAAAATGTTCACGGATACCAAAAAGCATGAAATTTAAAAATGGTCATGAATTTGAAAAATATTAAACATTGAAAATTGTATGTTTTAAATGAAAAAGGGCAAAAAAGGAAAATGCTAAAAAAATCCGAGAATAGAAAACGGAAAACAAGAAAAAAAACGAACAAGAGCGAGTTTTATTTTTGAGACAAACAAGACCAAGTAAAAATGGCAGAAAAGAGAAAAGGGCCAGAAGCTTCCCAAAACTAGATCCCGAAAACGAAGATCCAACGACTCCTGCTACATGGGTCGGCCTTTTAAAGCAGGAGTCGCTCGACGAGGTCTACACCATGTACGAATTCTTCAGAATCCACAAAAATGAGCATGCCGTCAGGTTTGGAAAATTCCTTGTTCGTTACAGACCCGATTTCACATCATTATCTTTCTGAAGGAAGACCTCCATAGCCCTTTTTTTGCACGACCACAGACAATTGAAAGTGCTGGCTGCAAAGTGCAATTAAGTTTTTTATGACACTTGTTCAACATTTTTGAAAATGCTTGATTAACATTTTTTAAATACATGATCAAATTGTTTCATACATTTTTTTGTATGCACTTTTTTAATCAGCGATAAATATTTTCTCTATACACATTTAACGTTTTTCAAATATTATATGTAAAATAATTTTACATATTTTTATTTAGAATATTAGGATGTATAACATAAAATAAAAAAAGAAAGCAAAAAAATGTGAAAAACAAACAAAACAAGAAAAATGGCTGTTTTTCCAAAAGCAAAACCGTACCTCTCACGAAATAAAAAAATGCGGTTTTCCATTTCTAAGAGGCACCGCCGTGCCTCTCGCGGAAGCAGAAAAATGGACACATTTTTTTGCGCAAAAAGAATTAATTTTTTTTGTCGAAAAGCTAAGAAAGACCGATGAAAAACCAAAATGCCAAAAAAAACCATCTAAAAGCCAAAAACAGGTGCGAAAAAATAAAAAAAATCCGGAGGAAGGGCCTAGAGCGCGACACGTGGCGGCGACTGAGAGTGACGTCTCTCAGCCCACCCCAAGTGACCCTTGGGAGGCTCGCGAGCGAGCGCTCCTCTATTAGTTGCTCCCGACCCTGATGCACTGATGTTTGGCCAACCTGATGCACAGGGCCTTTTTTCGATGGTGGGTAGCACTAAAAAAATTGATGGACCCGTATTCCTATGCACCAGGGTCAGCCCAATGGGCTCCGCCCTCGGACTGTAGACGTCTCCTTTAGCTTGAATGTTTCTTTCCCCTCTCTGATGACATTGAATAGAAGATATCTCTACGATAATCGACATCTGAGCACAGGCACATTGTGCCTGTTTTCTTTTAAGTTAAAAGAAAAACATATTTTCATGGCTTGAATTTTCAAAATTTTGTGTGCATGCACGTAGAGCAGTGCGGTATAGGACATAATAGAAGGCGATGTGTAAAAACAAAATGTAGCAATCAAAATGATCACTATAAGGATAAAATGAGAGACAAAATTACCTAAAAAGGATGTCTTGTCGCAAACAGACGTTCATGTTCAACAAACAGCCAGGGCGCTATCATTCATGTCGCAAACAGACGTTCATGTTCAACAAACAGCCAGCCAATCTTTGTTAACCGAATAAATCGCGGCATACCAAAATACTTGGTATCCGTGGAGTGCCAAGCCACACAATACAATTGAAAGGTTACAACAAATCGAAAGATCAACACCACCATTCAGCGGAAAATAAACAAGGGACGAGTGTGAGCGCTTGCTGGCATCAGGTGCACCATTCAGTCAACGCCCCAGTACGATCCTTCTTTTTCAGAGCATTTCCAGGGTTCTGTAAACAAGGCGTCATTCTTCTGCATAGCAAAATGCCATAAGGTTCAGAAACCAGCACAAGTTCAGAAACAAACTGTTCCATAAGAATCCAGAAAGATACTAGAAAATCTCGTAGATGGCATTAATCAGACCAAATGTTGGCCAATACTACCAGCACAAAATAGTATGCCACTGCGACAACAACATGCTTTGCTCAACATGGTTTCACCAATTCTGAGCGAATCATCAAAACGAGCTAAAATTAACCCATCAGGCACTTCAATACAAAAGGAGCAAACAAGAACAAGCACCAAGCAAAACAAGAACCCATCACATCACATCCAGCAGCAAACAAACCAACGAGACGACAAGCTCAGATATACATATACTTTTGGGAATATAAAGGAAACCACCCAAGAAGATAAAAATCAACCTTCCCCAGTCGCTGGAGTTATGTTGTTGTACAAACAAATTTTCTAGCTTCCAAAACTTCCTAGGTGCAAACTCACCAGGACACCACCCAAATTGCAGCACGATGCATTTCACTTCAACTCTACTCTTCTTCGACAAATTGCAGCACAATGTGGGTCTTGCTGTGCCAAAACAAAAGATGGTACAACCCCAGTCAGTTATTAGAACTACAATCAGCTAAATTGAAATCAACATATATACAGCAGATAGTCAAGTGTAACGGCTCAACAACCACAGTTCTGTAAATCATTCCCTCTAACGGAATATTTGAGATCAGGGAAAGCAACTACAAAAACAGAATGAAATAAGCAACCCATGAAAAACTGGCACGAAGATTGTGCAATAACTAGTACTGGTTCTGCAAATCTTACGCGAGATCGGAAAAGGAGTACTAAGCTCAGTACAGCACTTATACCTGAATAAAAGCAACAGACTGTTTGACGAAAACTTTATTGGACCCATTAGCATTTCCTTTTTCTTCCGCCCATCTCACAATTGCAAGTTCACGAATTACCTCCCTATCATATAGGTAAGGCAAGATCCGCATTTAATAGCAAATTATCAAAACCAACAAAAAAGGGTCATCAATTTCCAAAGAGTGTAACACCACCGAGCAGTATTCCAATCTGCATCACCAACACAAAATTATCCATTTGGCCCATGTCAAATGCAGAGACAAAAACAACTCAATAAGTCAAAAAAATAACACAGGAAATTCCATAGAAAAAGGATAAATCGGTGATTTATCCTGCCCATGCAGGAAGCCTGCATCCTGTGTCTGTAGATTCTAGGTAGATGCAGTTCTCTGATATAAGTTCATATAATCAGTGCAGTTCTCTGATATAAGTTCATATAATCAACCTTCTTTGCCGTGAAATAAACTGCACCCATGAATGCAAATTGTGAACGGCTCAAGAATATTGCATTTTTTCAAATAACTACATCTGGTAATAAGCTGAACTGAAGAAATACTTGCAATAAACTGAGTGGTCTGTCTGTATTTCTCAGGAGCTGCAACCATGGATCACTACATTGCATCAGTCGCTGGCGCAAGACTTAACTTTGTGGGTTGGATGTGAAATTTTACAATAGAGACAATGCCATGAGTTTATACTCTCGTTTTCTTTTCAAATTAACCGCTGCCTAGCTGTCGGGACTGCAAATTCAAGTAAATCCAAGAATGAGGAAAACTGAAGCGATTACTATGCATAGAAACTAGACAGAAAGGCTGTTATAAAAGGTTTTACATGTTTCTCAATCTCGGCTATCTGTTGCCTCTGCTGTGACGGTGGAGCAGAAGTATTAACATTGTTTTTCTTTGCATAATCTGAAAAAATGAGATCCCTGAGCGCACATTCCACCTTCAGACAGTACTCATCAGTCAAAGATTGATGGCCAGATATGAAGCAGTTCCGTAACCATTGTCTTGTCGGGCTTCAGCAACATCTTGGCCTTCTCATTATTGACATGTAATGCTCGTAGTATAAGCACAAGACGAGAGAATGCAGTGTAGGACGAGATACTTTTCAACCAGTCATCGTATATGTTATAAAGAACCATCTGCGGTTCTGTAGCCTTGAGACCAAACTTGTCAATCTTCAAGCAAGCTTGGAATGGCAGATGGACTTCCAACACACACTTCCTTGTCAAAATAATTTGCTTTGGCTGCTCTTCAACGGGAAGCGATCGAACTAGTGCAGCAACCTCCTCGGCTGTTTTCCACTTGGCCAGCTGCCCTAGACACTTTTGTCCCGCCCATACACTTCTATGGATGACCTGCAGGGTATAATCCATTTTCATTCAAGCATTCAAAGGTGTGATGCTGCGCAGTTATGCCATAATTGCAAGAAAACTAGAGCTAAAAGCAAAATAAAGGGAAAATTATGTTAAGACAGATATGGCTCGGTCGGTTAAGATGAATACAATTGAGGACCCTTTCTTATTCTCTCCCTCGGCACATACATAGCAGGATTTGACTGTCAAAAGAAAAAATAAACAAGGATGTCATTTATTAAATAAGACATTTTTTATTACAACAGAGATATTGGCCTAGAGCTGGATTTGTTACAGTTAGCATGTGTTATTACCTTCATGATCTTGTTCATTGCTTGCTAGAGGAGGGGCTTTCACCCGGGGAAGCAGTTACCAAAAGCAGAGTGCAAATTATAAGCTAGATCAGTCCAATCATCACCCCTGAAAGAAATATTAATCAACATTAAGCACAAAAGACTCAGACAAGGCAAGAAATTGGCAGTTAATGGATACTCAAAATCATACCAGTCGGAGAAGGGTAGATGGACATATTATCTGTCTGTTCTTGTGTAACGTTCTATGCCGTGTGAATCGTAGTCTCCCCATCTTAGTTGCACATCAATCCAATACTTGTTACTGGCTTTCTGATCGAAGACATCTTTTGACTCAGAAACTAAGCTTGGCTTGGACATGTGATGTCTCATTCGAAGACATGTTCTGCTTCACGGTGGCGTGGTTGGTGGCAAGGTGCTCGGGGAAAATCCCTGCGTGGCTGCAGCTGCAGCAGTGGCTGCGAACAATGGCGACGTTTGTGGGCTCCGTCTCCTCCCTGGAAGCCTTGACCGTCCCCTAGGTCCACTTCTCCGGACCTGGGAGCGGCGGCACCACATCGTCGAATTGCTGCCTGAGTGCTCGTGGTGTTGGTTGCCTTGGTGGTTTCGTGAGGCTTGGGGTGGCGTGGTGTTGGGCAATGGTTGCTGTTGTGGGGATGGCCTTCGGGTGCTACGTATATCGTCACCGGTGTATCTTGGACGACATCTTCCACAAGTCCGGTTGTTTCATGTTGTCCACCTGCCGATCTCTAAAGATCTACTTATCCATCAAGAGAGTAATCATAATGCTCACTTACTAGACCTAAAATCCAATAATCCACCGAATATCTTTGACAATCTCCTCAAGATCACAATCACCTAACTAAATCAAAGAAAAACTCGTAATTCTTCGTTAAATTTGCTTCAAGTTCAATCACCTAACTAAATCCAAATTGTTTCAAAATTAATTGGAGATATGTTTATCCACCAATATAATAATAGCCATGCTCATACTAGACCTAAAATCTCATAGTCCACCGAACTTTTTGACTATCTCCTCAAGATCACAATCACCTAACTAAATCCACCTAAAATTTTATAACCCACCGTGAATTTTGGTTCAAGATCATAATCACCTAACTAAATCCATATTGTTGCAAGATTGATTGAAGATCTGTTTATCCACCAATATTAGTAGTAACCATGCTCATATTAGACCTAAAATCTCATAATTCACCGAACATTTTTTACTATCTCCTCAAGATCACAATCATCTAACTAAATCCACCTAAAATTTTATCATGCACCGTGAATTTTGGTTCAAGATCATAATCACCTAACTAAATCCAAATTGTCGCAAGATTGACTGAAGATCTATTTATCCACCAATATAATAGTAGCCATGCTCATAGTAGACCCAAAATCTCATAATCCTCTGAACATCTTTGAGTATCTCCTCAACACCAATCACCTAACTCAATCCACCTATGATATCATAATCCACAGACAAAATTGCTTCAAGTCACCATCACCTAAATAAATCAAAAGTGTTCCAAGATTAATTGAAGATCTGGTTATCCATCAATATAATAATCATTATGCTCAAGTACTAGATCTAAAATCTCATAATTCATTGAACATTTTACTATCTCCTCAAGATCATGATCATCCAAGTAAATCCACACAAAAACTCATAATCCATCATCAAATTTGCATCAAGATCACAATTACCCAACTAAATCCAATTTGTTCCATTAATTACAGATATTTTGTGAATAAGCTAATGCAATACTTTAAGGGAGCACGTAGTTGGGGCCTCTTTGATTATCCACCAATATATTGGTAGGGAACATCTTTGACTATCTCCTCTAGATGACAATCACCTAACTAAATCCACCTAAAATCACACAATCCACCCGTAAATTTGCTTGAAGATAACAATCGCCTAATTAAATCTAAATTGTTCGAAGACTAATTGAAAATCTGTTTATCCACCAACATAATAATCACCATCCTCACTTCCTAGAACTAAAATGTCATAATTCACCAAACATCTTTGACTATCTCCTGAAGATCACAATTACCTAACTAAATCCACCAAAAACTCATAATCTGTGGTCAAATTTGCTTCAAGATCAGAATCACCTAAGTACCTAACTAAATCCAAAGTGTTCCAAGATTAATTACAGATATGTTTATTCACCAATATAATAACAACAATGCCCATACTAGACCTAAAATCTCGCAATCCACCGAACATCTTTGACTATCTCCTCAAGATCACAATCACCTAGCTAAATCCAACAAAAAAACTTAAAATCCACCGTAAAATTTGGTTCAAGATAACAATGACCTAACTAAATTCAAATTACCCAAAATTAAATAAAGATCTATTTATCCATCAATAGAATAATAATCATGCTCACTAACTATTTTCTCAAGAGCTCAGTCATCTAACCAAATCCACTTAAAATCTTATAATCCACAGTAAAATTTAATTGAAGATCACAATCACCTAACTAAATCCACCAAAAAAATCAAAATCCATCGTCAAATTTGCTTCAAGATACCAATCACGTAACTAAATCCAATTTGTTCCAAGATTAATTAAAGATATGTCTCATTATCCACCAAACATCTTTGATTATTCCCTCAAGATCACAATCACCTGACTATCTTTAACTATCTCCTGAAGATCACAATCACCTGACCAAATCAACCTAATCATAATCCCCGCGATATTTGGTTCAAGATAAAAATCACGTAACTAAATCCAAATATTTCCAAGATTAATTAAAGATCTATTTATCTACCAATATAATAATCATCATGCTCACTTACTAGCCCTAAAATCTGATAATCCACCATACACCTTTGACTATCTCCTCAAGATCATAATCACCTAACTAAATCCACCTAAAGTCTCACAATCCACCGTAAAATTTGGTTCAAGATCACAGTTATACCTAACTAAATACAATAATCACCATACTTGCCCAATAGAGTTAAATCCCTTAATCCACCGAACATATTTGACTATCTTCTGAAGATCAAAATCACATAACTAAAATCCAAATTCTTCCAATAATTGAAATACTGGTTTATCCACCAATATAATAATCAGCATGTTCATACTAGACCTAAAATCTCATAATCAACAGAACACATTTGACTATCTCCACAAGATCACAATCACCTAACTAAATCCATTCCATTCCACTAAGAACTCACTTGGTCCTGGTATAACTTGGTACTCCCTAGGTGGATGGAATAAAGGGGTGCCATAAGCTACTTGTAGATTCCACATCTTCAAACCTTATTTGTTTGGTATGCAGCTGTGACCTCTAAACCAAAGAACACATTGCTCATCTTCTAAGAATGCAAGGCTTTCTCATGCTTGATCATTTCATTGATTTCTTCTATTCTTCTTGATTCAACCTAGGAGTGGGCCTAATATCGAAGTTAGCGTGATAGCCACTACTGACTAGCTCTATGGCAAACTTATCGAAGACTTCAGGTAGCACTAATTGCTCTGCTTGGTCAAGGCAGGACAGGGACACGAATTCCAGCTGAGAGTATCCACTACGTCACTTATTTGGATGGTAATGGACATCAAAGTCATAGTGGTTGATTAAATCTAACCATCTTCACTTAAAGCATGCACTACTGCTGCTAGATCCAAATCATGGTTAGGGTAGTTCTCTTCATGAGGACGTAGTTGCCTTGATAGGCCACGAGTCTTCCTTCTTACGTCAAGACAGAACAAAGTCCATGCTTAGACACAATAAATTTAAAACTCTTATAAATGTTTGGGGTGGCTAAGCACGGATCAGTGGTTAACCTTTTCTTATACTCTCGGAAGCTCTCTTCACACTTGGGCGTTCATTCAAACTTCTTATCTTTCTTCAGGAGTTAAGTCATTAGTGGTGCTCGAAGTCTTCCACAAATTTGTGGTAATAACCCGTAAGTCCAAGGAAACTTCTGACTTCACATTCGTTTAGCCTTCCACGTGGTTATGGATTCTATCCTTGACGGGTCTATTAACAAACCTTCTATGGACAAAACATGTCCTCACATCCCAACATCTTTTAGCCGGATTTTATACTTCTTGAACTTGGCATATAATTGGGGTTCTTGAAGTTTGTACAAAACCATTCTGAAGTGTTGCTTATGATCTTCCTCGGAGGGAGAATAGACCAACAGGTTATCAATGATGATAATCACAAACTTGTCCAAGAACTCATGAACATGTTGTTCATGATGTTCATCAAATAGGTGGAGTATAACGGTTAGTCCAAGGGCCACATACTTAGGCTTAATATCCAGCTCACATACTTAGGCTTAATATCCAGCTCCGCTATCACGGCTCGACTAAGTCATGGTTTGGTGAGAGTTAAGGGTGAGACTTAAGGGTTGATAGGATTTGGATGTGAGGGTGAAAATTCACCATAACATACTTAGACACCGCTTCTCTCTATTATGATGCTCACATGGCCCAACTCCCACAAGGTTATCACATACCATCAAAATAGCCATCTCTTCAAATTAATCCAAAATGATGATCTTGTACTTGTGACATTCTAGGGGAGGGACACAAAAATCACCTACGTCTAACAACTCTGATCCACATGTATCATATTCATGATTATATCCTATATCCATATGGGGCAAATGCAACCTTGTAAGCTTAGATCAAAACATCACAAATCCGAGTGCCAAAGTTATCTCCATCCTTGAATCCAAGTAGCTATATCATTTAACCTAAAGGAAACACAAGTTGTGCTACTCCAAGATCCTTGTTTCCTTCCAATCCTAGACGCTCCAATAATCCACTACTTTCATAACCATGATTGATGTTGCTAAGTTTCATCTAGCCTAAAGGAAACACAAGTCATGTTACTTCAAAATCCTTGTTTCCTTACTACTAATCCAATTCCATTTGCTCCAATAATCCACCCATTATGATAATCATGATTGGTGCTGCAAACTCTCATCTAACCTATAAATATCTGATATATCCAAGGTTGATCATACTACACCCTAAAGTAATCCAACTTCAATCTCCAAAAGTGTGAATTTAACACAAAGCAACCCACCAACATCATAACCATGATTTAAATAAACTCCTCAAAACAAATTTTGTATCAGTTCTACATCACCATCAAACTCCAATCATAACTCAAAACAAATTCTGTATGGCACCACCCAACTTGGCGCATGTTGGGGCTTAAGGATGTAAAATGATTAACTCACACAATCACGATTTCATGTCGGCTTTATTCCAGGCAAAAGTTGTTGGTGCTTAACCGGTGCTCTTACAATTCCATAAGTTAAGCACATCAATACAAGTCCATGCTATCAAAACTTTTATAGCTAAGCAATTTCTTGGGTTAGATTTGGTTCAGAGAAAGGCTTGAGCTTGAGAGAGCAGAAACTCTAAATAAGTCGAACTTGGTACAGTTGAAGGCCTAGACTAGAGTGAAACACGATTTCTATCTCTCCAAACTCACCCACACAACCCAACAGTTGTGGCACTTCATTCCACAACAACCATGTCGTGCCATCCCGAGTAGTAGATCCACGTGCAGACATCGGATCTGCCCACAACTGTCCACTATCATGGTTGACGCACAAGCATAGGGTGGATGATGCCTTTCTCCTCCCAAGTGCCCTCTTCCTGCCTTCCTTGCTTCCCATATCGTCATCACCGCTCGACTCCAGGTTCAAAATCTGACGGCAGCGGCAGTCCCACTCCCGACGACATTTTCACCCTTCCCCCACACCCCTCGTGCACTCTCCGCTCCACGCCAGTCCGGTTGGGCATCCTTTGCTTGGCTACAGGTTGCTTTGTGTGCTGCCTCGATCCCACAACCCATGTTCCCCTGCTGGGCGCCGCCATAGCCGAACGCTCGAGCACCACCTATCGGCGAAGCAGGAGCAGGGGCAGTCGGCACCGCAATGTCTAACCCACATGATGTGTGCACGACGCTACCTGTCGCCGGGGCCAAGGGCCCCCAACAAGGGAACGTAGGATGCGACATCAAGTCCGTGACACATAACCCGCATACAAGGGAAGGACACCAAGCCAGATCAACGAGAAACAAAAATTGCACGACTTTGACATCCACTTCTAGTTTCACTGCCAAGTGCTTCTTTGTTTGATTCTTCCATTTGTCTGCCATTCAACCTCCAGATTCTCATGTTCACGTTCTTAGGAACTTTCCTCCCAATCGATAGTCGGGGCACTCTTAGCACTTCATCTTTTCATGTTCCTAGTTTTGCTCATGTCCCTCGACCCATGCAGCTCATTTCAGGTGGTTACATTCTTGACTTTAACTCTTGTTCCGATTCCGATCCTCACTCGGATGCTCTACTTGTTGCTGCTCCTCGACGCTATAACTCCCAGGCCCTCTGGGAGCTGACTAGCTTCCCCTTCCCTCTGATGACACCACGGCCAGTCTCTTCGCCTCTCCTTGTCTACCGACTCTTTGTGGCATCATCGTCTTGGTCACTCACATAGAATAATCGTCATGCTCACTAACTATTTTCTTAAGAGCACAATCACGTCACTAAATCCACCTAAACTCTTATAATCCATCGTAAAATTTAGTTGAAGATCACAATCACCTAACTAAATCCAATTTGTTCCAAGATAATTAAAGATATGTCTCATAATCCATCAAACATCTTTGACTATTCCCTCAAGATCACAATCAGCTAACTAGATCCACCAAAAACTCATGATCCATCGTGAAATTTGCTTCAAGACCATAACAATCATGTAACTAAATCCAAATTGTTGTTGAAAATGTATTTATCAACCAATATAAAGTACACATGCTCATACTAGACCTAAAATCTCATATCCACCGAACATCTTTAACTATCTCCTGAAAATCACAATCACCTAACCAAATACACCTAATCATAATCCCCCGTGATATTTGGTTCAAGATAACAATCATGTAACCAAATCCAAATGTTTCAAAGATTAATTAAAGATCTTTTTATCTACCAATATAATAATCATCATGTTCACTTACTAGCCCTAAAATCTGATAATCCACCGAATACCTTTGACTATCTCAAGATCATAATCATCTAACTAAACCCACCTAAAGTCTCACAATCCACCGTAAAATTTGGTTCAACATTACAATTATATGTAACTAAAAGCAAATAGTTTCAAGATTAATCAAGGATCTATTTATCCACCAATATAATAATCAACATACCCGCCCAATAGACTTAAATCCCTTAATCCACCGAACATATTTGACCAACTTCTGAAGATCAAAATCACCTAACCAAAATCCAAATTGTTCCAATATTAATTAAATATTTGATTTATCCACAAATATAATAATCATCATGCTCATAGTAGACCTAAAATTTCATAATCAATCGAACATATTTGACTATCTCCTCAAGATCACAATCACCTAACTAGATCCATTCCATTCCACTAGGAACTCCTTCCGTCCTGGTATAACTTGGTACTCCCTAGGTGGATGGAATAAAGGGGTGCCATGAGCTGCTTGTAGATTCCACTTCTTCAAACCTTCTTGGTTAGATATGCAGATGCGACATCCAAACCAAAGGAATGCAGGGCCTTCCCATGCTTGATTATTTCATTGATTTCTTCTATTCTTCTTGATTCAACCTAGGAGTGGGCCTAATATCGAAGTTAGCGTGATAGCCACTACTGACTAGCTCTGCGCCTAACTTATTTCATTAATTTCTTCTATTCTTCTTGATACGACTTCCTGCCGAGAGCCCGAGAGCCACTTCATCACTTATCTGGGTGGTAATGGATATCAAAGTCATAGTGGTTGATTAAATCTCCCCATCTTCTTTTTCTCATGTTTAAGTTCATCTAGAAGAAGACATACGTCAAGCATCTACTTCTGCTATATCCAAATCATGGGTAGGGTAGTTCCCTTCATAAGTCCATGCTTAGATGCATCACAATAATTTTAGAACTCTTATAAATGTCTGGGGTGGCTAAGGACGGACCAACGGTTAACCTTTTCTTAAACTCTTGGAAGCTCTCTTCACACTTAAGCGTTCATTCAAACTTCTTATCTTTCTTCAGGAGTTAAAAGTCATCGGTGGTGCTCAAAAGTCTTCCACAAATTTGCGGTAATAACCCATAAGTCCGCAGAAACTTCTGACCACATTCATTTAGCCCTCCAAGTGGTTATGGATTCTATCCTTGACGGGTCTATTAACAAACCTTCTATGGACAAAACATGTCCTCACAACCCAACTTCTTTTAACCAAATTTTATACTTCTTGAACTTGGAATATAATTGGGGTTCTTGAAGTTTGTCCAAAACCATTCGCAAGTGTTGCTTATCATCTTCCTCAGAGGGAGAATAGACCAAGAGGTCATCAATGATGATAACCACAAACTTGTCCAAAAACTCATGAATATGTTGTTCATGATGTTCATCAAATAGGTGGAGTATAAGAGTTGGTCCAAGGGCCACATCCTTAGGCTTAATATCCAGCTCCGTTGTCGCGGCTTGGCCAAGTCATGGCTTGGTGAGACTTAAGGGTTGATAGGATTTGGGTGTGAGGGTTAAAGTTCACCATAACATACATAAACACTGTTTCTCTAATGCTAGCTATTATGATGCTCATATGGGCCAACTCCCACAAGGTTATCACATACCATGAAAATTGCCATCTCTTCAAATTAATCCAAAATGATGATCTTGTACTCATAACATTCTTGGGGAGGGACACAAAAATAACCTACGTCTAACAACTCTAATCCACATGTATCATATTCATGATTTTATCCATATGGGGCACATGCAAGCTACTAATACTAAGCTTAGTTCAAAACATCACAAATCCGAGTGCCAAAGTTATCTCCATCCTAGAATCCAAGTAGCTATATCATTTAACTTAAAGGAAACACAAGTTGTGCTACTCCAAGATCCTTGTTTCCTTACTATAAATCCAATCCCAGATGCTCCAATAATCCACCATTTTCATAATCATGATTCATGTTGCTAAGACTCATCTAGCCTAAAGGAAACACAAGTTGTGTTACTTCAAAATCCTCCTTTCCTTGCTACTAATCCAATTCCAGATGCTCCAATAACCTACCAATTATTATAATCATGATTGGTGCTGCAAACTCTCATCTAACCTATATAAATTTGATATATCCAAGGTTCAACATACTACACCCTAAAGTTCTCCAACTTCAATCTCCAAAAGTGTGAATTTAACACAAAGCAATCCACCAACATCATAACCATAATTTAAATAAACTCCAAACTCATGGTTATCTAAATCCAATATAAACCACAAGTTCTATTGACAGACTATGGATCTTTATATGTACAATTAAAGTTATTTATCCATCGTGAAATTTGGTTCAAGATCACAATCATCGAACTAAATCAAAATAGTTCCAAGATTAATAGACCTATTTATCCACCAATATAATAATCACCATGCTCAACTAGACCTAAAATATAATAATCCACCAAAAAATCTTTGACTATCTCCGGAATATCAGTTCTACATCACCATCAGACTCCAATCATAACTCCTCAAAACAAATTCTGTATGGCACCACCCAACTTGGCGCATCTTGGGGCTTAAGGATGTAAAATGATTTAACTCACACAATCACAATTTCATGTCAACTTTATTCCAGGCAAAATTTGTTGGTGCTTAACAGGTGCTCTTACAATTCCATAAGTTAAGCACATCAATATAAGTCCATGTTATCAAAACTTTTATAGCTAAGCGGTTTCTTGGGTTAGATTTGGTTCAGAGAAAGGCTTGAGCTTGAGAGAGCAGAAACTCTAAATAAGTTGAACTTGGTACAGTTGAAGGCCTAGACTAGAGTGAAACACGACTTCTATCTCTCCGAACTCACCCACACAACACAACAGTTGTGGCACCTCACTCCACAACAACCATGTCATGCCATCCCGAGTAGTAGATCCACATGCAGACATCGGATCTGCCCACAACCGTCCACCATCATGGCTGACGCACAGGCATAGGGTGGATGATGCCTTTCTCCTCCAAGTGCCCTCTTCCCGCCTTCCTCGCTTCCCATATCGTCATCACCGCTCAACTCCAGGTTCAAAATATGACGCCAACGGCAATCCACTCCCGATGACATTTTCACCCCTTCCCCCATACCCCTAGTGCACTCTCCGCTCCACCCCAGTCCGGTTGGGCATCCTTTCCTTGGCTACAGGTTGCTTTGTGTGCTGCCTCGATCCCACAACCTGTGTTCCCCTGCTGGGCGCCGCCATAGCCGAACGCTCGAGCACCACCTATCGGCGAAGCAGGAGCAGGGGCAGTCGGCACCGCAATGTCTAACCCACAGGATGTGTGCACGACGCTACCTGTCGCCGGGGCCATGGGCCCCAACAAGGGAATAGGATGCTCCATCAAGTCCGTGACACATAACCCGCATACAAGGGAAGAACACCAAGCCAGATCAACGAGGAACAAAAATTGCACGACTTCGACACCCACTTCTTCTAGTTTCAACGCCTGGTGCTGCTTCGTCTGATTCTTCCAGTTTGTCTGCCATTGACCTCCAGATTCTCATGTTCACGTTCTTAGGAACTTTCCTCCCAGTCGATATAGTCGGGGCACTCTTAGCACTTCATCTTTTCATGTTCCTGGTTTTGCTCATGTTCCTCGACCCATGAAGCTCATTTCAGGTGGTTACATTGTTGACTCTGGTTGTAGGGTCATTCTTGACTTTAACTCTTGTTCTGATTACAATCCTCACACGGATGCTCTACTTGTTGCTGGCCCTCGACACTATAACTCCTAGGTCCTCTGGGAGTTGACTGGCTTCACCTTCCCTCTGATGACACATTCGCCAGTCTCTCCGCCTCTCCTCGTCTACCAACTCTTTATGGCATCATCGTCTTGGTCACTCATGTAGAATAATCATCATGCTCACAAATTATTTCCTCAAGAGCACAATCACCACTAAATCCACCTAAAATCTTATAATCCACCGTACACTTTAGTTGATTATCACAATCACCTAACTAAATCCACCACAAAAACATAATCCATCGTCAAATTCGCTTCAAGATAACAATTACCTAACTAAATCCAATTTGTTCCAAGATTAATTAAAGATATGTCTCATAATTGACCAAACATCTTTGACTATTCCCTCAAGATCACAATCAAATCCATCAAAAACTCATGACCCATCGTCAAATTTGCTTCAAGATAGAAATCACCTACCTAAATCCAAATTGCTTTAATTGCAAATATACTTATCCAAGAATATAAAGTAGACATGCTCGTACTAGACCTAAAATCTCATATCCAACGAACATCTTAACTATCTCATGAAGATCACAATCACCTAACCGAATCCACCTAATCATAATTCCCCGCGATATTTGGTTCAAGATAAAAATCACATAACTAAACCCAAATATTTTGAAGGTTAATTAAAGATCTATTTATCTACCAATATAATAATCATCATGCTCACTTACTAGCCCTAAAATCTGATAATCCACCGAACACATTTGACTATCTCCTCAAGATCATAATCACCTAACTAAATCCACCTAAACTCTCACAATCCACCGTAAATTTTGGTTCAAGATCAAAATTATACCTAACTAATACAAATAGTTTCAAGATTTATTAAGGATCAAGTAATCCACCAATATAATAATCACCAAACTCACGCAATAGACTTAAATTCCTTAATCCACCAAAAATATTTGACCATCTTCTGAAGATCAAAATCACCTAACTAAAATCCAAATTGTTCAAATATTAATAAAAAACTTGATTTATGCACCAATATACTCCCTCCGTACCAAAATAAATGTCTCAACCTTAGTACAACTTTGTATTAAAGTTAGTACAAAGTTGAGACACTTATTTTGGGACGGAGGGAGTAATAATCATCATGCTCATACTAGACCTAAAATCTCATAATCAACCAAACATATTTGACTATCTCCTGAGGATCACAATCTTCTAACTAATCCATTCCATTCCACTAATTAAGAATTCCTTTGGTCCTAGTATAACTTGGTACTCCCTAGGTGGATAGAATAAAGTGGTGCCACGAGCTGCTTGTAGATTCCACTTCTTCAAACCTTCTTGGTTAGGTATGCAGATGCGACCTTCAAACCAAAGAACACATTGCTCGCCTTCTGAGAATGCAGGGCTTTCCCATGCTTGATCATTTCATTGATTTCTTCTATTCTTCTTGACTTAAACTAGGAGTGGGCCTAATATCAAATTTAGCGAGATAGCCACTATTGTTGAGCTCTACGCCAAACATATCAAAGCCTTCAGGTAGCACTAATTGCTCTGCTTGGTCAAGGCAGGACATGGACATGACTTCATGCTGAGAGTATCCACTGCGACAGTTATCTGGGTGGTGATGGATATCAAAGTCATAGTGGTGGATTAAATCTATCCATCTTGTTTTTCTAACGTTTAAGTTCATCTGGAAGCAGACATACTTAAAGCATGCACTATTGCTGCTAGATCCAAATCATGGGTAGGGTAGTTCTCGTCATGAGGACGTAGTTGCCGTGATAGATAGGCTACGAGTCTTCCTTCTTACATCAAGGTAGTACGAAATCCATGCTAGATGCATCGCAATAATTTTAAAACTCTTGTAAATGTTTGGGGTGGCTAAGGACGGCTCAATGGTTAACCTTTTTCTTAAACTCTCGGAAGCTCTCTTCACACTTGGGCGTTCATAAAACTTCTTATCTTTCTTTAGGAGTTAAGTCATCGGTGGTACTCGAAAGTCTTCCACAAATTTGTGTTAATAACCCGTAAGTCCAAGGAAACTTTTGACTTCACATTTGTTTAGCCTTCCACTTGGTTACCGATTCTATCCTTGACGGGTCTATTAACAAACCTTCTATGGACAAAACATGTCCTCATAACCCAACTTCTTTTAGCCAAATTTTACACTTCTTAAACTTGGGATATAGTTGGGGTTCTTGAAGTTTGTCCAAAACCATTCTCAAGTGTTGCTTATGATCTTCCTCGGAGGGAGAATAGACAGAGAGGTCATCAATGATGATAACCACAAACTTGACCAAGAACTCATGAGCATGTTGTTCATGATGTTCATCAAATAGGTGGAGTATAAGGGTTAGTCCAAGGGCCACATCCTAATGCTTAATATCCAGCTCCGTTGTCGCGGTTCAACCGAGTCATTGCTTGGTGAGACTTAAGGGTTGATAGGATTTGGGTGTGAGGATGAAAGTTCACCATAACATACTTAAATACCGTTTCTCTAATGCCAATTGTTACGAGGCTGACATGGCCCAACTCCCACAAGGTTATCACATACTATCAAAAATGCCATCCTTCAAATTAATCCAAAATGATGATCTTGTACTCATAACATTCTTGGGGAGGGACAACAAAATCACCTACGTCTAACAACTCTGATCCACATGTATCACAGTCATGATTATATCCATCGTCAAATTTGCTTCAAGATAGCAATGACCTAACTAAATCCAATTTGCTACAAGATTAATTAAATATATTTCGCATTATCCACCAAACATCTTTGACTATTCCCTCAATATCACAATCACCTGACTAAATCAAACAAAAACTCATGATCCATCGTCAAATTTGCTTCTAAATAACAATCACCTAACTATATCCAAATTGTTGTAAGATTAATTAAAAATATATTTATCCACCAATATAAAGTAGACATGCTCATACTAGACCTAAAATCTCATATCCACCGAACATCTTTAACTATCTCCTGAACACAACCACCTACCAAAATCCACCTAATCATAATCCCTCGCGATATTTGGTTCAAGATAACAATCACGTAACTAAATCCAAATATTTCCAAGATTAATTAAAGATCTATTTATGTATCAATATAATAATCATCATGCTCACTTACTAGCCCTAAAATCTAATAATCCACCAAACACCTTTGACTATCTCCTCAAGATCATAATCACCTAAAGTCTCACAATCCACCATAAAATTTGGTTCAAGATGACAATTATACCTAACTAAATACAAATAGTTTCGAGATTAAATAAGGATCTGTTTATCCACCAATATAATATCATCGTACTCGCGCAATAGACTTAGATCCCTTAATCCACCGAACATGTTTGACCATCTTCTGAATATCAAAATCACCTAACTAAAATCCAAATTATTCTAATATTATTTAAAATTTTGATTTATCCACCAATATAATAATCATCATGCTCATACTAGACCTAAAACCTCATAATCAGCCGAACATATTTGACTATCTCCTCAATATCACAATCACCTAACTAAATCCATATAAAATCTCATAATCCACCATAAAATTTGGTTCAAGATTACAATCACCTAACTAAATCCAAATTGTTTCAAGATTAATTAAAGACATATTATCCATCAATACAATAATCGTCATGCTCATCTAGTAGCTCGAAAATAACATTCTCATGTTGGGCTTTATTCCAATCAAAAGTTGTTGGTTCTTAAGCGGTGCTCTTGCAATTCCGTAAGTTATGCACATCAATACAAGCCCACGCTATCACAACCTTGATAGCTAGGCTAGGTTTCTTGGGCTAGGTTTGGTTTAGAGAGAGGAGAAACTCTGACTAAGTTGCACTTTGTATAGTTGAAGATTCAGGACTTTGCATCTTGAAGGTCTCTTGGTGCTAGGTCTATGCGATTTGAACAATCGAACAATTTTAATCTCTAGACGATGCTAGTATAGAGTCCATCAGATGGTACATTGTCCAGATGGTACATTGTCCCCCGTGATTGATATTGTCCACTCTTGTCACGTATATGGGGTATCTAGCTAGTGAGGGCTCTACACTTGACCGACCAAGGTACTAAGTCTAGCCCCGTCTCATATTATGGTAATGTGCTTGCACATGTAAGGTTGGTGACTTGCACACTATGCCTTTTTGAAAACATCTCCACTTCATCTCCATTTTGTAAGATCTTATTTTTTTCCAGATTCATTCCATGGCCATTAGAGGCACCCTTGGGTTTTTGTAATACACTTATGAGTAACAAAGATTCTTCCCAGGTCCTAAGATTTATGTGACTTGCATGGCTAAGCAATACTATTAAACTTGCACCTATGACCCACATTTATTTGTGACCAGTGGGTATGTAGTCCTACATTTAGAAATGAGGGGTATTAAAAATTTCAAAGGGGTGTCAATATCAAGGACATAGGGCATAGCTAAACCCTAGCTAATTTACTTACCATAGCAATACTAGTAAACAATACTTTATCCATGCAAAATAATTCTAAGTGTGTAATGCAAATATGGATTCAACATGATCAAAGTAGGTTGCTTGCCTCGCTCAGCAAAGTCTTCAATGCGTCTTTGACGGGATAGTGTTCGTGATTTCGTCATGATTACTTCTTGAAACAACCCAATTTATAATCTCTCGATGGCTGGTGGCATGAAAAGAGGATGTGAAACATACTTGTAAGAAATCAGCGCTAAACATGTTACCACGGAATAACACAATAAAACATATGACTCAAATTCAAGTTCAATGATTGCATCTCAGCCTTTTTAATGAACAAAAATTGCAACAAGACAACATAATTATTCCAAGCTTTATTGAAGGTTTGCACTTTGGGTTCACATTTCCATGACACGAATCTAATGCCACAAATAAGTTTAAACCAAATTTTGCATAGCATCAATATTTGGTAATTGACACCACTGAATTCTTTTTCCCTGCTGTTTTGCTAAGTTACTGTATCCATCCAGATTTGTAGTTTAGATCCGACATACAATGTTTGACTATAAGAGCACAGTGCGCACTTTCTGAATTGCTTGCACGAATTGGTGCAGACTCTTGGTTCCATCAAACTCTCGGCTCCATGGAACAAGTCTGTAACTACGTATTTAGTGCAGTGATGGGCCTTCCCCATAGCAAAGCAAGTTCAGTAGTTCATCTAGCATACTTCCTACTAGACAAATTATGGAATGGGCATAAAAAAACGTACCCAAAAACAGCATGCATAAACTTCTCTTGCTCCTTGATGCAGCAGCAGCTTAGCTCCTTTGGCAATAGTTCCTAATTTAATTGTGATAGTCTTATTAGGATATTCATATTTAGAAGCAAAGATTGTCAAATGGTAGCTACTTTTGGTATGCAACAAGATGTTATAATTTACTTTCTCAGTTGTCAAACATGAATGTGGAACACTTTAGCATGTTTCCAAGTTTAAACTATATTGCAAGTCATATGACTTGTATCCACACCTTATTAAATAAATTTAACTAACTATATAATATTTAATTTCTGCGTTTAGTCACTGCATTAAATCATGGTGCAACTACCCCTCTGTGAGATGGTCAATCTTAGAATTATGTTTCCTACAACTTAAAAGGGATAACTTACCTGTTGTATCAATCATATCAGCCACTTATCCTCTAACATCTCTAGTCAGATTCATTACCTGCAATAAAGGCACATAACAAGTTGTGCTTGTTTAATCTGACAGAACTGATAACATAAAAGCATGAAAAAATAAATCTAGCATGCACCATGTGAAACAGCACATCTCCATATGCATTATATATTAGGGGAATTTGAGGATTTGCCGCATCTTTCTTTGCACTTTGAGGATTTGCCCTCATTTTGGTCGTCATTAATGGTTTGCCACACGTTTGCTGAAATCTTGATGATTTGCCCCTGACAAGATGGACCCATAGAGAAATGTCGAAAATGACCCTGCAATCCCCAACTTAGTCCCGTCTCTCACCTCTCTCCCAGGCCCGACGAAATCACGGCGACGACCTGCACCGCTGCACGGGCCGGAGCCCCGATCTCGGCGTTATGTGGAAGCTCACGACTGTCGTGGTGGTCTCCTTCGCGGGGTAGCCCTGCTGCCTCGGCGGCTCGGCGTGTTGTGGGAGCTCACGGGCGGTACCGTGGGTGTCGACGTTGGCGCTCACGGTGACCACAGCCGGCAAGGCAGTGCTGCTTGGCTACCTCGGTATGTTGTGGAAGCTCGCGGCGGCGCGATGGTTGCCTGACCGCGACAGAAGGAGCACGGCATGGCAGTTTGGGTCCTCAGCCGTTCAACATGCAAGGGGAGGGGTGCAGCACAGCGAGCCGCCGGGACCGCTGACGAACAGAGATGCGCTGGGACGGAGCTAGTCCATGTGAATCGGTCCAGTTCAACCAATTTTGGTTACATTGATTGAAAGGCATTTCTGTAATCAGTTCAGTTAAAAATATCCGTAAAATAGTGCAAACCGGCCAGAAGGGGCAAATCATCAAGATCTCAGCAAACGTGTGACAAATCATGAATGACAACGAAAACAGGGGCAAATCCTCACAATGCAAGAAAGGTGTAGCCAATCCTCAAATTCCCCTATATATTTCCATTAGATTGACTTGACTAGCAGTGGATAAAACCATAACTAACAACTACAGAAGAAGAGCCTAAATGAGTACGTACGTATTTTCTTACTATGCATCCTAGTAGTTAGCCGCGAAGCAAGACGAGCTTCTTCATCTCCGGCCACCGCGCCGCCACGTTTTCTCTTGACCACCTGCGCCGCACGCGAATCAGTCCGAGTTTCCACGGCGCGAGAGGATGGGAGGAACCGAAGCGAACCTGCTTTCGACGAGGGCGGTGAGGAGGCTCTTGATCCCGTCGATCTTGCCGGCGCCGAGTCGAAGAGCGCCTGCGGTCGTCGTCGTCGAGGTGCGCGTTCGCGCGCATCCGCCTCACCACCCAGGGTGCGTGTCCGTGCGCATCCGCCCCACCACCCGATACCCCCACGCGCCGCTCGCCTGTAGCCGGAACACGCCCAGACCCTCTCCGGCCGCGGGCCGCGCCCTCGCGGATCTCGGCGGACGCCGCGTGCCGCTTTGGACCGTTGGAGAAGACAGAAGAGGATACGAGAGAGCACGGCACCGTGCGAAGACGTACCGTCGGTTTTCCGCCTTCTGGTCTGCGCTACCTATAATCTGGGCCGGCATTCGAGAAGGCCTGCTCGGCCGCACCGATTAGTTACAGTGCACAGTGCCTTACCACGCTACAGGGAGCTAGTGAATGATTGATTACAGCGCCAAATGTTCAAAACGTAGCCGTGCTATTTCTTGGACACGCATTTCAGAAAAAAAAAAGTGATTTTTTGGAGAAAACAATTTTTTTTAAATACCACGAATTAGGAAAAAAGTTCATCAAATTTAAGAAAAAGTTCATCGAATTTGAAACAAAATAATCTAATTTAAAACTTTCATCAATTTAGAAAAAAGGTTCACGAAATTTGAAAAAAAACACGCATTAAAGAAAACAAAAAAGAATGAACAGACAAGGATAAAAAATACAAAATGAACTGAAGAACTAAATAAAAGAAAGAAGCGAAGTACGTTTGCATGAGCAGGGCGATGGCCTGATGGTTATAGTGTAGCCCTCACAACGAAGGGGTTGCCGGTTCGAACCCCTGGTTAGGTGATAGTGGTATCCCCAGCCCATCAGGTCTATGGAGCTCAGGCGTTGCATCTGGCGGCTGGGCTTGGGTAGGCGGCGCAGAGAGGCAGCGGCGGTCTTCCTTCTCTTGGGATCAAGCCGGCGACGCGCGGGGCTGGGCGAGTGTCGACCACACCGCCACAGGGTCGAGCTTGCCGCACGCGCGGCGACGGTGGCTTGGGACTAGGTTTCGCGCTCGGTAGGCCTGATTTGGACCTGAGGCAGATCAATGCAGTGGTGTCGAGTAGGTCGGATCGGGCCTGGCCCGGGTTGTGCTCACAGGCTGATTTCCTCTCCTCGCGGGTGCGGGGGTCGAAGGTGGTGGTCGGGACCCCATTACTCTGTCGGGTAGATTGGTGCCAAGACCTCGGACATGGCGTTGGGCGAGAGTGCTCGGCGACGGCCGTCGGTAGCCGCAGAGTTGTGTCTCCCCGGTCCACCGCGATTGGCTGGAGACACAGGCGTCGACACCTCGTGTTGTCGAGGCGTTGACCCAGACTCCGTTGCTCATATTGGTTATATTTTTTCTGTTTTGCAATGTCATATTGGTTTTAGTTGGTTGTCTTAAGCTATTTAGAAACATTAACCGCGCACCTTTCCAGCCATCTCAAGCTATTAGCACTCGCAACCATCGGATCTTCCCTTTGGGGCAATTTGGGTCATCCGATTTCCCTCAATCCCATGTTGGGCTTCGTTCACTACCATCGAGCACTACCTGTGCTGGGCCGCTGCTCCGGTGGCAATTTTGGACGCCTTGTGTTAAATTGGGCTGATGGGCTTATAAAACTCTGTCCATATGCAAGCCTCACAAGTCGTGACTCGCGAGGCGCTCCTTTTAATTACTCAAAAAAAAACGCGGCCCTCCTTTGGCCCGCACGAACGCATCCTTCCCGTGGCGGCCGCCGTTGCTTCTCAGGAGTGACTTCCATGGCGACCGCGTTGGGGTCCGACCGAGACGGTGCGCCTCGCCTGGGTCAAAGAGCAGTAACGCATGCATCCGGGTGCGGGTTGAAGAGCCGTCTTCTTGGTTGGCATATCCAGCTGGAGGATGACCGGGTCCATACGGAGGTGAGGCAACGCAAGCAAGCCGTCGCGGGCCATGCGGTCACACCTCACACGGCCTTCCCCATCGCGAGCGAGACCATACGGTCGCCTTGTTTGAGCTATCCGGACCGGACGCTGATGCATGTAGACGCGAAGCAACAGAGGACTGTTCGGTGAAGCAGAGAAGAGAAACTGATTTGTTGGGGTCAATGTAGTCAAGTAGGCAATCAATTGTCAGTTTCAAAGAGCATTCATCTCGGCTGAGGGGCGCACTTGCTGGTGAAAATTAAACAGAGGTCTGCGTTTACTTTTCCTGGCCGCATCTGCTTCAGTATATCTGCCACTTCGTCTCATGTGTCTCTCCCTGATGATCCTTGTCAAAGTTGCCCTCTAACTGCATTTTTCTCCTTCCCTGTTACGATCCCTCTTTCACACAACCATTACATTTTGTTAATATCTTCTCAATCCCAATTTTGTACAGGCTATTCTCATCCCAGTTATGGTCAATTTGAGGCAAATCTTGGAGACTCATTCTGAAATTTAGATTGGAGAATTCTTTCACTCAATCTTCAATGTGTGATGGTCAGGTAAGTACTTCAGGTGGAGAGCCATACCTCACCTTTTCATGATTTACCATTCCTGTAGACGTATGATTGCTTAGATTACGTTTATGTATCATTCAGTGGCGGAGCTTGAAAAGAAAAGTTGGGCGGGCCAGAGAGCACAATAATTTTCAAATTCTAAAGCATATATACTATTTAAATATATATAGTCAGTACACCTTCTGTTCACATTGAATACAAGATGAGCATATATATATATACTACCGAGACCAAAATAAGCCATAACATTTGACCATATATACTACTCAAAACCAAAATAAGCCATACCATTGACCATCAGGCAAGGTTGTGTGCAGGTACATACTACAAATCAACATTCCGTTCCTTCACGCATTCCATGGCTGCCTACACCTCAATTTGTAACCTGTAAACATAATGGAGTGAATTGTTTATGCTACAGCAAGGCCAATTGCCCAATTGCGTAAACAAAACTTGCCTACTAAATTAGAAACCATCTACTATGGTCTGTGGTCTTGGAAACTAGACAGTAAACTACAATGATCTTCAGTGAAATATTCAGCCAATTGGGGATTTTGAGGATGACTCAATATAAATGAACAATGACCTAGGTTCAATTCAGGGGAATAAAATTGGGAATGATTTGAATCGATTTACCTGCCCAACTTATAATGATTCATAGAAGGATTTGCCCAGTTGGCAATTTACAGCCTCGCGCCCTCGCCGCCGTTGCCGGCTTACCGGCTCGCCGCTCGCGGCTGCATATGCGCGTCCGCGCGTGGGTCGGCTAAGCAGTGGTTGTGGCCGGTGGGGCGTCTGAATGTTGGATGAAGGGAACAAGGGAAGGGAGGGACTGATGTGCGCCGCGCCCGTGGGCGGCGGCCGGCAGCCGGCGGCTGCGCTATGAGACGGCGGTGAGCGGCAGCTTCGTTGTGTGCTTTTTTTTGGAGGAACGAATGTGGTTGTGCGAGGTAGAGGCTGACCGTTGACGATGTATCACGTGTGTGTTGTATCGATTGCGGGCTGCACCTGCGTACTGGTGATGGGCTGGGCTGGCCGGCTTGGTATAAAGAATACATATATAAAAAAATTACCTCCAGACCTGGGCGGGCCACGGCCCACTCGGCCTTGCAGAAGCTCCGCCAGTGATATCATTCATGGCCGAATGCCATGGTATTGTTTGTTGATACATGCGACAGGTTACATCTGTAGCGGAATACCTGTTGAAGGCGGGGCTCTTTTGAGATGTGTCTGAGGCGACGGTGATGGGCTCTGTCAAAAAGGTAGAGGAGGTAGGATGTGCCGATGGGCAGTGCAAGGACTAGAGGCAGCCGGGTCCCTCTGCATTCTCTTGACGTGCGTGGGGATATATGGGAAGGAAGTGCCTCTTCTCTGATGCGTTCAGATCACGGTGCATGCGCTGATTAGGTAATGGAGTAAGCTAATTTTTTTTCTACTGAATCAAGGGCTAATTAAATTAGATTGGACCCGAGATTTGTTAGTTACTTGTATGAGCTAGTCCATTACAGGCGTAATCAATATAATTTTTTAATTGTCAAGAGATTTGATGGAATCTGATAATCTTTTATAATGCATGAATTATGCGATGTCTGTGATCATACAGTCACTTGACTGAAGAATATAATCATTTGTTGTTGCTTAATGCATAGAACCCTGCGCCAAGGTGGTATTGCTAAATCAAAAGGTACCAATTTTCTTTTATCATCTATGGTTCTCAGCTGCCAATATTTTGTTCCTTGTCTTCCTCTTTTTTATGCAAATAGTGTTTTAGATCAGCTACTATGCGACTTTCAATCCTGTTCATTCCAACTGCTAGCTTGGACGGTATTTCAACTCAGGATCCTTAAAAGGGTAACATCTGAACCTCTTCTCAGTTAAACCATGCCCTTCTCATATTTAAAAACTTCTAATTATGGTTACAGAAATGCAGCCAAGTGAATATGTTTAGATGGTATTGTCACAAAAAGATGAAAATGAAGCCTTTGAGTAGCAAGACATATTGCAAGTAGAACACGGGATTGGTGATTCTCACTTGACGCGGATTATAAACCTCTGTTCTGACCTTGGTGTGAAAAAATCTAGGGATAATAAAGAGTTTTTGGTGACCCTTGGATAGGAGATGAGGTACAATATAGTTTTAGAGGTAAATATGTTATCGTGCATGGTATTGTTGAAGCAGGTTTCTTCAACTTCAACTTTAGAAGTACATAACCAGAATTGAAGTCTTGGATAGAGTCATAGTCAAACTTTGTTTTGTTCAACTTGAATGAGCCTTCATGTCTATCATCGTTCAATATAATTTTCAGTAAAATGGGCAGGTTCCTTGAACTTCTACCTTAGAAGTATATTTATAATTGAAGTCTTGGATTCAGTCATAGCTAAGTGTGTTTTTGTTAACTCGAATCATTCTCGTTTTAGCATGCTTAGATATTAGTACAAGCTTAATGGGTGTTTACTATTTGCATTATGCATTTAGTTTTACAGTTATGTGAATGGCCACATGAAGTCCTCCCAGAAATTCCTGTGATGTGTAGTTTTTTTTTGAACACCACGTTACATTAATTAACCATCTCGAAACTTACAATCGTTCGATACAGAATTCACCACACAGGGCGGTACATCATTAACAAGAATACCATCGGATCTATTGTCAAAACTAAACTTAGCTATTAAATGAGCCACCACATTGGCGGTCCGACTTATCTTAGCCATTTGAAAGCTATTTATCAACTTGGATAAGCTCAAAGCTTCCTTCTTCAAATCAACCAACGTTGATCTATCAAGGTTCTCTGTTGCAAGGAACGCCACAACAAACGCACAATCAGTCTCTAAAATAATAGGATTGTGAAGAGGGATACCTATGTATAGACCGGCAATGCACGCCCTTAGCTCTGCTTCCTCCACACTCTGACACGACCCAATGAAGTCCCAAGAAGAGACAATGACTTCCCCAGCCGCATTCCTAACCACCACACCCACACTTGCTTCTCTACTGCTTTCCACAAAGCTTGCATCAACATTAACTTTTAAAAAACCAGTGGGTTGGGGAGTCCAATCTGTCTTAGGTCCCGCAATATTAGGTGCCCATCTTAATCCACCCATTGGACATTTTCCTTTATTTTTCGAGTCCACCGGAGGCATGGAGTGACATGCGGCAAAAGACGCCCAATAATTCCCCACAAAGCTAGCAGAAGCTGAAACTGATTCCTTTCCTTTACCAAATATCAAGTCATTTCTTAAGTGCCAGACTCTCCAGAAGATGAAAATGATTTGGTAGCGCATGACCGGCCTCAATTGACTTAGAAGCACAATAAACCAATCATACCCTGTATATCTGAAGACGTTCTCTGTAGGTAACTCTCAAATGTCCCTCATGGCCATCTGCAACGCAATCGCCTTTGGGCACATGACAAGCGCATGAAATTTACTTTCATCCTTCATTCCACAAATAGTGCACATCCGAACAGTAGTTTGGTGATGCACCACTCTATTAACCTGGACAACCAAGCTATTTGTTGCAACCCTCCATCCAAAAATGCGAATCTTCTGAGGGACATTAGCCTTCCAGATGACATCCCAGATTTTTCTCTCCCCCAACACAGCCTCACTACATTGACCCTCATCCTTATTTTTATCCTTCAAAGTAAGCGCAAGTTTGTATGCACTTTTAACCGAGAACATCCCTGTTTTTTCAAAATGCCAAGCAACAAAATCACCCTCCCCATTTGACTGCATACGCAACCTCAAAATCTCCTCCGCATCATATGGATAAAACAGATGCCTAACCAAATTTTCATCCCACCTCCTAGGGCCACTCAGATCAAGTATGAAACCCATTTGACTCTTGTCCTATTCTTTCTGGCAGTAATTTTTAGTCCATAAGATCTTGGGAGCCAGTTATCTCTCTAGATATTAATATTAGCCCCATCACACACTCTCCAAATGACTCCGGATTTAAGCAGATCCAAACCATGCAGAATACCTTGCCAAGTAAGAGATGCTGACTGCGGGAAAACTGTATCAAGGATATGTCCCTGAGGATAATATTTTGCCTTAATCACTTTGGCGCAAAGAGATTCAGGATTAACCACTAACCTCCAGGCCTGTTTAGCTAGTAGAGCCTGGTTAAATAATCCGAGGTCCTGGAATCCCATACCACCCTCACCTTTAGGCCTAGTCATCTTATCCCAAGTCAGCCAATGAGTCTTTCTCCTATTCTCCTTATCACCCACCAGAAATTCCTTATGATCTGAGACAACTCCTCACATAGTGATGCTGGAAATTTAAAAATACCCATTGCGTACACCGGAAGAGCCTGCAGGATAGATTTAATCAAAGTTTCTTTCGCCCCACATGAGGCATATTTTTCTATCCAGTCCGATAAAATTTTGAGGGCTTTTTTCTTCGTGGAATGAAATTTACCAGCCTTCATTCTCCCTTGTGGCACCAGGATCCCAAGGTATTTATCCTCAAAACCCTCCGAAGTGTTGCATAGAATTACCATAACAGCCACCTGGACCTCCATACTGCAATTCTTGCCGAACAATATAGAGCATTTATCTGGGCTCATCAATCGACCCGTCCCCTTCTCATAAGTCGCAATAATATTTTTGATTGCCAAGGCTTGCTCAATGGAACCCTTGAAAAATAAAAGACAATCATCGGAAAACAAGAGATGTGAAATACCCGGGGCCTGTCTATTAACCTTGAACTCCAGAAGTGATCCACTAGTACACGCATTCTGTAGCAATAAGGAAAGAGCTTCAGCCACAAATAAGAATAAGTATGGTGAGAGAGGATCCCCTTGCCTAATACCACATGACGGGGAGAACGACTCCAAGAGCTGGCCATTGAAGCGCACTGAAAGTTTTACTGAAGTAACACAGGCCATAATCCACTTTATCCACTCTGATGCGAACCCCAATGCGCTCAACATGCACTTCAAAAAATTCCAATCCACTCTATCATAAGCCTTGGCAAGATCCAATTTATAAGCACAGAATTCACCCGCCCATCCTTCAGAGTACTTAAGGGATGCATACACTCAAACGCAAATAAGAGCATTATCAGAAATAAGTCTCCCTGGAATAAAGGCACTTTGGGTTGGAGAAATCATACCATCAAGATGCGGTCTCAGTCTGTTCACAAGGCACTTTGATATGATTTTATAAATAACATTACACAGACTGATAGGACGGAAGTCTTTGATTGATTGGGGATTTTTCACCTTAGGAATAAGAACAATCACCGTATCATTTACGCCCTCCGGCATTGTCCCCGTATGGAAAAACTTTTTAACCGCACGAATAATATCCTCCTTCAGCACTCCCCAATTCCTTTGAAAGAACCTTGCTGGAAAACCATCTGGACCCGGAGCTTTAAGTGGGCCAATTTGGAAGAGAGCGTCACTAATCTCTTGGTCCGTGAACGGTTTACATATATCAACATTCATATCCTCACTCACAAGCGGCTTGACGAGGGTAATGATCAGAGAAGGATCAACCGTACCATCACATGTGTATAGATCCTTAAAAAAAGAATTAGTGATAGTATGGATCTCTGCCACATTCTCTGTAACCGTGCCATCATTCCTTCTTAAGCTCGAAATATTATTTTTCTTAGCTCTCCAGGTAGCCTTAGATCTGAAGAATTTTGTGTTCCTATCCCCCCATTTAATTTTATCAATCCATGATCTTTGCTTCCATAAAATTTCTTCTTTATAAAGGAGCTCATCCATTTATTTAAGAATCTCCTTCCTTTCAACCAAGGCTGCAGTATCATTTCTATTGTAAAGACTATTTAGTCTTTTCCTCGCCAAATCAAGTTTCCTTGGTAGATATCCAATATAAGTGCTACTCCATTCATGCAATTTTCCAAGCATTCTCTTCATATTCATGGTCACATCCTTCAAATCCTCATTATGCGTGCTGTCATTCCAACAAGATTTAATTTGCTCCTCTAGAACCACCCCTTCCCTCTCCCAATAAGCCTCGTATCTGAGCTGTTTAACAATTTTGCCAACACGGGGAGACCCCAATAATTGAATGAGTAGAGGACAAAATGATCAGACCTTGAACTGATAATATGAGACACCTTGCAATCTGGAAACAAAGCAGACCATTGGGGACACGCAACAGCCCTGTCTAGTCTCACTTTGACATTTTTGTTGCCCTCTTGCTTGTTATTATAGGTCCAAGGAACACCATGAAATCCCAAGTCAAAGAGGTTACAATCAGAAAGAACACTCCTAAAATTAGCCATCATGGAAGACGACCTCTTATGCCGAGAAAAATGTTCATTCTGCCACATCGCTTCATTGAAATCCCCAACCAAAAACCACGGTCCCGAACCAAGGGGTTTAATTCTACGCAAAAGTTCCCACATTACATACCTTTGACTTGCCTTGGCTTCTCCATAGACAGAAGTGCTTCTCCATTTTGCACCATTGCCAGAACAAATATACATATCAATGAAATGCTCCCCATACTTATTCAACTGCAGATTATAAGAATCATCCCAGAACATAGCAAGGCCTCCACCTTTCCCTTGAGTTGAAAAGGAGAACACATTTTTCATACCCAACCGATAACACAAACCTTCAACATATTCTTTATTTTTTCTAGTCCCTGAAAGGAAGATAACATTGGGTTGCGTCTTAGAGAGACACACAAGCTCTTGAACTGTGCGGGGTTGGCCCAGCCCCCGACAGTTCCAACTCAGGATTTTCATGGCTCCTGACAGGCGCTCACATCCGCGCCTGTCAGTTGACCGACAACCCCATGGTCGGTAGCTTCCTTAGCAGCCTCACCAATAGCTCTCCCCTCACCTACAAATTCTCTCTTTTTTTCCTGATACACTTCCTCTCCCCCATCCACTTCCTTAGTAACATGAGTGACTACCCCATCTACACCTATCACAGCCTCAACTCTCTCAACACAAGCTCTCTTACAAGAAGAAAATTCTACACTCTCAGAACTAGTGCTATTCATGTTGATGATGAAGTCTTGGTCATCCGGGCACCGCCTCTTAGACAGCACCGTGTTCTCGCGGATGCCGACAAACGCGGCCTTGCGGCTGGAGAGCTCGCTGCCACTGTTCGGCGGGGTAGGCACGCCAAACATGGCATGCTTGACACCGGCGTACTGCACCACAGCATGCTCCTTGTGCTCCTCTCTGTGGACGCGCTTCCAGCGACCCCAAATGGTCTCCACGCCCTTTGCGTCGATGCAAAGACGCTGTCCTCCATGGGCTGCCAGCATTGAACCCACCACTGGCCCCACCGGCAGCAGCCCAGAAGGTGCAGCAAAGTTGGTGTCGCCGGTCTGCACCTCTCCTGGAACCTGGACCTGATCATCCATAGAAGGCGCAGCTGCAACAGAAGCAGTCGGGGCCTTCGCACCCGGCAGCACCACCTCGGTAGGAGCTTCAACTGGCCCCTCCTTTGACACCCAGGGTGCACCAGGCGTGATGTAGGAGTGCATCCCAAGCCCGCTACCAGCAGTAGCCACCGCAGGCGGCGCCCCTAGAGTTCCCGTGTTGATGAAGAGGGATGCGCCCTGGGCAAGCTGGCCTTCCGAAACGCCCCCCAGCCAAAGCAGAGGCATCCCCAAAGACAAGTGCCTGCTCGGGCACCACCTGCTGAAGCTGGCCATTGGACCCAGAACCAGCAAGCACCGGCCTCCCCTCCTGGGATATGCCAAGCACACGCAGCCCCGGGTCAACGACCGTCGTGGAACCCGCCGCCTTCCCGAAAGGAGACGCAGACACCACTGGAGCAGCAGCCACAGACAGGTTCTTGACCGCCGTAGCAACCACAGAGATCATCTTGTCCGGTAGCTTGGCCTTCTCCGTGTCCTCTTCATCTTCCCGGGCACCCGGAAGGCCCCAGAAGTCAATGTGCCGCCGAACAGGCCCACCCCATGACGGCGCCTTGAGCTCGATGGAGTAGATCATCTTGCGAAGCTCGGCCGGAATGCTGCAGTTCTTGGCCATCATGTGACCCACCATACCACAGCACAAGCAAAAATTAGGCAACTTCTCATATTTTACATTGAAGCTTATTTCCTCAGATTTACCAAAGGGAGTGAACGCGACGGTCTTCCTTAGCGGCTCAGGCACTTTATGGAGGATACGAACCTGTAGATGCTCGCCAACAATCTGATTGTCTTGGTGTGCCACTGCCTTCACCTCCACTAGTAGGAAAAGGGGCTTTTACCCCGGTTCATAAGGGCCTTTAGTCCCGGTTCTGGAACCGGGACTAAAGGGTCGTTACTAATGCCCTAGCCCTTTAGTCCCGGTTCTTACACGAACCGGGACTAAAGGCCATCCACGTGGCCGGTGCGGGGAGCCCAGGCAGGAGGGCCTTTGGTCCCGGTTGGTGCCACCAACCGGGACCAATAGGCAGGGCCTTTTGTCCCGGTTGGTGTCACCAACCGGGACCAATAGGCATCCACGCGTCAGCAGCTGGCAGGAGCTGAGGTTTTTGTTTTTTTTGAAAGGGGGTGGTTTAGGGGTTTTGGGGGGTTAATTTAGGTGTTTCATATATTGTGTTAGCTAGCTAATTAATAGAGAGAAGTGTCCTCTCTTATCTCCGTGCTTGGTCGACGCTACGTACTATATATGTATGGAGAGGAGTAGACACGCTAGCTAGTAATCAAATGAAGGAAACAGAAGATCGTCATGAACATATGCATACAGAGAGAAGTGATATCGACTACCTCTCCTTCTCCGAGATATTGGTCGAACAACAAGTTCTCGTATATCTATCCGACACTACCGGCTACATATATACAATAATTAGCTCTTACAATACAATCTCCTAATTAAATTGTAGGAACACAGGGTCCACATAGTATTCTCCGTTTTCAGCGATCACGTGGTCAAGGAAGAATGCCGCCAATTCCTCTTGAATTCCTCGCATACGATCTTCTGCTAGGAGTTCATCCCGCTTCCGAAACATCTAATTTGAAGAAGGGGGTCAATACATATATATATGAATAAATGAAACTCAACACAAATGATGGTAATAAAATAAAATTGTGAATATTATTGCTTACGCACTTCATATTGTTCTTCAGTGTAGCCCCGCTCACAGGTCATGTAGCGGATGGACTCGCAAACGTAGTATCCACAGTAATTATTCCCGGGTTCCTGCCACAACCACTTTACAAGAAATAGAGGTCAATCAAACTATAAGCAAGCATGCTAAATGGTATTGATGAAACTAGTGCTTGAATCACTAGGAGATGCGCGGAACATGCTACTATAGTACTTACTTTCGGGTGATTAAATTGCAGCTTCTTCGGTAGTCCCGGAGCTTTTGAGGTGAATTTTCTCCAAACCCTGCCAGACAAAGAAAACAATTACTTGATATCAGGAAATGAACAAAGTTGCTGATATGGTGGATAATGATCGATTTAACTTACTTCTCGAGCATTTGAGTCATGTTCGCATAGTCCTGGGGATCTTTTCGTCTCGAGTCTAAGACGGTTACTACTCCCTCCTCAAGCTTAATCTCTAGGAGAATATAGTGGAAGCTGCGCATGCATGCATAAGTCATCAATTACATTACCATAACCTGGACTAATAAGGGAAACCGAATATGCACAAGACAGTAACACTCACTTGAAGTTGTAAGGAAAGAGTATTATATCTTTGTTTTGATTTAATACCAACGATTGTAGCAAGTTGGCCTCGGCTTCTTTGGGATGTTTTTCAACCGTATATGCATCTATGAGATTTGTGTTAATGAACCCAATATCACCGATTTGTCTTTTCTTCAATTCGGCGATCTTCAATCTGCATAATATAGTGAGGATAAGTATAAATACATGCAATGAAAGAGCTGACCTATATAGAGAGACTTAATGACAGAAGTAGTACTACTTACAGACAGTAGCAAGTGATCGTTGTTTTATCGAGGGCCTTTTGATTGTAAAACTGGAAGAAATCCTCAAATGGAACATTCAGCAGATCAATTCCAACGAGGTCATGCTCCGGTTTAACTCTCAGCGTCAAATTATCCATCCCATCAGACTTTCTGCAGGTTTTCATGTACCAATCATGTAGTCTTCGCATCATCGTGCTTAGAGATCTTTCATCTTTGACGAGAGGCTTCCCGTAATGGTATTTGTGTTCGTCCACCTCCATGATTTCATAATGTACATCGTCGGGCAGGTAATCTCCAAGATTGCTATAACCGGGCACCATACTCGGATCATTAGCGACAATGTCTTTTGACACCTTGAGCGGGGGGCACGATTGGTTCGCTGAGCTGGGCAATTTTTTTCCCAGCTCGTCGTTCTTTTAACCTTTTATCACTGACAGTACTTCCCGACCGCTCCGCTTCGGCATATGTCTTTGCAAGAACGCGCTCATAGTTGCCTCTCGGCGGAGACTTTGGTGGTTTTGTCAGGGCAGCCAGAGTGCGCTTTGCTTTCACCGGATCTACCTTCTCCTCCGGAGGTGGATGTTTCTTTGCTTTCACCCCTTCAAAGAAGTTTGTCACTTCGGCTCGCACGATCTTCCTGGTTTCCTCCTCGGTCCTCTCGTATGGTAACTTCTCTGGAGTCTTCAGAGAAGGACCGAATCTGTATTGCCTCCCGCCTCTAGCAGCTATACTGCTAGACGCCGGCAGAGCAGACGGAGCGGCTGCGGCTGTCTTCTTTCCTTGCTTACGAGGCGGAGGAGAAGGACTACGACGCGCCGGAGCATCCGCAGCGGCGGCGGGTCTCTTCCGCCCTTGCTGACGAGAACGGAGAAGGAGGAGGCTGGCTGCTCTGGCGCGCCGGCGCTAGCGGAGAAGGAGGCGGAGTGCCGCCACACGCCGGAGAAGGAGGCTGAGTGCCCTGATCACTCGCCGGAGGAGGAGGCGGAGGAGGAGGCGGAGTGCCCTTACTCGCCGGAGCCGTCCAGTTCGGAAGCTTGATGAGCTCCTTCCGCCATAGGCATGGAGTCTTCAGAGCAGAACCCAGCCGAGTCTCCCCTTCACCGGTAGGGTGGTCAAGCTGGAGCTCCTCAAATCCCTCCGTTATTTCATCCACCATCACCCTAGCATATCCTTCTGGAATCGGCCGACAGTGGTAGGTTGTGCCGGGTTCAGGAGGTAAAACAGAGCCAACAGCCGCCTTGACTTTGAAGTTCTGCCATTCCGCCATAAGGTGGCAATGTTGAGACTCCGTGATAGCATCCACGGGGTAGCTAGCAGGAGCCGCATGCTCCAGCTGAAGCAGCTCGGTGGAAGCCACGCTGCTTCTCCGCTGAGATGGCGGTGTAGCTTCGGGGGCAGTTTCGGCATCTCGATTGCCGTCTCGTTCCTCTAGCGCTTGAACCCTTTCGTGCAGCTTCTGAATTTGGATCTGCTCCACTTTTTTCCTCCTCTCCTGGCTTTTGTAACCGCCCGCGTCTGGAAAACCAGCCTTCCACGGAACGGAGCCTGGCGTGCCTCGTGTCCGTCCAGGGTGCTCAGGATTCCCGAGGGCCATTGTGAGCTCGTCGTTCTCTCTGTCTGGAACGAACGTCCCTTCCTGCGCTCTATCGATATATTGCTGAATCTTCTTGACTGGTATTCTCAAAAGCTCGTTCGTCCAAGCGCACCTCCCTGATACAGGGTCCAAGGTTCCGCCAGCCCCGAAGAACCAAGTCCGGCAACGGTCTGTCCAGTTCATTGTCTGTGGTTCGATCCCTTTTTCAAGCAGATCATTCTCAGCCTTGGCCCACTTAGGTCGGGCTTTGAGGTAGCCACCTGACCCCGTGCGATGGTGAAGCTTCTTCTTCGCAGCATTCTTCTTGTTTGTCGCTGACATCTTCTTACTCTTTTCCGATGTCTTGTGGGCCACAAATGCGGGCCAGTGATCTCTGATCTTCTCATACCGGCCGATGAATTCTGGTGTCTCTTCTTTGTCGACAAACGTTTTCAGCTCATTCTTCCACCTCCTGAATAGGTCTGCCATCTTCTTAAGAGCATGAGACTTGATTAATTTCTCTATAACTGGCTTCTCCGGATCCTCCTCTGGCAGTAGGGTGAAATTTGCCTTCAGCTCAGTCCAAAGATCATCTTTCTGCATATCATTGACATAAGACACCTCAGGGTCTTCCTTCTTAGGCTTATACCATTGGTGGATGTTTATCGGGATCTTGTCCCTAACTAGAACCCCGCACTGAGCAGCAAATGCATCCTTTGTCCGGAGGGGTTCAATCGGTTGGCCGTCACGCGCGATTGCTGTGATCTCAAACCTTTCATCCGAGCGCAACTTTCTCTTCGGGCCTCGTCTCTTTACCGAAGTTGTGCTCGATCTGGAGGGCTAGAAAAAAGAAGAAAGACGAGTGTTAATTAATATGTGTACATACCAAAACAATGAATGCATCAATTAGCTAGTCAGCACAGGCTTAACTAATATATTTACCTGGCCGGACTCTGTTTGGTCACCGGAGCCGTCACCACGGGCTCCTTCTTGCACCAGCATTGGGTCACCGGAGCCATCATAATCATGTCTTTCCTCCTCCACTCTTCGATCACCGTATCCTGCTTCTTCACCCTGTTCTTCCAAACCATCATTGTCGTTAAGATACGACAAGATATCACCTCCGGCTAAGATTATGTCCCCCAACACCTCTTCTGCTTGCTCATCTCGTCCGTGCTCCATTGTTTCTGCAAATATTACAACATGGCAATTATTACACAAACATGACAGCAGGTGGATATATTAGTGCAAACGTAGACCTAGCTTATTCCGGGTTTGGGGTGGCCTAGGCAACGCTTCAAGGGTAGGGGCGCGGCGGGAGGGGGTAGGAGACCGACATCATTTTTTTCTAGTGTTTGGGTGTCCTCGAGAGTTTTGGTCGAGCGAGAGGGCCGGGGGGTGCTCCCGTGGTATAAGTTATCACGGTCGAGAGGGGGTATAAATATCGACCGTCCATCATGTCGAAGTTATCTGGGAGGGAGTTATATATATCGACAACGATGACATACATACATGGGAAAATAATGTTATCAGGGAGGGGGTATATCGACCCCCCCCACGTGTTGAAGTTATCGGGAGGGGGTTATATCGACAACGACGACATACGTACATGGGAAAATAATATTATCGGCGGGGAGGGGGTATATCGACCCCCCTCGTGTTGAAGTTATCGAGAGAGGGGTATATCGACGACGACAGACCCGATAAAACATAAGAAAACGAAGAAGAAATAAAAAGAGGAGAAGAAGAAAAGGAATAGAGGAGAAGATCGAAGAAAAAAAAAGAAGAAAAAAAATAGGAGAAGAAGAAAGGAATAGAGGAGAGAAGAAGAAAAAATAGAAAAAAATTCTATTTTTTCTTCTTCTCTTCTATTCCTTTCTTCTTCTCCTCTTCTTTTTCTTCTTTTTTCCTCTTCTTATTTATTTCTCCTCTTCTTCCTCTCCTCTTCTTCTCCTTTCTTCCTCTTCTTATTTTCCTTTTTATATGAACATATCATCATATATATGAACATACATTTTCTTTGCATATGCATATGAACATACATTTTCTTTGCATATGCATATGAACATACATACATACATTTTTCTTTCATATGAACACACATACATACATTTTCTTTGCATATGACCATACATACATTTTTCTTTGCATATGACCATTCATACATTTTCTTTGCATATGCTTTGCATATAAACATACATACATATGAACATACATACATATAAACATAACATACATACACAAAAAATTCTAAAAATCTGCCTAAAAAATTCTAAAAATCTACCTACAAAAATTATATGAAAAAAAGCATACATCATCCATCCATCCATATAATGAACATATACATCATCCATCCATCCATATAATCAACATATGCATATGAAAAAAAATTATATGAAAAAATTATATGAAGAGCATCTCGAGGGGACAGGGAGGAAAGGGGGTCGCCGGAGCCGGACCGAACGGGGAGGAGGGGCGGCGTCGAGGCAGGGGCGGCAGTGGGGGCGGGCGCCGGCGACGACGACAACGGTGGGGGCGGGCCGGGGCGCAGGGGCGCGGCCGTGCGTGCTCGGGGACGGGGCAGGGGCACGGGGCGGCGGCCGGCGTGGGCTCGGGCGCGGGGCAGGGGCACGGGGAGACGGGGATGGCGGCCGGCGGCAGCGATGGCGACGAGGAGCGCGCGAGCGATTTGGGCAGCCTGGCGGCGGGGGCAACTGGCGAGGGAGGCGAGGGAGATGTGAAATTTTCACAAGTCCTGGTTATATAGCAAGGGCATTGGTCCCGATTCGTGGCACCAACCGGGACCAATGCCACCCTTTAGTCCCGGTTGGTGCCACCAACCGGGACCAAAGGTCCCTTTTCAGCAGCGCAAAGGGCGGGAAGTGGCGGCCTTTGGTCCCGGTTGGTGGCACCAACCGGGACTAAAGGGGGGCATTGGTCCCGGTTGGTACCATGAACCGGTACCAATGCCCCCTTTAGTCCCGGTTGGTGCCACCAACCGGGACCAAAGGCCTTGTGCTGCCCCGCGACCAAAAGTTTAGTCCCACCTCGCTAGTTGAGAGGGGCTCGGAGTGGTTTATAAGCCCCACTGCGGCTGCCCTCTCGAGCTCCTCTCAAATGCAGGCTTACGGGCCTAATGTCACACTGTGCTGTCTGTGGGCCTATTGGGCCTTCTGCGGGCCTGAATCCTGGCCCAGGTTGGGTTTCTAGTCGTATTCAGGCCGTGGTGGCCCAATAGGTGGCAGTTTTTTTAATTTTTTCCTAGTTTTTTGCATTATTTATTTTCTTTTGTTTTTTGCTTTATTTTTTAATTCTTTGTGCTTTTAGGTCAGAAAATTTATAAACTTTCTGTTAGTGCCATTAGTTTTCAAATTTAAATAGTTAAAATTTGAATTCTATGAAATTTGTGTGAATCACAAGTTTGTGATTAACTTTACTATAAAAATAGTTTTTTGTTTTGTTTTTTGCGTTATTTATTTTCTTTTGTTTTTTGCTTTATTTTTTAATTCTTTTTGCTTTTAGGTCAGCAAAATTATAAACTGTCTGTTAGTGCCATTAGTTTTAGAAAAAATATAAACTTTCTATTAGTGCCATTAGTTCTTTATGAAAATTCTTTTTGCTGTATTTAGTTTTTTTGTTTTCTTTTTTGCTATATTTATTTTGTTTTGTTTCTACTTACAACAAAAAACTTATTTATTTTATTTTATTTTGTTTCTAATTACTTATTTATTTTACTTTATGATAATTCTGTTTGCTATTAAAGTTTCTATCAAAAAAAGTTCTTTATGAAAATTCTTTTTGCTTTTAATGATTTTGAACAGAAAATACTTTGATAATTTTAGTTGCATCAATTTTATATGATTTTAGTTTCAATAATAATAGAGGTTTCTTATAATGTTTTGAATAGAAAATACTTTGTTAATTTTAGTTTCATAAATTTTATTAAAGTTTATTTTATTTTGTCGGAACACAAGAAGTCCGGAGTTGTAATAAGTTATTAAAAATAAAAAAGAGGCGCAATGCTCGTTGAATTGCTTCAAGCCTTTCAGAATAGTGTAGACTGCACTGCACATAGCTCGATGCAGTCTACCTTATTCCTCAAGGCTTGAAGCTAAGCAACGTGAGCATTGCGCCTCTTCTTCATCGTCTCTGCACTCAGGGCTTATAAACCGCTCCTAGTGCCTCTCAGCTAGCGAGGTGGGACTAAAAAACTGCTTAGTAAGAAACTCTAGTACCGGTTCGTGCCACGAACAGGTACTAAAGGTGCTCGTGGGGCCATAGCCTCATTAGTACCGGTTCGTGGCACCAACAGGGACCAAAGGGTGGAATTGGTCCCGGTTCGTGCCACCAATCGGGACCAATGGCCTTGCACAGCGGCGTGGTGGTGAGTTTAGTCCCACCTCGCTAGCTAAGAGAGAGCCGCACCTGTTTATAAGGTGCGGTGCGCCTGAGCTGTCGAGCTTCTCTCTAAAGCAGGCTTACGCGCTTAACCTCTCTGTACATGCCTGTGGGCCTACTGGGCCTTCTGCGGGCCTGAATCCTGGCCCATGGATGGGTTTCTAATCGTATTCAGGCCGTGGTGGCCCAGTAGGTGGCATAATTTTTAATTTTTGGCCTGTTATTTTTCATGCATTTACTAATTATTTTGAGCTATAAGACCCTAAAATTGAAAAGCATTTCAAATGAACTCTGGAAAGGTTGAAAGTTGGCATGGTATCATCATTTCATCCACATAGCATGTGCAAGAAAGTTGAGAGGGTTACGGCAAAAACTAGATGCACTTCTTGTACAAAACGGACAATGGTATCATACTCGTCTATTACAAAGTTGGCATGTTATCATCATAATAGTTGCGGGACAAAGTCTTCACTTTTTCTTCGCTTGTGTCATTTGCTTATTGCGCCGTAACCATGGATAATCTTCATCGTTTATCAGGATGCTTGGGTCAGCCTTGACTTTGAAGTGAGGAATTTCATGAAACTTTTCATAATCTTCAGACATGTCTGTCTTGCCCTCCACTCCCACAATGTCCCTTTTTCCTGAAAGAACTATGTGGCGCTTTGGCTCATCGTATGATGTATTCGCTTCCTTATCTTTTCTTTTCCTCGGTCTGGTAGACATGTCCTTCACATAGATAACCTGTGCCACATCATTGGCTAGGACGAACGGTTCGTCAGTGTACCCAAGATTGTTCAGATCCACTGTTGTCATTCCGTACTGTGGGTCTACCTGTACCCCGCCTCCTGACAGATTGACCCATTTGCACTTAAACAAAGGGACCTTAAAATCATGTCCATAGTCAAGTTCCCATATGTCCATTATGTAACCATAATATGTGTCCTTTCCCCTCTCGGTTGCTGCATCAAAGCGGACACCGCTGTTTTGGTTGGTGCTCTTTTGATCTTGGGCGATCGTGTAAAATGTATTCCCATTTATCTCGTATCCTTTGTAAGTCAATACAGTCGAAGATGGTCCCCTGGACAACGAGTACAACTCATCACAAACAGTGGTGTCACCTCTGAGACGTGTTTCCAACCAACTGCTGAAAGTCCTGATGTGTTCACATGTAATCCAGTCGTCACACTGCTCTGGGTGTTTGGAGCGCAGACTGTTCTTGTGTTCATCGACATACGGGGTCACCAAGGTAGAGTTCTATAGAACTGTGTCGTGTGCTTGAGACCAAGAATATCCGTCCCTGCATATTATTGAGTCCCCCCTCCAAGCATGCCTTTTCTAGTCAGTCTCCCCTCATACCGCGATTTAGGGAGACCTATCTTCTTAAGGCCAGGAATGAAGTCAACACAAAACCCAATGACATCCTCTGTTTGATGGCCCATGGAGATGCTTCCTTCTGGCCTAGCGCGGTTACGGACATATTTCTTTAGGACTCCCATGAACCTCTCAAAGGGGAACATATTGTGTAGAAATACGGGCCCCAGAATGACAATCTCGTCGACTAGATGAACTAGGATGTGTGTCATGATATTGAAGAAGGATGGTGGGAACACCAGCTCGAAACTGACAAGACATTGCGCCACATCACTCCTTAGCCTTGGTATGATTTCTGGATCGATCACCTTCTGAGAGATTGCATTGAGGAATGCACATAGCTTCACAATGGCTAATCGGACGTTTTCCGGTAGAAGCCCCCTCAATGCAACCGGAAGCAGTTGCGTCATAATCACGTGGCAGTCATGAGACTTTAGGTTCTGGAACTTTTTCTCTGGCATATTTATTATTCCCTTTATATTCGACGAGAAGCCAGTCGGGACCTTCATACTGAGCAGGCATTCAAAGAAGATTTCTTTCTCTTCTTTCGTAAGAGCGTAGCTGGCAGGACCTTCATACTGCTTCGGAGGCATGCCGTCTTTTTCGTGCAAACGTTGCAGGTCCTCCCGTGCCTCAGGTGTATCTTTTGTCTTCCCATACACGCCCAAGAAGCCTAGCAGGTTCACGCAAAGGTTCGTCGTCACGTGCATCACGTCGATTGAAGAGCGGACCTCTAGCTCTTTCCAGTAGGGTAGGTCCCAAAATATAGATTTCTTCTTCCACATGGGTGCGTGTCCCTCAGCATCATTCGGAATAGCTAGTCCGCCGGGACCCTTTCCAAAGATTACGTGTAAATCATTGACCATAGCAAGTACGTGATCACCGGTACGCATGGCGGGCTTCTTCCGGTGATCTGCCTCGCCTTTGAAATGCTTGCCTTTCTTTCGACATTGATGGTTGGTCGGAAGAAATCGACGATGGCCCAGGTACACATTCTTCCTGCTTTTGTCCAGGTATATACTTTCAGTGTCATCTAAACAGTGCGTGCATGCGTGGTATCCCTTGTTTGTCTGTCCTGAAAGGTTACTGAGAGCGGGCCAATCGTTGATGGTTACAAACAGCAACGCGTGCAGGTTAAATTCCTCCTGTTTGTGCTCATCCCACGTACGTACACCATTTCCATTCCACAGCTGTAAAAGTTCTTCAACTAATGGCCTTAGGTACACATCAATGTCGTTGCCGGGTTGCTTAGGGCCTTGGATGAGAACTGGCATCATAATGAACTTCCGCTTCATGCACATCCAAGGAGGAAGGTTATACATACATAGAGTCACGGGCCAGGTGCTGTGCTTGCTGCTCTGCTCCCCGAAAGGATTAATGCCATCCGCGCTTAAACCAAACCATACGTTCCTTGGGTCAGCTGCAAACTCAGCCCAGTACTTTCTCTCGATTTTTCTCCACTGCGACCCGTCAGCGGGTGCTCTCAACTTCCCGTCTTTCTTACGGTCCTCACTGTGCCATCGCATCAACTTGGCATGCTCTTCGTTTCTGAACAGACATTTCAACCGTGGTATTATAGGAGCATACGACATCACCTTCGCAGGAACCCTCTTCCTGGGGGGCTCGCCGTCAACATCACCAGGGTCATCTCGTCTGATCTTATACCGCAATGCACCGCATACCGGGCATGCGTTCAGATCCTTGTACGCACCGCGGTAGAGGATGCAGTCATTAGGGCATGCATGTATCTTCTGCACCTCCAATCCTAGAGGGCGTACGACCTTCTGTGCTGCGTATGTACTGTCAGGCAATTCATTATCCTTTGGAAGCTTCTTCTTCAATATTTTCAATAGCTTCTCAAATCCTTTGTCAGGCACAGCATTCTCTGCCTTCCACTGCAGCAATTCCAGTACGGTACCGAGCTTTGTGTTGCCATCTTCGCAATTGGGGTACAACCCTTTTTTGTGATCCTCTAACATGCGATCGAACTTCAGCTTCTCCTTTTGACTTTCGCATTGCGTCCTTGCATCGACTATGACCCGGCGGAGATCATCATCATCGGGCACTGGTTCCTCTTGATCTTCAGCAGCTTCCCCCCTTGCAGCATCATTGGGCACATCATCTGGTTCCTCTTGATCTTCAGCAGCTTCCCCCGTTGCAGCATCACCATTTTCAGGGGGCACATAGTTGTCATCGTCCTCTTCTTCTTCGCCGTCTTCCATCATAACCCCTATTTCTCCGTGCCTCGTCCAAACATTATAGTGTGGCATGAAACCCTTGTAAAGCAGGTGGGTGTGAAGGATTTTTCGGTCAGAGTAAGATTTCGTATTCCCACATATAGGGCATGGACAACACATAAAACCATTCTGCTTGTTTGCCTCAGCCACTTCGAGAAAATCATGCACGCCCTTAATGTACTCGGAGGTGTGTCTGTCACCGTACATCCATTGCCGGTTCATCTTCGTGCATTATATATAATTAAGTGTGTCAAAAACCATTACAGAACATCATGAATAGATAATTAAGTGACCAAATTAATAGAAGTTCATCATCACATTAGAACCAAAGTACATACATAGTTCTCATCTAACAACATATATATATAGCTTTCCAGAGCATCTAATTAATTAAACCATACATTGAAACTATGTAAAACATTTCAATGCGAAAACAAATGCGATCATAATCGCAACCAAGGTAACAATTGATCCAACGGCATAATGATACCAAGCCTCGGTATGAATGGCATATTTTCTAATCTTTCTAATCTTCAAGCGCATTGCATCCATCTTGATCTTGTGATCATCGACGACATCCGCAACATGCAACTCCAATATCATCTTCTCCTCCTCAATTTTTTTTATTTTTTCCTTCAAGTAATTGTTTTCTTCTTCAACTAAATTTAACCTCTCGACAATAGGGTCGGTTAGAATTTCCGGTTCAACCACCTCCTAGATAAATAAAATCTATGTCACGTTGGTCGGTATATTTGTCATAAACAATAAATGAACCAAATAGTTATAAAAATATAATATCTACCACATCCGAATCATAGACAGGACGAGGGCCGACGGGGGCGGATACCAAAACCATCGCACTATGTAATAAGAAGGAATAATAAAAGTAACAAAATTAGACAAGTAACTATCTAAAGTAAGAATTTTTTCCTTTCAGAAAGAAGATAAGAACAAGAGGCTCACCACGGTGGTGCTGGTGACGAGATCGGCGCGGGCGATCGACGGCGGTGAAGACGGGGACGGGACGTGACGGACCGCTAAACCTAGACAAATCTCGGGGAAAATGGAGCTCAGAGGTCGAGTTTCGAGAGGACAAAGATTAACTAGTGTGGCTCAGACATTTCATCGAACACCTCATGTGCATAGGAGGTGAGCTAGAGCACCCAAATGCCCTCCCCTCGCCGGCCAGAAAAAACAGAGCACTCTGGAGTGCTCTGCTATGGCGATGGGGTATATATAGGGAACCCATTGGTCCCGGTTGGTGGCACCAACCGGGACTAAAGGCCTTTGGTCCCGGTTGGTGCCACGAACCGGGACCAATGCCCCCTTTAGTCCCGGTTGGTGGCACCAACCGGGACCAAAGGCCTTGTGCTGCCCCGCGTCAAAAGTTTAGTCCCACCTCGCTAGTTGAGAGAGCTCGAGAGTGGTTTATAAGCGCTGCTGCGCCCACCCTCTCAAACTCCTCTCAACTGCAGGCTTTCGGGCCTAACTGTTCTCTTTGCCTGTGGGGCCTGCCTTCTGCGGGCCTGAATCCTGGCCCATGGATGGGTTTCTAGTCGTATTCAGGCCGTGGTGGCCCAGTAGGTGGCATAATTTTTTTTCCTCTGTTTTTTTCTCTTTTGCTTTATTTGTTTTGTTTTGTTTCTACTTACAACAAAAAACTTATTTATTTTATTTCTAATTACTTATGTATTTTACTTTAATTATTTTATTTTATTTATTTTACTACTGCTATTTTTACTTAATTTATTAAGGTTTATTTATTGTAGTTACTATAGTTTATTTTATTAAGGTTTACGAGCTGTGGGAGGGACGAGGGGTGGCGACGTGCTGTGGGACACGATGCAGGGGCGAGGAGGGAATTTAGGGTTAAGTTTTTATACGGGAACGGTTAGACGGGCTTTAGCGGGCTTTCACCGGGCTTGTGGGGTTTTACCAGGTCATCGATGAGAGTTTCCAAAAATGTCATTAGAAATCCGTCATGGATTAACAGGTTTCTTGTAGTGATATGTCGAGCACAATGAGTGGTGATCCTCCGGCCTCCCACTCGCACGCAGCCGCCGCCACCCTCCTGCTCGCTCGCCGCCGCCGTCGTCACCAGTCCCGGCCATGGCGCCGCCGCTGCCGTCGTGCCCCTGAAGACCTATTCATCTTGCCTGAAGGTGATCCTGTGTCAGATCCTCCACTTAACCCGCGTGGACCGGCTCGTGGGTCACTGACAGTGGGTCCCTTGGGCCCACTGGTCAGGTTTGACCAGTCGCCCCCGCCTCCTTCCTCCTCTGGCCGAACAGAGGCGGGGCTCCGGCGATCAACGCCGGCGAACAGCGGCTCCTCGCGGGGTCCTGAGGGTGGGGATGGATCCGCCAGGCCGGGGCGGTCCTCCCGGTGGTCGAGGAGGTGGCGGGGATGGAGGGAGTCGCCGGCGGCGAGCTCCGCGGCGGACGGCAGCTTCGGGAGGTTTGGGGCTTTGGCCTACGGTGGTTCCCCGACGCAGCTGAGGGTTTGGGCGGCTCTGCACGATCGAGGGGAGGAGGATGGTGGTGCTATACGGACGGGGGGGGGGGGCTCTGGTTGCGACTGAATGGACCGGAGGGCGGCGGCGGCTGTACTGGCCGGAGATGGGGAAGAAGACCCTCCCTGGTCGATTGCCTGCTATGGGGGTGCTAGGTGGGGTGGCTTGAGGTCGCCTGAGGGACTGGACGGACTCGGGGGCTCCTTATATAGGCGGCCGGAGTCGGTTCCAACGGCGGCCGTGGATAAGAACGGCGAACCGCCGTTCTCTAGCCTGCAGGACGTCGTGGCGGCGACGGGCACTAGTGGACGAGCTCGCGGATAAGCTTGGACTGCTCCAGAGGCGAGCTGGCGAGCGGCTGGGGCTCGGGCGGCGCCGTCCATGGCAGGGGCCTGCTGTGGCCGGCCGTCGTGCCCCTGAAGACCTATTCATCTTGCCTGAAGGTGATCCTGTGTCAGATCCCGCACGATACCTCATCACTACAACACGTCGGCGGCGGTGTATGAGGCGTCCATGGCCTTGGTGGCGCCTTCAAGGGAGGACGCATGATCTTCAAGGGAGGACAGGCCATCAGATTCATCCACTTGGTAGCGTCTTTGTTCATCCAGGTTTGACGATTCATCTTTTCATTATCTAGTCTCTCAGGGATGTCAAACGTACCCTCAACAACTAACGTCAGCATTTATTTTGTTCTGTAGTGAACCCCCTCGATGAATGCATGTCTGTTGCCGTGGCTAGAGAAAATTCTACATATCCACATCCTGATAACCAACAAGATAAATAGCAGCTTTGATATGGAGGTATTTTCCTTCACTGCGTGCTTTTTCTTTGTGCCCTTTACTGTACTGTAGTAGCATTTGCTAAATTGCATTGAGAGAATAGGACGGCACAACAAGCTAGGGCTTCAAGAAAACCAACCAAATTCCTTTTTTTTGGGATCAACCAACCAAATTGCTGTAATAGCACGATCCGCAAGACCTAGAAGGGATCTACACATGACATCGGTGGCTTCTCCTCCGCCTGCTATTTGCCGCTTTGACACTGTTGACAGATCTGAGTTCCACCTGCTAGGCTCGAATGGTAGATGTTACGGGCAACTGTATGTGAATCCCACTCCAAGGGATCGCCCTTCTCTATCCCAGATATGGCGGTTATGGAGTTGATGGCTCGTGTTTTTTTTTCTCTTTTGCTTTATTTGTTTTGTTTTGTTTCTACTTACAACAAAAAACTTATTTATTTTATTTCTAATTACTTATGTATTTTACTTTAATTATTTTATTTTTATTTATTTTACTGCTGCTATTTTTATTTATTTTACTGCTGCTATTTTTACTTAATTTATTAAGGTTTATTTATTGTAGTTACTATAGTTTATTTTATTTTATTTTATTAAGGTTTATTTAGTTTTATTAAGGTTTATTTATTTTATAAATATAAAAAAATGAACATAGATGCGCTTATAGAGAAAATTAAACCTAAATTCATAGTAAATTTCTATGAAATTTACTGTGAATTTAGGTGAAATTCCCTGTATAAGGGCATGTATTTTCACTTTAAAAGAAGCTCAACAAGGCATAGAGGGACGGGCTTATAAACTGGTGTGAGCGCCCTTCGGTTGGCGAGGTGGGACTAAACACTGGCCGCAACTAGGACCAGCCCTTTAGTCCCGGTTTGTGGTATGAACCGGGACTAAAGGGTGGTGGGCCAGGAGCGTGGCCCATTGGTCCCGGTTTGTCCCACCAACCGGGACCAAAGGGTCCGGACGAACTGGGACCAATGCCCCCACGAGGCTCGGCAGGCCCCTGGCCGCACGAACCGGGACCAATGCTCACATCAGTCCCAGTTCGTGACTGAACCGGGACTAATGTGAATATTGCCCTGTGACCAAAGCCCAGTTTTCTACTAGTGCTCGCCCAGCTGGTCCCCAAGAGCCCAGCCCACAGCTTCAGTTTTGAGCGGCACCAGAAGGCCCTGGATTTGTACCCAAATCAGGAACGAGTCCAGGCACACATCCACAGGGTCGACCAACCCGTCGAGCACCGCGATCAGCACGACATTGTTCCTGAAGTGCCATGGGCCAGCACGGAGAACATGCTTCAGGTCTCCCTCCTCCGAGAAAGTGATGACGAACCGACCATCCTTGCAATCGACCCTCTGAGCCACTGCACTGCCACGCAACTTCCATGGGCCACGGAGGTCGCCGATGACTACCTTGGGGTCGATCGGGTACGGCGACAGCACACGAGCCACCGCGAGTTTCCCCACCACCGCACGCAGGGCAGCCTCCATGTCAATGACGATCGGTCTGTGGCCAGTTCTTTGACCCACGAACATCTTGCTCTTGCCTGCCCTCTGAAACAATGGAGGATCCGCCGCCGCTGACGCAAAGCCAAGGGAGGCCGAAGGCGTGACGGAGAGGACCAAGCCCGACGGCCCTCCCACCACCGCCGTCCCTTGGAACATAGCAGGAGCCGCCTGCACTCCCTGAACATCAGGGACTGAAGTAGGTGAGACTGTCACCCCATGGGCGGCATGATCGGAGGCACCCGCAGCTGGGAGACCCGCAGCCGGAGACGGCGAGTCTAGACGAGTCTCCTGGCCCGCCCCAATGCCGTTCACCTCCATACTTTTCCCTCCTTGGTCACCCATAGGTTCCGAAAACACAGAGACCGAAACAGAGAGCGGGCGAACAGCGGCAAGAACAGGTTTGTGAAGAATCCCTTTGATCCCTCTCCTGAAATACACTTTGTCTTCCCCAAATTCCGCATCCAAATCACCGAAATTATCATCCCAATTACTCATACCCTGCTGTCCGTTTCCATTAATCTTCAAATCTGAATTAATACCAAGGGAAACTAACGGGCAAAACTGACCTTTATTTCCCCGATTTACATCTCTGAAGGCGGGATCAAGGGCGGATTCCCCTCCCAATGAAGTCGTTGGAGCAATCCCCTCCCCTCCTCCTTTGATTTCCTCTTGAGTTGGAGACGAATTGAAGAAAGCATCTGCTTTGGCCTTCATCCGCCGTAAACACAGCTCACGATCTTGCGCCCGTCGAAGGATCTCCCTCCCCCTCCGCTTGAAGATGCTCCAGTCCACGAAGGAATGGCCACCCAACTCACCAGCATCCAACCTCTCTCCATGCCCCCGGCACTTGGCCGGCGGCAGCGCTGCCGCCATGGCCTCTCGCCCTCAGGTCGCCACCGCTCTCGCCAGAGCGTTTCGGTCAAAACGGTCAAAGCGATACTTCTTGCCTACTTTCTTGATAATGCTACTTTCACATCAGCCTGTGATGTGTAGTTATGTGTGGTATGAATAAGCAAGTGGTGTGTACTAAAGGTTTTTGTTACTACGAAGGAGAAAGTTGATCACCTCTTTTGTTGGAAAGGTCAGTAATATTTGTTTGTTTCGTGTTTAGTTGTATAGTTTCGATAAGATCTTTGTTGTGTGATTATCAGTAACCTTACATGTTTATCAATTTAGAGAATAAGAGCGTCACATAGCAGCACAATTTGTGCTCCTTAGGCCCAAAACTTGCATAAATACAATTAAAAACTAAAGAGAAACCATGTCAGTAATAGCTCGAAGCCCACACAAATGGCCCAGCTAAAGGGACGGCCCATTTCTAGGTCCGTCGCTGGTGACGATCAATCCTATTTTGACTCTCTCTAGGCGTAGCATGGTGGCAATTTTTTCTAAGCAATCAGCCAATCACCCAATCAATGAAGAGGGAGTCTTTGCCCGAATTCATTTTTCCATATGAAAATATCGGTGGATCACAAATGCCGGCAGATACGAGGCATGGGGACAATTTGGCTTAGCCACTCGTGCTAACTGGACACGGTAAGACATGCTGCATTGATGGGCACGGTAAGAAGAAAGCGACACAGTACCTTCCAGCTGCCCCCCCCGATGGCGGATCACCATGCAGCCCATGCACGCAGAGGACACAACAAAACCCAGTGGACGTGCTTTGCGGAGAGCTCAGGAAAGCTCTTTCTCCCCTTCTCGACATGCCTCCAAGCAGAGCAGCAACTCAGTCCAAACGTAGGCCACGACAACAACGTACGCCTGTCTCAAACCCAAGAAGGAGTGTCAGGCTGGCAAAGGGCATTGGGTGTGGCTCTGCGGCAACAAAACAGCAAGCAGCGCTCATACACAAGCTATGCATTGCAAACGAGGGGGAGATCATTAGTGACTTAGCACTACAAGCCTATGCCAAGCTGTTCGAGCGACCCCTTGCAGACGGACACATTCAAGCCATTCTCGCCCTCTTTGGCTGGGACACTTTCGCACTCCCGCTGCTGGATCAACATATGGTGGTGGCTGACCGGAGCTAGTCCTCGTCGACGTGGATCACAATGTAGGCCTACCTTATGAATTGTGTGCCCCTGAAAGTGCTAGTGTGGAATGTGCATGGCCTCAACACACCTGCACAAAGAACTGCCATGCTCCAAGTAGTGAACAAAGCAAACCCTAGCATAGTTTTCCTCTAGGAAACGAAGATGGAGAATGTAACAGTGGATGTGGTGTCGCAATGCCTTGGCAATAAATTCACAACTTTCTACTTCTTTCCCTCGGTGGAAACACGCGGAGGGGTCCTTATAGCCTGGGACGAGGCGACGGTCTCCTTGTCACGCCCCCACTACACGAGCAACACTCTCACCGCGCTTGTCAAGCCAGTTGAAGGAAGGGAATGGTGGATCACGGGAGTCTACGGGCCTCAACTCGACCAACAAAAAGTGGACTTCATGCAGGAACTTGTGGAGATCAGAGATCTGCACGCTGGGCCATGGGTAGCCCTTGGTGATATCAACCTGCTTGTAAACCCAGAAGATAAAAGCAACAGCCTCATAAATCGGAGGATGATGGCGCGTTTCCGGGCAAAGCTGAACGCACTCGAGCTCAAGGAGCTATTCCTCAACGGCCGGCGATACACATGGTCCAATGAACGAGCAAAGGCAACACTTGAGAAAATTGACCACGTTTTCAGCTCCGCTTGCTGGGAAGATCTCTATCCATCATGCCAGCTCACGGCCCTTGGGTCCTCGATCTCGGACCACTGCCCCTTGCTACTGGATGCCACGGCTGATCTGTGCATGGGATGACGCTTCAAGTTCGAAGCCTTCTGGCCTAAGGTCGACAAGTTCTTAGAGACAGTGGCTGCTGCGTGGGCCTCGGTTCCCCAGGGTGGCAACCCTTTCGTTGTTCTGGACATGAAACTACGCGCAACAGCAAAGAAGGTCAAGCAATGGAGTGATCGACGAATCGGCAATGTGAAGCTGCAAATCGCCATCGACATGGAGGTCATCTCACGGCTGGACAAGGCAATGGACACACGAACCCTGTCACCCCCGGAGTGCAGCTTGCGAAAAGCCCTCAAGAAGAAGCTCCTGGGTCTTTGCTCCCTGGAGAGAACAATTGCGCGGCAACGTTCTAGAATCCTTGGGCTTCACGAAGGAGACGCCAGCACCTCTTTCTTCTTCCAGCACGTGCACCATCGACAAAGGAAGAACTTCATCACTACTATACGACGGGGTGAAACCATAGCTACCAACCAAGAGGAAATCATGAATGAGGTGGATCATCATTTCACTCAAATGCTGGGCGAGATACAAGAAAGGGCACACTCGCTGGACCTCAATGCTCTCCATCTTCCGTCGCTTAATCTCAACCACCTGGAGTAGCCGTTCACAGAGGAGGAAATCGAGAAGGTTGTTAAGAGCATGCCGCCGGACAAAGCGCCGGGGCCGGATGGCTTCACTGGCCGGTTCTTCTCTACTTGTTGGCACATTATCAAAGGAGATCTCATGAATGCCTTCAACCATCTGTACAACAGAGACACCAGAGGATTGCCCGCGATCAACAAAGCCATAGTAGCACTTCTGCCCAAGAAGAGCGGCACGATGGATATTCGTGACTTCAGACCTGTCAGTCTGGTACATGCGGCGGTCAAAATCTTCGACAAAGCCTTGGCCAATAGACTCACACCTGACTTGTCGTCCTTAGTTGGCAAACACCAGAGAGCCTTCGTCAAGGGGAGATCCATCCACGACAACTTCATGCTTGTGCAGTGCACAGCACGGCGCCTGCACGCCCTAAAAGAGCCAGCAATAATGCTCAAACTAGACATCTCCAAGGCTTTCAACTCCGTCCACTGGCCTTTCCTCATCGAAGTGATGCAAATCATGGGTTTTGGCCCAAAGTGGATGGCGTGGACATGTGGAATGCTATATACCTCCTCTACTAGGATCATGATCAACGGTACCCCGGGTAGACCAATTTACAACTGCAAGGGACTGAGGCAAGGCGCTCCACTATCGCCGATGCTCTACATCCTCGTCATGGAACCACTACATCGAATGTTTGAGCTTGCTACCTCGAGAGGGATCATGGCTCCTTTAGTGTCGAGAGGACTGGAACACCGGCTATCGATGTTTGCAGACGACGTCATGATATTCCTCAAACCAAATGATCAAGATCTCCAAGCCCGCTCCTCACTGCTTCGGATCTTTGGTGAAGCTTCAAGGCTGCATGTAAACATGCAAAAGAGCGCAGCCTACCCGATCAGATGCTCGGCGGATTCTTGTGACAGAGCGCTCGCCATCCTCGGCTGCCCGACCGGCTCCTTCCCATGCAGATGCCTTGCCCTACCCCTCACCCTTCACAAACAGTCAGCTGCCCAACTATCGGGACTTGTGGATCAACTAGCGGCTGCCCTGCCGAAGTGGAAGGCTGCGGCCATGCCAAAGAGCGGACGCCTCCGCCTCATCAAATCAGTGCTATGCGCCATTCCACTTCACGCGATGCTAGCACTGGATATCCCCCAAAAGACGATCTCCGCGATGAACAAAATATGCCGCGGTATCCTCTGGAGCGCCAAAGACAAAGCGAACGGTGGCGAATGCTCTGTAGCTTGGAATGAAGTGTGCACGCCGATATGGGCTGGGGGCCTCGGCGTCCCGAACCTTGACTGGCTCAACATAGCCATGCAAGCAAAATGGGCATGACTGCAGCGATCCGACCCTGCCAGACCATGGACAGAGTTTAACATCAAAATCCCAAAGGAATCGCTCCAACTATACCAAGCTGCCACTATCACTAAAGTGGGGTACGGCAAGGACACTTTCTTCTGGGAAGATAGATGGTTACAGGGGCAGCGAGTCCAGGAGATCGCCCCGAACCTATATGGTAGAGTGCGCAACAAGACTCGCACTTCAAGGGCCGTTCATCAGGCACTACGTGAGGGGAGCTGGGCGCGTGACATTGGACCTGAGCTCACCCCAGACCTACTACAGGAATACCTAGCCCTATGGACCGCTGTCACCGGGAAACAAGTGCAAGATGGCCTACAAGACTCGGTCTCATGGGCCTGGGAGGCGAATGGTTGCTTCTTGACTAGGTCTACTTATGCCGCCAAGTTCTGGGGCCGAGAAGTGGCGCCCACTGCAGAATTTACGTGGAAATCTAGGGCCCCCATGAGGTGCCGCTTCTTCACTTGGCTAGCGATACGGAACAGGTGCTGGACGCTGGATTGCCTGGCTCGGCGTGGCATGAACCATCAAGAGGCATGCCCCCTCTGCGACCAGAAGGAAGAGACAATCAATCACCTGCTTCTTGGCTGTGTGTTCACCAAGCGGATATGGACGGCCATTTGCCAGGCCTTGGGCAAGCAGGATTGGATCCCCTCGTCGGCGGATGGACTCTAGGAATGGTGCCGTAGCAAGACGGGCACCGGTCGTGCCGGAAAGGATGTCCGTGCTACTCTCATCCTCGTCATGTGGGAAATATGGAAGCACCGAAACGCAATCGTTTTTGATAGGATTTCGCCGTCTGTAGATCATGTAATCCATAGGATAGAAAGATGAGGGACGAGCCTCGGAACAAGCTGGTCTCATCAAAGGGGACATAGCCTCCTTGCTAGGAGTGCTCACAAGGCGGGCTGACGAGAGGGATTAGCTTATAACCATAACCCGCAAAGTGGAGTTGGGTCCATGTAATTCACGCATGTAACACCAACATGGAGGGGTTCTTTACCTCACTCTCTCTTTAATGCATAATACGCACTCTCGTACGTATTTGAGAAAAAGAAAAGAAAAAGAAAGCAACCTTCCTCACGACGCGCGCAGCAGCTGATCACATCGACGACGACGAACCAAGCTAAGAGCGTAGCCGCCGCCCGCGGTCGCCAGAGAAGAAATCAAAGAAACATTCAAGGCCGAGAGGGACCCAAGGATTAACTGGAAAGAAAGCTGCAGCTCCAAGCATCGCCGGAGCCGCCGGAATCTACCTAGGTACGGTCGTGCGCTCTGCAAAATATGGACCTTGGCTTGGCCGAAGACAAATCTACGCTACACAACTAATGCTCCTTGGTCCTTGCACAACAACAATTACGTACTCTAGCTGGCCAGTGGCAGCTTGTAGCTTGGTTCTCACGTACGTACGGCTGCTACAATGACAGCGCGTTTTTTGTATCCTTCTCGAGGAGTCCGATGCATCGCGTGTTGTATATCCGTATATGAAGATATATACAACTCTTTTATTTTTTGATAAAGGGTGAATTTTATTGACTCAAAATGAAATATGAAGAGGATACAAACATCAGGAGCACACACCTGTCCTATCATAACTAAGATGCACACAGTCAACACCCACGCACACACACAAAAAACACATCATTAAATAGCAAAGCCATATAAGGCCAAAGCTATACGTAGGCGAGGAAAAAACCCACCAGATCTGTGTTTGGCAAACTACAACAATAATCATATCCGCACCAACAATTTCATGACATCACACGAATGTTAGGGTTCTTCAACAGCAACGCTTGCATGAAGGGAGCAACGGTCAAGCGCCGCCGTCACCGGATCCAACCACTCATGGTCAGGATCTAGATTTTCACCCTGAAGAACCAGTCTGAGCCTATCTGAGCAATGCCTTCAACAAGATCACGACATAAAAATATCGCCATTGCTAGGTATAACCTGTCAGACATAGGTTTTCATCCCGGAGCTCGAGACAAGATGCTTGAGTAGCACCACCATCGACGTCATGCATGTGTTGTCACCACCATTTTCCACGATCCCAACAGCTACATGTGATGTGCGACCGCCGTCGCTGCACAACCATCCCTCTGCATCAAACCGTCGTCTGTAGTTTGCATCTCATCGCTGAAGTCAACCACCAGATCTCGCGGGACGAACCCTCACGAAGACCTTTTGGTAGCCACCACAGTCTGCAGGGAGGCCGCCGCCACAGGCCGGAGTGGTCATCACAACAACCAACACGAACGGCGGAGCACACCACCGCCGACTATCACCCCGTCGAAGAGATACAACTCTTCTATTGGTTTGTATTTTCTTGTCGTATCGATTGGACGTCAGCTATTCTGTTCTCCCAACGTCCAGTGGCATGTTATGAACCAAACGTGGTGAAGTGTACGTCGGACTTGGCAATGCTTCCTTCTTCTCCCACTACCGTGGCGGCTAGGGAGAAGCTTCATTCCTCCCATGCTCCACCGGCGAGCCCATGAACTCATCTTCTCTCTGTCCGCCGCTCTTGAGGTCGGCGACAGTGAGGGAAGTCCCGGCGCCTCGGTCCTGCTAGTAATTTAGATTAGGTTTGCTTAGTCTGTAGGTGCGGTAGTGTGGTAGATGGCGGTGCTTCATCTTTGAGCCGGTCTTTCGAACTTCAATCCTCCTTGAGCACTGATCTTTACTGGCACGCGTATTAAGACTTTCTGGCGGTCATCGACAAGGTTTGGCCGGCTCTGATAAAGGAGCGGCAACTTCGGCGCGCGTCGGTGGCTCATTTTGGCAATGGTAGTGGTGGTTCACTGGTCCATAGATCTCGGTCTGATTCTTATTATGTTTAGGGAGCTTTGTAGTTTGGGTGAACCTTTATAATAAATTGGGTCCTTCTCGCAAAAATAGCAGCTTAAGTCAGTGTCTTTCAGTGCTTGACATTCCTTTGCGATAGAGGAATTTAGTGGCAGTTGGAATGATGGTTGTTATCTTGTATCTTTGGAAAATACGCAAAAAAAAAGGAAATGAGTCGAAGGTTCTTTCTCAGCGATCTAGAAGACTCACAGTGGTTTCAGCCCAAGTGTTCAAAATAGCTCATGCGTCTCTTTCCCTGTTGCCTCTCATGTGTTTTACATGTGCCGTGTTTTCTACAAGCCACTATGGTCTCGTACCGAAATCAGGGCAGAGCCCTTTTAATGAACAAAACAAATAACCCCCGCAAAAAAGAACAAAACCATCCATGTTTTGCAAGAGAAAAGATAACTACTCACCCAGGGACAATTAAAATGGATCGGAGGGAGTACAACATGCTTTGGTTCCATGGTATATCATTCAATTTCAAATTTACCTTTCGTTCTTCATAATACGGCTTGATAAGCCTCAAAGTTGCCTGTATTTTTTTTAAAGGAGAATGACCCATCATCTATTCATCGATTGGTGCATATAACCATACACTATTTTTTTAAAAGTTGGCAGGAAAATTCATGCATCGACGTTGTACATTGTCTTAAAAATAAGAAAAATCCAAGCCATGAAACATAACTAATTTAAGTGATCAACCTTCGGGCGAGGAGTAGAGTCGCTGAATCCGACTCCCTTCCTTTTGGTGGGGAAGATGGCGAACACAACGGTGGATAGAAAAGCCATGCCGAGTGGCAGGTTCTTGAGCAGCTCCTGGGCGTTCCTGCTGGCGTCCGGGAAGAAGCAGTTCTGCAGCCCCACATCACTGAACGCCACTGTGAGGAAAAGCACGGCCGCGAAGAAGGAGTGCACGAAGTCCAGCGGCCGGAGGTGGAGACTCCGGAGCTGGTCCCTGCTCCACTCATGGCTCTCGTCCTCCCTGGAGAAGTCGAACACGTTGAAGCCGCGCGGAGTGGCTACGCCGTAGTAGAGCTTTCCGTCACGGCTGACGATGCTGTCGGTAAAAGAAAAGAAGAGGCACATGACGGTGAGGACGGCGACCAGCGCCACGGTGAGCCACTGGTTGGAGGTCTCGCACTTGCCGTGGTTGGTAAAGGACGGGCTTAGCGCCTGGTATGCCAGCACAGTGCCCGTTGGCAGGAGCTGCGCAAGGTTTGCCACGCCTGACATGACCCTGTCCATGGTAGGGGTTGCCGTTGGCGGTGGTACCGTGTCAGGGGCTGGTATCTCATCGTCGTCATCAACGTCCTTGGTGGCGGTCGGTGGAGTTATCTGGATCGCCGTGGACGAGGGAGAAGAAGAAGTTGCCATTGTAGGTACTAAGCTCGATATGTGCGTGTGCGTGCGTGTTCTAGGTTCCAGCTAGAAATAGTGCAAGCTGATCTACACCTTGTTGTTTTATACGAAAATTAATCCATTGATGATTCCAAAGTCCAACGCTGGCGCACATGATTTGCTGGGTGCTGGAAGGGCTCTACATCCATTCGTGTACGGAGACTTCAACTCTCTAGCTAGTTTTGTTTAGGGAAACGTTGGGTACCGGCGGACCGGCCGAAGCTTCGGCCGGTCGCGCACGCACCGCTCGATCGTGTAGTCATCCACGGCTCAACATTTCCCGATCCACGTTTGCATCGCTGGCTTTCCCTTTCTTTGGCCCATCATGTGCCTGTGGCCCAGCGCGTACGGCCGCTCGTTCAGCCTTCCTCGTATCTTCTTCACACGAGGAGCGCACCAGTTGATCAAAAAAAAAAAACAAGGAGCGCACCCAGGTCGTCTTCAAAGCTTTATCTTTCACCAACTGCTCGCTGAAGCTTCGAGGTGGGTTGGGGAAAGAGCTGCAACCACAACCCGATGAAGCTGCATCCGTTTGTCGACTATGTTGTGACCATGGCGACCATGGCCATGCCCACATCATCATGGCGCTGCGAGCTCGAGGGCCGGTGGGGGTGCTGCGTGTTGTGACTGTCGTGATTGTGTGTTGGACCAACGTCGTGGCGTGCTGGAACCGGTGACAATTTTTGCTGCATCGCCTCATGGTGGAGCTAGGACGCGACGGCGAGGACAACACTTTTTGTTGCAACTGTCGTTCGATTTTGCTACAATCGATGAGAAAATTTGCTACATAAATTAATGCCAGAGATGCAACCTGGGACGACAACGAGGACAATTTTTGTTGCAACTGTCGTTGGATTTTGCTACAATCGTTGACAAAATTTGCTACATCTCTCGTTATTTTTCTGCTACACAAATCTTTATTTTTCCGCTTCCTTCTTCCTATTGCCTCGTTGCTTCTTTCCTCTCTCGTTAGGCTGCAAGCATCTCCTTTCTCACGCACCTCAAACTGTTCCCCTGCCGATGCTACAACTGGACAAATCTTTTGCTGGAATAGGTGGCATTTTTTGCTGAAATCGGCGTTGCTTTTTGCTGTGTGTGTGCTGCAACCAGATCTATGCAACCGGAAATCTGAAACCGGCACGTGAGAAAGCAACAACCGTCCATGAAAAAACATCAACCGGCTATGGCTGAAGCCAGCCAGTGCTGCAACCATTGGCAGAAAAAGGTTCAACCGTATATGAAAAAGCTTCAATCAGGCACTATGCAGCGAAAAAAGGTGCGATCATAGATGAAAAAAGCTTCAACCGGACAGTGCGCAACAGAAAAAGTTGCAACCATTGATAGAAAAAGCTTCAACCGTAGATGAAAAAAGCTTCAACCAAAGACAGGCAATGAAAAAAAGCTTCATAAAGGCTCACGTTTCCACGGAAGCTGCAACCGGCGTCGGCGGGTGCTGCAACTGGCGAAGACCAATGTTACAACCAGCGATGGTGAAGCTGCAACCGTGCAGTTCATAGCTACAACCCGACATGAAAAAAAGCTGTGACCAGCGAGCATGGAAGCTACGACCGGTGACGAGAAAAAGCTGCAACCGTCGAGCACGGAAGCTGCAACCGGCGACAATAAAGCTACCACCGACTAGCCCAGAAGCTACGACCGGCGTCAAAAAAGTTTCAACCATCGCGTGATTTTGTTGTAGCTAGCCCAAGTCTGTTTACGAGAGCTTCCACCTAGAGTTTCCCGACGCGAATCCAGTTGAAGCTAGCTCATCGTGCATGTGCTACTATAGATCGATTAAGCTGCTTGCCTGCTTGCTTGCACGCTAGCTTTGCACGTACGACGTACACTCTTGACGATTTGTCTAGCGTTATAGATCCAACATGGAGCATGGTTTTGGGCGTGTGCAGGCGGCATGGCTAGTCGAAGACGAGCGCCGGCGGGTGCCGGTGGCCGACGAGCGCGAGCGGCACGCTCGTCCGGCGAACTGTGCGGGGTTTTTCTGTTTTTGTTTTGTTTGCGTACGTTCAGGTCAAAGGTTCAGGTCAAACAGACGAAGAAATCTAACGACAGAGGGCCTTTTGATCCAACGTGCGCGTGCGGACCGGCCGAAATTTGGGCCGGTCCGCCGGCGCCTATCGTTGCCCTTTTGTTTAACATAGTTTTAGTGCAGGTTATAAATCACATTTTTTCTCTTTTTTGAAAAAGGTGCGTTTTTATAGATATCAAAAAGAAGGTTGAGATCCGGTCCTCGATATTATTCTGATGCATGCAACTTCTTTTATTGAAGTTGATGCAAGACGGGTGGAAAATACAGCGCTAATCGCCGCTAATAGGACACTATAGCGTTTTGAAAAGTGACATCTAAATAATCAATGTACAATGTGATATAGTATGCTAATAGCATATTTTTAAACTTCTCAGTATTTTTCTAGGTTTGGCAAGAGCGGTAAGCTATCTAAAAACCATATTTCATATTACCCTCGAATGTGTAATAAAGTCGCGACGCATGGTGCAGATACGGCCCCAAGCCCCATGGTCAGACTGTTCGCCTATTTTCGTAAGTGTTTTCCAGTGATTTCGCTTTGCACATGGTTTAATGAATGGGTGGCGTCATGGCAATACGCATAGCATGAGAGAAGCTGCTAGAGATTGGTAGTATCTTACACACATGAAGTTTCTGCTAGCGAGCACACATGCACGTGGATGAATAGTAAAATCTAAAAATAGTAAAAAAAAAGTGATAAACACTGATGTGTGTTTCACCTGCGTGTAAATTTTCGTGATCAAATAACGTTTGTGCAGGTCTGGAAAAAAACAACACCGATGTCTTCAAATTGGAAGCATTTGGAAACATCAATTATGTTCTGCTGCCCAGGCCTCCACGAATGTCATTTCATCACGAAAAATTTGCATACATGTTTAACACTCATCAATGTTTCTTGGCAAAAAGTTCAGAACTTTTTAAATTCTTTTAGTAGAACTTTCTTATTTTACCGTTTAATCAGATGCATGTGAGCTCGTGCGCAGAGGGAGAATCTAGTACTTCTATTCAAAGTCGCCGGAGCAGAAAATCGATGAAAGATTCACCCAATGCATGCATGGACCAACGACGAAGTAAAAGGAACGTGCGTGTGTGCGTGCGTGCATGGACAACTCTGCAACGTATATACAGACAGGAAAGAGATAACACACTAACATATTACAACCAACTTGAAGAAAAGAATTCGCAACGTGCCAAGTAGCTAGCTAGCTAGCTAGCAGCTTCCTTCTCCGGCGGCTAGAGTAACCATCGTTTTTTATCCTTCTCGGAATCAGAGGAATCCCGGCCCATTGTATACTTACAAACCAATGGAAGATGAGTAGTACTTCTAGCGATGCCGCAACAGAGGTGATGCGGACACAAACATTACTTGGTGTAAGCATGCTCCGGTTGCACTTCAATGTTGTGGCAATATTGGCGCAACATATCCGCTAATCCGGTCTTCCATGCGAGGAATAAGCAGATGCATGCATCGAGGTAGGCTATCACTTTGCAAGCTGTGTGGCAAGTTTATTGGAAATTGGGTTCATACCCAAAGGTGGTAAGTTGCAGACGAGTTTACAGAAATGTCTGCAACAGCTTAATGGATTTTACAAAAACCTCCACAGAGACAAGTTAGGAATGAGGGAGGATGTTAAGTCTAGTTAGTTAAGATGTTGCGAAGTTCTTATAACCAGTACGTCTATAACTCAGATTTTTCATGGAGCTCATTCTTGATTCACACGTTGTAACCGTTTATTTTTGTAAATGCTCTGGCGAGGCTGTTGCGGCCCTTGGTAGCATACTAGAGGGTCTTCTGACCGTCCACGGACCTGAATCAACCAGATGCTTCTGATTTTGCTATGGGAATAGTGGCCCTAGCAACGTCATCCTAGTCCTTAGCCCATTCTGCGGGGAATGATGATCCATGACCCATGGGCGCATTGACAAGGGCATCTAACGGCTAGGGATACCCAAAACAACAAATCTAATGGCGGAAATTGCTAGTGCCCTAAGATGGATGGATTAATGTTCAATTTTAATGTATCTAAATGTATATATGCGGCCTCCCCACTCCGCTTCTTACAGCACAAGTTTTAGATTTGCCCACATAATATGTTTTTAGTGAAATGGCTCATCCAATTGATTCAGGTGTTTATCCAATAAATTCAAGTGTTTATCGTAAACTTCTAGACTAATTTGTTTCGTACAAATATTGTAGTCATTGTAAAATGAATGGAGAATTGGGATAAGAAAGAAGTGTAACGTATGTGTCGCCAAATAGGAGAGACCTTTTGATAAAAAAAACTGGATTTAGTTAATGATTTTTTGTACAAAATAAAAACATCGAGCTTGAAGCAAACAAAGGGAATGGAGAGCTCTAATAAGCCTGGGAGCCTGGGACGCAGGGCACCTACATAATTGTACACTTGCTTTGGACATAAAATATTTCCTTGTTTACAAAAGAACCGTGGCACACACACCGAACATATATAATTAGAAAACTTCATGATTTTCTCCAACATGATACAATCAAGCAACTTCTAGCCAGCGAGGAGCGGTGTCGTCAAATCCGATTGAGCATGACTTTCCTGAAGGATTCAATTTTTCTTCAATCAATTTCTGGCAAGTGGCAACTTCAAGTTATGGGAACATACTTAACTAATTTATGGGATGGACGACCTTCTGGGGAGGAGCGGTGTCACTGAATCCAATGCCTTTCCTTTTGGTGGGGAAGATGATGAACACAAAACTGGAGAGAAACGCCATGCCCATGGGCAAATTCTTGAGCAGCTCCTCGGTGTTCCTGCCGGCATCCTGAAAGAAACAATTCTGCAGCCCCACGTCGCTGAAAGCTACCGTGAGGAAAACCACCGCTGCGAAGAAGGAGTGCACGAAGTCCAGCGGCCGGAGGCGGAGCCTCCGGAACTGGTCGAGATCGTCCCACTCCTGCCTCTCCTCCTCGCTGGAGAAGTTGAAAACGTTGAAGCCATGCAGTGTGGCGAAGCCATAGTATAGCTTTCCATCTCGGCGACCGACAACGCTGTCAGTGAAGGAGAAGAATAGGCACAAGATGGCGAGGACGACAACCAGCACCCCTGTGAGCCACTGATTGGAGGTCTCGCACTTGCCGTGGTTGGTGAAGGACGGCGACAACGCCTGGTACGCCAATACCGTGCCAGTTGGCAGGAGCTGAGCTAGGTTCGCGACGCTTGACATGACCGTGGCCGGTGGTGGCCTTGTGCTAGGCATTGGCGCTGCCGTGGTTGCGGTCGTTATCTCCTCGGTTGTCAATGGGTGTATCTGGATCGTCGTGGATGACGGAGAAGAAGAAGAGGCCATTGTAGGCGTACTGTGAGTGATCTGTGTCCTAGCTCAGAAAGGTGCAATGCTGCAAACAGATCTACAAGTTGCTGTTTATATAGGCCCGTATTGCTGAATGATTCCAAAGTCCAAACTAGGTTTGCCGTGTTGATTAGTCTCGCTCGATATTGCTGCATGCTGAAGGGCTCCACATGCACGCATGAACGTGGACTTCAACTCACTAGCTAGTTTTGATTACAGTTAGTGTAAGTTGTAATAACTTATAGCCAACTAGTATGACATGACTAGTTTGCCGCCAGCACGTTAATTTAACTGGTGATATATGTTACGTAAGTCTCCTTCCACGAAGGTGAGGTAGGAGAACTATAAGTTTGTGCAGGAGTACGTCATTCTGTACTCACGCTATGTACTAAGAGCAACTCTAGCATAGTCGTTATATTTTGTGTCTTCATAACGCGTACTAAGAACAACTCTAGCATAGTTTCTATGTTGTCCACCTCCATAACACGTATCGAGCGTGCTCCATGTGCATATGGAGGATGTTGAGGTAACGCGCAAATTCAGAGTTTTTATATTGGTTATCTCCTATCATGGGCCCACTCGTCAATGGGACATCTTTTTTCCTTGACCCTCTTCCATCCCCACAGCACGTGAGGTGGGAACCATGTGAAGAATAGTCGCACTAATGAGAAATCAAAGCGCCAAAAATTTGGGGTTTGATCCTCGTGGGTTGTGGGTACAACCACACTCCTAACCATCTAATCACATCTTGGTGGTTGATTCTTACATATGTATAATTTAGGGACACAAAACATATCATTTTTTGTTGTTTTACACAATCGAGTATGCTACATGTATTTGCACATACAATTATTTTTGTGTAGCTGTCCCAAATTTAAGTGTTTATCCCATTTAATTTAAGTAGTTATCTTAAAATATTGATTGTACTAATTAATAAATTTTATTCATGTATGTTTTATCATTTTAAAATGAAGTGGGGTATGGAAGAAGTGTAAGGTATGTGTTGCAACATGGGAGAGATCTCTTGAGGCAAAATGGATTGATCTTTTTTTAATAAAATAATAACATCAATCGATCTTAAAGCAGACAAAGAGAATGGAGAGTTATGGTTATGGTAATCCTGGGAAACTAGGATGCTTACATACTTGTGCAATTGATTTCTTGGAAGAAAATCTCTTTGTTTATATGATAACAGGGCATACAATATGTATACTCGCAAAACTTCATGTGTTTCTCTGGTGATGTACAGCCATGCAAATTTTATTACACATTCCATTATTTCCATACAATTCATTTTTTCGAACTAGGATACTCCCATTTTTCACTACTTTGACATAATGGAACGATTGTCATGTTATGCCAAACAAGATGCAAGAAGAAAAGAGCGAATGCACGCAGTGTCAGGAAACCCATCGTCTACACACGCACACACGCACGCGTGCGCGCACACACACACACTACATGCGAAATACTGATAGCAGTATAACTACTAAATCCACCAGAACAAAAAGGAAACGGTAACAACAACCACCCCATCATATTTACATGCTAGCACAAAATTTATGAAACACTTAATCAACATGCGTGTCAACTATCTATGCTTTTGCTAGTCCTTTGTTCTTCAAATTCAGGGAATCAAACTTTATTCATGGGATGGACAACCTTCTGGGGAGGAGTGGTGTGGTTGAATCCGATGCCCTTCCTTTTAGTGGGGAAGATGATGAACACAAAGCTGGACAGAAACGCCATTCCCAGCGGCAAGTTCTTGAGCAGCTCTTGGCTGTTCCTGCCGGCGTCCGGGAAGAAGCAGTTCTGAAGTCCCACGTCGCTGAACGCCACTGTGAGGAAAACCACGGCCGTGAAGAAGGCATGCACGAAGTCCAGTGGCCGGAGGCGGAGCCTCTGAAACTGGTCAATATCGTTCCACTCCTGCCTCTCCTCCTCGTTGGAGAAGTTGAACACTTTGAAGCCGCGCGGTGTGGCGAAGCCGTAATATAGCTTTCCGTCACGGTGACCGACTATGCTGTCGCTGAAGGAGAAGAAGAGGCACGCGGAGGAGAGGGCGGCAACCAGCACCATGGTGAGCCACTGGTTGGAGGTCTCGCACTTGCCGTGGTTGGTGAAGGACGGGGACAACGCCTGGTATGTCAGCACCGTGCCCGTCGGCAGGAGCTGCGCAAGGTTCGCGACACTCCACATGACCTTGTCCGTGGTAGGAGTTGGCACTGCCGTACCCTTAACTGCCATTTCACTATCATCGTTGTTGATTGGTGGAGTTATCTGGATTGCCGTGGACGATGGAGAAGAAGAAGAAGACGCCATTGTAAGTATGTACGGTGCTCGATTTAATTTGGGAGCGCCGGCGTGTCGTAGATAGGAATGTTCACGTTGCTGTTATATAAGCAAATTAATCAAAGTCCTGGCTAGTTATACATGCATGCATGTACCTGGATTTCAACTCTCTAGCTAGCTGTATTTTGAAGTTAGTGCAAGCTGTAATTGAATTAGTACTACCAACTAGGATGACATGAATAGTTAATTAATTAAACCAGCACGTTAATTTCATTGTTACTACTACATGCTATGGAAGTCTTCTTCCAGGAAGGCGAGGAAAGAAAACTAGCTAATCATCAGCTTGTGCATAACTATGTAATTTTTAACTCGCGTCAATTTCCTTTGATCTCCCCAGCCTGCTTGATTCCCCGTGAACATTTCTGAAAACGATGAAGCAGGACCTGCATGCAAGCATGGCAATAGTTATTCGCGTGCTTGTGCAGCAAAAAGAAGGGGAGCCTCTTGGGAAAGAGTGTGATTTTTCTACCATGTAAAATGTGTGTTGATCAACCGTTGAATATGTAGGAGCTTCGTGCATTCAGATTTTGTTCTTATATGGCGAAGCATTAACATACACCTTGTTCGTATATGGCACCCCATCAAGATTTTTTAATTAATTTTTCATACATTTTTTTTCTATTTTCTGTTAATTTATGCGTCATAGAAATATTCGGCGTGCCTGATATTGCCTATATCAGTATATCTGTTCCAATTTACCAACTTTCATATTATTATGCTTGTTTTATTATTATTTCATACACGTACTATATGTTGTGCCAAGAAATAATATAGCCCCAGTCAGATAACACACTGGCCAAATGACACCAATTCATGGAAGAATGTTAGCTCCTGAAGCTGATTTCTGATAATCAATTTTGAGTATTAGTGGTCCGGTGTATTTGGGGTATTATATGTGCATAGACATTAATTTAGAGCATGTAGGAGGGTGTTGTTTGGGGTATTATGGTGGAAAGTGGTTAGGATAATTTCCAATCCAAAATGTTTCTAAATCGTTTTTCTAGGATACGAATAAGAGATTTTTTATATCCGAACACAATCCAATCTGAACCTCAGTCCGATTGATAGGATATGGTATTACTAATATACAACACCCTAGGATAATCCATTTTTTCTAGGCGAATAATCCAACCTTTAAATACCAGTATCTTATTTGTCTGTAAAGTTTGAAGTATTAACTAGCAATATATGAATGCTCTCTTTGCTTATGAGAGAAGACATAAGCTTGTTATTTACCGAAAATGCATAGGAGCTCTCGGGTGCTACGCCCCCCTATATTCAAAAATAATTTAGTAATTCAAAAAAAATCAAAAAATCCCGGAGCTTTTTATGGAATCAAACATGACCAAGTATTGCACTCATATAAAAAGATTAAACAAGGAATGACTTTTATCGTATCTGGGGTCAAAGATTTCCCCAAAAAAGCTAAATGCAAGTACTATTCATGCTATATTGTGGTCATATTTTTTTTCTGAAGTCAACGGGAATCATTTCTTAGCCAAACTTTTTATACGAGTACAATACCTAGTCATATTTGATTCAAAAACTTTTCCGGGATTTATTTACTTTTTATGTGAATTACTAAATTATTTTTGAATATAGAGGGATGGAGCACCTGAGTGCTCCTAATCCGCTTCCGTTATTTACTTATTTTAGTACTTTATAGTGCTTTATTTGTGCTTAAAGTGTATAAGTATTAATACTTGCTCAGTGTTTATTTATAATTATGCTTTAAATCATTTATATATTCCTCGTATATGTATGCATGGTCTATAATCATTTATGACCCGACTCCATTCTGTTATTGTACGGTTTCCGAATCCGGCATAATTCACTCGAATCCACATATGTTTTGCTTCCGAATCAAAAAATAATAATATGCAATAGGATATGGTACGAACATTATTGATCCGAATTCATTCCGGTTTCACCCTACATTGAAATATAAAATATCACCATGGTTTGTCACTATAGCTAAAGGTTTATTTATTGCCCTTTCTAGACTTCCGATGATGCTAGGCGAGGCGTCTGGCCGCCGCCTAGCGCCTAAGCACCTTCTAGGTGCTGCCTTTTTCAACAGAGACATTGGCTCAGTTGCCGTTGTTGGCCTTTGTTTTTGTTGTTGGAGGCATGGATGTATATTTGGGACTTTGGGAAACTGGTTGCTAGGTTAGTTTGTAGTGCTATCAATTTTCATCCATGGTGTGCATGCCGATTGCGAGCCCACTGGGCACTGCATTAGCGAACCCACTGGGACGCTAATAATGCCTTCAACTCAATCTTCCTCTTTTCTGTACGTTTCCATACTGGTTGATGTAATCTCGAACTGTGTATTTTCATTATGTTAAAGCAATGGAAAGACAGATAGGCCGGTTGACAGGACTGCCACTCTGTATGGATGCAATATTGTAAGATTACTAAGTGTTTCTTCGATTAGTTCAGCTACTTTGGTGTCATGATCGAGGTTTCTAATCAATGCCCGCAATGCCTCTATATATTGACATCACTCTCATCAGCTAGCTAGCGTGCCCTTATATGACCCTACCTTCGAAAAGAGGAAAAAACTACATCGAGTGATGCACATAACCTATAACTAGGATCTCGTACATGACAAAGACTCCCTATCAACTTCATCATCAGCCGTCTGATCGTATTGCAGCAACATCGATCGTATATCCATAAAAACAGTAAATATATATTGACTGGTTGATACAAGATATATATGTTATATTTAAGAGAAAAGAGAACCTCATCGTAAAAGCTACTTGGCTCAGCCACTCGTGCTAATTAGACATGCATGGGCATGACAAGAGAGAGATGTATGCATTGACACGGTAAGGAAAGCGACCTCTCAAAATACAAGCGGCTGATTGACGAGGCATCGATATCTTCTATCCATTCAAGGTCGCTGGAGAAGGAAACAAATGTTCACGGTCCATATCCATAAGCATATGCGTGGACTGAGGACAAATTAAATTAATGGAAAAGAAATCAGCCGCACATGAGGCTCTAAGTATAGTTGAAGCCGGCATGTAGACGTACGTGAACGGCTTTACAAGATATGGACTTAAGGAAACAAATTTTACAGGGGTTTTAAACGTGTAATTTTATAGGGTCGTGGGTTGCAGCTTCGTCCTCACGGCACGGCCGGACATCCATCTTTTTTATCCTGCTCGGAGTCACAGAAGTATGTGTGCACTGCATGCTGTATTGCTGTATTTATTTTCTACGCAGATATACAACTCTTCCATTGGTTTTTATTGTTGTACCAAAAACAGCAATTTTTTCGAGAAAATTTCCGATCTATTTATCTTCAAACATGGCAGTACAACGAATACGAGAAATAATAGAAATTACAACCAGATCCGTAGACCACCTAGCGACGACTACAAGCACTGAAGTGAGCCGAAGGCGCGCCGCCGTCATCGCCCCTCCATCGCCGGAGTCGAGCACACCTGTTGTAGTAGACAGTCAGAAAGTCGTCGTGCTAAGGCCCCGTAGGACCAGCGCACCAGAACAGCAACCGCCGCAGATGAAGAATAACGTAGATCGGAAGGATCCAATCCAATCTCCCCGTTTCTTTCCAACCTTGTGGTTGATGCTTTGGCCTCGATCCTAGATTTGGCCAAACGAGCCGGCCACATCCGGGGGATTTGTCCCCATCTTGTGGCCAATGGGGGTCTGACCCACCTCCAGTATGCAGATGATACCATTATGATGGTGGAAGGATCGGACAACGATATTCGGAACCTCAAGTTCCTCCTCCTATGCTTTCAGGAGTTGTTGGGTCTCACGATCAACTTCGCTAAGAGCAAGGTGATGGTCCCGGGATATTCCCAGGTGGAAGCTCAGGGAATCGCCAATCGCTTGAATTGTCGATTGGGATCCTTCCCGACTACTTACCTTGGCATGCCAATTAGTGACACACGTCTACTGGAGAAGGACTTTCGCCCAATAATCGCCAAACTCCAACCTAGGATGGAACCTTGGCAGGGGAGATGGCTGTCTAAAGCCGCTCGAGTCATTTTGATGAACCCTCCCTCCTTAGCTTTTTGATATACATAATGGGATTCTATAGTCTACATGAATCCCTCCATCATGAGGTCACCAAACTCCTGTCTAGATTCTTCTAGGCGGGAGAAAGCAATAAACAGAAGTACCACATGGTGAAGTGGTCCGAGATCTGCAAGCCTAAGGACCAGGGCGGCCTGGGAGTCATTTCATCCAAACTGATGAATATTGCCCTCCTCTCCAAATGGCTCTGGCGTATTCAGCCCGATACGGGAGGCCTGTGGCTCGAGATTATCCGCGCGAAGTATCTTCGCGGGCAGCCACTGGCATTCGCCCCCAGATCTGGAGGATCCCAATTCTGGCAATCGGTGATCCGTCTGATGCCAGTCTTGCGCATTGGGACCTCTATTAAAGTTGGCTTCGCGTCCGGCACATTATTCTGGCTCGATCGATGGGCTGGGCCTCGCCCATTTGCGGAACGCTTCTATGCGTTATTCTTGATCTGTGTCCGACCACAGCTCTCTGTAGCGGTGGCCTTAGCTGACTTGGGCGCCATTGCCTTCCGCCGTACCTTTGGGGCGGTTGAGCGCGAGCAATGGGACGAAATGCTCGAGTGTATTGCCCTCCATCCCCCCTCCCTTGAGCCCGACTCGCTGTCTTGGCACCTCGAGCCAAATGGCAGATTCTCGACTAGGCCTCTTTACCAGGCGATAGTTCCCACCCCTGGCCTGGTGGTGTTGGGGAACGTAGCAGAAATTCAAAATTTTCCTACGTGTCACCAAGATCAATCTAGGAGATGCTAGCAACGAGAGGGGAGGAGTGCATCTACATACCCTTGTAGATCGCGAGCGAAAGTGTTCAAGAGAATGGGGTTGATGGAGTCGTACTCGTCGTGATCCAAATCACCGATGATCCTAGCGCCGAACGGACGGCACCTCCGCGTTCAACACACGTACGGAGCGGGGACGTCTCCTCCTTCTTGATCCAGCAAGGGGGAAGGAGAAGTTGATGGAGATCCAGCAGCACGACGGCGTGGTGGTGGAAGTAGCGGGATCCCGGCAGGGCTTCGCCAAGCGCAAGCGGGGAGGAAGAGGTGTCACGGGAGGGAGGGAGGCGCCAGGGCTTGGAGTGCTGCTCCCATGCGCCTCCCCACTATATATAGGGGTGGAGGGGGCTGGTTTCTTGCCCTCCAAGTCCATTGGGGCGTTGGCAAAGGTGGGGGAAAGAAATCCCATCATTTCTCTTCCCCACCGATTGTTATCCCCTTTTTTAGGGATCTTGATCTTATCGCTTCGGGATATGATCTTATTCCTTCTAAGGTGGGATCTTGGTGTGCCTTGACCAGGGGTGTGGGGCCTTGCCCCCACTACCCACGTTCATGTGGGGCCCCCCATGCAGGTGGGCCCCACTTCGGAACCTTCTAGAACCTTCCCGGTACAATACCGAAAAATCCCGAACATTTTCCGGTGGCCAAAATAGGACTTCCCATATATAAATCTTTACCTCCGGACCATTCCGGAACTCCTCCTGACGTCCAGGATCTCATCCGCGACTCCGAACAACTTTCAGATTTCCGCATACTAATATCTCTACAACCCTAGCGTCACCGAACCTTAAGTGTGTAGACCCTACGGGTTCGTGAGACATGCAGACATGACCGAGACGACTCTCCGGTCAATAACCAACAGCGGGATCTGGATACCCATGTTGGCTCCCACATGTTCCACGATGATCTCATCGGATGAACCACGATGTCGAGGATTCAATCAATCCCGTGTACAATTCCCTTTCTCAATCGGTACGTTACTTGCCCGAGATTCGATCGTCGGTATCCCAATACCTTGTTCAATCTCGTTACCGGCAAGTCACTTTACTCGTACCGTAATGCATGATCCCGTGACCAAACACTTGGTCACATTGAGCTCATTATGATGATGCATTACCGAGTGGGCCCAGAGATACCTCTCCGTCATACGGAGTGACAAATCCCAGTCTCGATTCATGCCAACCCAACAGACACTTTCGGAGATACCTGTAGTGCACCTTTATAGCCACCCAGTTACGTTGTGACGTTTGGTACACCCAAAGCATTCCTACGGTATCCGGGAGTTGCACAATCTCATGGTCTAAGGAAATGATACTTGACATTAGAAAAGCTCTAGCAAACGAACTACACGATCTTGTGCTATGCTTAGGATTGGGTCTTGTCCATCACATCATTCTCCTAATGATGTGATCCCGTTATCAATGACATCCAATGTCAATGGTCAGGAAACCATAACCATCTATTGATCAACGAGCTAGTCAACTAGAGGCTTACTAGGGACATGTTGTGGTCTATGTATTCACACATGTATTACGGTTTCCAGTTAATACAATTATAGCATGAACAACAGACAATTATCATGAACAAGGAAATACAATAATAACCATTTTATTATTGCCTCTAGGGCATATTTCCAACAGTCTCCCACTTGCACTAGAGTCAATAATCTAGTTCACATCACCATGTGATTAACACTCAAAGTTCACTAGAGTCAATAATCTAGTCCACATCATCATGTGATTAACACTAAATGAGTTCTAGGGTTTGATCATGTTATGCTTACGAGAGAGGTTTTAGTCAACGGGTCTGCAACATTCAGATCCGTGTGTGCTTTACAAATCTCTATGTCATCTTGTAGATGTAGCTACCACGCGCTACTTGGAGCTATTCCAAATAACTGCTCTACTATACGAATCCGGTTTACTACTCAGAGTCATCCGGATTAGTGTCAAAGTTTGCATCGACGTAACCCTTTACGACGAACTGTTTTACCACCTCCATAATCGAGAAAATTCCTTAGTCCACTAGATACTAAGGATAAGTTCGACCGCTGTCATGTGATCCATTCCCGGATCACTATTGTACCCCTTGACTAACTCATGGCAAGGCACACTTTAGGTGCGGTACACAGCATAGCATACTGTAGAGCCTACGTCTAAAGCATAGGGGACGACCTTCGTCCTTTCTCTCTCTTCTGCCGTGGTCAGGTCTTGAGTCTTACTCAATACTCACACCTTGTAACACAGCCAAGAACTCCTTCTTTGCTGATCTATTTTGAACTCCTTCAAAATCTTGTCACGGTATGTATTCATTTGAAAGTACTATTAAGCGTTTTTTGATCTATCCTTATAGATCTTGATGCTCAATGTTCAAGTAGCTTAATCCAGGTTTTCCATTAAAAAACACTTTTCAAATAACCCTGGATGCTTTCCAGAAATTCTACATCATTTCTGATCAACAATATGTTAACAACATATACTCATCAAAAATTCTATAGTGCTCCCACTCACTTCTTTGGAAATACAAGTTTCTCATGAACCTTGTATAAACCCAAAATCTTTGATCATCTCATCAAAGCGTTCATTCCAACTCCGAGATGCTTACTCCAATCCTTAGAAGGATTGCTGGAGCTTTGCATACTTGTTAGCATCTTTCAGGATTGACAAAACCTTCTGGTTGTATCACATACAACCTTTCCTCAAGAAAATCGTCGAGGAAACAATGTTTTGACATCCTATCTGCAAGATTTCATAAATAATGCAGTAACTGCTAATATAATTCTAACAGACTCTTAGCATCGCTACGAGTGAGAAAGTCTCATCGCAGTCAACTCCTTGAACTTGCCGGAAAACATCTTAACGACAAGTCGAGCTTTCTTAATGGTGACACTTACCATCATTGTCTGTCTTCCCTTTAAAATCCATCTGTACCCAACAGCCTTACGACCATCAAGTAGTTCTTTCAAAGTCTATACTTTGTTTTCATACATGGATCCTCTCGGATTTTATGGCCTCAAGCCATTCGTCGGAATCCGGGCCCACCATCGCTTCTCCATAGCTCGTAGGTTCATTGTTGTCTAGCAACATGACTTCCAAGATAGGATTACGTACCACTCTGAAGTAGTACGCATCCTTGTCGTCCTATGAGGTTTGGTAGTGACTTGATCTGAAGTTTCATGATGACTATCATAAGCTTCCACTTCAATTGGTGTAGGTGCCATAGGAACAACTTCCTGTGCCCTGCTACACATTAGTTGAAGTGACGGTTCAATGACCTCATCAAGTCTCCACCATCCTCCCACTCAATTCTTTCGAGAGAAACTTTTCCTCGAGAAAGGACCCGTTTATAGAAACAATCACTTTTGCTTCCAGATCTGAAATAGGAGGTATACCCAACTGTTTTGGGTATTCTATGAAGATGCATTTATCCGCTTTGGGTTCGAGCTTATCAGCCTGAAACTTTTTCACATAAGTGTCGCAGCCCCAAACTTTTAAGAGACGACAGCTTAGGTTTCTCTAAACCATAGTTCATACGGTGTCGTCTCAACGGAATTGCGTGGTGCCCTATTTAAAGTGAATGCGGTTGTCTCTAATGCCTAACCCATAAACGATAGTTGTAATTTGATAAGAGACATCATGGTATGCACCATATCCAATAGGGTGCAGTTATGATGTTCGGACACACCATCACAATATGGTGTTCCAGGCGGTATTAGTCGTGAAACAATTTCCACAATTTCTTAATTGTGTGCCAAACTCGTAACTCAGATATTCATCTCTATGATCATATCACAGACATTTTATCCTCTTGTCACGACGATCTTCAACTTCACTTTGAAATTACTTGAACCTTTCAATAATTCAGACTTGTGTTTCATCAAGTATATATTCTCAACATCTACGCAAATTATCTGTGAAGTAAGAACATAACGATATCCACTTCGTGCCTCAGCACTCATTGGACCGCACACATCAAATGTATTACTTCCAACAAGTTGCTCTCTTGTTCCATCTTACTGAAAACGAGGCCTTTCAGTCATCTTGCCCATGTGGTATGATTTGCATGTCTCAAGTGATTCAAAATCAAGTGAGTCCAAATGATCCATCTGTATGGACTTTCTTCATGCATATATACTAATAGACATGGTTCGCATGTCTCAATCTTTTCAAAAACGAGTGAGTCCAAAGATCCATCAACATGGAGCTTCTTCATGCGTTTTATACCAATATGACTCAAGTGGCAGTACCACAAGTATGTGGTACTATCATTACTATCTTATATCTTTTGGCATGAACATGTGTATCACTACGATCGAGATTCAATAAACCATTCATTTTAGGTGCAAAACCATTGAAGGTATTATTCAAATAGACAGAGTAACCATTATTCTCCTTTAATGAATAACCGTATTGCGATAAACATAATCCAATCATGTCTATGCTTAACGCAAACACCAAATAACAATTATTCAGGTTTAACCCCAATCTCGATGGTAGAGGGAGCATGCGATGCTTGATCACATCAACCTTGGAAACACATATCGTCATCTCACCTTTAGCTAGTCTCCGTTTATTCCGCAGCTTTTATTTCGAGTTACTAACACTTAGCAACCGAACCGGTATCTAATACCCTGGTGCTACTAGGAGTACTAGTAAAGTACACATTAATATAATGTATATCCAATATACTTCTGTCGACCTTGCCAGCCTTCTCATCTACGAAGTATCTAGGGTAGTTCTGCTTCAGTGACCGTTCCCCTCATTTCAGAAGCACTTAGTCTCGGGTTTGGGTTCAACCTTGGGTTTCTTCACTAGAGCAGCAACTGATTTGCCGTTTCATGAAGTATCCCTTCTTGCCCTTGCCCTTCTAGAAACTAGTGGTTTTACTAACCATCAACAATTGATGCTCCTACTTGATTTCTACTTTCGCGGTGTCAAACATCGCGAGTTGCTCAAGGATCATCATGTCTATCCCTGATATGTTATAGTTCATCACGAAGCTCTAATAGCTTGGTGGCAGTGACTATGGAGAACCATCACTATCTCATCTGCAAGATTAACTCCCACTCGATTCAAGTGATTGTAGTACTCAGACAATCTGAGCACATGCTCAGCGATTGAGCTTTTCTCCCTTAGTTTGCAGGCTTAAGAAACTTGTCAGAGGTCTCATACCTCTTGACGTGGGCACTAGTCTGAAATCCCAATTTCAGTCTTTGGAACATCTCATATGTTCTGCGACGTTTCAAAACCGTCTTTGGTGCCACAATTTTAAACCGTTCAACATTACGCACTGAACTATCACGTAGTCATCAAAACGTGTATGTCAGATGTTCGCAACATCCACAAACGACGCTCGAGGTTCAGCACACCGAGCGGTGCATTAAGGACATAAGCCTTCTGTGTAGCAATGAGGACAATCCTCAGTTTACGGACCCAGTCCGCATAATTGCTACTATCAACTTTCAACTAAATTTTCTCTAGGAACATATCTTAGTAGAACTAAATCGTAAGCTACGACATTATTTGCAAAGACCTTTTTGACTATGTTCATGATAATTAAGTTCATCTGATTATTTAATGAACTCCCACTTAGATAGACATCCCTCTAGTCATCTAAGTGATACATGATCCGAATCGACTAGGCCGTGTCCGATCATCACGTGAGACGGACTAGTCATCATCGGTGAACATCTCCATGTTGAGCGTATCTACTATACGACTAATGTTCGACCTTTCGGTCTCTTGTGTTCCGAGGCCATGTCTGTACATGCTATGCTCGTCAAGTCAACCTAAGTGTTTTGCTTGTGTTCCGAGGCCATGTCTGTACATGCTAGGATCGTCAACACCCGTTGTATGCGAACGTTAGAATCTATCACACCCGATCATCACGTGGTGCTTCGAAACAACGAACCTTCGCAACGGTCCACAGTTAGGGGGAACACATCTCTTGAAATTTTAGTGAGGGATCATCTTATTTATGCTACCGTCGTTCTAAGAAAATAAGATGTAAACATGACAAACATCACATGCAAATCATAAAGTGACATGATATGACCAATATCATCTTGCGCCTTTGATCTCCATCTTCGAGGCGCGGCATGATGACCTTCGTCACCGGCATGACACCATGATCTCCATCATTGTGTCTTCATGAAGTTGTCTCGCCAACTATTACTTCTACTACTATGGCTAACGGTTAGCAATAAAGTAAAGTAATTACATGGCGTTTTCATTGACACGCAGGTCATACAATAAATTAAGACAACTCCTATGGCTCCTGCCGGTTGTCATACTCATCGACATGCAAGTCGTGATTCCTATTACAAGAACATGATCAATCTCATACATCACATATATAATTCATCACATCCTTTTGGCCATATCACATCACATAGCATACCCTGCAAAAACAAGTTAGACGTCTTCTAATTGTTGTTGCATGTTTTACGTGGCTGCTATGGGTTTCTAGCAAGAACGTTTCTTACCTACGCAAAAGCCACAACGGTGATATGCCAATTGCTATTTACCCTTCATAAGGACCCTTTTCATCGAATCTGATCCAACTAAAGTGGGAGAGACAGACACCCGCTAGCCACCTTATGCATCAAGTGCATGTCAGTCGGTGGAACCTGTCTCACTTAAGAGTACGTGTAAGGTCGGTCCGGGCCGCTTCATCCCACAATGCCGCCGAATCAAGATAAGACTAGTAACGGCAAGCAAATTGAACAAATCATCGCCCACAACTACTTCGTGTTCTACTCGTGCATAGAATCTACGCATAGACCTGGCTCATGATGCCACTGTTGGGGAACGTAGCAGAAATTCAAAATTTTCCTACGTGTCACCAAGATCAATCTAGGAGATGCTAGCAACGAGAGGGGAGGAGTGCATCTACATACCCTTGTAGATCGCGAGCGGAAGCGTTCAGGAGAACGGGTTTGATGGAGTCGTACTCCTCGTGATCCAAATCACCGATGATCCTAGCGCCGAACGGACGGCACCTCCGCGTTCAACACACGTACGGAGCGGGGACGTCTCCTCCTTCTTGATCCAGCAAGGGGGGAGGAGAAGTTGATAGAGATCCAGCAGCACGACGGCGTGGTGGTGGAAGTAGCGGGATCTCGGCAGGGCTTCGCCAAGCGCAAGCGGGGAGGAAGAGGTATCACGGGAAGGAGGGAGGCGCCAGGGCTTGGGGTGCTGCTCCCATGCGCCTCCCCACTATATATAGGGGTGGAGGGGGCTGGTTTCTTGCCCTCCAAGTCCATTGGGGCGTTGGCAAAGGTGGGGGAAAGAAATCCCATCATTTCCCTTCCCCACCGATTGTTATCCCCCTTTTTTAGGGATCTTGATCTTATCCCTTCGGGATATGATCTTATTCCTTCTAAGGTGGGATCTTGGTGCGCCTTGACCAGGGGTGTGGGGCCTTGCCCCCACTACCCACGTTCATGTGGGTCCCCCCATGCAGGTGGGCCCCACTTCGGAACCTTCTAGAACCTTCCCGGTACAATACCGAAAAATCCCGAACATTTTCCGGTGGCCAAAATAGGACTTCCCATATATAAATCTTTACCTCCGGACCATTCCGGAACTCCTCGTGACGTCCGGGATCTCATCTGGGACTCCGAACGACTTTTGGATTTCCGCATACTAATATCTCTACAACCTTAGCGTCACCGAACCTTAAGTGTGTAGACCCTACGGGTTCGGGAGACATGCAGACATGACCGAGACGACTCTCCGGTCGATAACCAACAGCGGGATTTGGATACCCTTGTTGGCTCCCACATGTTCCACGATGATCTCATCGGATGAACCACGATGTCGAGGATTCAATCAATCCCTTAAACAATTTCCTTTGTCAATCGGTACGTTACTTGACCGAGATTCGATCGTCGGTATCCCAATACCTTGTTCAATCTCGTTACCGGCAAGTCACTTTACTCGTACCGTAATGCATGATCCCATGACCAAACACTTGGTCACATTGAGCTCATTATGATGATGCATTACCGAGTGGGCCCAGAGATACCTCTCCGTCATACGGAGTGACAAATCCCAGTCTCGATTCGTGCCAACCCAACAGACACTTTTGGGAGATACCTGTAGTGCACCTTTATAGCCACCCAGTTACGTTGTGACGTTTGGTACACCCAAAGCATTCCTACGGTATCCGGGAGTTGCACAATCTCATGGTCTAAGGAAATGATACTTGACATTAGAAAAGCTCTAGCAAACGAACTACACGATCTTGTGCTATGCTTAGGATTGGGTCTTGTCCATCACATCATTCTCCTAATGATGTGATCCCGTTATCAATGACATCCAATGTCCATGGTCAGGAAACCATAACCATCTATTGATCAATGAGCTAGTCAACTAGAGGCTTACTAGGGACATGTTGGTCTATGTATTCACACATGTATTACGGTTTCCAGTTAATACAATTATAGCATGAACAACAGACAATTATCATGAACGAGGAAATATAATAATAACCATTTTATTATTTCCTCTAGGGCATATTTCCAACAGGTGGAACTATCGGTGATCTGGGAGATCAAACTCCCCTTGAAGATACGCATCTTTCTATGGCAATGGGTCCGAGGCCGTCTCCCGTCGGGGACAGAGGTCAGGAAACGTAACAGCCCTGGGGATGGCCTCTGTCCCATTTGTTTGGTCCCGGAAGACTGTAACCACATCTTCTTCCGGTGCCCTGTAGCTCAGTTCCTTTAGCTGCTTCCGGGAGGTGGTTGGCGGCAATTGGTGCCACGACAACCTCCCGGGCCTATTTGGGGAGGCCCTTAGGCTCCCTGGCCCTAGCCGCCCCCTAATTTGGGTGGCTTTGGGCACCCTTGCTTGGACCCTTTGGTGTTCCCGCAATAAACTAGTCATCGAGCGTGTCATTCCGTGCCGTGTGACTGATGCAATCTATAAAATGTGTGGCTTCTTATAGCTCTGGAGACCGCTTAGCAAGCGGTGTGACCCTGGCGTCATCGACAACATTATGGCAGGTCTTCATTCCGCGGCATCGGCTTTCGCTCCACCGCCACCACCCCCCGAGCCGGATTAGCTCTTTTTTAGATTTCTTTGGGGCTTGTTCCGCTGTGCCCCCAGCATGACTTTGTACCTTGTTCTTACTATGTACTGATGTGTTGGATGCTTGGTCCGTTGCTTTATACTCCCTCCGTTTCAAAATAGATGACCCAACTTTATACTAACTTAGTACAAAGTTGAGTCATCTATTTTGGAACGGAGGGAGTAATATAAAGCGGGGGGAAACCCTTTTTCTCAAATATTCTTCCAATCCAGGAGCTGTCATTGAGTCTGAAAGTTAATTATTCCCTCCAGCTGGGTTTATAAGTTGGGTACATATTTTCGAAGTTTTCAATTCTGCTAATGAAACATGGGTAATATGTCATACAAATATGTGTTTAGAAACTTCGCTCGACAATGAATCTATATTTTTATGACATATAACACATGTTTTGCTAGTTAAAATGAATACCTAAAAACCTGTCCCCGATTTATAAACCCGACCAGGGAGGAATCGATTTTGTTCCTCATGTAGTAGAGGGACCAGAATGTATATGTTTGCTCTTCTTGAAGGTGATGCGCGGGCTGTTACATCACATATTGTCGCACAAACTCAATATGCCAATAACATAAAACTTAATTATCCAAGAAATAATATAGTTTTGCTAACACAAAGTCCTATTTCCTGACGAAACAGGTCCTCATCCAACTTTATAGATAAAGTACAAACCAAATTACACGGCCAAATGATACAACACGGTGATAAAACCATCCTACAAAGTAGATCCCGGAATAACCAGACAACAAAAATCGCAAAAAACAGCTACGCAGCCGAGAAAGAGCACATGAAGGCGTGAAGACAATCTCACACCACACGCTAGAACACCAAGGCTCCTAACAATGACCTCGGGAGGGAAGACATGGCTAAATGTTGCCGCTGTCAAGTCTCCACCCAGAACTTTGGCATGGAGAGGAGAACCACAACGATATCCTCAAGAGGAGAGACACACCCACGTGGACATCGCTCGGATACTACGTGCGCCGGGATACTAACTCGGCAGCTCTCATTCTCTAGAGCAGTGGCGGAGGCAGGGGGGACCAGCAGGGGCCCTGCCCCCCCCCCCCCCCCCCCCCCCCCCCCCACTAACAATATGAATGTAGTGCTAATTAGTTGATAAACAGTGCAAAAACTAGTGATTATCTACTGTTAAAAGCCTATTTTTCATTGGTTTGGCCCTCCCAGCCCGTTTTAACAGCCTTCGGCCCCAGTGATACGAGCATACTAAGTGAGCCAGGATAGCTTTTTGTCGTTTTATTTGATGGCCTGCGGCAATGCACAAAGTGTTATTTCGTTACCATGTGTAAAATAAATTCACTTGTCTCCATCAGGTATTTGGTTGGAAAACAGAACCCACGTGCTCAGCCGACCACTCGTGCTGAGCTAGACATGCACGGCAATATGGCATGAGAGCGACATGCTTTGACACGGTGAAGAAGTAGACCTCACAACACGAGCAGCTGGTCGACGAACTAAGCTAGGTGCACCGTCGCCGCAGGAGAGATCGACATCTGGTATTCAAAGGTCGCCAGACGGAGAATGGAAAGAAACATGCAAGGCCGAAAGAGACTTGTACCTTCCTGTGTGCATGCAAGAATGGACCCACGAATCCAATGAAAATAAAACTGCGGTTATACCTAGCTCCTAGCATCGTTGGAACTGCAGGCATGTTTATATGTGTATCGTATGTGCATTCGTACATGGTACATGGACAACTCTGCAAGCACTGGATCTTTGACGAGGAAAAATATATGCTTATGTTTAGCATGTAACCAACTTGGAGAAAAACAACCATCACGGCTGCTACAATGAGAGCCGGACACCGATGGTTTTTTATCCTTCTTGGGGTCAAAGGAATCTATCCGTGCATTGCATGATGTATCGCATACGTACGTGGATGCGTCTATAGTTTAAGCCAACCAATTATAAGTTTATAACCAACGTGAGTAGTTTGCACTTTGCTGACAGCACGTTAATTGGGTATTGAAGTCTTCTTCCAGCAAAGGTAATGATATACCACATGGCAGGTGCGGTCAGCTCTTTCATGCTGATGAATATTTGAATGATCTTGAGATAAGAAAGAAGAAGAAGCAAGGTAATGATACAAATAACGACGATTTTTTCAAATCTAACCGCATGCCTATTTCTGCGGATTCAGAACTTCATGGTGGCCCCGAGGAGGAAATGCTTTGAAGCCCCCGGTGGCTTGGCTAGAGGCAGTGGACGAAGTCTTCAGCTCAGGGACAGGGAACGGGCTAGGAGGAGAAGGGAGATGAGTTTGGAGACATTCTAACACCCGTATAAGGTCCACTCATATAAAAAAAAAGAGCATATAAGGGCATTCCAATGGCAACCCGTAAATTTTCTCCTGCATCCGCCCACGGACACCGACATGGGAGACCGCCATTCAACTATAGTTGCATACATTTTAGCAACAACTTGAACCAACCAGACGAAATTCGTGCAAACACGGTTGGATTTCATATAAATATGACGGATTTCATACAAACAGGACGAAAACGTTTAAATTTGAACATATTTTAACTAAAAAAAGGTAAAGCTATGTGCACGTACGGTTGCACGGAGCTCCACTTCCACGACACGGATACACTACACTAGTCTACGATTGGCCGCGCCTTCTCTCCCCCATGTCCGACAGCCCACTCACCGGATTGCGGGAGCCCCAGAGGTACATGCTTCAGCGCACAGGGCGGCTCACTTCCCCACCGCTCATCGGAGTGAAACTGCTGACTGATGCTTCAGCCGCAGGGGAAGGGAGGCGCCTCCACTTTGGTGGAGTCCAGGCGGTGGGTCGACGATGGTCTGCGCTGAAGAACCGGGCAAGACACCGGCTGTGTACCTCGGCGTCACCTCGGTGGTGGCCTTCATAGGACCCAAGCGGCGGCAGCCTCGCGTGTTGTACTTCTCCTCGATGATGGTGCGAACGTGCTGGCCGCCACCTCGTTGCAGTTCGTGCAGCCGGCTTCTTTCGCTGCCTACATGGCACGGCTACGCTCGCGTCAACGGCAGATTGCGCAGTCGCAGGCAATGCAAGCATGGTACGACAGGCAATGCAAGCATGGTACGACGCGGCGTTGTGAATGGCAGCAACGATGCTCGTGCCACCATGATCCTCGCCGTGCCAGCCGGAGCAACTCGCCACTCATCCGCGAGCTAGGTTGGAGTGGCAACTTGCTGAACCACGCGCCAATTGTTGGAAATATGCCCTAGAGGCAATAATAAAATGGTTATTATTGTATTTCCTTGTTCATGATAATTGTCTATTGTTCATGCTATAATTGTGTTATCCGGAAATCGTAATACATATGTGAATACATAGACCACAACACGTCCCTAGTGAGCCTCTAGTTGACTAGCTCGTTGATCAATAGATGGTTACGGTTTTCTGACCATGGACATTGGATGTCGTTGATAACGGGATCACATCATTAGGAGAATGATGTTATGGACAAGACCCAATCCTGAGCATAGCACAAGATCGTGTAGTTCGTCTGCTAAAGCTTTTCTAATGTCAAGTATCATTTCCTTATACCATGAGATTGTGCAACTCCCGGATACCGTAGGAATGCTTTGGGTGTGCCAAACGTCACAACGTAACTGGGTGGCTATAAAGGTACACTACAGGTATATCTGAAAGTGTCTGTTGGGTTGGCACGAATCGAGACTAGGATTTGTCACTCCGTATGACGGAGAGGTATCTCTGGGCCCACTCGGTAATGCATCATCATAATGAGCTCAATGTGACTAAGTAGTTAGTCGCGGGATCATGCATTACGAAATGAGTAAAGTGACTTGCCGGTAACGAGATTGAACGAGGTATTGGGACATCGACGATCGAATCTCGGGCAAGTAACGTACCGATTGACAAAGGGAATTGTATACAAGATTGATTGAATCCCCGACATCGTGGTTCATCCGATGAGATCATCGTGGAACATGTGGGAGCCAACATGGGTATCCAGATCCCGCTGTTGGTTATTGGCCAGAGAGCTGTCTCGGTCATGTCTGCATGATTCCCGAACCCGTAGGGTCTACACACTTAAGGTTCGGTGACGCTAGAGTTGTTATGGGAATTAGTGTGCAGTTACCGAATGTTGTTCGGAATCCCGGATGAGATCCCGGACGTCACGAGGAGTTGCGGAATGGTCTGGGGGTAAAGATTTATATATGGGAAGTCCTATTTTGGCCACCAGAAAATGTTCGGGATTTTTCGGTATTGTACCGGGAAGGTTCTAGAAGGTTCCGGAGTGGGACCCACCTGCATGGGGGGACCCACATGAACGTGGGTAGTGGGGGCAAGGCCCCACACTCCTGGTCAAGGCGCACCAAGATCCCCCCTTAGAAGGAATAAGATCATACCTCGAAGGGATAAGATCAAGATCCCTAAAAAAGGGGGATAACAATCGGTGGGGAAGGGAAATGATGGGATTTCTTTACTTGGAGGGCAAGAAACCAGCCCCCTCCACCCCTATATATAGTGGGGAGGCGCATGGGAGCCACACCCCTTCCCCTGGCGCAGCCCTCTCCCTCCCCAACACCTCCTCCTCCTCCGTAGTGCTTGGCGAAGCCCTGCCGGAGAACTGCAAGCTCCACCACCATGCCGTCGTGCTGCCGGAGCTCTCCCTCAACTTCACCTATCCCCTTTCTAGATCAAGAAGGAGGAGACGTCCCCGGGATGTACGTGTGTTGAATGCGGAGGCGCCGTTGTTCGGCGCTTAGATCGGAATCAACCGCGATCTGAATCGCTGCGAGTACGACTCCTTCATCCGCGTTCTTGTAACGCTTCCGCATCGCGATCTTCACGGGTATGAAGATGCACTCCCCTCTCTCTCGTTGCTAGTCTCTCCATAGATTGATCTTGGTGATGCGTAGAATTTTTTTAATTTCTACAACGATCCCCAACAGTGGCATCATGAGCTAGGTCTATGCGTAGTTTCTATGCACGAGTAGAACACAAGTTGTTGTGGGCGTCGATTTTGTCAATTTACTTGCCTTTACTAGTCTTATCTTGATTCGGCGGCATCGTGGGATGAAGCGGCCCGGACCGACCTTACATGTACGCTTACGTGAGACAGGTTCCACCGACTGACATGCACTAGTTGCAAAAGGTGGCTAGCGGGTGTCTGTCTCTCCCACTTTAGTCGGATTGGATTCGATGAAAAGGGTCCTTATGAAGGGTAAATAAAAATTGGCATATCACGTTGTGGTTTTGGCGTAGGTAAGAAACGTTCTTGCTAGAAACCTATGCAGCCACGTAAAAAACTTGCAACAACAATTAGAGGACGTCTAACTTGTTCTTGCAGCATATGCCATGTGATGTGATATGGCCAAAAGGATAGGATGAATGATATATGTGATGTATGAGATTGATCATGTTCTTGTAATAGGAATCACGACTTGCATGTCGATGAGTATGACAACCGGCAGGAGCCATAGGAGTTGTCTTAATTTGTTATATGACATGCGTGTCAATGAAAACGCCATGTAATTACTTTACTTTATTGCTAACCGTTAGCCATAGTAGTAGAAGTAATAGTTGGCGAGACAACTTCAGGAAGACACGATGATGGAGATCATGATGATGGAGATCATGGTGTCATGCCGGTGACGATGATGATCATGGCGCCCCGAAGATGGAGATCAAAAGGAGCAAAATGATATTGGTCATATCATGTCACTATTTGATTGCATGTGATGTTTATCATGTTTTTACATCTTATTTGCTTAGAACGACGGTAGCATAAATAAGATGATCCCTCATAAAATTTCAAGAAAGTGTTCCCCCTAACTGTGCACCGTTGCGAAAGTTCATTGTTTCGAAGCACCACGTGATGATCCGGTGTGATAGATTCTAACTTTCACATACAACGGGTGTAAGGCAGATTTACGCATGCAAACCACTTAGGTTGACTTGACGAGCCTAGCATGTACAGACATGGCCTCGGAACACAAGAGACCGAAAGGTCGAATATGAGTCGTATAGTGGATACGATCAACATGAAGATGTTCACCGATGAGGACTAGTCCGTCTCACGTGATGATCGGACACGGCCTAGTTGACTCGGATCATGTATCACTTAGATGACTAGAGGGATGTCTACCTGAGTGGGAGTTCATTAAATAATTTGATTAGATGAACTTAATTATCATGAACATAGTCAAAAGGTCTTTGCAAATTATGTCGTAGCTCACGCTTTGGTTCTATTGTTTTAGATTTGTTCCTAGAGAAATTTAGTTGAGAGTTGACAGTAGCAATTATGCGGACTGGTTCCGTAAACTGAGGATTGTCCTCATTGCTGCGCAGAAGGATTATGTCCTTAATGCACCGCTCAGTGTGCTGAACCTCGAGCGTCGGTTGTGGATGTTGCGAACATCTGACATACACGTTTTGATGACTACATGATAGTTCAGTGCGTAATGCTAAATGGTTTAGAATTGAGGCACCAAAGACGTTTTTGAAACATCGCAGAACATATGAGATGTTCCAAGGACTGAAATTGGGATTTCAGGCTAGTGCCCACGTCAAGAGGTATGAGACCTCTGACAAGTTTCTTAAGCCTGCAAACTAAGGAGAAAAGCTCAATCGTTGAGCATGTGCTCAGATTGTATGAGTACTACAGTCGCTTGAATCTAGTGGGAGTTAATCTTCCAGATGAGATAGTGATGGTTCTCCAAAGTCACTGCCACCAAGCTACTAGAGCTTCGTGATGAACTATAACATATCAGGGATAGATATGATGATCCTTGAGCTATTCGCGACACCGCAAAAGTAGAAATCAAATAGGAGCATCAATTGTTGATGGTTAGTAAAACCACTAGTTTCAAGAAGGGCAAGGGCAAGAAAGGGATACTTCAAGAAATGGCAAATCAGTTGCTGCTCTAGTGAAGAAACCCAAGGTTGAACCCAAACCCAAGACTAAGTGCTTCTGAAATGAGGGGAACGGTCACTGAAATAGAACTACCCTAGATACTTGGTAGATGAGAAGGCTGGCAAGGCCGATAGAACTATATTGGATATACATTATAATGTGTACTTTACTAGTACTCCTAGTAGCACCAGGGTATTAAATACCGGTTCGGTTGCTAAGTGGTAGTAACTCGAAATAAAAAGCTACGGAATAAACAGAGACTAGCTGAAGGTGAGATGACGATATGTGTTGGAAGTGCTTCCATGGTTGATGTGATCAAGCATCGCATGCTCCCTCTACCATCGAGATTGGTGTTAAACCTAAATAATTGTTATTTGGTGTTTGCGTTGAGCATAGACATGATTGGATTATGTTTATCGCAATAATTCATTTAAGGAGAATAATGGTTACTCTGTTTATTTGAATAATACCTTCAATGGTCTTGCACCTAAAATGAATGGTTCATTGAATCTCGATCGTAGTGATACACATGTTCATGCCAAAAGATATAAGATAGTAATGATAGTACCACATACTTGTGGCACTGCCATTTGAGTCATATTGGTATAAAACGCATGAAGAAGCTCCATGTTGATGGATCTTTAGACTCAGTCATTTTTTGAAAAGTTTGAGACATGTGAACCATGTCTATTGGTTATACGCATGAAGAAACTCCATGCAGATGGATCGTTTGGACTCACTTGATTTTGAATCACTTGAGACTTGCAAATCATACCACATGGGCAAGATGACTGAAAGGCCTCGTTTTCAGTGAGATGAAACAAGAGAGCAACTTGTTGGAAGTACTACATTTTCAGAGTTCATGATAATTATTGTATTTCCTTGTTCATGATAATTGTCTATTGTTCATGCTATAATTGTGTTATCCGGAAATCGTAATACATGTGTGAATACATAGACCACAACATGTCCCTAGTGTGCCTCTAGTTGACTAGCTCGTTGATCAATAGATGGTTACGGTTTCCTGACCATGGACATTGGATGTCGTTGATAACGGGATCACATCATTAGGAGAATGATGTGACGGACAAGACCCAATCCTGAGCATAGCACAAGATCGTGTAGTTTGTCTGCTAAAGCTTTTCTAATGTCAAGTATCATTTCCTTATACCATGAGATTGTGCAACTCCCGGATACCGTAGGAATGCTTTGGGTGTGCCAAACGTCACAACGTAACTGGGTGGCTATAAAGGTACACTACAGGTATATCTGAAAGTGTCTGTTGGGTTGGCACAAATCGAGACTGGGATTTGTCACTCCGTATGACGGAGAGGTATCTCTGGGCCCACTCGGTAATGCATCATCATAATGAGCTCAATGTGACTAAGTAGTTAGTCGCGGGATCATGTATTACGAAATGAGTAAAGTGACTTGCCGGTAACGAGATTGAACGAGGTATTGGGATACCGACGATCGAATCTCGGGCAAGTGACGTACCGATTGACAAAGGGAATTGTATACAGGATTGATTGAATCCCCGACATCGTGGTTCATCCGATGAGATCATCGTGGAACATGTGGGAGCCAACATGGGTATCCAGATCCCGCTGTTGGTTATTGGCCAGAGAGCTGTCTCGGCCATGTCTGCATGATTCCCGAACCCGTAGGGTCTACACACTTAAGGTTCGGTGACGCTAGAGTTGTTATGGGAATTAGTGTGCAGTTACCGAATGTTGTTCGGAATCCCGGATGAGATCCCGGATGTCACGAGGAGTTCCGAAATGGTCCGGAGGTAAAGGTTTATATATGGGAAGTCCTATTTTGGCCACCGGAAAATGTTCGAGATTTTTCAGTATTGTACCGGGAAGGTTCTAGAAGGTTTCGGAGTGGGCCCCACCTGCATGGGGGACCCACATGAACGTGGGTAGTGGGGGCAAAGCCCCACACCCCTGGTCAAGGCGCACCAAGATCCTCCCTTAGAAGGAATAAGATCATATCCCAAAGGGATAATATCAAGATCCCTAACACTAGTAGAAAAAGGGTCAAATGTGAAGCACATTAGTGCCGGTTTGATTTTGAGCCGGCACTAATGTGTCCATTAGTGCCGGTTCCAACGGCTAGGCGGGCGAAGATCATTACTCTGGTTCATGAGCAACTTTTAGTACTGGTTCGTGTCACGAACCGGTACTAATGAGGCTGCGTCAGGCTGTGGTCAGGCTGGGGCCCCACGGGCACCTTTAGTACCGGTTCGTGCCATGAACCGGTACTATAGTTTCTTAGTAAGCTGTTTTTTAGTCCCACCTCGCGAAGAGAGAGGCACTAGGAGCGGTTTATAAGCCCTGAGTGCAGAGACGATGAAGGAGAGGCGCAATGCTCATCTGCACGTTGCTTAGCTTTAAGCCTTGAGGAATAGTGTAGACTGCACGGAGCTATGTGCAGTGCAGTTTGCACTATTCCGAAAGGCTTGAAGCTAATTAACGAGCATTGTGCCTCTTTTTTATCTTTAATAACTTATTACAACTCGGGACTTCTTGTGTTACGGCAAAAACTGGACGCACTTTGTGTACAAACTGGACAATCTCTTTCGAAGTATCAGGGCTTCTGACGAGAACTCATCTGTTACATGGGCACTTCATTTTTTTAAACTTATTACAACTCCAGACTTTTTTGCGTTCCGTACACACCATTCAAAGCGACGTCATCAATTTAGAACACTTTCTGACATCATTTGCTATTTTTTAGTCATTTACCGATTTGTTTAGAGAGCTAAATGACCGTGAAATCGAAAATCACTACAAAATGAACTCTGAAAATGTCGAAACTTGGCATGGTATCATCATTTCACCCACATAGTATGTGCAAAAGAGTAAAGAGGGTTACGGCAAAAACTGGACGCACTTCGTGTACAAACTGGACAATCTCTTTCGAAGTATCAGGGTTTCGGACGAGAACTCATCTGTTACACTGGCACTTCATTTTTTCAACTTATTACAACTCCAGAATTTTTTTGCGTTCCGTACGCACCATTCAAAGCGACGTCATCAATTTTCAACACTTTCTGACATCATTTGCTATTTTTCAGTCATTTACCGATTTGTTTACAGGGCTAAATGACCGTGAAATTAAAAATCACTACAAAATAAACTCTGAAAATGTCAAAACTTGGCATGGTATCATCATTTCACCCACATAGCATGTGCAAAAGAGTAGAGAGGGTTACGGCAAAAACTGGACGCACTTCGTGTACAAACTGGAAAATCTCTTTTCGAGTATCAGGGTTTCAGACGAGAACTCATCTGTTACACTGGAACTTCATTTTTTTAAACTTATTACAACTCCAGACTTTTTTTGCGTTCCGTACACACCATTCAAAGCGACGTCATCAATTTTCAAAACTTTCTGACATCATTTGCTATTTTTTACTCATTTACCGATTTGTTTAGAGAGCTAAATGACCGTGAAATTGAAAATCACTACAAAATGAACTCTAAAAATGTCGAAACTTGGCATGGTATCATCATTTCACCCACGTAGCATGTGCAAAAGAGTAGAAAGGGTTACGGCAAAAACTGGACGCACTTCGTGTACAAACTGGACAATCTCTTTCGGAGTATCAGGGTTTCGGACGAGAACTCATCTGTTACACTGGCACTTCATTTTTTTAAACTTATTACAACTCCAGACTTTTTTTGCGTTCCGTACGCACCATTCAAAGCGACGTCACCAATTTTCAACACTTTCTGACATCATTTGCTATTTTTCAGTCATTTACCGATTTGTTTAGAGAGCTAAATGACCGTGAAATTGAAAATCACTACAAAATGAACTCTGAAAATGTCGAAACTTGGCATGGTATCATCATTTCACCCACATAGCATGTGCAAAAGAGGAGAGAGGGTTACGGCAAAAACTGGACGCACTCCGTGTACAAACTGGACAATTTCTTTCGAAGTATCAGGGTTTCTGACGAGAACTCATCTGTTACATGGGCACTTTATTTTTTTAAACATATTACAACTCCAAACTTTTTTGCGTTCCGTACACACCATTCAAAGCGACGTCATCAATTTTCAACACTTTCTGACATCATTTGCTATTTTTCAGTCATTTACCGATTTGTTTAGAGAGCTAAATGACCGTGAAATTGAAAATCACTACAAAATGAACTCTGAAAATGTCGAAACTTGGCATGGTATCATCATTTCACCCACATAGCATGTGCAAAAGAGTAGAGAGGGTTACGGCAAAAACTGGACGCCCTTCGTGTACAAACTGGACAATCTCTTTCGGAGTATCAGGGTTTCGGACGAGAACTCATCTGTTACAATGGCACTTCATTTTTTTAAACTTATTACAATCCAGACTTTCTTTGCGTTCCGTACGCACCATTCAAAGCAACGTCATCGATTTTCAACACTTTCTGACATCATTTGCCATTTTTCAGTCATTTACCGATTTGTTTAGAGAGCTAAATGACCGTGAAATTGAAAATCACTACAAAATGAACTCTGAGAATGTCGAAACTTGGCATGGTATCATCATTTCACCCACATAGCATGTGCAAAAGAGTAGAGAGGGTTACGGCAAAAACTGGACGCACTTCGTGTACAAACTGGAAAATCTCTTTCGAAGTATCAGGGTTTCTGACGAGAACTCATCTGTTACATAGGCACTTCATTTTTTAAAACTTATTACAACTCCGGACTTTTTTGCGTTCCGTACGCACCATTCAAAGCGACGTCATCAATTTTCAAAACTTTCTGACATCATTTGCTATTTTTTACTCATTTACCGATTTGTTTAGAGAGCTAAATGACCGTGAAATTGAAAATCACTACAAAATGAACTCTGAAAATGTCGAAACTTGGCATGGTATCATCATTTCACCCACATAGCATGTGCAAAAGAGTAGAGAGGGTTACGGCAAAAACTGGACGCACTTCGTGTACAAACTGGACAATCTCTTTCGAAGTATCAGGTTTTCGGACGAGAACTCATCTGTTACACTGGCTATTCATTTTTTTAAACTTATTACAACTCCAGACTTTTTTTGCGTTCCGTACGCACCATTCAAAGCGACGTCATCAATTTTCAACACTTTCTGACATCATTTGCTATTTTTCAGTCATTTACCGATTTGTTTAGAGAGCTAAATGACCGTGAAATTGAAAATCACTACAAAATGAACTCTGAAAATGTCGAAACTTGGCATGATATCATCATTTCACCCACATAGCATGTGCAAAAGACAAAACAGAAAATAAATAAAACAGAAAAGACAAAAACTATATAAAAAATTACTCAAAAATAAATAGCAGAAAATAAATAATGCAGAAAAGAAAAAAACTATATAATTTTTTTATATTCACAAAGAAACTAAATACAGCAAAAAAGCTACTCAGAAATAAATAGAAGAAAATTATATAAAAAATTGTTGGGGCGCTGCCTAGTGGGCCTGCCAGACCTAGGGTTTGCAAATACAGGCCCAGAAGGACCAGCAGGCTCACAGGGCAGCGCGCCGAAGTTAGGCCCAGAAGCTTGCTATAGAGAGGAGTTTGAGACAGCAGCCGCGCCGGGGCTTTTAAACTGGTGCGGGCGCCCCTCGGCTAGCGAGGTGGGACTAAACTTGCCCGCACCGCTCCTGCGCCAACGCACCCCTTTAGTACCGGGTCGTGGCTCCAACCGGTACTAAAGGGGGGGCCTTTAGTACCGGTTGGAGCCACGACCCGGTACTAAAGGGGCAGTTTCCCGCCCCTTGGCCTGGCGAAAATTGGCCTTTAGTACCGGTTGGTGGCTCCAACCGGTACTAAAGGCCCCTCCTATATATATGGCACTTACGAAAAATTCAGTTTCATCGACCACCACTTCTTCTCCAACTACTTCGCGCGACATCGCCGCCGCCGCGCCGTCGCCCATCGCGCGCCGCCCTCATAGGCCCCGCCGCCCTCGCCGCCCCCGCCGCCCGTCGTCGCCGTCACCGCCGTCGCCCCCGCCGCCCGTCGTTGCCGTCACCGCCGCCGCCCCCGCCGCCCCGTACTACGTCGCCGTGTCGATCGCGCCGTCGCCCCGGCCCGCCGCTCGTCGTCGCGCCGTCCCCGTCGCATCGCCGTCTCGCGCCGCCGCCCGTACGCCGCCGCCCCCGCTCGTACACACACACATACACACACACACACACACAGAGACACACACACACACACATATTGTTTTTACTTATTTTTTGTTTTCTGTTGTTTAGATTAATGTTAGATAAATTACGTAGATAAGAATGTTAGAATGTTAATATTAGATGAATTATATGGAAAAGATGTTAAATATTAATGTCAATTTTACATGAATTAGCTAGATATTAATTAGGTATATATATGAGATTTGAACTAGTTGAATTAATATAACTAGTTTATTTTTAGTATGAAAATTAATAGAACAAGTTTATTTTTAGTAAGAAAATTTAGGTATATGAGATTATTTGAACTAGTTGTATTAATATAGCTAGTTTATTTTTAGTAAATGCTTAGTTGAACTAGTTGAATTAGTAGAACTAATTTATTTTTAGTAAGAAAATTTAGGTATATGAGATTTGATGATCTAATTAAAATATTACTATATATATAGCTACTTTATATATTTTAGTAAGAAAATTAATAGAACTAGTTTATTTTTAGTAAATTCTTAGTTGAATTAGTTGAATTAATAGAACTAGTTTATTTTTAGTAAGAATATTTAGATATCTGAGATTTGATGATTTAATTAAAATATTACTATATATAGCTACTTTATATATATATATATATATATTAGTAAGAAAATTAATAGAACTAGTTTATTTTTAGTAAATTCTTAGTTGAATTAATAGAACTAGTTTATTTTTAGTAAGAAAATTTAGATATCTGAGATTTGATGATCTAATTAAAATATTACTATATAGAACTAGCTACTTTATTTTAGTAAGAAAATTAATAGAACAAGTTTATTTTTATTAAATGCTTAGTTGAATTAGCTGAATTAATAGAATAGTTGAACTAATAGAAGTAGTTGAATTAGTTGAATTAATGGAACTAGTAAGTGTTTAATGTTTCACCTATATGAACATAGGAAATGTCGTCTGACGACGAAAAAGATTTCATTAAGTGCGAATTCTGTGAAGACCAGCGCGGCCTGTGCGACAGAAATTTCCTTGTTGATGATAGGCGCTTCAGCATCAAGCTGGATGAGAACATCGAAGTGGATACAGTAAGTCACAACGACAAGTCTTTTTTCGTAATTAAGCATGACTTATATATGCTTCATTTGCTTCAACTTATAATTTTAAATTTTCACTATTCTACTAGCGCATCCCCTGCCATGCAAGAATTTTTGTCTTGGATAAGATAGGTTTCAGTGCTATGGAAACTATGGAGGTAAAGAGAGTTTACCTGAAGACCGAGCATGGTTATACTTTCAACGTCAAATTATACAATGCAGACACGTACACCTATTTTGAATGCAAAACTTGGCAAACACTATGCAAGGCTTATGCATTTGAGCCTGATATGGTTATCACCTTTGATATTCGTCCGGAAGATGATATTGAAGGTAATAGAGACATCTGGGTCAATGTGCAGACGCCTCCAGTTCTACCATTATGTGAGTTTCTCAACCATATTTATGTCTTTGATATTGTTTATTCAAAAATAGTTGACAACTAATTTCTATTGACATCTTATTTCCATTCAAGCAAACATGTCCGGCGCTTGGTAGACAGGACCTACTACTGTCCCGGAGCTGAACTAAACTGCGAGGAGATAAGTCATTATGTTTCATGGCTTGAGGATCTTGATGCTGTTAAGAGAAATCATTTTCCTGAATTTGAAAATCTTAGTACTCAAAACGTGTGACCAATAGTGATCGTATTGAACTACGGTCGCATGTATTTAGGAAATATGGTAAGATTTTTACTATTAGTCCTCAGTGCATCTTTTGCATACATTATTTTTCAAGCTAAACTTTCATTGCTAAGTATATTAATTACTATACGATGTTCTTCAACAGGGACTCCCGATGACAGTTGTGCCTCAGTGGATCGAGACTAAAGGTCGCATGTCAATTGTTAGCTTACGGCCAAGATATTCTACAGTGCACATGAGTGCATTCAGGATTTCTGAAAGCGATGAATGCTTAATAGTGAAAGATTGGAGCAAAATTGTTAACGATCACAGAGAAGTACTAGGGGGCAGCAATCAGAAGCGCATCCCACGATTAGGAGACAGGTTCATCTGCATACTCCAATATGATGAATCAGGAGAGCTATACATGTTCTATGCTATTTTACCTGAGAGAGAGCAGCAGGAGTGATTTAGCTAGTTATCATGCTCTTAGTACTTGTTGTCCTCTCATGCGTGTCCGTGTTCTTCGTCCTGAACTTAATCTCAAAGAGTGATTTGCTTTTGTGGTGTTATGAACGCTTATAATATCATGACCATGTTGAACTCGATAATATCTTTGCTAGCTAGTATATACTGTTGTTGGTGATGATATGATGCAAGAGTTTTTATATTAATATGATGATGATGAGTTATTATATCATTTATGAAAGAAACCGCATATTAGTTTCAACTGGATGGATCCTAGCTAAGTGATCAAGTATATGCCATATCCATATTACCTTGGATATGGCATATACTTGATCACTTAGCTAGGATCCACATGCATCCAGTCGAAACTAATCTGCGGTACTTTCACTTAATGATATAACAACTCATTATAATGTAAAACAATCACTAAATTAAATTGAAAACACAAAACTAAAGGAAAAATTAAAATTAAAACCAAAACACACCCAAACATTTAGTACCGGTTGGTGTTACCGCACCCGGGCCTGGCTCGTGCCACGTGGTGGCACGTTAGCGCCGGTTCGTGCCGAACCGGTACTAAAGGGGGGGCCCTTTAGTCTCCACTCTTTAGTGCCGGTTGCAGAACCGACACTAAAGGCCCTTACGAACCGGCGCTAAAGCCCGGTTCTGCACTAGTGTAAAAAAGGGGGATAACAATCGGTGGGGAAGGGAAATGATGGGATTTCTTTCCCCCACCTTTGCCAACGCCCCAATGGACTTGGAGGGCAAGAAACCAGCCCCCTCCACCCCTATATATAGTGGGGAGGCGCATGGGAGCCGCACCCCTTCCCCTGGCGCAGCCCTCTTCCTCCCCAACACCTCCTCCTCGTCCGTAGTGCTTGGCGAAGCCCTGCCGGAGAACTGCAAGCTCCACCACGACGCCGTCGTGCTGCCGGAGCTCTCCCTCAACTTCTCCTATCCCCTTGCTGGATCAAGAAGGAGGAGACGTCCTCGGGCTGTACGTGTGTTGAACGCGGAGGCGCCGTTGTTCGGCGCTTAGATCGGAATCAACCGCGATCTGAATCGCTGCGAGTACGACTCCTTCATCCGCGTTCTTGTAACGCTTCCGCATCGCGACCTTCAAGGGTATGAAGATGCACTCCCCTCTCTCTGGTTGCTAGTCTCTCCATAGATTGATCTTGGTGATGCGTAGAAATTTTTTAATTTCTGCAACGATCCCCAACACCAATTTGGGGCAGCAACTTGTTCCGCCGGGCTAGGCGAGGGAGGTGGTGAAGATTTCTCGGCTTCCACACGGGTTTAATGGACGCGTTTGAATGCGGCGAGGAGGCGTGTTCAGCCGGGCGTGCAGCGGGCGGCGCCCTCGGTCGGCGTGCCGCTTCAATGGCAGAGGCAGTGTGGAGGCCACGTCCGCCCTGAGCCGCCTTCAATGTGGAGCGGCGTGCTCTACAACGGCATGAACATGGGCAGCTGGGCGACAAGCGAGAAGCACGTGTGGGTGGGAGATGTGTTTTTGGTTGGCCAGGGTGGCCAGAAGCGGACGTGAAAGCAGTCCGGACTCCCGCAAACCTGCCGTCCAACTGTGTTAAAAGGTGCTAAAAGGCCCAAAAAGAAAGCTGCACGAATTGTAAGCACATTTGAATGAACTCTTGGACAGCTTCATTGGAGCAACTCATGCGAAGGTGGTTTGAAGGAAGATTTTTTTCAAAAGGAGGATATGCCCGGTCTCTGCATCAGGACGATGCATGCAGCCATGTATTATTAATAAAGAAAAATCCAACAGTTGAACAACATTGACTCGGGAATAAAACGGGAAAAAAATCTGAGGCCGCATGCCTGGCGACATGTATTTTTTTCTTCTCTATCTTCTCTTTGGTTTTCTCAAAAAAAAAAACTTCTCTTTGGTTTTTTCTCTTAGGTGTTTTGCTTGCTAATCCATATCTGTACATATGCCGCGCGACTCGTCACAGGTGTGATGCGCTAACATGCATTCCATGGCGCAACACAGTTGTGCTCCTTACATGTGTACCGGAAGGTTTGATGTGCAATGCCGTACATGTATGTTGCATGGTGTATGGATTTGAGATTCATGACGCGTTAGAGGTGTGATATGCCCGTGAAATACACTATGCTCCGCGAGCACAACTTGACCACCATATAGAGTACAAGTATACTACACTGGTTAGTACAAGTTTACTACACAGGTCAGTACAAATTTACTACGACTAGGAGTACAAGTGGCATAATAGTAAGTGTTAAAACTTATCATTATGGAATCTGATTTTCAAGATCTTGACACGAGGAGCGTGCAAGTGGTCCGTGATTTGGACACATAGTTCATGAGATATATATTTTTTCAGAATTTGGATCTAGCAAAAAAAAAAAAAAAAAAGGAGCACAAACCAATCCTCTCATCACCTCCCACCCATGGAGAAAACACATCAATACTCTCTGGTCGTGATAAGTGGCGTATATGCACTGCGCCAACTTGTCGCCACTCGAGGAGTTTTGAAGTATCCCTTGCAAAAGGTACCCTCAACTACTGATTACAAGATTCAATTGATGGTGCACAAGCTAATTTACCCTGCCTACCATGGACAAACTAATAATGGCGTCGCTCGCGTTACCATCCCCGCGCTACTCGTCTAGGCCAGCCATACACCATGCCAGCAAGCCAGGCTGGAAACCGCTCAAGCGCGCCTCTGATTGGCGACCCAAACACAAAAATTTCCTTATCTTTTCCGGGTTTTTTTACTCCACTCTCATTTCAGCAAATATTTTGGTGTTGTTCTTACATACAATGCATTAACATTATCTTGAGACACATGAACATTTCTTTACGCATATTTATATATGTAATCCATTTAGTTTACTAATAATAATTAAAAATATTCGTTTGTCATAACAATAAATATTCATTTAATTTACTATCATGCATTTTTTAAATCACGTATATTGAAAAAAATCACATAATAAAGAAATGAGGCAACTTTTAAAAAGTTCATGCAAATAAATAAAAGTGTTCACACAGTTTTAAACACTATTCATATATTCGAAGTAACATGTGTGACATAATAGAACACCCATAATATCTTGAGATAGTTGCATAGTCCAGTGATGGATGGGCCTAGAAATGAGCAAATTATGCTGGGCTAGCATGTGTTGTTTATAGTTTAGTAGGTTGGGCCAAAACTGCTTATATTCTCCACTGTATATTTGGGCTAGTGATGGCTAAAATGCTACGTACTAACCCAGGTCCTAGGCCCGCCCATGTGCATGTCAGCACATAAACTTGTGACACTTGTCTCATGGGTTCAGTTTAATACATCAACTTGCAAAGTGCATAAAGCACGAACCAGACCGGAAATTTGAAGCACACAAAGGTTTTTATCCCAATCAAGCCATAAATGGATAATTAAGCTTAGATGGTCTTCCATGTTGGAAAACAACGCACATGTGGCACACGTGATGAAGCCGGACTAGGTAGGGAACATTTAACTTGTGAATAGATCCTTGATTTTATTTTTTTGCCATTCCTCATTTGCAATCTATTTAGTGATAGAGAAGATGAGGCACCATAGCAACGTCATGGTCAACCTCAATGTTGCTTAACTTTCGCGGCAGGGAGATGGAGCCGCGACATGGAGGACCAGATGAAGAACCGAATTACGGTGAGTTTCGTCCTGATCTTCCAATTTCTTGTCAAAATTCGCCTTCATGCGAGGAGCATAAAGAGCAGGCTGTCCTACTGGTCAAGCCCCTTACATGATTGTAGGGTTCTGATGAAGGTGTGTGAAAATAGAGGAGAAGGACCTTGTGATGCAATTTGAAGATAACATTGGAATTTGCAAACTTCTAGAGATGACGAGGCAAGAGAAATGGCTCACGTGCATAGCATATGCATCATTTCCCAGCACAATCAGCCCTCTTGTAGGCCTGATTTGGACCAACATGATCATGGAGCCAAACTGATGGACTGGTCCATTTCATTTGTATTGCAAGTGCAATTACCTCTTTTGTACCCCCATACTCGTGTCACTTCTAGTACTATAACACTTGCTCGCCAATGTAAGTCGTCTAATTGCTAGTGAAAAAATGAAATTTGATTGAACCACTTCACAAATAAGAGTAGATTGAGTTTGACTCAAATGTTCAGACAAATTAGAAGTGCGCCACATACTTCTTTGATTCTATCTATTTCTTTATTTTGCAAGTTTTGATGTAGGTCAAACATATTCATGTCAATTTGCGGTAGGCTTTGTTGTCTATGCATTATGTCAATTGATATTTGTAAATGAGAACTCATAGTCATAACAAGTGGCCGCGATGCCCTTTTGTGAGCACTGATGTGCAGTTGTTGCAACTGTGAGCTCCAGCGGCTGGTGGGGGTAGGTGGGATAGAAAGAAAATCTCATGGCAGTCGTTGTTTTGTGGGAAAGAAAGTTCCTATTCTCACCTAGATGTAGTCCAGAAATGTGTTGGACTAAGGGCTATAGACTCTAGGTAACTAGAAAAAGGGTTAAAGTGAGATTTTTTAGCCAAAGCTCGTAGAGAGTGGAATAGGGGATGATTGGAATTGCTCTGATACACAATCGATGACTAACTAGTTTCTTTCCTAACCAGTGACGTAGCTAGGATATGGGTACGCCCTGGGCCAGCTTCATTGGAACAATAATTACTGTAGCTGCAGTACAAAGTGCTTTCTTCCAAGCCCCAGGCCATGGCCCGGGTGGCCCGGAGCTTGGCTACGCCCCTATTCCTCACCTTTCTCGAAGAAGACTTTCGCCAAATTGACGTGATCACTTTAACTACTCATGTCAGGCTATGTCTAAAGTGGAAGAGGTCCCATAATTGCCAGTGTCACTGGCGCGGAGTACCGATTGACACGACTATTGGAAGCGTTATCGCCAAAATGGTGATTGGAACACCTCTTCATGTCTGGGGTGAAAACTCCTGACCTAACCTTTATTGGCCATGCTTACTGACCAACTTGCATAAGGCATTGTCTCGTTGCTGGTGTGCTAGCATTTGTTGGTTGGTCGCGGTAGCAAGGACATAAATCCTTATCCAGGTTGTCTCTCACCGGACGTCATGATGACGGAGCGAGGGCCTTTATCCCTTCTTGAAGATGTTGCTGTGGAAAAGGTCGACCTACTCTGTAGGTGTTACATTCATATCTTAAGGATTTTGACATAGGTATCAATTGTACTCTCTTTATTGATGTTTTTAATCTTATTGACGTGCATCAACTACAATAAAAAAATTGTGTGTCAACCTTCTTTTCAATCTCTAAAAAAACCTCCTTTAAAAAACAGTACTGTGTTTATACAAGCGCTTGCATCTGTACTGTATTAAAAAAATCTCTAAAAAACCTCCTTTTCAAAAGGGAAAGAAGGTGTGAATTGTAACCCACATCAACTATTAAACAAAAATACACAGATGCATCTAGAGCCCTTCAGCACGCAGCAAGTCATGTAGTCGCAAAGTGTTTTTTACCGGTGCCGGGAGCTACCGGTGCTTCTCTCACCAATAGGGTGCTGCCAACTCAAAAGTTGTATCCATGTATTTCTCCCCTTTGTTCATTTAACTCCATTGTATTCGATCAGCTGGGGTCCCATCCACATGCATGTCCCTCTTTTCACGTACACCTGACGCGCCTCTCACATTAGACGTACAGTCTATGTCAGTTCATTTTCTCCAACCAACCAACCTCTCTCACTTTAAACTTATTTGAAATATTTTGTAAAGTAGATCTGAATTTGAAAAAAAAAACATTTCAATGTATTTCAAAAACTAATTTCAATTTATTTCAAAATACTAATTCCTCTCACTTTTTTATGAAACTGATTTTACTTATTTTAATTTTATATATCCCAAAAGAGTGAAACTAATTATTTTTCAACTTACGTAGAACTTATCTGTTTTCTTAAAAAGCATATTTTAATCCTTTCATAAATATTGTTCACAAAACGGTGAAACTTTGTATTTCAAAAGTGTAATGTATTTGAAACGAGTGAAATTACTTTAAATCCGTTTTTGAAACGAGTGAAATATATATAGGAGTATTTCAATTGAGTGAGCGTAATGTATTTCCTAAATGAAAATAAGCGTATTGTGTTTTCTGAAACTATTGAAATTAGTGAAATTAATATATTTTGTAATGATTGAAATCAGTTTTTTGAAACAAGTGCAATATACTATTTCAATTGAGTGAGTGTAATGTGTTTCCTGGAATGAGTGAAATAAGTTATTTTTAGAAACTGAAATATAACCAATATTTTGTATGAAACTGCTTTTTTTAGTTTTTAAAATTGATATTTTTGATGAGTGAAGTACATTAAATATTTTTTGTAAATTTGCTGTGAATTTAGTTCTGCAAATGAGTCTAATGTGTTTTCTGAAACGAGTGAATATATTTTTGAAACAAGTGAAATTGTTTTTTAACTGATAGTTTTTCTGAAATGAGTGAAATCAGTTTCCTGAGTAAATAAAATATTTTTCGAATTGAGTGAAACCAATATTTGAAATGAGTGAAATTTGTTTTCCGTACACATGACACATATTTCGGTGTGAAATACGTTAAATATAGTGAAATGTGATTTCTAAAATGAGTGAAATCTATCTTATGTAAATGGGTGTAATGTGTTTTTCGAATCTAGTGAAATGTGAAACTAACTGAAAGGTTTTCTGAAACTAGTGAAATATGAAACTGACTGAAATGTGTTTTCTAAACTGAGTGAAACGATTAAATTGAAACTAGCCAAGTGTATCCAAGATTGATCTTGTTTTAAAGGTCTTGTCGCCCTAAATTCAAAAATATAAAAAGTTTTAAAACTGGATATTTAGTTCAAAAGTTATCAGCCTTTTAAAGTGTTACATGGTAAACAAAGCGAATGTATTTAGTGTTTGCATGCATCCGTGGTCAACCTATTTGCTCTTACCCTGACACCTGACAAAATGTGCTGCTGTGTCCCTCGTTCAGCGGAGTATATCTGTTTGTATAAGAATTGTATTGCTAAAAGATAAAAATAAAAGCATGGTGGGGTCTTCAGCCAGATTAATCTCAAAGCAACGTTTAACGGTGGATGCTCCACTGGTAGCTCCCGGCTCCGGTAAAAATACTTTTTCGGTCATGTAGTTAGAATAAGCAACGCTCAGTGATCCAGCCTAGGTTGGACTTTGGAATCGTCAATGGAGTGATATGCTTATATAAACAGCAGCGTGTGGATCAGCTTGGAATATTCCTAGCTGGGACTTACAAGTTCGACCGCACCCACATCGAGCACAGTACCAACAATGGCAACTTCTTCTCCCTCGGCTACGGCGATCCAGATGCCTGCACCGACCGCGACCAAGGAAGTCGACGACCACGGCGAGATAACAGCCGCCGGCACGGCACCGCCAACAGCAACCCCCACAATGGACAGGGTGATGTCGAGCGTCACGAACCTTGCGCAGCTCCTGCCGACGGGCACGGTGCTGGCGTACCAGGCGCTGGCCCCGTCCTTCACCAACCACGGCAAGTGCGAGGCCTCCAACCAGTGGCTCACCGTGGTGCTCGTCGCCATCCTCGTCGTCATGTGCCTCTTCTTCTCCTTCACCGACAGCCTCGTGGGCCGCCACGGAAAGCTCTACTACGGCGTCGCCACGCCCCGTGGCTTCAACGTGTTCAACTTCCCCGGCGAGGACGAGAACCGGGAGTGGGACAGGGACGAGCTACGGAGTCTCCGCCTCCGGCCGCTGGACTTCGTGCACTCCTTCTTCGCCGCCGTGGTTTTCCTCACGGTGGTGTTCAGCGACGTGGGGCTGCAGAACTGCTTCTTCCCCGACGCAAATAGGAACACCCAGGAGCTCCTCAAGAACCTGCCGCTGGGCATGGCGTTTCTGTCCACCTTTGTATTCACCATCTTCCCCACCAAAAGGAAGGGCATTGGATTCAGCGACAATACTCCTCGCAGGAAGGTCGATCATTCAATTTAATCAAGTTCTTTTTCCAGATTTTTTGAAGAAAAACGAGGAGCTAGGGAAAACATAGCAGGAACTGGAAACAATGAAATGTGTGATAGAAGTTGTTGATTGTATCAAAGGAGAGAAATAATCGCGAAGTTTTTGAAGTATATATTTTTCGTACTATAAGAGAGTGGTTTCCTCCCGGTTTCATTAACGGAATCATGGTAGTTCGTACAGAAATATAACAAGACAGAACGCATGTATAACCACCGGCTCATGCAAAACGCATGAGAAGCAACATGAACAGATACACTGTCGCCGCAAGCTTCAAAGGCAGACCATAAGGATCGGCAAAAACAGAACAATTAGTATCCAACATGATTGCTGAAGCGGTTCCAGCACGACAGACCATAAGGATCGCCAATGTTTCAAAGGATTATAAAAACAAAAACGTTCGATTGATGTCCCGCTGTCATTGTAGCAGCCGTACGTACGTGAGAACCAAGCTACAAGCTGCTACTGGCCAGCCAGAGTAATCGTTTTTTGCCCAAGGAGCATATGTTATGTCGCGTGAATTTTGTCGCCGTCCAAGGTCCATATCTCTCAGAGCTGTCCACATACGCACCCACGCAAGCACGTACGCACATAGATGCTTCGAGCTGCAGCTTTCTTTTCCTTTTGATTCGTTGGTCATATATATGTACGTTCATATCTTTTGGCCTTGGACGTTTCTTCCTCTCTCCGTCCGGTAACGTTGAATATTACTAGAAGATATATGCCGATCTCTTGTTCGTCCATGTGACCAGCTGCTGCTCGTGTCATGGGGTCGCTTTCTTTTTACCGTGTCAACCGATGCAGCATGTCTCTCCCATTACAATGCCATGCACGTCTGTCTAATTGATTAGCACAATTTTTCCTTAGGACTTATTTGAAACTTTTTTTAGATTAGCACGAGTGGCTGCGCCAAATTTGACCCCGGAGCGCGCCCTTGAAGTCAAACAGCACATACAGGATGAGTCGCCGTCTCCATATAAATATAACGCCGAATAAGGAGCGTGGTAATCTTTTTTCCATACGGCTAGTAGGGGTCGTGCTTATGTCTTGCTTTAAGCGAGACAGAGATCCCCGTCCTGATGGTGAGTCTAGTATTGTGTGAGGGCGTGTGGAGGTGTTTCTCTGTCGGATCTCGCAGGATTTAGTCGGTGCTGGCCTTCGGTGGATCTGTTTGGATTCGGTCTTCGTTTGTCTTCGTTTGGGTGTTTACAGGTTTGATCCTTCTGATCTACGACATTTTTCATCGGCGATGGCTGCTACTCTAGTGCGCTAGTCCTGGGGACTTAGCACGATGACTTTCTGACTGTCTACTACAACAAGGTTTGCCCGGCTCCTGTGAGGGAGGGGCGATGATGGCAGCGCGCCTTCGGCTCGCTTCAGTGCTTGTAGTCATCGCTAGGTTGTCCACGAGCATTGTTGTAATTTTTATTACCTCTGCTGTTTTTTGTACTGCCATGATTAAAGATAAATACATTGGAAATTTCTCACAAAAAAAGCGAGACAGAGAGCTGCACCACACATTAAATGAAGCCCGCAGTATTCCAGTCCAGTTGGATTTTCTTTCTTCCTTTGTTTCGTTCTTTGGCATGTTCATTTTTTCCATCCTTGGTCCGTTCGTCCATCTATTTCTTTTTATTATCTTTTTACTCTTGTTTATATTTTAAAAATATTCTAGATACATATAGCCCATGTCCACAAAGAAATAAAAATAAATAGATATAACCCAAAATGCTTACTTAATGTTTAAAGGTGTTCATTTCAAATTTAAAATTTTCATATAGTGTAAGAAATTGTTTGCACAAGTTTCTAAAAACATTTCACCATTCAAAAAAATGACCGTTGCATCAAAATACCTTTGTGTGGTTCAAAATTTTGGCCTTGTTCGTGCTTCGTGCACTTTGCAAGTTGATATATTAAACTCAACTGATGAGACAATAGTCACAAAGTTTATGTACTGACATGCACATGGGTGGGCCTAAGACCTGGGTTAGGAGCATATAAGCCCTAATGTAGCCCAAATACACAGTGGAGAACATAAGCAGGTTTGGCCCAACCCACTAAACTGTAAGCAACAACACCTGCTTGCCCAACATAGGCCACTCGTTTGCAACCCTAAAAAAGGGCCCCTCGTCTGCAAGATATTGTGGGTGTTCTATTTGTTTTCTATCAAGTAAAACCCAGCAAAAACTAGGGCTGATGCAGACGCATGGGACGGTGCTATCTCAAAACCATATTACTACCGTCGAATGTTTATTGAAGTTGTGACGCATGGTGTGAACACGAGCCCCAAGACCCATGGTTGGACTGTGCGCCTGCTTTCTTAGGTGTTTTCCAGTGATTCCGTTGCATACACAGTTTAATGGATCGATGGCATCATGGCAATATGCAGAGCATGAGAGAAGCTGCTAGCGATTGGTAGTATCTTACGCGTGCAGAGTTTCTGCAAGCGAGCACACATGCACTTGGATGAACAGTAAAATCTAAAAATATATTCTTATATATATATAATCTAAAAATATTATATATGTGTGTGTGTGTGTGTGTGTGTGAGAGAGAGAGAGAGAGAGAGACATTGATGTGTGTGTTTCACCTGCTTGCAATATTTCGGGATGAAATAACCTTCATGCAGGTCCTCGAAAAAACGATATCGGTGTCTTCAAAAAGATTATTGTTGGAAGCATTTGGGAGCATCAATTTTGTTTGGTTGCCCAGGCCTCTATGAATGTGATTCTATCACGAAAATTTGCATGCAAGTGAAACACTTGTCAATGTTTGTTGGCAAAAAAAATAATTTTTTAAAATTCTTTCAGTACTGTTTTGGATTTTACGGTTCACATCAGGTGCATGTGAGCTCGTGCTCAGGAGAGCACCTTCTACTAGTACTACTCTTTCTTTTTGAGAGAGAGAATCTAGTGCTTCTATTCAAGGTCGCAGGAAATCGATGAAAGATTCACGGTCCAATGCATGCATGGACTGACGAAGTAAACGGAAAGGAACGAGACATGGACAGCTCTGCAACGTAGTATATTACAACCAACTTGCATGATGAAGAACGGGTTAGGAATGAGAAATGAACGAGACATGGATGAAAGAAATAACACACTAACATATTACAACCAACTTGGAGAAAAGAATTCGCAACGAGCCAAGTAGCTATCTAGCCAGCAGCTTCCTTCTCACGGCTGCTAGAGTAACAACCGTTTTTTATCCTTCTCGGAGTCAGAGGAATCTCGGCCCATTGCATGCTGCTGTATCGCATACGTACAAAACAAAACAATGGAAGATGAGTTGTACCTCTAGCAATGCCGCAACAGAGGTGATATGGATACAATTAGCTTTGGGGATGAGCATGCTCGGTTGCACTTTTTTGTTGTGGCAATATTGGTGCAACATATCTTCCACTAATCCGGTCTTTCATGTGAGGGATAAGCACACATGCATCGAGGTAGGTTAACATTTCACGATCATGTGGCATAAAGATTATTGGAAATTCGGTTCATGCCACGGGTGGTCAAGTCGCAGACGAGTTTACAGAATCAGTGTTTGCAATAGCTTAACGGATTTTAAAAACCTCGACTTAAACAAGTTAGACTGATGGAGGATGTTAAGATTTACTCTCTTTCATCCAAAATAAGTGTGGTGGTTTTAGTTCAAGATCGGAGGGAGTACTTAGTTAAGATGTTGTGAAATTCTTATAACCGGTACGTCTATAAATCAAATTTTTGTTGGATCTCATTCTCGATTCACACGTTGTAACCATTTTTTATTGTAAATGCTCTGGCTAGGCCGTTGCGACCCTTGCTGGTAGCATACTAGAGGGTCTTCTAACCATCCACATACCTGAATCGACCAAAGGCTTTTGATTTTGCTATGGGAATAGTGGCCCTAGCAACGTCATCCTAGTCCCTAGCCCACTCTGCAAGGAATGATGATCCACGGCCGATGCGCACATTGACAAGGGCATCTAATGGCTAGGGATGCCCAAAACAGCAAATCCAACTGCTGAAATTGCTAGTGCGTTAAGATGGAGAGATTAACGTCCAATTTTAATGTCTCTAGATGTATATATGTGGCCTCCCCACTCTGCTTCTTACACCGCAAGTTTTAGATTTGTCCACATAATATATTTTTAGTGGAATGGCTCGGATCCAATTGATTAGGTGTTTATCCAATAAATTCAAGTTTTTATCCTAAACTTCAGGATTATTTTGTTTCATACAAGTATTTAGTCAGTAAAATGAATTGAGAATCGAGATAAGAAAGAAGTGTAAGGTATGGGTCGCCAAATATGAGAGAACTTTAGATAAAAACTTGATTTAGTTAAGGATTTTTTGTATAAACAAATCGAGCTTAAAGCAAACAAAGGGAATGGAGAGCTCTGATAAGCCTGGGAGGCTGGGACGCAGGGCACCTACATAATTATACACTTGCTTTGGACAGAAAACATTTCCTTGTTTACAAAAGAACCATGGCACACGCACACTGAACATATATAATTAAAAAAAACTTCATGATTTTCTCCAACATGATACAGTCAAGCAACTTCTACGCCTGCGAGGAGCGGTGTCGTCAAATCCGATTGAGTATGAATTTCCTGAAGGATTCAATTTTTTTCAATCAATTTCTGGCAAGTGTCAACTTCAAGTTACGAGAATCAGTCTTAATTAATTTAAGGGATGGACCACCTTTTGACGAGGAGCGTTGTCAGTGAACCCAATGCCCTTCCTTTTGGTGGGGAAGATGATGAACACAAAACTGGAGAGAAACGCCATGCCCATGGGCAGATTCTTGAGCAGCTCCTCGGTGTTCCTGCCAGCGTCGGGGAAGAAGCAGTTCTGCAGCCCGACGTCGCTAAACGCCACCGTGAGGAAAACCACCGCCGCGAAGAAGGCATGCACAAAGTCAAGCGGCCGGAGACGGAGCTTCCGAAACTGGTCAAGATCGTTCCACTCGTTCCTTTCTTCCTCGCTGGAGAAGTTGAACACGTTGAAGCCGCGTAGTGTTGCGAAGCCATAGTATAGCTTTCCATCGCGGCGACCGACAACGCTGTCGGTGAAGGCAAAGAAGAGGCACGAGACGGTGAGGACGACGACCAGCGCCCCAGTAAGCCACTGGTTGGAGGTCTCACACTTGCCGTGGTTGGTGAAGGACGGGGACAGCGCCTGGTAAGCCAGCACCGTGCCCGTCGGCAGGAGCTGCGCTAAGTTCGAGACGCTCGACATGACCGTGGCCGGTGCAGGCCCCGTGGTAGGTGTTGGCGGTGCTGTGCCGGCGGCTGTTATCTTGCCGTCGTCCTCGTTGGTCAGTGGATGTATCTGGATCACCGTGGGCGACGACGAAGAAGAAGATGCCATTGTACGCCTACTGTGTGCTTGATGTGTGTGCTGGCTCTGAAAGTTGGAATGCTCCAAACGGATCGACACGTTGAGGTTTATATAGAGGCACGTATTGCTGAATGATTCCAAAGTTCAAATTTAAGTAGGTGTTGGCGCGTTGACTAGTCTTTACTTGGTATTGCTGCATGCATGCTGAAGGGCTCTACACTGCACGATTGCATGTACCTGGTCCCAACTCTCTAGCTAGTTTTGGTGAATGGTTAATTAGTGTAAGTTGTAGTTAACTTATAACCAACTCGTCTGACATGGGTATATAGTTTACAGCTAGCACGTGAATGATACATGCTATGCAAGTCTTCTTCCAGGAAGGTGAGGAAGGAGAACTAGTCGTAGCTACTCATGGGCTTTTACGCAAGTACGCCATTTTTTTACTCACGTTAATTTCCTCCCGATCCCCCTTAAAAAAAAATCCTCCTGATTGTCTACCCCGTTCGAAATTACACCCCACATAAAATGAATACCATCAAAGTTATTATTGCTCAAAGCATAACTGAACAAAAGAGGTCTCTCATTTTGGAAGTGAGAGGAAGCACTGTCCCACATGAAGATTCTAAAACTGTAGCAGTCGACAAAAGGATATAATTTCTCTAGAAACACCCAGTAAACATAGATGCACGCACGTGTAAAACACCCAGTATATTTTTTTTGCGTAGTTATCCTCAATTTAGCTGTTTATCCCAGTTAGTTTACATAGTTATTATCCTAAATTTCTGTACTAATTAATTTTATACAAGTATGTTAATCATTGTAAAATGTGGTGGTGTAGATGGAAGAAGTGTTGTTTCGCAAAACGGGAGAGACCTCTTCAGGCAAGCTAGATTTATAGCTCATGATCATCTTTTCAAAATAACAACATCGATCTTAAAGCAAATAAGGGAATGGAGGGCTGTGATAATTGATATCGTAGGAGGCTGTGATGCTTTCATACCTATACAATTGATTTTTATGGCAGAAAAACACTTTGTTTATATGACAACTATGACATAGTATATACGCACTCCGTTGCATAATGTAGTGCATATAGATTTTTTTTTTAAAAAGTCAAACCTCACAAACTTTGACCAATTTTTTGGAGAAAAACATTTACATCTAGAATGCCAAGCATATATCATTAGATTCATTGTAAGAAGTAGTTTCATATTTTATATATTTGGTATTGTAGATATAAATAGTTTTCTCTATAAACTTAATTGGTCAAAGTTTGCAAAGTATGATTTTTCAAAAAATCCATACGGACTAAATTATGGAACAGAGGGAGTATATACTTGAAAAACTTTGTCTTTCTCCGGTGATATACAGTTAAGCAACTTCTGTTACACATTAGTTCCATTACTTTCAATCAAACTTTTCTTTTGAACTGGGTTACTCCCACTTTCATCACTTTGACATAACGGAACTACATTGTCTGCCTATAGCAAACAGGATACGGGAAGAAAAGAGTGAATTCATGCAGTATTAAGAAACCCATCATCTAACTCAGCAATCAGCACACACCAAACCTGATAGCACTATAACCAGTAAACCCTACAATACAAGGACAAAAACAAAGGATAGCAACATCGACCCCATCATATTACAAGCCAGCACAAAATTTATGAGACACTTAATCAACATGGATGGCAACTACGTATATTTTCGCTGGTCCTTTGTTCTTACACTTGTGGGAATCAAACTTTATTCAAGGTGGGATGGATGACCTTTTGGCGAGGAGTCGTGTCATTGAATCCGATGCCCTTCCGTTTAGTGGGGAAGATGATGAACACAGAGCTAGACAAAAATGCCATTCCTAGCGGCAGGTTCTTGAGAAGCTCTTGGGTGTTCCTGCCGGCGTCCGGAAAGAAGCAGTTTTGTAGTCCCACGTCGCTGAACGCCACCGTGAGGAAAACAACTGCGGCGAAGAAGCCATGCACGAAGTCCAGCGGTTGGAGGCGGAGCCTCCGGAACTCGTCCAGACCGGACCACTCCCGCCTCTCATCCTCGTCGGAGAAGTTGAACGCGTTGAAGCCGTGCGTCGTGGCCACACCGTAGTACAGCTTTCCATCGTGGTGGCCAATGACGCTGTCGGTGAAGGAGAAGAAGATGCACACGGCGGCGAGGACAGCGACCAGCGCCGCGGTGAGCCACTGGTTGGAGCTGGAGGTCTCACATTTGCCGTGGTTGGTGAAGGACGGGGACAATGCCTGGTACGTCAGCACTGTGCCCGTTGGCAGGAGTTGCGCAAGGTTTGCGACGCCAGACATGACCCTGTCCGTGGTTGGCGTTGGCAGTGCCGCACCAGCGGCTGTTATCTTACCGCCGTCGACGTCGTTGGTCGGTGGAGATATCTGGGTCATCTTGGACGACGGAGAAGAAGAAGAAGATGCCATTGTACCTTCTACGTACTGTTCTCGATTTGGACAGGCGCGTGTCCTAGCTAGGAATGTTCAACTTGCCGTTATATAGGCAAACTAATTCTATGTGAATGATTCCAAAGTCCAAAGCCCTATCAAGACTTGCCGTTATATAGGCAAACTTGCCGTTATACATGCATGCATCTACCAGGTCTTCAACTCTCTTGCTAGCTGTGTTTGAAAGCTAGTGTAAGTTGTAATTAATTATAACCATGACTGGTAAAGCCAGCACGTTAATTTCATTGGTACTAATACGCTATGGAAGTCTTCTTCCGGGAAGGTGAGGAAAGAGAACTAGCTAAGCATCGGCTTGTGCATAAGTGTGCAATTTTTTACTACGTGAATTTCCTAGATGTCTCCCCAGGCTAGTTTATTTTCGTGGGCATTTCCAAAAGTGACCCGCTGAAGCAGAACCTTGCATGAATGCAAGCGTGACAATGGTTACTTGCGTGCTTGCACCAAAATGAATATGGGAGCCACTTGGAAGGAGAGCGGTTTTTGAGTCAATTACACCAATGGTGCTTGAACTTGGCGCAAACGATCACTTTGGTGCTAGAACTTGTGGCATACATTAAACTGGTGCAAAAACTTGGCTCGAATGTGCAAATACAGTGCAAATCATATTTGCATACGAAATCAATGCTGACTCGGCACGCAAGCGTGGCGTGAGGCCCGCTGACAGTAACAGGGAGGCTAAGAGGAGGGTGTGTGGCCTGTTTTTCTGCAAAAACTCCCTTGAATCGGCTTTTTTTTTGTTGGTCCTGTCTGTCAGTAAAGTGTGAAAATTAACTAAAAACAAATTTTTTTTTATTGTCTACTAGAACCCGCGACCATGCCCAGCACACAGTAGGACGTAGCCACTCCACCCGTGTGGTCTTCACGTCACACATGGATAACTATAGTTAATATAGGAGAATGAACACGCTCATGAAGCTGAAATGGACAGCGGTCAATGCAGCCCATTTGCACCTGTTCATTTTTAGATGTTTGTAAGTGGTATGTAAATAATAATGTCAATAATAAAAATAAAGTTTAATTATTCATGCGGTATAAATATTATTTATACATACAAACCAAATAACTTAAGTTTCAAAATTGTTCACAGATTATTTTAAAAATATTCATATATTTAAATTAATATTTGTGGATTATAAAAATGTTTGGATAACTTATAAAAATATAAATATTTCTAATATTACAATTCCAAAGTATATTATTTTACTTCTACATACATTTCCGTAATTGTACGCACATTTTTATAGTTCATTGTTTGTATAATTAAATATTCATAATTGAAAATTAAAATGTCATATGAATATTCAATCATGACTAATATTAAATTATTTATTTTTAATATAAATCACTAGTTAAAATTATACCGCACGAATGTGTGTATTCATCATTTTATATAATTTAAATATAAGCTTCAAGTGTATAATTTTTTATACATTAAATATTTTTATTTAATAAAAATTTAAATATACATATTTACCAAACCTTTTTATAGAATACATTGGTGTATGTTTAAATGTTTCAATTTACTAATCATTGTTTGTATGTATAATATTTATAAAACACAAATATTTTAACATTATCTTTATTACTTATGTTTTACAAATATATTAAAAAAACTAGTGCGTGCAAAATGGCTACACTATCTGCAGCCTAGATAAGCCCCACATGCGTCCTCTTCATACTACACTAAGAGCTGTTATCAATATTTGTCATTGATCGCTCAAAAAAAATTCAGTATTTGTCATAGTAACGTTAATGGTGGAGTTGCTTGGACGGCTTGGTATCCAGCAGCTGGTCTCGTGTTCTAGACGTGGAGGCTGTCTCTTCCTGTTTTTATTTTCACGTACTGACAGGCGGCCCCCACGTTTCATAGAGTCAAAAAATAAAATGACATCTGCCGCATTGACAGGGGCTTTTTACAATTTTTTGAGGGGGTTTTCGCAAAAAAGAGCCACACACACTCCTCTATCACTGACAGCGGGCCACACGACACGCCGGACTCCAAGCCAGCGCCGATTTCGTATCCAAACGCGATAGCACCGTATTTGCACGTCCACGCCAAGTTTTTGCACCAGTTTAATGTATGCCGCAAGTTTTAGCACCAAACTGACCGTTTGCGTCAAGTTTAAGCACCACCGGTGGAATTGACTCGCGGTTTTTCTACCACCTACACTATAAAGTGTGTATTGACTAAGCATTGAATGTGTTGGAGATTCATGATTTCAGATTTTGTTCATATACGACGAAGCATTAATATGCACTTTTTTAAACAAACACACACAAAATCTCATAAAGCTAGATTAAACTCGACAGGTGCACTCTCATTTTGTCGGTAGAGAATGAAACATTATGACGAACTTTGAAATAAGGAGATAACACAACGAAACATTCGGTAGTACTTTGAAACAAGATAAACTTCAACTAAATTAGATAACTTGGCATGAATCCCGAACATTGGAGGTGAATGCATCTAGCGTGCATGCCAGAAAAACCACTCCTTCTTGGAGAAGGCTACCCTTCCGCGTGGCTATGTCAGCCCACGTGCCACCTGCGGAGCGCCCCTATTGGATTTTATTTATTTATTTCTCATAAATTTTTATTTGTACATTTTTCCTTTTCTGTTAATTTATGCCTGAAGGAAATACTTGGCATACATGCTACTGCATGTGTCTGTTCCATTATACTGACTTTCGTATTATTATGATGGTTTTATTATTTTTCATATGCATAGTATATGTTGTGCCAATCGATAATATAGCCCGAGCCATTAAACACACCGACCAAATTACATCAATTCATGGACGAATGCAACATCTCGATCTTGTCTACAAACAATCAGTTTTGACTAGGAAGTATGTATTTGATGTATTATATGCGTATAGACATAAATTTATATAGCGTGTAAATGAGCAAACTACCAACAACTATCCATTGGAATAGGTGTGGCTAAATCTTAATCGACTGAGACTTAACCAACTCTCGGTCAAGTGACACAACATGTAAAAAAGAATGAAAAAATTAAAAGGAAATTTTGCACGGATCTCCACGTAAGATCTCACGAATATAGCATCAACTAAGACTTTGTTAAGTCTCAGTTGACTGAGATTTCGCAATGCCGATTGGAATAAACCCAGTTGTGCAATATGGCATGATTTCGCATTGGACCTAAAAGTTTATTGCCCGTCCTTCTAGATTAATTTCTGATGATGTCATAGGCGAAGCGTCCGACCGTTGCCTGGCGCCTAAGAGCCTTGTAAGTGCTGCCTTTTTCAACAGAGGCATTGGTTGAGCTATCATTGATGGCCTTTTTGTTTTTCCAGTTGGATGTATGAGTCAATTGCAAGAAACCACCACATTTGTGGCTAGGTTTGCAGGAAACTACCAAGTCGTTAATCTGTTTCAAAAAACACCGTAAAATCTCTTAACCCGTTGCAAAAAGCACTGAACAGCCGTTTAGCCTCGTTTGATCTCTTTTCCGACAGGTGGGCCCCGAAAACGCTGACGTGGCATGACGGACAGGCAAACGGCGCCGTTTGGAACAAAACGCTCAAGACGCCGCGTCTGTCGGTCTTTGTCAGACAGTCCCCCCCGCGCCCCTGTCCCCTCTCTCGCCCCGCTCCCCTCTCCTCTCTCGCCCCTGCTCGCCGCCGGTGATGGCCACCTCGCGTGGCGGTGATGATGGCGGTGGCGGTGGTGCTGGCGATGCATCTGGTGGCAGTGGTGCTCCTGCAGATCCAACAGAGGTTTGCGGCAGTTCAAACCCATCTCAGGCTCCGCCTCTTCCACAGCCGCCGTCGCCGTCTTACTGTGTTGAGTACGCGGCAGCGAGGGCATTCGCCGAGGCCGTGAAGGAAGATCCAGAGGGGAGCCATCACTAGCATCCTCCTTCGGTGGTGTCTCGTAAGTTTTCTCTTTCCGTACCCCGATTTGGTTTCTAGGGTTAGGGTTCTAAGTGTTTGTGATTCTAGTGTTATAGGATTATTGTTGTAGGTTGTTTATGTGGTCAGGCATGTAAGTGAAGTGTTTATGTAGTTCTAGGGTTCTAAGTGTATGTAGTAGGCACCTAAACATTAACTGAAATTACTGAATGTTAAACTCAATTTGAACCTACTCAATTACATGAAATTACTGAATGTTAAACTCAATTTCAACCTACTCAATTACTGAATTTACAACTGAATATTTAAATGACAATGTTACTGAATTTATAACTGAATCCTGTACTGAATTGTTAAGTGAACAAATTACTTTAACTGTATTTTGGACTGAAACTTTAACCGAAACTTTAACTGAATAGTTTACTCTAACTGTATTTTTAACTTAAACTGTATTTTTAACTAAAACTTTAGTTAAATCTTTAAGTGAAACATTAACTGAATTGTTTGTACTAACTGAATATATAACTTTTAACTGAATTTTGAAATGAAACTGTAATTTTAACTTAAACACTATTTTAACTGAAACTTTAGTTAAGTCTTTAAGTGCAACATTAACTGAATTGTTTCTACTAACTGAATATATAACTGAATATTTAACTTTTAACTGAATTTTTAACTAAAACTATATTTTTAACTGAATCTTTAACTTTTAACTGAATTGTTTACTTGAACTCAATTGCTTTACTTGAACTGTAGATTGAATGATGAAGTGTGGGAAGTCAGATTCCATTTCCATGACAGAGATAATCTTGAAAGAAGCCTAAATGTGGATGATATCACATTTTACAATCTGATTGCACTAATAGAGCTTGAAGGATATGGGATGACAGACTTTATGTATTATGTCAGAGATCCAGGTGTTGGGGTTTCAGGTATGGAAGAACTGACAGATGATGATAAGGTGGAGGAAATGTTGGATGACCTAGTTATCAAAGGTCAGAAGGTGGTGAACATAACAGTCATCAGAATTGATGCTCCAAGACCTAGTGATTTGAACATTGGACCAGTTTGTGAGGAGCAGGTTCCATTATCTGAAATAGGTGTGCCAGTGGTGTATGAGATAGATACAGCAAGAGTACTGTTTCCTAGCCCAACAAAGCCACAATCAGTGCCAGTGCAGGTCATTAACACACAGGAGAGTTCATTTTTGAAGCAGAAGTGTGCACCAGTACCAGATCAAGAGCAAATTGAGCAACTGATGGAGCAGAAGAGGAATGAAGAGATTGAGAAGTTCAGGAAAAAGGGGAAAGAAAAAGAGAAATACAAGGCAGCTAAAAGAAAACTTCTAGAGCTAATGGCTGAAGATTTCACTGATAGTGACAGTGACACAGATTTACTAGCAGATGAGGATATAATTGCTAGGCTTGAGGCAATGAAGAAGCATAGAGATGATCCACTTCATCATATTGAAGGGGACACTGATGTGGATGAGCCATATGAAGCAGATGAGGAGGAGGAGGAGGAGGAGGAGGAGGAGGAGGAGAAGAAGGCACCAGAGGAGGAGGAGGAGGAGGAAGGGAGCAGCATAGGAGGAAGTAGCAGAGGAAGTAAAAGAAAGGGGCCAACTATAAGATCTCATGCTAGTTTGGATGAGATTATTGAGGAAGATTGGTTTCCTTCATCTGATGAGGAGAGCAACCCTGGTGACCTAAGTCAGGAGGACAATGATGGGGCTCAACTACCATGTGTGAAGCTTCCAGCTGATAGGAAGAGCAGGGCTAAAAAGAGGAAGCCTGGAGTTTGGTATGATGAGCAAAGGGAGAACCCAGAAGAGCAATTTATGAAGAACCTTTGTTTCCTAGATGTGACCCAGTTCAGGAGGGCACTTCTTAATTTTCACATCTCACAAAATAGGAACCATGCCTTCCACAGGAACTGTCCAGACATGATTATAGCTGTATGCAAATTTGAGAATTGTCCATTTTTCATTGCAGCTTCTCAGATAGCACATGAGAAGACATTCTGTATAAAGAAACTGAACTTGCACCACAGCTGCCCAGTAGTAGGAGAGAGCACAAAAGTTACTGCTAAGTGGTTGGCACATGAATGTGAGCAATAGTTGAGGACAGACCCCAACACACCTGTCCAGACTATAATTTCAAACTTGAAGCAAAAGCATGGAATAGAGGTATCTATACATATGGCCTATAGGGCAAGAAAGCTAGCTAAAAATGTAGTCCTAGGAGATCAGAAGGCACAATATCATAGGATAAGGGATTACCTAGAAGCTGTGCTAGAAACCAATCCAGGAAGTAGATGCATTGTCACAACAAAGCATCTGAAACTACATCCAAGCAAAAACCCAAGATTCCATGGCTTGTTCATCTGCCTCAATGCTTGCAAAGAGGGTTTCCTTAATGGTTGCAGACCATTCATAGGTATGTGCACACCTACTAATTAACTAGTGACTCTACATTTATATGTGCACACCCACTAATTTGTTGGTAATCTACTTGTGATCTTGTATGATAGGTGTTGATGGTTGCTTCATAAAGTTGACAACAGGGCAGCAAATCTTGGCTGCCACTGGAAGAGATGGAAACAATAACATATTTCCCATTGCTTTTGCAATAGTGGACAAGGAAAACACAGCAAGCTGGTCTTGGTTTCTTACTCAATTAAAATATGCCATTGGTGGTGAGTCAGGCAAGTTTGGCTACTACACTATTATATCTGACAGGCAAAAGGTACTACTATCTCTACTCTAATCATTGCTTGCATTGCTTATTAATTGTCTATGTTTATTAATTTCATACATGGCATTGTTGTAGTATTCTCAAACTGTAGTTCATTCAAACAGGGCCTTCTTACAGCCATAAACAATGTATTCCCCAATTGCAAACAAAGATTCTGCCTTAGACATATTTATCAGAACTTTCAAACTGCTGGTTTTAGAGGGGAAGAGTTGAAGAAATACATGTATCAGGCAAGTTATTCCTATACTGAGCATGGTTATGTAACAGCAATGGAAGGCATGAAAAAGGAGTGTGAGCCAGCTTGGAAATGGCTATCTAGGATACCAAAACATACATGGGCTAGGCATGCCATGGACAACAATTGCAAAACTGACTTGGTAGTGAACAATATAAGTGAAGTTTTTAACAAGATGATACTTGATGTCAGAGCCAAACCCATTAGAACTATGGTAGATGGGATCAGGACAAAGCTGTTAGTGAAGTTCAATGCAAATAGGACAAAGACTGAGACTGCTAAGTGGCAGATATGCCCAACATATGCTGAGAAGCTAGAGGAAGCAAAACATCATTCTAGGTTTTGTCAGTCTATCAAAGCTGGACCAGATCTCTTCCAGGTGACAAGTGGAGAAAGCACATATGCAGTTAACTTGTTGCTACATACATGTGGTTGTAGGAAGTGGGACATGTGTGGAGTACCTTGCAATCATGGTGTTTCTGCAATCAACAAGGCAAAACTACAGCCAGAAGATTTTGTTCATGATTTCTTCAAGAAACCAATGTATAAGGCAGCTTATAGTCCAATAGTTTTCCCTGTGCCTGGGCCTGATTTGTGGCCAAAGACTAGAACCCCTGACATTGAACCACCAGTGTTCAAAGAAAAGCCAGGAAACAAAGAGACAAAGAGGAGAAAGAGCAAGTTTGAAAAGCCAGCTCCAAAGGATACATCTAGGATGGCAACTATCACTTGTAGCAATTGCAATAGGACTGGGCATAGATACACTAGTTGCAAGCAGGCTCTTAAACCAGCCCTAGCTATGAGAATGAACCAGCACCAGGTAACTATTGTTGTAGGTTTCTGTAAAATTTCACATACCAGTTTCTAACATTTGTATGCTGTAATTTCAGGATGATACACCCAGAACTGTATCTGCTCCTGCTCCCATGCCACCAAGGAGAAGTGCTCCTGCTGCTGCTCAAACTGCAGCTCCAGCTCCACCAGCTCCAAGGGCTCCAAGGGTATCAAGGAGAGCTCCTTCTGCTCCTGCTTCAGCTCCAAGTGCACCAAGGAGAGCTCCTTCTGCTCCTGCTGCAGCTGCTGCTCCTCCTGCTACAAGGGCAACAAAGAAAGCTAAAACTACAAGGACTGCAACTTCTACTGCTGGTGCTGGTCCAAGTTCTTCTACTGCTGGTGCTGGTCCAAGTTCCTCTACTACTGCTGGGCCAAGAGGAAGAAACAAGTTCATCCCCCCAAGAGTTGCAGGTAGTGGAAGAGTGAGGAAGCCATCCTTTAAGATGTCTGAGTGGTTCAACTGTTCTCAAGGGAGCAGGTGAAGTTGTGTTAATTTGTGGTGAGCTGATGATGTTCAAAACATCTGCATTTTGGTTGTGATGACACCTTTCATGTAAGGTACCTAGTGGACTTGTTGGCTGTGATGAAAACTTGTGTTGCTTCTGGTTAGCTGTTGATGTTCTAAACATCTTTATTCTGGCTGTCATGACACCTTTCATGTACCTAGTGGACTTGTTGGGTTGTGATGAAAACTTGGTGTTGCTTCTGGTTAGCTGTTCATGTTCAAAACATCTTTATTTTGGTTGAGTACTTTCTGGTTAGTTGTGGCTCCTAATTTTCTTATTGTTTGCTAATAAGTGTGATGAATGTGGCTACTACTGTGATCCAAGATTACCTAATTTGATCATCTAGGGTGCCTCGGCGTCGACGGCATCCAAGATAACCTAATTTGATCATCTAGGGTGCCTCGGCGTCGACGGCATCCAAGATAACCTAATTTGATCATCTAGGGTGCCTCGGCGTCGACGGCATCCAAGATAACCTAATTTGATCATCTAGGGTGCCTCGGCATCGACGGCATCCAAGATAACCTAATTTGATCATCTAGGGTGCCTCGGCATCGACGGCGTCCAAGATAACCTAATTTGATCATCTAGGGTGCCTCAGCGTCGACGGCATCCAAGATAACCTAATTTGATCATCTAGGGTGCTTCGGCGTCGACGGCATCCAAGATAACCTAATTTGATCATCTAGGGTGCCTCGGCGTCGACGGCATCCAAGATAACCTAATTTGATCATCTAGGGTGCCTCGACGTCGACGTATCCAAGATAACCTAATTTGATCATCTAGGGTGCTCGACGTCGACGATATCCAACATATCCTCATTCCATCATTTAGGGTGCCATAGTTAACATTAATGACATAGTTAACATCATACTTAACAACTCTAGTCACTAACATAGTTAACATCATACTTAACAACTCTAGTCACTAACATAGTTAATATCATGACACCATAGTTAACATCATACTTAACAACTCTAGTCAACAACATAGTTAACATCATGACACCATAGTTAACATCATACTTAACAACATAGTTAACATCATGACACCATAGTTCAAAGCTTACAAGACATAGTTCAAGGCTACACCCTACTTCTAATACTGCAAACTGTCACTAGTTCACACATTACAAGCCATAGTTCAATGCTTGAAACTTAAGATAATGACCCACATGGTCAGATTACAAATCACTCTTCATCACAAATATCCTTGATGTCCTTCAGCTTTCTCTTGTTCTTGTCACTAGCTTTGACAAGATCAGCAATGTGAAGCTCCAAATTCCTCCTCTCAATGCTCAACTTTTCCTTCTCCTTCAAATGAGCAAACTTCAGATTCCTAATCACATTACCTTGGGCAACCTGAATGCTCTTCAACTGGTCAACCTTTTGCTTCAGTTCTTTGTTCTCAGCATCCATTGCACCCAGCTGTTCCTTCAAAGCTGAAATATTGTTGTCCAAAGGAGGAGTGATCTCCTCACGTTCACCTTGTTGGACTTCATTTTCCTTGGGAATATTGTCCTGGGTATCAAGTAGGTTGTTCACATCCTCAACAAGCTTCTCATAAGTCTCCTGTAGCTTGTTCTTCTGTGATGTGAGATTGTGGACAAGTGATGAATGTTCCAGACATGCCATCCTATTAGCACGCTGGCAATCCTCATACAAAAGCCATAGTTTGTGAAGAGCATTCTGCAGATGCTCTGGCCACTCCTCATCTACCCACTGAACAACACCACAACTGCTTGCTTCCTGCAAAACAACAAGTACAAATGCATTTACTTCCTTTTTCACTTCACTTCTATTCAGTCCAATTCAAAACAACTATAGTATACCTTAATTTTAAACATCACAATACAATTCAGTTCAATTCATTTACTTCATTTATATCTATGAACAATGCACTATGATACTTTTTAACAGCACAATTTACTTCACTCAGTCACTATGGATACCTTAATTTTATATCTATGTACTTAATTTTTAACAGCACAATTTAATTCATTTACTTCATTTATATCACTGTGGTGTTGTTCATTTATATGTATGAACAATTCATTTACTTCACTCAGTCACTATGGTATGGTACATGACAGTACCTTTAACTAAACTACTAGGTGAACAGTGAACATGAACAATGAACAGTGAACATGAACAATGAACAGTGCATATGAACAATTTATAGTTTCTTCACAAAATGAGCAAACTACAGATTTTTGCTAGCACTCACATCAACTCCACAGGCAATGAACCTCCTCCCAGTGCTAATCCCTTCGAAGCAAACATGCCTCTTCGCCGGCTGGCCATGCTCACACATCACCATCACCTCATCGTCAACACCAGAGTAGTTCGGGTCCTCGATTGTAGCCGGGATCTACATCAACAAAAGAAACGCACAAAATCCATCTCACGGGTTCAAATCGAGCAGGAAAAACAAAATCCCCAAACCGAAACCCTAGCTCAAAGAACCCTAGCTACGAGTACACATCACTGACCTTGATAGGGGAGCCGCCTGAAGAGTACTCGTAGCCCGATTCCTCGCTGTCGTCGCTCCACGAAACCATGGCGGACGGCGGCGAGCTGGCTTCTCACCGACGCTATTTTGCCGCAGGACCTCCCCTACAGTATCGTCACCGCAGTAGAGTTTAACCACCAAATTACCAGAGCCAGAGAGAGGAGACAGAGGAGAGGGGCGAGAGAGAGAGAGAGAGAGAGAGAGAGAGAGAGAGAGGGCGCGGGGGATCTGTCTGGCGAGCACGGACAGGACCGACCGGCGCGGCGTCTTGAGCGTTTTGTTCCTAACGGCGTTGTTTGCCTGTCCGTCACGCCACGTCAGCGTTTTCGGGGCCCACCTGTCGGAAAAGAGATCAAACGAGGCTAAACGGCTGTTCAGTGCTTTTTGCAACGGGTTAAGAGATTTTACGGTGTTTTTTGCAACAGATTAACGACTTGGTAGTTTCCTGCAAATCTAGCCACAAATGTGGTGGTTTCTTGCAATTGACTCTGGATGTATAGATACCTCTAGGGGACTTTTGGCAATTCGTTGTTAGGTTAGTTTTGTAGTGCTATTAGTTTTTGTCCCATGGTGTGTGTGCCAATTGCGAACGCGTGTAGTGGGTTTCTTGATAGTGCCTTGAACTCACTCGTTCTCAATTTCATATGTATCCATCCTGGTTGATGTAATCTTAAAAGTATGTATTTCCATTATGTCAAAGCAATGGAAAGGGCAAGCCCGGTTCATCTGCTACTCTGTACGAATGCCATGCTCTGAGATTAGTATGTGTTTATTCAATTAGTTCCTCTACAATCATTTTGGGATTGATGTTCAAATCAATGCTCACAACACCTTTATAGAGTAACATCACTCCCATCACCTAGCTAGTCTGCCCTTATATGATACTGGTTTTTTTTTTTCAAAAATAGGGAAAACACTCGACCTCTGTATCTAGTGATGTATAGAGCCTATTAACTGGGATCTCATACGTAACAATTGATCCCTATCAACTTCATCATGATCGTATCCACAAAAAAAGATGAATATTGACTGGTTGAAAGAAGATATATGTATTATATTTAAGAACAAAACCTCGTACGTAAAGCAACTTGGCGCAGCCACTCGATGGTGCCAATTAGACATGCATGAGCATGACAAGTGAGAGACGTATGCATTGGCACGGTAAAGAAAGCGATCTGTCACAATACAAGCAGCTGATCGACGAGGCATCGATATCTTCTATCTATTCAAGGTCGCCGGAGAAGGAAAGAAACGTTCAAGGTCCATATGCATATGCATATGCATAGATCAGGGACGAATTAAATTAATGGTAAAGAAATCAGCTGCATGAGGCTCAAAATATGGTTGTGGTACGTGGACAGCTCTGCATGATATGGACTTTGAACGTATAAGGCTGCCCATAGTGGGAGTACCATTTTTCGATAAAGGGCATTTTTATTGACTCAAAATATAGCATCAAGCGGATACAAAACATAAGGAGCATCACCCAGCCTCTGCATAACTAAGATGCACATAGCCAAACAAAAACAAATTGAATGAACAAAAAAAAAGGCGACATATCAGCAACAGTAGGATCATATAGGACCGACAGTCCGCCTATGTCGAAGGAGTTGGTGCTGCTATCCGTAGATTATGCTGCCACCCATGCTGAGTGAAAACCTCCCTAGCCACCCGCTCCAACCGCGTACACACCGTCGTGAATAGCGGTTGATACTCCGTTCGGTGTAGTGTAGACCACGTACGAAGCGAGTGCGTACATCGGAAAATAACCTTCGACAAAGAAGAGGTGTTTTTGCCCTCGAAAACCAAACCATTCCTACATAGCCAGAGTGCCCATAATAAGGCATATGCTCCCACCCGAATTAGCATTTTGAACCTATTTGAAATGCTGTCCAACCAATGATCAAAAATATTGGCAACACTTGTGGGCAGATACAAATTGGACGCTATTTGGATGACTGACCACGTAGAGCGCGCAAACTTGCATTGAAAAAAGAGGTGTTTGATTGTCTCGTCATGAGTACAAAAACTACACTTCTTACTTCCGTGCCAATTGCGACGGGCGAGATTGTCTTTGGTTAGCACAACTTCTTTTCGAAGATACCACATAAAGATTTTAACCTTTAGTGGAATTTTCGACATCCAAATTTTCTTGTTATTATCCACTGGGACCACTGAATGCGTGAGCGCACGATACATAGAGTCGACTGTGAAGGACCCAGATGTGGTGAGGTTCCAGTGAAACACATCCCGTCCTTGTGTCAGGTTTATCGACTCCAATCGAGACAATAAATTTTGCCATGACATAAGACGGGGGCCAATCAAATCCCGCCTAAAAGAAATATTCGGCGGAAACGAACTGAGCACCTGCGCTAGAGTATCATTCTTATCGCGAACAATGCGGTACAAAGCTGGATATTGTTCTCGGAGGCTAGCATTGCCCAGCCAGTTATCCTCCCAGGAACGAATCTCCGTCCCATATTTTATCGCGAAGGATCCAAAACGGAAAAGGTGTTTCTTCACCGCCATTAGACCAGCCCAAAAGTGTGAGTCACCAGGTTTCCAATAGGCATGTGACACAGCTTTTTGGCCTAGATACTTATTGCGCAGTAGGGTTTGCCAAACGCCATCCTCAGTAAGTAGTTTGAACAATCATTTACTAAGTAAGGCATCATTCTTGACCTGAAGGTCATGAATGCCAAGTCCACCTTGGTCTTTCGGCCTACAAACCACGCTCCATTTGGTTAGCCTGTATTTTTTCTTTTTACTGTCCCCTTGCCAAAAGAACACCATAACTAGAGAACACCATGTATTCTGCCACGTTGATTTTTGTTGAAGCCACTCGTGCTGAGCGCACATGCATGTCATTGGCAACATGGCATGAGAGACATGTGCCTTGACACGGTGAAGAAGTAGACCTCACAGCACGAGCAGCTGATCGACGAACCAAGCTAGGTACACCGTCGCCGGGGTAGAAATATTTTCTAAGCGCCGGAGAAGGGAAAGAAACATTCAAGGCCCAAAGAGACGGCTACCCCATGTGCATGCATGGACCCATGAATCCTAAAACTGCGGCTAACTCGCACTAGCATCGTCGTAGCCGCCGACGTGTATATATACTAACTGTTGGGGCGCCACCTTGTGGCACCGCCTGAGAGGGAGCTGGGCGGTGCCAGGTGGGAAGCGCTCCTTTCACTTTCCTATTTATACTATGCAGTGTTATAGCATCAAACACAAAGTAATATAACAGGTGCATATGAAGCAGCAGGTTTCAGATCATCAGGACAAAAATAGAAAGTTCATTACACATTTGATGGAACAAGTGACACATGCATCTTGGTTCTAACATCACACTGATATAGAGTACTGAAATCATCTCCACAAGAGGGGGGGGGGGGGGGGGGGGGGGGGGGGGGGGAGGGACAGTGAAATAAAACATGTAACGGCAATAACATGCTCTGCAACCTAGATAACCAAGTACATCAAGCTAATACTACAGGGAGCGATCCATACTATACTTTTTTTTTCAAAAATAGGGCAAATACTCAGACCTCTGCATCTAGTGATGTACAGAGCCTATTAACTGGGATCTCGTACGTAACAATAGAGATCCCTATCAACTTCATCATGATCATATCCACAAAACCAGATGAATATTGACTGGTTGAACCAAGATATATGTATTATATTGAAGAATAAAACCTCGTACGTAAAGCAACTTGGTGCAGCCACTCATGCCAATTAGACATACATGAGCATGACAAGTGAGAGACGTATGCATTGCCACGGTAAAGAAAGCGATCTCACACAATAAAAGCGGCTGATCGACGAGGCATCGATATCTTGTATCTCTTCAAGGTCGCCGGAGAAGGAAAGAAACGTTAAAGGTCCATATGCATATGCACGGACCAGGGACGAATTAAATTAATGGTAAAGAAATCAGCTGCATGAGGCTCGAAATATGGTCATAGCCGGCATGTACGTACGTACGTGGACAGCTCTGCATGATATGGACTTGAACGTATAATTACCAACTTGGAGGAAAGCAATCCGGAACAAGCATAGTAGGTAGCAGCTTCGTTCTCACGACTGCTGCTAGAGTGACGACGGCCGGACATCGACCCTTTTTTTTTATCCTTCTCGGAGTCACAGAAGTCTGTGCGGACTGCATGCTGTATTGCTAGCTGCGTCGTATACGTAAATACAACTCTTCCATTGGTTCGTACTACAATCCCATTTTATTGTTGTATGGAAAATAGTATCGGCCAGCCTTTATGAGAATATATATTGTTCATGTCCAGGAGCCGTCTATTCGGTGTGAGTAGTACAGGGACCAGGATAGACGTCTTGCCCTTCTTGTGCAGGCTCCATGCTAGGCATGCATGGGCAGATACTCGATAACTTCTTTATCCAATGAATAATATAGTTTTCCTAAAGTAAAATTCATTTGCACAACGAATAGAGAAGAGGTGGAAGAAAATAACTACACTTTGTTCATTGTTATTTCGCCGCAAGACAAACAAATACAACAAAGTTACATAGCATGCTCCTGCATTTTCTCCAATAACAACACTTGAAAAGTTGAAATAATATGTTTGTTCCTTGTATGTATTCATTGAGATCAACAAAAAAAACATCTAGATAACACAATGTATTCTGCCACGTTGATTTTTGTTGAAGCCTCTCGTGCTGAGCACACATGCATGTCATTCGCGACATGGCATGAGAAACATGTGCGTTTTTTTACGGGAGGAGAGACATGTGCGTTGACACGGTGAAGAAGTAGACCTTGCAGCACGAGCAGCTGATCGACGAACCAAGCTAGGTGCGCCGTCGCCGCGGTAGATATATCTTCTAAAGGTCGCCGGAGAAGTGAAAGAAACATTCAAGGCTGAAAGAGACGTCTACCCCTTGTGCATGCATGCATGGACACACGAATCCAATGGAAATAAAACTGCGGCTAACTTGTAATTTTTTTTCATAGTAATACGTGTCTCATTTATATAGAATAAAGATCAAGTTACAAGACACGTAAGCACTGACCATACATAACTAAAAAGATAGAAAAATCCTATGCAGAATACCAGCGCGTGTTCCTTTACTTGGACACCATCAAAGCGGCCACCAAAGGATAAAAAGACAGACCACCTCTTCACCCAAGCTCGATGTGGCTCCATCGCTGATCAGCAGCTTTACGGACCTCCAAAGTAGTTTGCTAGAAGCAAAACCATAGCCGTTGAAAAAATCAGACCGGGGCAACATGTCTCCGGACACGCCATCAAACTTCAGAACTGACACCCCCGCATGACGACGACGTCGGAGCGGCTAACTCGTACTTGCATCGTTGTAGCCGCCGCCGCGTGTATATATATGTACGCACGAGTGCATTCGTACATGGCACATGGACAACTCTGAGAGTACTGAATCTTGATACAGGAAAAAAAAATATACTTATGTATAGCCTGTAGAGTATAGATAAAAAAAGAGCATTAGAGCTCATAAGAGCATCTAAAGCTGGACATTGCGAATTCAGCCCCTCAAACGTCCGAGGACGCGCTCGGACGCGTCCACTGGCACTAACCGGACACGCCTCAAATTAGCCATTTTGCATCCGCATCTCTCATATTTCATCCCCTAGATCCATACAAAGCTTGCAAAAGAAATCCTACGTACTACCCTAGCTACTCTTCATCGTCGGAGATGTCCACAACGACGGTGTCGGGCGCCGGCTGGACGGGCGGGTAGGAGGGCTCCGGCTCATCCTCCTCCTGCTCGACCTCATCCATGTAGGGGAACATCTCCGCCTCCTCCACGGCCTCTTGCGCCTCCATCACCTGTCGACGACGGTGTCTTGCCTCCACAACCGACTCCGATCAGAGGGAATCGAGGATTGCCTGCTGCTCAGTCTGCAGATCCCCGTCGCCAGCGTCCCCCACATCCTCCTCCTCCGGCTCATCCTCCTTCTCCTCCAAGTCCTCCTCCTCCTCCTTCTCCGGATCCACTGCATCCGGAGGTAGCCCCGCGGCGATCCGGGCTTTGCGCCTAGCCCGGATCTACTCAAGGATCTCGAGCCGACACTCCAGCGTCAGAAAGAGCTCGCTCCTCACCCGGCGGCGTGGGGGCATGGCTACTAGGCGGATGGGTGGAGTGGAAAGTGGTGGCGGCGGCGGACATGGGGAGAAAAATATGGATGGATGGTAGGGTTTCGGTGCCGCCGGTCGACTTAAATAGCCGGGCAATGCACTACGCGGCCCGCCGGAGTTGCGCCACACGGCACCTCCGGTCCGACGGAGGAGACAAGCTTCGGACCGCCGGGTTTGAGAGTGTTTCCGGTTAGGACCCCTTCGTCAGTCCAACATGGCGGGCGTGCTCGGGCACCCCATATTTGGAGATGCCGGTCAGTCCGGACGTTTGAGAGGCTCGTCTCGATCAAAAAATCATGACCAGGCAGTGATCGGACGACCCGCCCGAGCGTGTGAGACGAGTTTAAGAGATCCGGTTGTAGATGCTCTAATACCCCACGATCTCGTCACGGCTGCTAGAACGGCGGCAGCAGGACATCCGGGTGCAGAGGAATCTCTCGGTGCATTATGTGATGTATAGTTTAAGCCAATCATCATGAGTAGTTTGCACTTTGCAGCTAGCACTTTCATTGGCTATGGAATTCTTTTTCCAGGATGTAAGAGCAACCCAACGCAGTGACCCAAACAGACATAAATTTTATCAGTTTTTTGTCCGTTTGGGTTGCCCGTCCGTCTAGCGGACATGAAGCAGACACGCATGGTCCGTGGATGTACTCAACGCACAAGACCCAAATTGGACAAGCGGGGCTGCCCGTGTGGACGAGATGCAGCTTAGCGGCCGCGTTCCTCCGGCGCCACGGCCTGCACCACAGCCGCCGCGTTTCTCCGCCGCCACGGCCTGCACTGCTCGCCGCCGACCCATTGGTCGCCGCATTGGAAGTAGTCATTCTCCTGCGGTGTGGCTCACTGCTTGCGCCCGGCGGACGCGGCAGAGGCATCCCACGAGGAACCCCGTCTACGGTTTGAAGTCCTAGAAGCTGATGCTGGAGTAGACCGGTGCGTCCTCGAATGGCACGGACTCGCCGAGCTCCTCCGAGCTGCACTGCTCCAGCGAAGTAGCAGCAGCAACTGCCGCCCGAACCAGCAGAAAGGAGGAGGTGCGCTGGAGATCTCCCCGTCACGCACCTGCAATTCCCCGAGATCTTCACACCGCCGGAGATCTCCCTGCTATTATCCGCCAAGATCTGAACGGGAGGCGGCAGCCTGTGCCGGTGGCCTCGCCGGTGAGCATGGTGGTGGCCTACGCCGGTGGCCTCGTTGGTGAGCGCGGCGGCGGGCGGCGGCCTACGCCGGTGGCCTCGTCGCGGCGGTTGTGAAGGCAAACTGCCCGTGCGGTGTCACTGACTAGTGGGACCAGGGAGGACACGAGCGGGCACCAGCGGATGAGAGTGGACGACGGGAGCGTTCGCTTTTGTCCTTCGGGGACCCATTTATAGCCCATATTTGTGCCTGGTTTGGGTCGGGACGGATAATAAACGGGCAACAGCGGACACGCGCCGTTTGGGTCACCCCGTTGGGCCAAGTTTTCTGTCTGGATGACCCAAACGGACAAAATGGGTCGCTGCGTTGCAGTTGCTCTAAAGGCCATCTCCAGATCTCAAGCTATCTGTACCCGTTCGGCCCAAATGATTCTCACACGGTTTGCCATTCAACATGGTACCTCGTCGGTCTGTGGATCGGTCTGAGTGTCCGAAATCTCGCAAACCGAACGCAAACCAGGCGTGCTTTGTCAATGTCCGGACCGCCGTCACGTATGCGTCAGACACCCTGGCCTCACCCAAAATCCTCTCTCACACATGCTCTCTCTCCAGCGTGAATGCACCTCCGCTCTCCGTGCTGCATTCATGCCGGCCTAGAGCGGACACGACCGTTCACTAGATCCGACATTGAAGCGGCATGCCGACCAAGAGCGCCACACACACCGCTTCCTGACCTTCGCGCTTGTTCATTGCTAGAGGGGTGGCTATCTACCGCATTCACACCAGCTGCCTATCCATCCTCTTGCCGACATTAAACAGACATGGTGGCCGACACACCCACCTGGCACCCGCATTCAAACACTAGCCGCTTGGCCTGGCCGGTGCTCGATATTTATACCGTCCCACGCCCGGCATGATCCGCACTACACCACCTCCGCTCCCGATCCTCCTCACTGCACTAGCTCTGCCATGACCGCGAGCTCCAAAGAGATGTGGGATAGCCTCACGATGGAGCAAAAATACGAGCTAGCCACCCTTGCAGCCGGCTGGTAGGGCAATCATGCACGGCGGATAAAATTTGGCATGCCAGCGAGCTCACCGGAGGACGCCTCCGACGATGAGTCGGCGCCCCTGCCCACATCGATTCCATGTTGTCTTCACCACAAAGCAGGCACACGCGCACTTCCACGCCGTCATGGCGAAGAGGCCCTGCCGCCGTCGCTGTCGACATTTCGGCTGGTGCAGGAGGAGAAGCACTACAACCTTGTGGTCCTCGCACATCATCAGATCACTGAGGGCCTAATCTACGGCGAGTTCGCGAGCGAGGATACAGTGGTGGCCATGGCCGTGGAGGACCCGAACTTCGTCGATGAACAGCGAGCGCTCTATGAGGCAACGCACATGAGAGAGTCGAATATGTAGACTATGCAGGTGATTGCAGACCGGAACGTCGGCAGTTGCACGTCGTTCGCGGTAGCGGCTGCCGCTCTTCCTCACCGATACGACCACAAGACTGGCCCATCCATGGCCATCGTGGACCTCACCTCCCCCCGCAACGTCTGGGTCATGGAATCCGACGAGGAAGATAGGACATGGGAGACTGCAGGACCTCATCTCCCATGTGGGCCAGTTCGTGTCCCATGTCTTACTCTTCCTCGTCGGCGACCCGCTGCTTCACTTCCCGGGGATCACGGACAAAAGATGCCAGACATGTGGAAAAGAAGGACTTGGAGGACATACACGGATGATGATTTAGACTAGGTTAACTTCCAAATGCTTTTGTTTAATGATGAATGTGTTTTGGTTTTAAGTGAAAATCATCCGATTAACATAAAAATCGTTCGGTTTGTTCAAAATTCTCTTTTGAAATGTATGCGAATACGATTGGATAGTCGGCTCCCGTATCACTGTCCGTGGACGGGTACAATGTTTGTTTTGAGGTCCGCGTTGGAGATGCCCTGACAATGCAAATTTGGGTCTGTCACCAATGAGTGCTTTTTTCAAATTTGACTCCAGGCCCACTTGTGTGAATTCAGCCTATCTGGTCCATGGGAGCTATGCTTTAAAACAAAGAGCAGGTAGCTCGTCTCGCCTTTGGCGCGAGCCTATCTGGTTGGCCTAGTACTGTAGCTTTCTGGGGCGGTTTTGGGAATCTTCTATGGACCACTTTGGACAAGCTTTAGAAGGTTTCGTGCAAGTTTTTTGTTCTTTATTTCTATGTGTTTTTTTATCGGTTCCTTTTGGTTGTTTAATTTTTAATTTTTTTCAAATACATGTTATACATTTTCTGTATACACAGGGAACTTTTTTTTCATACACGTTGAAATTTTCAAATAAATAATAAAAAATTTCCAAGTACATGTTTAAACATTTTTAATACATGTTAAACATTTTCAAATACATGTTGATTTTTTCTACTTAAGAAGCATTTATTCAAATTACACAAACATTTTTTACATTGAATAATTTTTTCAAAGAAATTTATGAACATGTTTGTGAAACATGTGAACATTTTATGAATGTATGAAACATTTGTTTAATGCTATAAATGGAATAGTTTTTCAGAGTTCCTTCAATATATTTTACACTTCATGGACAATTTTTAAATGCGTGGTGAGCACTTTTATAAATTTAAGTAATTTAATTTTTTCGAATATATGTATATTATTTTTGACATATAAACAAAACTAAAATATGAAAAAGAAAAGGAAGAAATGAACCAAACGAATAAGGAATGAAGGTTACCTAAAAAAGAATAAGGAGTGAAGGTAACAAAAATAGAGACGGTGGCATACCATACTGGGTTGGCCCACGAAAGTGTTCCCTTGAGGCTACCATCTTGCAATAGGTGAGATGTAGCATAACACCGAGGAACACGAGTGGCGTCACTCATGCTTTTGATAAATTCTATTTGCAACGTAACTCTGCGGATACTAGCAAATGCACACCATCGACAGAACACTAGCTCTTACAAGGGCTGAGTATCTTGGATTTTTCCTGGGTAGCTTCCCCCTGCTTTTTCTGGTGTTTCTTTCTGTTTTTTATTTTTCCTTATTATTTATTCTTTTTCCTTAATTTAAATTGTTGAACATCTTTTCAAATACAGAATCCGCAAATATATTGTCAATTCTGTGAATACTTTTTGTATCGAGAACATTTTTCAAATTCATGGATATTTTTCAATCCGCTGATATTTTTCGGATTGGCAAACAAAAAACAAAGTCAAAAGCGGTTTTTGAATCCACTAATATGTTTAAAATTTCATGAAATTCTTTGTCGAATTTGCAAATATTTTTTAAATCTTTACAATCTTTTCTGAATTTTCCAACTTCCTTACAATTTCCTAAATGATTTACAAATTAGTGAACATTTATTGAATTACCAAAGAATTTCAGGATCTGTAAACTTATTTTTTGAATACAATAGTAATAATTTTAGAATTCCCAAATATTTTTTAAAATTCACTACCATTTTCAGAATGCTTTTGCACATAGTAGTTATGCATGTGCATGTGTATGAATGTGTACATCTGTACTATGTTTAAAAATTACTTTTTGAATTCGTGAACATTTTTAAACTTCACGAACATTTATTTACTTCCTAACCATGTTTTGAATTCATAAAAAAATTACACAAATATTTAGAAAAATCTTAAGCATTTTTAAATGCCCAGAATATTTACTAAAATATATTAAAATTTCTTGAAATTGCAATGGTATCTGGCTTTTGGGGGCAAAATCCGATTGTAAACCAGAGCCTTCTTTTTTTTTACGGAAACCAGAGCCTTCTTTTAGCACTTTTAAACGGGAGCTATAGTAGGCCTGCTACACCGATACCCAGTTTGGACCGGTCTATCATCGAGGTTCACTGTTTCCTCATTTTTTTCTATTTATGTTTATTTGTATTTTTCTTTTCTTTTTTATAAATTATTATTATTTTAGTTGTTTTATTTTTATATATTTTTGGTATTATACAAAAGTTCAATGTGTGCAAAAATGTTCAATGTGTATTACAAAAATGTTCATCGTATATTTAAGAAAATGTTCACGGGATATTAGAAAATATTTCATCATGCATTATAAAATGTTCAACATATATTAAGAATAGGTTTAACGAAATACTACAAATATTCATTATGTATTTGATATTTGTTCAGCATATACTCCTCGTTTATTTTTTACGGGAGAAGAGACATGTGCGTTGACACGGTGAAGAAGTAGACCTTGCAGCACGAGCAGCTGATCGACGAACCAAGCTAGGTGCGCCCTCGCCGCAGTAGATATATATCTTCTAAAGGTCGCCGGAGAAGTGAAAGAAACATTCAAGGCCGAAAGAGACGTCTACCCCTTGTGCATGCATGCATGGACCGACCAATCCAATGGAAATAAAACTGCGGCTATCTCGTATATTTTAGCCGCCGGCGTGTATATATAAGTGCGTACGTGCATTCATACATGGTACATGGACAACTCTGCGAGTACTGGATCTTGAACAAGGAAAAATCTATACTTATGTATATATAGCATGTAGAGTATAGATAAAAAAAGGAGCATTTGGGCTCATAATACCCCGCGATCTCGTCACGGCTGCTAGAACGGCAGCAGGACATCCGGGGTGCAGAGGAATCTCTCGATGCATTACGTGATGTATGTATAGTTTAAGCCAACCATCGTGCGTAGTTTGTACATACTTTGCAGCTGCCAGCTAGCACTTTCATTGGCTATGGAAGTCTTTTTCCTGGATGTAAAGGCCATCTCCAGATCTCAAACCGTCTGTAGCCGTTCAGACCAAATGATTCTCACATCATTTGTCATTCAACATGGTATCTCGTCGGTCCGCGGATCAGTCCGAGTGTCCGAAATCTCACAAACCAGGTGTACTTTGCGACGTCCGAACCGCCGTTACGTATGCGTCAGACAACCCAGCCTCACCCAAAATCCTCTCTCATGCATGCGCTCTGTCCAGCGTAATGCACCTCCGTTCTCCGTGCCGCATTTATGCCGGTCTAGAGCGAACGCGACCGTTCACTGGATCTGACATTGAAGCGGCACGCCGGCCAAAAGGCAACACAAGTCGCTTCCTGGTCTTTGCGCATGTGTTGGAATTTGCTAATGGATTCTCTTGGCCCATTCATGCACACATGTGAGTGAAGTGAGTGAGGCTAAAATTTAGTCCCACCTCATAAGTTGAGAGAGAGTTGCACCTCTTTATAAGGTGAGCTCTTCTACCACTTGTATGAGCATGAGAAGGGGAGATCTACACGCGCGCTTCTCCTCCTCGCTCGCCTCGCCACGTCACGACGCGGGTTGCGGGATTGAGCCGAGGACAGAGCTATGCACGTTGTCTATATTTTTGCTGCTCGGAAAAAATTAATGAGTCATTAATTAATAATTAATGAACGCGTTAATTACTGAACCGTTTCCGATTCTTTTGGATCGTGACGACTCGGGCGTGGGGTTTACTCCCACGACCTGCCCGACCCGCACTATATAGTCAGTCAGACGTCTACCCTAGCCGCCGCCGCTTCGTATGGTTTCTCACCACCGTTCCAGATCATTACGCCGCCAAGCAAGTCTTCTCCATCCCTCCTTTCGGCGTGCACCCGGAGAAGGGACAGCAGGCCTGCGGAACCCCGCCTCTCGTGATCCTGTACGGGAGAGGGGTGATCAGGTTTCTCCATCCCTCTTTTCGGCGTGCACCGGGAGAAGGACAGCAGACCTCCGGAACCCCGCCTCTCGTGTTCCTGTACGGGAGAGGGGCGATCAGGTTTTTGGGGAGCGCACTCGCGCGACTGCTGGCAGCGACGACTTCGCGAACGACGACTTCTTCCCCGACCTCGGCAACCTCATCCTCGACGACATGGGCGACAACGTCAACGCTGGCGGTGCTGCTCCCGCTGCACCATATGTGATTCTATCCTTCCTGTTCGAGATCGTGGTAGAATTCATGTTTCTAGTATGTGCCCTAAATGTGATCTGTTCATCTACTATGCTAGTTCGCATGATTAGTTCAATCTCTGCTACTGTAGACATGATTTATCTTTTGTTTATTCGGATTAAATCTCATAGTAATTTGCTCATATTTCCAACAATCCAAAAACCTGATTATAGGCAATTTACTCCGAGTGGTTTTGCTGCGCATTTGAAACCGCCTGCCTTTAAGGGGGGCGCAATATAAGAGGTGGCGCACGAGAGCAGTCTACTGGTTTCAGACCATGGGCTGCTATGACGCCACCAAGGGCAAGCCTGAGGGCGATCTTAATCCAGCACAACTGGAAGCTTTTGAGAAGATCGATACTCTCTTTAAAGGCGCTCTTCTGTGTGTTCTGGATGATTCCATTGTGGATTCGTATATGTCGTTTGAAAACGGCAAGGACATGGGCTGCGCTCGAGGCCAAGTTTGGTGCCTCGGACGCCGGCAGCGAGTTGTACGTCATGGAGCAATTCTAAGACTACAAGATGACTGATGAGCGCTCTGTTGTACAGCAGGCTCATGAGATACAGTCGCTCGTAGAAGAACTTGAGTACTTCAAGTGTGTGTTGCCAGACAAATTTGTTGCCGGAGGCATCATTTCCAAGCTTCCACCTTCGTGGAACAATTTTGCTACTTCCCTGAAACACAAGAGACAGAAGTTTTCCGTTGCGGATCTCATTGGTACTCTTGATGTTGAAGAGAAGGCGAGAGCAAAGGACACACGTGCTCGAGTTGCTGAGGGAGCTTCTAGTGCCCACATGGTACAAAAGAAGAACTTCCAGCCCAACAAGTTCAAAAACAACAAGAACAATACTCAGGGCAAATGCAAGTTTGATACAAAGAACAAGCCATCACATTCTACCAACTTCAAGAAGAATTCTCATAAGAAGGGGAAGGGACTTTGCCATGTCTGCGGTGATCCTAATCACTGGGCTCCGAAGTGTCCTGACCGCTTTGAGGAGCGCGAACATGAGAAGAGCGGCAAGTCCGCTAATGTTGTCGTCGGTGATACTGATATGAAGGAATCAGGGTACGGTATTTTTCCTACCATCCTTTCAGTATTTCAATCCCCTGATTGGTTAATTGACACCGGTGCCAATGTACATGTTTGTGCTGACGCCTCCATGTTTTCTTCTTACCAGGCCACAGGGACTTCTCCCGTGCTGATGGGGAACGGGTCACATGCCATCGTTCGAGGTGTTGGTATGGTCGATCTGAAGTTCACTTCGGGGAAGACCGTGCGTCTGAAGAACGTTCATCATGTGCCATCCATCAATAAAAATCTCGTTAGCGGTTCCCGTTTATGTCGAGATGGTTTTAAGTTGGTTTTTGAATCCAATAAAGTTGTAATTTCTAAGTATGGACAATTTGTTGGAAAAGGCTATGAGAACGGAGGCTTGTTCCGCCTGTCTTTGTCAGATATTTGCACTAAAGTTATTAGTAATGTTTGCCACAATAATGAGTCTGATATTTGGCATTCATGACTTTGTGACATTAACTTTGGTTGCATGACGCGGCTAGCCAATATGAATTTAATTCCAAAAATCTCTACTGTCAAAGGCTCTAAGTGCCAAGTATGTGTGCAAGCTAAGCAACCTCGCAAGTCCCTTAAGACTGCAGAGGCAAGAGACTTGGCGCCACTAGAGCTTATACATTCTGATCTTTGTGAGATGAATGGCGTGTTCACAAAAGGTGGAAAGAGATATTTCATGACGTTAATTTATGACTCCACTAGATATTGTTATGTGTATCTTCTGAAATCAAAAGATGAGGCTTTAACTTTCTTCAAAAACTATAAAGCTGAGGCAGAGAACCAACTTGATCGAAAAATTAAACGGCTTAAGTCCGATCGTGGTGGAGAGTACTTTTCCAATAAATTTGATCTGTTTTGTGCGGAACATGGTATAATCCATGATTGGACGCCTCCCTACTCACCTCAGTCAAATGGGATAGCCGAAAGAAAGAACCGAACTCTAACTGATATGGTTAACACCATGTTAGACACATCGGGTCTTTCCAAGGAATGATGGGGGGAGGCGCTAATGACTGCGTGTCATGTCCTAAACCGAGTTCCCACAAGGCATAAGACCATGACTCCATTTGAGGAATGGGAAAGGAAAATATTGAAACTCTCTTACCTACGTACTTGGGGTTGTTTGGCGAAAGTCAATATACCAATTCCCAAGAAGCGCAAGCTTGGACCAAAAACCGTGGATTGTGTTCTTCTGGGCTATGCTTTTCATAGCGTTGGCTATAGATTTTTTGATAATAAAATCGGAGGTATCCGACATGCATGTTGGTACGATTATGGAGTCGAATGATGCGACTTTCTCTGAGGACATATTTCCTATGAAGGATATGTCGAGTTCATCAAACCAGGAGATACCTACTCCATCTAGTGAGGAATTCGCTGTAATTCCTGAACCCCCCATTGCGATGGAACACGTTGAGAATCCTATGAGGGTGACAATGGAACTCCTGTGAGGAGTAAGAGACAGAGGACTGCAAAGTCCTTTGGTGATGATTTCATTGTGTACCTTGTGGATGACACACCCAGGACTATTTCAGAAGCCTGTGCATCTCCTGATGCTGACTACTGGAAGGAAGTTGTTCGTAGCGAGATGGATTCCATCTTAGCTAACAGAACCCGGGAGATCACTGACCGTCCTTATGGGTGCAAACCTGTAGGATGTAAGTGGGTGTTCAAGAAGAGAAGCTTAGACCTGATGGTATGATTGAAAAGTACAAGGCACGTCTTGTGGCTAAGGGTTATACCCAGAAAGAAGGTGAAGACTTCTTTGATACTTACTCACCCGTGGCTAGACTGACCACAATTCGGGTGCTACTATCACTGGCTGCCTCACATGGTCTTCTCGTTCATCAAATGGACGTTAAGACGGCTTTCCTCAATGGAGAGTTGAAGGAGGAAATTTACATGGATCAGCCAGATGGTTTTGTAGTACCTGGTCAGGAAGGAAAGGTGTGCAAGTTATTAAAGTCTTTATATGGCCTTAAACAAGCTCCTAAGGTGTGGCATGAGAAGTTTGAAAGAACGTTAACTGCTGCCGGCTTTGTAGTAAATGATGGTGACAAGTGTGTGTACTATCGCCATGGTGGGGGCGAAGGAGTTATTATTTGTCTGTATGTCGACGACATATTGATCTTTGGAACCAAACTTGATTTAATCAAGGAGGTTAAGGATTTCTTATCTCGCTGTTTTGAGATGAAGGATCTAGGAGTAGCTGATGTTATCTTAAACATCAAGCTGTTGAGAGATGAGAATGGTGGGATCACACTGCTTCAGTCTCACTATGTGGAAAAGGTCTTGAGTCGTTTTGGGTATAGCGACTGCATGCCTTCTCCAACTCCATATGATGCTAGTGTGTTGCTTCGAAAGAATCGACGGATTGCTAGAGATCAACTGAGGTATTCTCAGATTATTGGCTCGCTTATGTATTTGGCGAGTGCCACGAGGCCTGACATCTCGTTTGCTGTGAGCAAGCTAAGTCGGTTTGTGTCAAAACCGGGAGATGATCATTGGCATGCGCTTGAGAGAGTTATGCGCTATTTGAAAGGCACCGCGAGCTATGGGATTCACTACACCGGGTATCCAAGGGTACTGGAGGGTTATAGTGACTCAAACTGGATATCTTATGCTGATGAGATTAAGGCCACAAGCGGTTATGTTTTTACACTTGGTGGTGGCGCTGTTTCTTGGAAGTCTTGCAAGCAGACCATCTTAACAAGGTCAACTATGGAAGCAGAACTCACAACATTAGACACTGCCACTGTTGAAGCAGAGTGGCTTCGTGAGCTCTTGATGGACTTACCTATGGTTGAAAAACCAATACCCCCTATCCTGATGAACTGTGATAATCAAACTGTGATCATCAAGATAAACAGTTCTAAGAACAATATGAAGTCCTCAAGGCATGTGAAGAGGAGACTAAAATTTGTTAGAAAATTGAGGAACTCCGGAGTTATTACGTTGGATTATATCCAAACGTCGAAAAATTTGGCAGATCCCTTCACAAAGGGTCTATCACGCAATGTGATAGATAATGCATCGATGGAGATCGGTCTGAGACCCACCGCATGAGTTGTCCATAGTGGTAACCAACTCTATGTGATCGGAGATCCCTTGAAGTAGAAGTGGGAGACAAGCTGTTGGTCAGCTGGGAGGAGAGTATCCCTATATTAATTATCCCACTCCGTGAACATGCAATACTCTCCTGATCTGCATGGCAGGTTGATACTTATCTTAATGTGTTTCAAGTGGCTTTTTCGGGTAAGCAGAGATGTTGTCCTGCAGAACGTCTTCTGAGGAACACACATATATGAATTTGACTGTTAACGTCGCAGTCTGTGAGAATTGGGTGTTCTCCAATAAATTCATGAAAAGGCCCTGGAGTACGACATATAAGCTCCACCCGTGGGGAAGCCTTGCGGCAGCCTAGTATCGATCAAGAATTTGTGTGAAACTAGTCTCGCAGAAAACTTGTAGTTCAAGGCATAGTCCACTATTCAAGTTGTGATCTAGTGTAGCATAAATCTCTAAGTGGAAGTTCAACTTCACAGTCTCCACTAAGCACCAGTATATAAACAATCTTTTGAAACCAAATGGTGAGATATGCCAATGTGACTTTGTGGGGGATTGTTGGAATTTGCTAGTGGGTTTTGGCCTAAAGCCCAACTAAAATTCTGAAATTCTCTTGGCCCATTCATGCACACATGTGAGTGGAGTGAGTGAGGCTAAAGTTTTGTCCCACCTCATAAGTTGAGAGAGAGTTGCACCTCTTTATAAGGTGAGCTCTTCTACCACTTGCATGAGCATGAGAAGAGGAGATCTACACGCGCGCTCCTCTTCCTCGCTCGCCTCGTCACGACGCGCCGCGAGTTGCGGGATTGAGCCGAGCTGAGGACAGATCTATGCACGTTGTCTATATTTTTGTTGCTCGGGAAAAATTAATGAGTCATTAATTAATAATTAACGGGCGCGTTAATTACTAAACCGTTTCCGATTCTTTTGGATCATGACGATTCGGGCGTGGGGTTTACTCCCACGACCTACCCGGCCCGCACTATATAGTCAGGCAGACGTCTACCCTAGCCGCCGCCGCTTCGTATGGTTTCTCACCACCGTTCCAGATCATTGCACTGCCAAGCAAGTCTTCTCCATCCCTCCTTTCGGCGTGCACCGGGAGAAGGGACAGCAGGCCTCCGGAACCCCGCCTCTCGTGATCCTGTACGGGAGAGGGGCGATCAGGTTTTTGGGGAGCGCACTCGCGCGACTGCTGGCAGCGACGACTTCACGAACGACGACTTCTTCCCCGACCTCGGCAACCTCATCCTCGACGACATGGGCGACAACGTCAACGCTGGCGGTGCTGCTCCCGCTGCATCGTATGTGATTCTATCCTTCCTGTTCGAGATCATGGTAGAATTCATGTTTCTAGTATATGCCCTAGATGTGATATGTTCATCCACTATGCTAGTTCGCATGATTAGTTCAATCTCTGCTACTGTAGTCATGATTTATCTTTTGTTTATTCGGATTAAATCTCATAGTAATTTGCTCATATTTCCAACAGCATGTTCATTGCCAGGGAGACGTGTCTGAACGCGACAGGGGATGGCTATCTACCGCATTCACATCGGCTGCCCATCCATCCTCCTGCCGACATTAAACAGACATGGTGGCCGACAAACCCACCTGGCACCCGCATTCAAACACTAGCCGCTTGGCCTGGCCGGTGCTCGATATATACCTTCTCATGCCCGGCACGATCCGCACTGCTCCATGTCCGCTCCCGATCCTCCTCACTGCACTAGCTCTGCTATGATCGCGAGCTCCAAAGCGATGTGGAATAGCCTCATGATGGAGCAAAAGCACGAGCTAACCGCCCTTGCAGCCGGCTGGCAGGGCCACCATGCACGGCGGATAAAATTCGGCATGCCAGCGAGCTCGCCGGAGGTCTCCAACGATGACCCAATAATGGAGGACACCTCCAACGATGAGCTGGCACCCCTGCCCACATCGATTCCATGTTGGCTTCACCATGGAGTAGGCACAAGCGCACTTCGACGCTGTAAATGTGTGGTGAGCACTTTTGTAAATTTAAGTACCTTAATTTTTGGAATATATGTATTTTATTTCTAACATATAAACAAAAGTAAAATATGAAAAAAGAAAAAGAAAAAGAAAAAATAATGAACCAAACGAATAAGGAATGAAGGTTACCTAAAAAAAGTATAAGGAACGAATGAAGGTAACTAAAATAGAAAAGGTGGCGTACCATACTGGGAAAGAGGTGAGATGTAGCTAAGCTCGGGGACTGGGAAAGAGATTGGGGACTAGAAGGGACAAGAGTTTGGACCAGAGAACAAAATACGTCCATAGGTCTTCAATGACTAGGACTCTCAGGTGCTAAAAGGCCTAGAAAACAGTTGCGTGAATTGCAAGCAAATTTAAATGAACTTCTCGAGGGGTCCATTGGCGATGAGAGATTACATTGAAACAGGGGAGCAACTAGTCCGTGTATCCTTTGGATGAGCTCCAACGTCATCGTGTGTCGCTCGCCGGATGCTTCCCCAACCAAGACAATTTTTGGGGGGTTTTCTCTGTGTTTTTTCTTGGTTTTCAGATTTGTTATGCTTTTTTATTGTTCCGGTTCTTTTCATTCCCATGTGGGAAGAACAACACAGGAGTGCTTCAGCACATGTTAATAATGTTCCGGAGCCAGATTAGTGCACCTAGGAGCACACATGTTAGTGCAGTTCTAAAACCAAAGTTTAGTGCAATTTGGAGCACGGGCTAGTACAATTTGGGAGCATAGGTTAGTATATTTGTGCTTCACCCATGCGGGAAGACATGTTAGTTCACTTGGGAGCATATGTCGGTACATTTTGGGAGTACATGCTAATGCTAGTTCACATTGGGAGCAAAAATTCCACCCGGAAAAAAGTTGGTTGGAAGCTGTCAACATGAGATCTAGTGTTGAAGATCTCGATGCGAATAATGCAATGGGGAAACCGATTTATAGTTTAGACGAACAGTGCACGAGATATTTCATTCTCAAAAAACAAATCTGCGAAAAAAGCACACACATCCAACAACATATCCCTTACATGTGGGTGAAAAACCCACAAAACTCTCTAGTGGCGACAAGTGATGCGCATGCATTATGCCACTTGTCACCATCAGAGGTGTTCTAGGATAACCTTTGCAAAGAGTACCCTTAATTAGTGGGTTTTTTGAAGCATGGGAGTAACATTCCCTAGAGGTCACTTACGGAGACGTAGTGGGCCGGTGTGTGACACACGCACGTCAGTGAAGTGGAGCCCGAGGGGCCAGTTGTGCAAAGAGAAGAGCGCATAGGTGATTTTTCTTCTTGACTTTTTTCTTTGGTTTTTGTCTCTGTTTTTTTTTTTTTTGCATGTTGTGTATTTACACCTGTGCCGCACGACTCATCGTACATATCCTTCAAGAACATGTACACCGCAACGCATTACAGTTGTGGTCTATGGTGCAACATAGTTTCGCTCCCCGGTGCAAAGTAGATGTGATGCGTAGCGCGTGGAAGTTCATGTGGTGTTGGAGGTGTGCTATACAAGCGAAACACCATGCATTGGGAGCACAACCTACACTACCATACGGATTACAAGTATACCACACGGATGAGTACAAGTTTACTAGAATGAGTACAAGTTGTATAAAAAATGTTTGTCAAAACCTATCATTGTGCAATCTAGATTGGAACATCCTGACGCGAGGGGCAAAGAGGGGAAGATGATTCGTCATTTGGACTGATTCGTGAGATATATCTTTTTGGAAAAATGGATCTAGCCAAAAGGAAAAGCGCACATAGAGGAATGACCGGTGATGACAGGTGACACACATGCGTTGTGCCACTTGTCGTGATTAGAGGATTGTATAAGTAACCTTCGCAATAGGTATCCGTCTAATGATTTGGGGATTTGATTAGTGATGCAAAATCTAACTTACCCTACCATGTGTTCGAGCACATGCCTGCTTTCCCTTGGACTTCCTTGACCCTAAACAAACATAACACCAAAGAACACTAGTGGCGTCACTCATGTTTTTTATAAATTATATTTGCAACGTAACGCTGCGGATACTAGCAAACACACACCATCGACAGAACACTAGCTCTTACAAGGCTGACCATCTTACGATTTTACCCTGGTTGCTCCCCCCTGCTTTTTCAAGTGTTTCTTTCTGTTGGTTCTGTTTTCTTTTTATTTAATATTTATTCTTTTTCCTTATTTTAAATGGTTGAACATCTTTTCAAATACAGAATCTGCAAATATATTGTCAATTCTTTGAATACTGTTTGTACCTGCTAACATTATTCAAATTCGTGGATATTTTTAAATCCGCTGATATTTTTTGAATTGGCAAACAACAGAAAACAAAGTCACAAGCATTTTTGGAATCCACTAATATTTTTAAAATTCACGAACATTCTTTTTTGAATTTCCAAATATTTTTGAAGTTTTTCATAATTTTCTGAATTTTCAAGCTTCTTTTCAATTTCCTAAATCTTTCCAACTTACAATTTATTGATTTCAAAGAATTTCCAAATCAGTAAACGTTTTTTAATAAAATAGTAACAATTTTAGAATTCACAAGCATTTTTTAAAATTCATTACCATTTCCCCAAAAATAATTGCACATAGTACATATGCATGTGCATGTGTATGAACGCCTGCATCTGCACTATGTTTAAAAATATATTTTTTGAATTCGTGAACATTTTGTAACTTCACGAACATTTGTTTAATTCTTGAACATGTTTTGAATTCATGAAACACACACAAATATTTAAATAAAATATTAAGCATTTTTAAATAGCAAGAATATATAAGAAAATATATTAAATTTCTTAAAATAGCGACAGTCTCTGGCTTTTGGTGGCAAAACCCGATTATAAACCTGAGCCTTTTGTTTAGCACTTAAAACCCGGAGCTATTGCAAGTCTGCTGCCCCGACGCCCAGTTTGGCCCGGCCCTTGATCGAGGTTCACTGTTTCCTCTTTTTTGTTTCTGTTTCCGTTTATTTTTTCTTTTCTTTTTTCTGTTTTCAGTTTTATTTTTATTTTTCTGTTTTACTTTTACTTTTTCTATTTATTTTTTGTTTAATCATTTTATTACTTTTTTGTTTTTTCTTTGTTTTATTTTTATATGCTTTTGGTATTATACAAAAGTTCTATGTGTATTACAAAAATGTTGTTCATATATTTAAGAATATGTTCATGGTATATTATAAAATATTTAACCATGCATTATAAAATGGTCAACGTATATTAAGAATAAATTTAATAAAATACTACAAATGTTCAGTAGGTATTTGATATTTCTTCAGCATATATTACACAAAATGTTCAATATGTATTCGCGAATTATTCAACGTACATTACAAAACATGTTCAACGTACATTACAAAATATTTAATGTGTCTTTGAAGATTGTTCGCCGTATATATTCATATTTTCAGAAAAAATGAAATAAAAACCAAGCAATACCCGACGCTACAGTGAACTGGGTGCTACGGTACCCGTTGCTGCAGTGTTGATTGTATACTTCGAAGTAATGAAATAAAAGAAAATATTTGGGGGCATAGTGTGTCGGCCCAAGCGCACTGGCTTCAGCGAAGCTTTGCTCCTTTTGACGCACACGCCCGGCATACGCGTTTGCTAGATATCCTGTGCGGTACTCGCATGACCATTCTATTCCGCACATATTAGCCAGCCCATTCTAGAAAAGTTCTAGAACCTTTCCTGAGCTGATTTCTGTGTCTCTTTCTAGTGGGTTTCTTCATGTTCTCATTGTGATTTTTATTTATTCTTTCTCATGTCAAAATTTTCCTTTTTCCTTTTATTTTTTCCAATCTTACTTTTCTTTCATTTTCTAAGTTTGGGAACATTTTCTGACTCCACGGAGATTTTCTAAAGTCACAAATAAATTTTGAAACCACGAACGTTTTATTGAAAATTGTAACCATTTCTGGTATTCATGAATAATTTTTGAAATTCATTCAAGTTTATAAAATTTGCTGATATTTTTCAAATTTTGTAATATTATTTCAAATTCAAGTACAATTCTATATTGATTTTTTAAACTAAGAACATTATTTTTAAAATGGATCATTTTTCAGCTTTTCTTACATTTTTTGAATTATGAAAATTATTGAAATTCGTGGGCATTTTATGAATTCACAAACTTTTTTGAATTTAAATTTTGGGAACATTTCGGAAATTCGTAGTTTATTTTGGAAATTTTGAAGAAATTCCATTATCAAGATTTTTTCATTGATTCATTTTTTTATACTTTTTTGTTTGGTTTCATTTTCTCGCTTTTTTCAGTGTTTTCATTATTGTATAGGCGGAGGCCCAGTTCTGTCAATCACCCAGCAGCAGAAGCAAGTGTGACCTTACGCCCACAGTTTAAAACACTGACCCGGCAAACGAACAGGTAGGGTGTCGGTTTAGGTTTTTACTAGTCAGGCCGCCGGTTTATCGGTTCATTTGCGAAAAAAATGAAATGTTTAATGTTGTTTTCTAAAAAAATTGATCTTACATCAAATGAATACACATCATATTGTATGTAAACCATTAATAAATCACAAAGTGGTATTAGCCTAGTTGGTTATTGGGCCTTTAACATGCCTTGCCTCAAGACTAGGTGTTCAATTCCTTGTTGATGCAACTCTTTTTGAATATTTTTTTGGTTTTTTACTAAAAGACCGGTACACCGTAACAATCCAAACAAGGCGTAGTTTTTCCGGTCGGACCATCGGTCCGGTCCGGTTTTTAGAACTATGCATGTGCCCCCGCTTTAGTCCGGTCCAAACTGTGCTGGTGGCTGGACGCGTGGTCGCTCCTCGACGCATAGCCAATAGCCGGGAATCCTAAAAAAAAAACGACAGCAAGGAGCACCTATTTAGTGACTGGGGTGCTGAAAATCGAGCAATCGCGTAGGGTGAGCGAGTTCAGCGTCGGTACTTGGACTGGTACAACTCTCGCTTGCTCGCATTTTTCTCTTTCCAATGCTCGTTCGCTCGTGTTTACATTTCTTTCACACACGTTGTGAACTTCCTTAGCAGTTTGTCCTTTTTCTTCCTTTTCTTTCGGTTTTCCTGTCTTCCCCTATTTATATCTAAATCAAACCAAATCTTATCAAATCTCAACTGAATCAAGAACTTTCCTTGCATTCCATTATACATACTCAAATTAAATCAAAATCTTTCTAAAATCTAGAATAAGGTGAGTGTAAAGGTATACTTATGTCGGACATGATTAATGTCGAACTATTAAAATATGTATGTATGTCTCCGTTGCAACACACGACAATTAGTTAGTACAATAGCAATATCTGTTGACGCATTAGTTGGTGTTTTTTCCATACGTGAGATAATCAATGATCTTGCCTCTGGTTCACAAAGTGTATCCAGTTAATTCTTCAATAGTGGTTAATACACGGTAAGATCCCCCGCAAAAAGATAAAACAACACGGTAAGATCGTTTCCTGGACCCTGGTTGCTTCGGCCTTTCAACGAGAACAAGCAGTATACATACTTTCTCCTCATGCATACGCATCGATGAGGGTTGTACATTCACAGAACCATGGAGGCGTGGACTATAGAGAGGAAAAGGGTAAAAAAAAACCATATAAATCCAGTTCACGCATGTCATCTATAGACGGGCGCCCCAAATCCGTCTCATACGCCCGCGCGGGCCGTCCGGTCACTGACCGGTCACGAAATTTTAACCCAGACGGTTGCCTCAAACGGGTCTCAAACGCCCGGCCTAACTGGCACCCTTCGTACCCAGCCAAAATATGGGACTGATATGGGGGCGCCCTGGCGGGTCTGTCACGTCGAACTCAGCCCACGCTGGCCCACCCGAACCCATATATATTCCTCCCCATCCGCTCGTCGAACCAAACTCTAATCACTTCACTCCACTCCCCTCCGCCACCCAAGCTTCTATCCGGCGATCTCCGGCCGTCTCCGGCATGGCGAGCAGTGGACCTGACTCTGATCAGTCTGGATCCGTTGACTGGGGTGTCATCCCGTGCGGGTTGGAGGAGGCAATGGACGTCCGCATTGCACTCCGCGGCTCCCCGGAGGACGGCGCCCGGCCTACGGCAGGATCTGTCCGGCGCGACTCCATAGCGTCGGCTCAACGGGCGCTCGGATCCTCTGGGGCTAGATCATCGTGGTCCCGGCAGTCGGAAAATCTCTCCTTCCCCATCACTGGTCGGGCGGACTATGAGTCCCATCGGGACTGCTCTGCCCGCATTGTGAAGAAGCAGCAGCGGAGGAACACGCGCGCCCTCGCTCGAGAGCAGAATCGGACGATCCGTGTCATGGCCGGACTGCCACCAAAGGAGGAGGAGGAGGACAACGACGGTGAGGACAGCTCCGGCGAAGGGCAGATCCGGCTCGATCCCTACTGCGTCTTCGACCGGTACTTCCGCGAGAAGGACGACAAGGGCGCCGGGAAGGGCAGGGGCAGCCGTGGATGATCTTCTCTATCATAGCCAAACATGCCAAATTTTAGTAGTCCGATGGCATGTTCGTAGCATCTAGATGATGTAGCATCGTTTACGTAGTTGCATGAGTTTGTATGAATTTGAGATATGTTAACTGACGTGTCCAGTTATGAGAATGGAAATTTGAGGCCGGTCAGTGTCCACGATCACGGGTGTTTGAGGGATCGAATTTGCAAAGTCTGACTGTAGATGCTCTTAGGGATAGCTAACATCAGTTCACGCGTTGGTGTCACTGCTTTGGTCAGTGACCTAATAGTGGCTATAGCAACCGTCTGGTAATAAAATGTACGGTGCATTTCAAAAATAAAAAATACGACATGAAGTGGCAGTAGTATTTGTTTTCTGACAGGCTTGTTAGTTAGTCCTAACACTCAGTATCACAGGCTAACAGTCCCCTGCCTCCAAGGGATCTATAAGCACAAGACGTTGAAGGTTGGTAAGCAATCATCATGCAGTGCGTTTTAATCCCTCTGTTTCTAAATATTTTGTTTTTAAAGGTTTTAAATGGACTACCACATATGAATGTATATAAACATATTTTAAAGTATAGATTTACTCATTTTACTTCATATGTAGTCATTTGTTAAAATCGTTAGAAAAACAAATATTTAGAAACAGAGAGAATAATTATTAGCGAGGAAGAAACACTTATGTCTCTACATGTATGCGTGGACGTGACTTGATGAGAGGCGGGGAAACTAATATATACGCATACATGACTGCGTTGCGTACGTGGTATGATGGATGCTGTGAGTATTCTACAGGCATGTACATACACAACAAACATTTGTAAAGCCTAAAGGCCCAGACGTGTACGTATAACCCACCTAACATAGTCGCAGAGAAAGCCGGTTCATGATCAGTTGGTGCGTGGTTCGTCCAGTGCATGTCCTAATCGTGCCACAGTATGTGTAGATAGATAATTTGCAATACGATGTATTGATTTGGGGTGCTGGTGCACGCATATATAATACAATGGTAGGCCTCTACCTCAACTATACAAGACTAGGAGGTGAGCCACAACTCCAATACACGTGCAGTACAAAATACATACTCAACACCCCCCCCCCCCCCCCCCCCCGGCAGTCGAAGCGTCGTAGGAGACACAGAGACTGGACCGAAACTCCTCGAAGACGGGAGTAGGCAATCCCTTAGTCATCACATCAGCAAACTGTTGCGTCGTCGGCACGTGGACAACCCGAACACGTCCAAGGGCAACCTGCTCGCGCACGAAGTGAATATCGAGCTCAATATGCTTCGTCCGTCGATGGTGCACCGGGTTGGCGGAGAGGTAGACCGCGCTGACGTTATCGCAGTAGACAAGAGTGGCCTTGTGAACATCACAAAGCAACTCCTGGAGCAGCTGACGTATCCAAGAGCATTCGGCCACGGCATTAGCCACGGCGCGATACTCTGCCTTGGCGCTGGAGCGGGAGACCGTGGGTTGCCGCTTCGATGACTAGAAGATCAACGAGGGCCCAAGGTAGAAGCAGTAGCCAGACGTAGAGCGTCGCGTGTCGGGGCAGCCAGCCCAGTCGGCATCCGAGTAGGCCGCGAGGTCGGTGGAGGTGGAGGCCGTCAGGGTGAGTCCCAAGGACATGGTGCCGCGTATGTAACGGAGAATACGCTTCACCAGAGTCCAGTGAGAGTCACGCGGGGCGTGCATATGGAGGCACACCTGCTGAACAGCGTACTGCAGGTCGGGATGAGTCAGCGTCAAGTACTGTAAAGCATCGACGATAGAGCGATAAAACGCGCCATCGGACACGAGAGACCCCTCCAGAGCAGAAACCTTCGCCTTCGTGTCGACGGTGGTGGGCGCCGGCTTGCAGTTAAGCATACCAGCACGCTCAAGGAGCTCGTGGGCGTACTTCTGCTGATGCAGAAAGAAACAGTCAGCCCGGCGGATCACCTCGATGCCGAGAAAGTAGTGCAGGGGCCCCAAGTCCTTGAGGGCGAACTCATCATGAAGACGAGCAGTCAGCCGCTGAAGGAGATCGAGGGCGGATGCCGTGAGGATGATGTCGTCGACGTAGAGCAGCAGATATGCAGTGTCAGCTCCCTGATGATACACAAAGAGTGAGGCATCGGAGCGAGTGGACCGAAAGCCCAGAGACTGCAGGAAGGCTGTGATACGCTGGTACCAAGCCCGAGGCGCCTGCTTCAACCCGTAAAGAGAGCGGAGCAAGCACACGAAGTCAGGGTGCTCGGCGTCGACGAAACCAGTGGGCTGCTCACAGAACACCTGCTCGGCGAGATGACCGTGCAAGAAGGCATTGGAAACGTCCAACTGATGCACAAGCCAGGCGCGCGAGACGGCCAGCTGAAGGACGGCGCGGATCGTGCCCGGTTTCACAACCAGGGCGAAGGTGTCGGTGAAGTCCACGCCCGCGCGCTGCCGAAAACCGCAAACCACCCATCGAGCCTTGTAGCGCTCGAGAGAACCGTCCGGGCGAGTCTGTGGCGAAACACCCACTTGCCAGAGATGATGTTGGCACGGAGGGGTCGCGGAACAAGCTGCCACGTGCGGTTGCGCTGTAGGGCATCGAACTCCTCCTGCATCGCAGCCAGCCAATGGGGATCCCGAAAGGCGGCACGAGCGAAGGTGTGGATGGGTGATGGCGTCGATGTCGAGGCAGCGCATGCATACTCGTCGGAGGAGTAGCGCGTGCTCGGCCGATGCACTCCTACACGGGCACGGGTGACCGGGCCGGCGAGGGCGGCGGGTGCCGCGGCAGCGGGGGCCACGGCCACAACGGGGGCGCCCGCGGCGGCGGGGGCCCTGGCGTCAGGGGCGGGGCCCGCGGTGTCAGAGACGGGGGCCGCGGCGTCAGGAGCTGTGACGACGCCAACCGAGCCAGCCGTGGAGGAGGCGACGGGCGAGGTCGAGGTCGAGCCCGTCGCAGGAGTGGCGGCGCCGGCCGGGGTGGCGGGTGGAGTGCCCACTGGCTCGACCTCGTGCGAGGGAGCCGGGGATCCGGGGGCCCGGTCGGACTCAACCTCGGGTGAGGGAGTCGAGAACCCGGGAGGGGGCGGCAGAAGGCGCCGGGCCGGGGGGGCCGCTGGGGGGTGCCGCCGCGCATCGCACCAGGTAGGGGGCGGCGCGGGGGCCGGAGCCGAAGGAGCCGCGGCCGGAGGAACCTGAAAAAAAAGGGAATACCGTCTCGACGAAGTACACGTGCCTCGAGGTGTACACCGATGAGTGACAGGATCATAGCACTGGTAACCTTTGGTGTTGGGAGGGTAGCCAAGGAAGATGCATGGGACGGAGCGGGGTGCAAGCTTGTGTGGCGTGGTGGACGCTGTGCTAGGATAACAGAGACACCCAAATATGCGAAGGCCATCATAGGACGGTGGTGTACCGAAAAGAAGGTGGTGAGGGGTGTAGTTCCACCGGGAACGACACGGACGAATGTTGACTAAGAGAGGGGCGGTGGCGAGAGCATCAGGCCAGAACCGAGCGGGTACGTTAGCGTGAAAGAGCAACGTGCGAACGCAGTAATTAAGAGTGCGGAGAATGCGCTCGGCGCGGCCGTTCTGCTGTGAAGTGTAGGGGCAAGTCAGACGGAAGGTGGTGCCGTGAGAGGCGAGAAGTGAGCGAAGAGCGATGTTGTCAAACTCTTTTCCGTTATCAGTTTGGAGGGCAAATATGGGGCGACCAAACTGAGTGGTGACGTAGGAATAAAAGGCGGTGAGTGTGGCTAAAGCATCGGATTTACGACGAAGAGGAAAAGTCCACACATAATGAGAATAATCGTCTAAAATCACCAAATAGTATAGATAGCCCGTGTTACTCGCAACAGGAGACGTCCAAACATCACTATGAATCAACTGAAACAGAAAAGTGGAAACTGAAGTAGACGCACTAAAGAGAAGACGCACGTGCTTGCCCAAACGACAAGCCTCACAAGTATGCTCATCGAGCTTATTACATGAGAAAGAAAAACTCCTAAGGATCTGACGCAGAACGGCGGGGTTGGGGTGGCCCAAGCGAGCATGCCAAAGGTCGACACCAGCGAAGAGAGCGACGGGTGTGGAAGTGGAGGCGCCGGCGTGCACGGGATAAAGCTCGTCAGGGCTATCACATCGGTGAAGCACCATCCGGGTACGGGCGTCCTTCACAGAAAAACCAACACCGTCAAATTCAACAGTAAGAGGATTCTCACGAGGAAGACGACGAACAGAGACTAAGCTAGTGACTAAGTCAGGTGAGACAAGAACATTAGACATAGTGATAGGTGTGGAACTGGAAGGAAAACTAGTACTACCGACATGGGTGATAGGTAAAGAGGAACCGTTGCCAACGGTGATGCGAGTGGGAGTGTGAACGGGAGTGGAGGAGGAAAGGTTACCGGGATGAGCTGTCATGTGCGCAGTAGCACCCGAGTCCATGTACCAGTCGCCTCCACCGCCATAGTTGCTCGGCGACGGCGCCGAGTGTAGGGCGGCCAGGAGGGCAGGGTCCCACGGTGCAGGGGCCGGCGGCGGCAGCTGACCTCCATAGGGCGGCGCCTGGGCGGGCGCGCCGTAACCACCGAGGGATGGCGGCGCGAGCGGGGCACCGTAGGGCTGGTAGGGGGCGGTGACGAACGCCTGGTGGCCCGCTGGACGGGGGCCAAGGAGACCCGGTGCAGGAGCCCGCGGGACGGGCATGTGATAGGCGTGGACGACGCCCGTCCACGGGTTCTGCCCGGCGGCCCACGGTGGAGGCGGCTGCTGGAAGTGGGGCGCCCCCCTGCGCCCTGCGCCTGCTGCTGCTGGCGGCGGCCCCCGCCACCCCGCCAGTTGCGCCGGCCCCCGCCACCTTGCGGCTGCTGGGGAGGCGCAGGGGGCGCGGGCGGAGCGGGCGGCAGCGGGTAGTAGCCGGCGGGTGCTGGCGGCGCGGACGGGCGGGGGCGACCGGAGGAGCAGGGCCGCTGCGGGTGGTACCGGCGGCGAGAGCGGTGTGCTGGACCCACTGCTTCAGCTTCGTCATCCGGCGCTCCTCAAGTTTGAGGTACGCGACGACGCGCTGGAAGGTGGGTTGCGGCAGCAGGGTGAGGTTGGTCGCCGCGTTGCCGAAGTGCTCATTAAGTCCGGCAGTGAGGGTGCTCAGCATGAGGTCGTCAGAGACCTTAGCGCCGATGTCGCGAAGCTCGTCGGCGAGCATCTTGAGCCTCATGCAGTACTCGTCGATGGTGGAGTTGTCCTGGTGATAGCCAAAGAACTCCTGCTGCAAGAAAACAAGGCGCTGGAGTTTGTTGTCGGTGAAGAGCGTGTTGATCTTGCCCCACACGGTGCAGGCGTCGTCGTCCTCGGCGACGATCGTGTGGAAGATGTCCTTCGAGACCGTCTGGTAGAACCAACGAATGATCGTGGCCTCGATGGCGGACCACTCCGGGTCGCCGCGCATGTACGCGCTGTCCATGGAACCGTCAATATGCTCGGTGAGATAGTACTCGCGGAAGACGAGGTTGAAGTAGGTCTTCCACGCGTAGTACGACGTGCTGGAGCTGTCGAGACGGACGTGGACCCGGGCCTCAATATTGAGGTCACGGATGACGGCGGCGGAGGGCTCGGGACCAGCGAACGGGTTGGACGAGTGGATGATGGAGGAGCCGGAGGAGGAGGGCCACGACATGGCGGCGGCGTGCGGGGTAGCTGCTAGAGTTAGGGTTGGGAGAGGAGGAAGTAGCAGCGACGGGTCAGCGGGAGATGGCGCGGCGGCTGGCGAAGCGGCGGCGCGATGGAAAAAGGCAGAGCGGCTGGCGAAGCGGCGGCTGGCGCGATGGAAAAAAAGGCAGAGCAGCACGCGATGGAAAAAAAAGGTAAAGTTGGCTAGCTACTGGTCAACGCGGTCAAGGCTACAGCTAGCTAGCACGAGGCGTGCGGCTGGTCGAGCGGAGAAGCGGCACGAGGCGCGCGGGGTGCGGAAGTGAGGATGGGGCGCGGCGGCGGCGCAGGGAGGCGCGGCGGCGGCGGCGTACAACCCTAGGGTTAGATCGGAGAGGATGATACCATATAGACAGATAATTTGCAATACGATGTATTGATTTGGTGTGCTGGTGCACGCATATATAATACAAGGGAAGGCCTCTACCTCAACTATACAAGACTAGGAGGTGGGCCACAACTCCAATACACGTGCAGTACAAAATACATACTCAACAGTATGGATACCGCATCTCGAGAATACAACTAAAGCAAAGCACAACATATATAGTTGTGGTTTGATTTGGAAGGACTCATCATTCTTCTTTAAGTTGTGCACCGTCCGTTCGGTCGTATGGCTACCTCCGAGTACGGTACGAATACCGCAGCCTGTTTCCGTTGGGGCCGGTCGTCTACTCCGTCGAGCCATTTTTATTGAGGGCAGCTGAGCCTGGCTTGTATCGAGACAAGGCGGAAGATGTTCGGATCTCTGGGGTGCGTGAGAAAGTCAAGACCAACGCTACTCGCTTTGCATTTGTTAAACGACGACGTTCCGAGCGGTCGTCGTAGTCGTCGTTGTTTGTGCTTGTTTCTTAATTAACTGGCCTTCACTGACCCGATCGTTCGTTGGCTTCTAACCACCGCGTAGGAGTCGAGAGAAATCTCTCCATGCATTTGTAATCATGCATGGCAATCTTATCAAGCAATCTAGCTGGTTTTCTTGCCGTGTGTGTGGTTTGATGGTTCATACACGGGAGAATATCATACACAAACCAACACACGGTGTCTTTTTGTTCTTTAATCTCTTACATGTAGCGCTGTGTGCCCGGCTCTTTCAGAGATGGTACATGCATCAAGTTCTACCACTGGTGGTTACAGCTTAATTACCTACTTAGGGTGAGTAGGTACTTCTGAAAATGTATAGCTAATAAGCGTAGTACATTATCTTCAGGGAATATTTGTATTCCCTCCGATTCATATTAACTATCAACAAAATCAGTGGCAATTAATTTGAATCAGAGGGCTTATTATTTTTAAGTCGCGGCAAATATATACTACACTGCAGTTCTCGCTCACAAAGGTTTAAAACTACAATGCACCTCTCCTCTTTAGGAAAAAAATGGTTAATGTCACTGCTTGTGACGGGCGAACTAATGCAAAACGCCATCCAGCATGTATGACGTACTCCCTCCGTTTCAAATTACTCGTCGTGGTTTTAGTTCAAAAACCACGACGAGTAATTTGGAACGGAGAGAGTACAACGACACGTCCTCTCTGAAAGAAACAGTGAAGCAATCATATGCATGAAGTGCAAACTATATTTTTCCTGGCGAAATTTGTTTTACTAGCTAATTAAACCACCTGTTATTTATTTAGTCGCGAACGTATGACACGTTTCTATTACAAACAAACTTCGCACAAGAAGACAAAGAACGAACAACCAGCGTACACGCGTTCTTGAATTTGACGTACGTATGAGTCCGTGGATAACTAAGACTAATCTCGAGGACATGAGTTCGTGTTGTCACAACAACGATGCTGCAACAGCCAGGGGTTGGTCGAATTGACATTCATTTTGACCGGCGTTTCATCATACAACTCATGGGTGGTAGGAGAGAGCAAGTATAAATTAGAACCTTCATAAGTCCCGAACGTTCGGAATTTAAGTATGCTAATCCGAACTTTTTTCATGGCAACTTTAGTTAAAGCGATGTTGACAAATATGGCAATTTTCTAACAAAAAATCAAAATGAAATGAAGTTGCCATGTGTTAACAACTAAAATTGCCACCTCGCAGCAACTAAAGTTGCCATCAAAAAAGTTCGGGATGACATGCTTAAATTCCGAACGTTCGAGATCTATTCCGATAAATTAAGTCTTCCATAGGTGTCCCTCGCTTCTCTTTAGGATGTATAGTTAGGTTTCCTTTTTTCTAAGGAAACATTATATTTTTTCTCTCCAAAAAAAGGAAACATTATATTTTTCTCGCAAAAAGGAAACATTATGTTTTTACATCTTATTTGCTTAACTATTGCCCAAGTCAACAAGTCAGGTTGCAATATGGCCAGGATTGTCACCCCTAGTCACTGCGGCCAGAGCTTTCCCTACACGTCTTTTGCCTCAGTGGAGGCTAGAGCCACAAGGACAGAGTAAACCTTGGTGAAGTATTTTTACTTCATTAAGTTTTGGTCGTTTCGAGCTGATCCCTTAAATTTAGCGTAGTAAAACTTACAATTGTTGGCTGATGCATCTTGTCTAACACTTGGTATGTGTCTCCGCAGACGATGCCAGCCCTAGCGAGGAACCTTCGATGGTGATACAAATCACTTCAAACAAGTAGTAAGAAAAACGAACGGCAAAGACGACGACAACAAGCAGAAGATCCTAGTCCTGGTGGTTACGGTTGCCCAAGGTGGATGCGCTCCGCATGGGCGAGCGACCCATGGATGGGGTTGTGGCGCAGCTCTTGCCGGCGAGCGGGGCAGCTTCGCACTCTGGCACGTACCGACACGACGAGGAGGAGGCGCGGGAGGTCGTGGCACGCGCGACAGTGACAGGTGCCCCGTCCTCGAAGCCGAAGTCCTCCACGTAGCTGATGGTGCGGATCACCCGCATTCCGGCGAACGGTCGCAGCCCACCCCGCCCCTAGACGCCCTCGACGAGAAGCCGCACCCCATGGCACCCTGTGTCACTGTTCCTTATCCAGCATGAGGAGCTGGTCGCGGGACACGGCAACGACGGCCCGAGGCGGAGCTGGTCGTGGCGCAGACCCGAGGTAGACGCGACGGAGGGTAATAACTTCGACGATGTCGCAGGCAAGCACCACGCCCGCATATACCTCATTACCTCCACACGAACATGGCGCTTATCTCATCTCCACCAATGCCGCTTAATGTCCCCGGCGATGCCCGACACTACCGGAATCACACCCTATGCCGACGGCCCTCGCCGTCGGCATAGCCCTGATTCCCCGTCGGGACAGGCCTATGCCGACGGCCCCCGTCGGCATAGGGTCGTCGGCAACATATCCGTCGGCGTAGCCCGGGAGGCCGTCGGCATAGAAATGCCGCCGGCATAGGAGCTATCCCGACGGTGTCCGTACATCTATGCCGACGGCCCTGGCCCCTGGCCGTCGGCAACGTTCCCGCCTAACGGCGGCTGCCGTCAAGTGCTGACCAACGGCTGCTCGCCACGTGGCGCATCTATGCCGTCGGCTTAGTTTGAAACTACGCCGACGGCTAGACCGTCGGCATAGTTATGCCACGTGGCGAGCAGGCGTTACTCTTGGGGCAGGGCTATGCCGACGGCCTAGCCGTCGGCGTAGTTTCAAACTACGCCGACGGCATAGCCCTGCCACGTGTCAGCCGCTGGGCACTCCTGGGGCAGGGTTATGCCGACGGCCAGGCATAGCCCTGCCCCAGGAGTGCCCAGTTGCTGACACGTGGCAGCTATGCCGACGACCTAGCTGTCGGTTTAGTTTAAAACTATGCCGACGGCTAGGCCGTCAGCATAGCTGCCACGTGTTAGCAACTGGGTGCTCGCGCCAGCTCTATGCCGACGGCCTAGCCATCAGCATAGTTTGCATTTGATTTTTTTCTTTTTTCTGTTTGTTTTCAGATCAATTCAATTCAAACATACAACAGATATCAGCAGATATATATATGATGGAAATAGACATACAGAACACATGTAAGTATCATCCGGCACTGTCACAACAAGATATGCATAAGCATCATCACAATCAACATAAAAATAAGCATATAAAGAAGCACACAAGTCATCTAAAGGATCATCAAAGACCGCAAGTTTATCATCATCACCACACACAAGTCATCTAAAGAAACATAAGCATAAGCACACAAGTAACCGAAAAGGCTTAAGCGCCAGGACGTCGAGCACCGCGGAGGTCGTCACCCCCAAGACCGTCGAAGCCCAGGTCGTCACTGCTAGCGGCAGCGCTACCGCCAAGACCGCCTCCACCTCCGCCTCCACCTCCGTGGATCGGAGTGGTCGGGCTCCGTGACTCGGGAGTGCTGCGAAGACCACCGCCAACGGTTGATCCACCGGTTCCCTGGATGTTGAAAAGACATATTAACAGGATATATGACTGTGTTGAAAGGCATGATATGCTTTGGGTGAATAGATTGGGGACTAGCATGCCGCCAAATCTTGCGTAGGCGGCCTCTCACAAGTCTGGAAGTGTTGTGGCGGTTGCAAACGCCTGGCACGCGTCTCCGGGGTGTGCCTCCCCTCACGGACGGCGCCGCCGTCGGCACCTGGAGGGGGGAAACGGACGCGTGGGTCTACACAGATGTGATCTTGCTGTGGCTTTGGCCCGGATGTTGCTCCAAAGTGTTTCTATGGGCTGACCTAACACAACCGGGTGGAGAGTTCCACTGGTCAAAGCCCGTCCGTGCAAAGTCAAAGGGCTAGATCCCGTGGTCATACGCTACAGGGTAGGCGGGACGGGGCCCCTGGGGGGTAGAAATGCCACCGAAGCGTCGCACCGAGCCCTCATACATGCCGTATGGTGTGGTGGCATGTCCGAAGAGGCGGCACGCGTCTCTGGGGTGTGGCCCCCCTCATGGACGGTGATGACACAGTAGTAGACGTTCTGTGGTAACGATGCGGCGTGAATATTATTAAATACTCGGAGCGCGATAAAATCATGAGTTTTTTACACGACGTGGGCACATGTGCTATAGGACTGATGGTAATTTTTCATAATTTTTGGTAACGGAGAAGTATCTGAACACTTCCCTCTACGCGGATTGCTCTTCGCGTGTCTACGACTGTGGCCCGCGGCCTCCGGGGGCTAGCATGCCGCCAAATCTTGCGTAGGCGGCCTCTCACAACTCTGAAAGTGTTGTGGCGGTTGCAAACGCCCGGCACGCGTCTCCGGGGTGTGCCCCCCCTCACGGACGGCGCCGCCGCCGGCACCTGGAGTGGGGAAACGAACGCGTCAGGTCTACAGGGATGGGATCTTACTGTGGCTTTGGCCCGGATGTTACTCCAAAGCGTTCCTATGGGCTGACCTAACACAACCGGGTGGAGAGTTCCAGTGGTCAAAGCCCGTCCGTGCACAGTCAAAGGGCTAGATCCCGTGGTCAAACGCTACAGGGTTAGGCGGGACGGGGGCCCTGGGGGGTAGCAATGCCACCGGAGCGTCGTACCGGGCCCTCATACATGCCGTACGGTGTGGTGGCATGTCCGAAGAGGCGGCACGCGTCTCCGGGGTGTGGCCCCCCTCACGGATGGCGATGACACAGTAGTAGACACTCTGCGGTAACGATGCGGCGTGAATATTATTAAATACTCGGAGCGCGATAAAATCATGAGATTTTTACACGACGTGGGCACATGTGCTATAGGACTGATGGTAATTTTTCATAATTTTTGGTGATGGAGAAGTATCTGAACACTTCCCTCTACGCGGATTGCTCTTCGCGTGTCTACGCTTGTGGTCGGCGGCCTCCGGGAGCCGCGTGCCGGGTGCCTATGCCTGCCACCATGCTTCCACAACCGTAGGAGGGCCCACCACAACACCTGGCGGCATTGCTACCCCCCCAGGTACCCCGTCCCGTCTAACCCTGACATAGACGACCGCCGGGTCTAGCCCTTTGACTTTCGCCGGACGGGGTTTGACCGGTGGACCTTTTGACCTGGTTGTCATAGCCCAGCCCATAGCTACACCCCCAACACCGTCCCGGCCCAACCCACCCCAATATTCCCCGTGCCGGCCCGATGTGGCTGTTTCCCCCCTACGGGACACGACGGCAGCGACACCCGTGAGGGGGGGGCACACCCCGTAGCCGCGTGCCGGGTTCCTGCGCCTGCCACCATGCTTCGACAACCGTACGAGGGCCCACCACAACACCTGGCGGCATTGCTACCCCCAGGTACCCCGTCCCGTCTAACCCTGACACAGACGACCGCCGGGTCTAGCTCTTTGACTTTCGCCGGACGGAGTTTGACCGGTGGACCTTTTCACCTGGTTGTCATAGCCCAGCCATAGCTACAGCCCCCAACACAGTCCCGACACAACCCACCCCAAGATTCCCTCCGCGTCGGCCCGACGTGGCCGTTTCCCCCCTCCGGGACACGGCGGTAGCAACGCCCGTGAGGGGGGGCACACCCCGGAGCCGCATGCCGGGTGCCAGTGCCTGCCACCACGTTTCCACAACCGTAGGAGGGCCCACCGCAACACCTGGCGGCATTGCTACCCCCCACAGGCACCCCGTCCCGTCTAACCTCTCCGTGACACGACGGAAGCAAGGCCCGTGTGGGGGGCAATCGATATATGTTTTCTGTACATTTAAGGCACACTTAAGTTAATGAAATTAGTTTTGGAAAAAAAATAAAAAGAGAAAATACATAAAATATTAAAATATTATTAGAAATCTATGCCTACGGCAAAGCCGTCGGCATAGCTACGGCCACGGAACGGTAGAGCCCTGGATCGATGACGTGGCGTAGGGCGGGGATCGATGACGTGGCAAGATCCATGGGCCAGGCCTACATAGATATGCCACCCCACAGGACCGGCGAGCGACGCGGATCGATGCTTTCGGCATAGCTATGCCGACGGCCACTGTTAGTCCGTTGGCGTAGCCTGACGCCGTCAAACGGCCGTCGCCGCCCGGGTAGACGGACCCACGTGATATGCCGACGGCCTGCCGTACACATATTTCTTGCGACGCCGACGGCTGATCTATGCCGACGGGTGCCGTCGGCATAGATTGATATATGCCGACGGCCTTTCTACGCCGACGGCTTTAGCTGGGCCGTCGAGATATGCCCATCTATGCCGACGGGGGCCGTCGGCATCGCAAGTTTTTCTGGTAGTGCGAGGTCACCGCCGTCGACAAGGGTGCTTCACGCAAGACACCCGCCTGCCACAAGGGGGGCTTCGCATGAAGAATTTTTTTACAACACGCGGTCGAGACAGAGTATTTGCAGGCGCCCGCTAGGCAGAGCGGTAATTTTTTTACTCCACTATGTAGTAAATTTTACTCCTCTAATAGCATTTTAGGGGAGCTAGAGATGCTCTTACTAATTCTAAACACTGATCAACAGACTGAATATTTTGAAGCGTCGACCTACCAACAGACGCAACCTGGTTAAAAATCAGTTCTAGACCGCGATTCCCGCGCCCATAAAAGCATCAATGCTCCCATGCCAAAACCTCGTTCAATTCTCTCTCTCTCTCTCTCTCTCTCTCTCTCTCTCTCTCTCTCTCTCTCTCTCCTCGTTCCCACCATTTCCATCGCCTCGCACACCCAGCAGGCACCAAACCCACGCGCCGGCGGGATGGCGTCGTCCGCATCCGCGGCGGCTCGGCTGCAGGAGCTAGCGCCCGGGCCGGGTGCGGTGATCTCGGCAGCCGAAGCCGCCGCCCTCGCCGAGTGCTGCGCGGGCCTCCTCGGCTGCGGAGACGCCGGGGCAGCGTGCTCGGCGCTCGACACGCTGTGCGCCGCTGGAGGGGACGCGATGCGGCGCCACGTCGACGAGCTCACTCCGCTGGTCGTCGGGAGGCTCGGGGACGGCGACGCGGCCGTGCGGGAGGCCGCCAGGAGGTTCCTCGTGCTGCTCATGGAGGTATTGGCCTATCGGAGTTCTGATTTCGATTCCTTCTCCTCCAGGGTTTAGCGCTTGTCGCCGTGGAATTGCACGATTATTATCTGGGCATTTCGCGTCAGTAGTAGTTGTGTTTCAGGCTTTCAGCTAATTTAAAAGAAGCACACATGGATGTGGGGGGCATATGTAGTATATTTTACTAGCTCGAGTACTTAATTAATTAACATATCTCCAATCAAAGGTCTGGGCTAAATGCCTGCATAACTGGAAACTTAAAACAATACTTATCCAATTTATCCCAATTTTATAGAGAGCTGTCTGTTGTACCTCCGAGACTAAATGCGGAGTCGGGAGTGATATCACTTATTATAATAACATGAAAACGAAAAACTCAACTAGTTTGCTTGTGATGTTGCAGATGAAGGAGATGAATGCAAGGTCAGAAAATATACAAACAGCTCCTAGCATGCCAGATGTCCACCGCAGTAGTTGTACAACAACCGAAGCTGAATCTTCTGGTACCAATCAAGTAAAGAAAAGTTCGAAACAAAAGATCAGCACAAGAGACATGTCACTTCTATCAGGTATGGACTTTACTTCCCGGGTCTGTCTATGGCATATCTAGATGTGGCATAGTTATTGCACATCTAAGTGACTCAATCAAGCATGAAAAAAGGAAAAAAAAAATACCAGCACGAATCTTCGTGTAAAATCAATGACATAGGACTAAGATGTGCAATACTCAGGGCACATCTAGATGTGCTTTAGCAAAAATGTTACTTCTCATTAAGCACCCAAATAATTTATCCACAATTGTAGTTCATATATCTAGTAGGATTACTCTATTTTTATCAAACAAGAACCTTTCATATCAAACCCATTAAAAAAACTAAAACAGGCTTATTTTGTTAAACATTACACTATGTAATTAACCATTTCCGTAATAATTTAAACTACATAATTCAATACCATCGAGGTTGACAACAAAAATTGTCATGACATCATATTTGAATCAGAGACTGTTTCCAAAGATATGCCTTAGTTTATAAAGTATGTTACGGAATAATCTACAATAAAGTTTAATGTTAAGGCCGGTTGACCATCTGTCTATTCATACCGGTTGACCATTGTATGATACTTACTGGCCAATACTCATAGATCAGTTTTCGCAGCGGGTCAACCTCATTAGTATACTACTACAACAAATAATTAACATCCAACTAACTGGCAGTATCAGTAGCAAGCTAAGAGCGCAATGTTGGTATATTGAAAATTTTAAGGCCAAGAATATGGTGTTTGATGACTTATTGTTCGTTAATAATGAATGTCTTTCCTCTTCTACTAGGCTTTGTTTACAATACTTTTAGTATTACATTATCTATTTCTGATTATTGGTATTTGATCTATCCACCGTACTCTATGCAGGGGAAGAAGATATTACAAGGAAATCAGTTGAACCTATAAAAGTATTCTCTGAAAAAGATCTGATAAAGGAAATAGGAAAAGTAATGTCTACTTTACAACCAGATAATGAGTGGTCAATCCGGATAACTGCGATGCAAAGAGTGGAAGGCATAGTTCGTGGAGGTGTCAATTCCTTCTTATTTATGTTGGCTTCACTATGCACAATACAGTTAACTTTGTCAAGTAAGTCAGATATTCTGAGGCCTTCTTTTTTCTTCTATTACAGGTGCCGCGGATTATTCAGCCTTCCCCACGCTTCTAAAGCAACTCGTGGCTCCTCTTATAACCCAGCTTCTGGACAGGAGATCTAGTGTTGTAAAGCAGGTTTGGCTATTTCTGTTTCACGTCTGTAGTAGTGAGACTTGCTTCACTATGATGTTGAAGTGAATGCTGCAAGTATGTATTTTGTGTAATCAAACATAGTTGCGACAAAAGTAGCAACTAATAGTAAAGTAGTGTGACCCAAAAGGATATATTTTGTGTAATCATCTATGCGTCTCTGCCCCTAATGAACTCACCACATTTTGGACCATTTGTTTGCACACCAACTGAAGCATGGCTTTCTACTTATTTTTTATATTTCTAGGCATGCCATTTGCTAATTTTCCTATCAAAGGAGCTACTACGCGACTTCGAACCATGTGCTGAATTGCTTATTCCGGTATGTTGTTGATTTCCTTTAATTTGTGCATCCTATGTCTATGACTATCTGGTTGTATATGAAGAGACCACTTTGACATCTGATATCTGTAGGCCCTTCTTAAGAATGTCGTGATCACTGTTCTTGTAATTGCCGAGTCAGCTGATAACTGTATAAAAGAGGTACATATACAAGTGCTTTTTTTGGACATTTTATTGTAATAATGTGCTTGATGTACAATGTTGGCTGTACAGATGCTACGAAACTGCAAAGTAGCTCGCATTCTACCAAGAGTTATTGAATTCGCAAAAAATGACAGAAGCGCAGTTCTTCGTGCCAGGTAATAGAAAGGCACCAAGGCGGGTGATATACATTGATCTTTGGATGAATGCTTAAGAATGTGTTCCTGTTGTAGGTGTTGTGAGTATGCAATACTGATGCTAGAGTATTGGGTTGATACTCCCGAACTACAGAGATCAGCTAATCTGTATGAAGAACTCATAAAGTGTTGCATAGGAGATGCAACTAGTGAGGTATTTCTTTTTCTTTTTTGAAGTGTGTGAAAATGGATATTTAAATTTCTTTCTTGTCTTTGCCTTTTTTTATTGATTCCGGCAATGTATCTAGGACAAGTTTGTCATTCGGCTACAAGCAAATCTCTTGCCAACAAATTTTGGTTATCTAGTTGGATAATTTTTTGAGTTAGTTACCCTAAGTATCATCAGTTCTGAAGCAATTGCCCTGAGTATTATTATTTTTTGTTTCCTCCCCTAACCCTAGTCGGCTAGCGCGAACTCTCTCCTTCAGGCTTCACTGGCGAGCCTGTGGATTTGCCTCCCTCTACCTACTGCCCCGGCGGCCGGTGGCGCGGAGGTGGATCCCGATGCCTCCGCTTCGGTTAGTAGTTTAGGTTAGAGTTTTTTAGTCCCAGGCACGACACTTGGGTGGATGGGGCGCTTCATTTTTGAGTTTGTCTTCCGGGCTCCGATCTTCCTTGAGTTCGTCCGTCTAGAGATAGTCGACGGAGCTCCAATGTAGATTCCTGTCATCTCCTTGGGTCGGTGAGGTTGGGGTTTCTTGTCATGTGATGAGATTTGATGTCATATGCTTTAGATCTATGTAAGGGTTCAACCGCGAACTGCGACTTTAGGGCATTGGTTTTTAGGGGCATTTGCACGAAGACTTTCCGGTTGTCATCGACAAAAGGTCAAGCAGGCTCCAGTAGGGAGCGGCGACAGCGGCGAGTCACTGGCTTGTTTTGGCGCCAATATTGATCGTTCGGTGGTTACGAAATCTCTAGAATTTTTTTATTATGTTTGAGATGCTTTATACTTTCAGTGACTCTTATAATAGATCTGATCATTTTCGCAAACAAAAAAAAAGTTTTGATATTATGTGTAGAAAACGTGCACTTGCTGAAATGGAAACAAGGAAAAAAGAAACCTAAATGTATAGATAAGCCCCACAAACCAGACAAATCACCCTCCGAAGCTGGTTTTGCCCAGGTGGCACACTGACCAGATTTGACTTACATAGCCACCTCACTCCGGGACCCACATGTTAGTGTAATACTCCCACGAGTCGACCATCTCTCCGCTCTCCCGGCCAAGGCATGACCTCGCCGTCGAGCTTCGCCTGGGCGCACTTCCCGCGCTGCAGCGTCACATCGACCCCTCCCTCTACGACGAGGGCGGCGATGCGCTCGCGCCGGAGCCGCTGGAGGCCGTGCACCAGTGACGCCACCGTGGGCCGCAAGGACTCCATTGAGCTCTGGTGCAGCCAATTCGACGGCCACCGATCGTGGATGCGTTGATGGGCGCACCGCAGGGCAGGTGGAGCCTGGGAAGGCGTCCCGCTCTGGATGGTCTTCGTCGTCGGCGCCGCGGTCGATGGCCTCGACCGCGGCTCCTTATGTGGACATGGTACGCCGTTTTCGCCTCCTATCGCTCCTCCTGCGAGATCTCGGCATATTAACAGATTATAAGGCAACACTACGGCCTCGTGGTCGTCTCTGGCTGCTGTGACCACCAACTCCTTGGTCGAGAGCCAGCCTCTTTTTGGGCGCATGCAAAGTGTTCGACAGAATGACCAGCCCAGTGGGGACTTCTCCGTCTCGCCGCTTAGGCAAAACTGTCACGAGAAACCGCTAAACTGGCCTCTTCAGGGGTGATTTAATTTGTGATAGTTGAGGGGATTAAGATACTGAATTTTTACTTTTCAAATAATATTCTGAAACATGGTTCTGAATCTCTTTCAGAAAAGATGGTTTACATTCATCAGTACAGTTCTTTTAACCTTTCTGGAATGGTTCCTATATTTCGCCTAGGACTTCTATTTTACAACATGGCATTGCACTCTCACCTGTGTTCTTTTTGTGGATGCCCTTTTCGAAACTATTCTGCGTGGTCACATGGTTCTAGGTTTTAAGCAACTTTCTTTATTTGAAGGTTCGATCGGGTGCTAGGGTATGCTACAGGATATTCTCCAGAATTTGGCCTGAACGTTCTCATCTGCTCTTCTCATCATTTGAACCATCCAGGCAGAAAGTATATATATCCTCAAATTTATCTTGCATATTTGCCTATTTGGTCATACAGTTTTTGACTCTATGATATTAAATTCTGTAGATGATAATTGATGATGATGCTGAGACACATCAAAAGCAGTTGTCACCAATAGAAGGAATTAGGCTCGGGCAACCTCAATCTGTTCCTTGCATTCCAACTGCAATGGACAAAGTTGTCATGGTCGATCCTCTGACATCACTTTCTTCTGGAGACCTGCAATCAGCACTGATGAAAATATCTCTTCAGCATTCTCATATGACCCCTCAAATTCCAGCAGAAGATAGTAAAGATGGTTTAGCTATTGGAAGTTCATTTGAGGATATGAGCACATTAGAAGAAGAAAGAATTCCAGTTCCAGACCCTGATGAACGCGTTTCAGGTATATGTCAGCGAAAAATACCTTGCTATTTCTTCTTTTTCTCGGTTTGGACCACTCTGCTTTATTGGCCAACTTGTTGAATTCAGACCAAAATGCAGGTATCAGTTCATCATCCCGTGATTTTCCTTCTGCCACTCCATTTGAACCAACTCCAGACATTTTATTGTCAGAAGCAACTGTCATAGCAACTTTCCAAGACAAGGCCGAGTGCAGGCCGGAGGTTGAACATATAACTTCTTGTCAAGTTCAAGCATCACGGGATCCTTCTGAGATGTTGAGGCGCACTCCTCCTGCTAGTTCAGAAGAGTCAGAAAACTTGCTAAACCAAAGGCCCACTAAATCAAGCTCTAATGGAATATCAGGTGGAAGATTAAGGTCCCAACAAGAAGAGAGGCCCTGTGTCAGAACTCCTCGTAAGAGTGTAGTTTCGAAGCAGTCACCGAATAACCACACTCCTAATTTCCGGCGACCTCTCCTGAGTAAGCTGATGACAAACTGGTTCTATGCCAGTACAAGAGGTGATTTAGATGGTAAACAGCTCATTATTGGTGAAACGGCCAATAGCATGGATGTGCCCTCATCTCTCACTGGGGCACTTTCTTTAGGCCTTAACCCCAAGTCAGATTGGATGATGAGGGTATATGCATTCAATTTCTTGCGCCAACACTTGCAAGAGCGAGGACCGAAAGGCATTCAGGAGGTTGCACAAAATTTTGAGAAGGTTATGAGGCTTGTTAGTCAGTATTTGGATGATCCACACCATAAAGTGGCACATGCTGCTCTCTCATCACTTGCTGAGATCATGCCGGTTTTCAAGAAGCCTTTTGAACATTATCTGGACAAGATGTTGCCCCATGTTTTCTCTCGATTAAATGATCCAAAGGAGTCAACCAAGCAGCAATGCTTATCAGTTTTGAATCTTGCAGGTGAAAATTACTCCATTGATTCTCTCTTACCTGCTCTGCTTCGTTCGTTGGACGAGCAAAAATCCCCCAAGTCAAAGCTTGCAATTCTTGACTTTGCAAAGGCCTCTTTTGTGAAATGCACAGTTAGTTCTGACATCTATCCTGGTAGCAGTTTTCTCAAGCCGTGGCTTGGGAAGCTAACTCTTCTGTTTAAGGATAGAAACAAGAAGCTAAAAGAGGCTGCGGTGGTTGGTTTATCTTCAGTGTATTGTCATTATGATCCGGAAACCATGTTAAGCTTTATAGTTACCTTGTCAATGGAAGAACAGAAGCAACTTACGCGGGCAATAAAGCAGTTAATCCCTATGATAGGGAGCGACCTGGAAGACTTCTTGCAGCAAAGGAGACATAAACACAAAGTGCCGTCTTTTGATCGCTTTGCTGCTACAGATCCTCATCCCAGAAGTTATGTTGGAAGGCAACATAAATCCCACCAGCATGACGCATATCAATCTAGTGATGTCAGAGGTGATCAAGTATTTAGCTCCGCATTCCAATATCTCCCAAACACTCACTTGGAGGTCTTTGGGCGTCATACCGCGAAGGTTCAATCTGAATTGGGTGGTGAATCTTATGGTCACAGAGCTGAAATGATGGGTAAAAAGTATAGTCCTAGAAGGCGAAGCAAGGATATGATGATGAATAGTAGTCAGAGTCATGAGCCAAGCATTTCCAAGATGCATCATCAGGTTTGTAACTATTTATTGACCTGTTTGGTGTTATTTCTTATCATTATTTTTAAGTTTCTTTCCATTTTGACATAGGGATTAACATGTATTTCCGTTTAGGTTGATCTATTTGTATCACCTTATTTATTTATTTTATCTTAGTAAGGGGTATTCCAGTCCTAGGTTTGTTGGTTCTGATGTCACCTCATACTTATTCCTTTCTCAGAATTTGCATCATATGTCCTCTCTCCTTGAGATGCTTGATGACCCAATTGAATCCACTAGAGAGCTTGCACTTTCTCTATTGGCTGGAATTCTCGAAAAGAAAGTAAGATTTTATTTTTTTTGGTGGGAATATAATTATTTCTAAACTACCAATAGTGAGTATTTGTGCCATTGATGGGCCTTCCATGAAAATGACCTCTGCTATGGTCATATATTCCAGGAAAAGGCACTGGAGAATTGTATCGAGACTCTTGTAGTTAAATTGTTGCATGCAACCAAAGATTCTGCCTTAAAGGTACTACTACACTGGGGCACTCTTCTAGGATTTGCATTGTCTCAACCATAAAGTTGCTCACTCAGGCCTTTTGTGTCATTTTCATTGCAGGTAGTAAATCTGGCGCATATCTGTCTGACAACCGTGGTCACTCAATTTGATCCACTGGGATGCCTTCGGGTAAGATTCTTTCATATTATGTTTTCGGTTTTACGAATACTCTTAGGAATTTAATTCATATAGATGAATTGGAGAACTTGTTGCTGTTCCTTTTTCTTTTTTCCTTTTTCACGGTCGTTGGAATCTTATCTCTTTTTTAGGGGTCTTATCTTGCTCATTTTAAATACACAGGCAATTGCTTCTCAGTTGGTCTCTCATGATGAGAAAATCCTTATTGTCAGCATCAACAGTTTGAGCAAGGTAAATCCCTCCCAGGTCATACAGTTGATGTACTTACTATGTAATAGTGTGTGTGGTCACGTGGTCTGATCTCGGTGCTGGCATAATTTTTTATTTTTATTTTGGATAATGAGGAGTACATCTCCCAGCCTCTGAAAGTCTGAATGTTAGGATGCACACATGCACACAGCCAAGTGTTAGCATCAATAGCTGTAGCGTTTTACCCTAGCAGATTACATTGTGGTTAATCTCGTGTTTAATATAGCCCATTTCACTAGCACCAGCATATATATTTATATTTTTGACTTGTTACTACTTTTTCCTAACTGCGAACTTTTGCCTTCCTCTCTGGTTTTGCAGCTTGTGATGCGGCTGTCACACGACGACCTGATGGCTCATTTGTCGACATTTCTACCCGTGCTTTTGGACACCTTCGAAAACCACAGCCCGTATGTTCGCAAGGTTCGTTCATTCCCACTTACTTTTGTAGATTGTGTTTAGATCATCTTCTATTTTCTGGCAAACACAGCATGTTTTTGCTGAATCATATCAATCTTGAATAAACTTGTGCTGCATATATTATTGCAGGCTATTTTGCTGTGTCTGGTGGACACGTACCTGAAGCTGGGGCCGGCGGTGGCGCCGCACCTGGAGCGGCTGGGTGGCGCACAGCTGCTGCAGCTCGTCGTGGCCACGTCGGCGAGCAGACTGTCCAGGGCGAACATCTGATGGTTCAAGGCATGATGGAAGGCGTGTACGTGCAGCTACATCTCTTGTGATTCACTCAATGTAAACATCAATAATAAGTACAGTGCTGCCTCAACGGTTTCAGAAAAAGAAACCAACGGAAAAAGCTGACCTGTTCCTTCCCAGGTCGCTCTCACTTGCTCAACCCCCTGTTTCTGGCAGCCAGGGAGCAGAGCAACTCTGTTTCGCTCTTCATAACGAAACCAAAAAGAGGCCACTTGGGTCATAGGTTTTTTTCCTTTGAGGAAAGGGCTAACCCAGCAATTTTCGCTTCTCTTGATTGTACAGCCCATACTGTGTAGAAACAAGCCCAACAACACTCACCGGTGTAGATCATTCACTTGCTAAGAGAGCTTTCTGCTGTTGATCCTCTTCTAGATGCAACTTTCTATGCAGCAAAGCCTCTGCCTCTCTGGATGTAAGCCTTGGAGGCCATCTCTTTCCCCAAGGGGAAATTACTGTCTGTACATTGCCTTGGTAGCTAAATCATACTCCCTCCGTCCCAAAATTCTTGTCTTAGATTTGTCTAGATACGGATGTATCTAATACCAAAACGTGACTTGATACATCCGTATTTAGACAAATGTAAGACAAGAATTTTGAGACGGAGGGAGTACAAGTTAGCCCTCCTTGAGGGCTCATGTTTGCCCCAAAAAAAAAACTCACCAGTGTGAGTCAGTCATACAGTTAACTTCCCCTTCCATTCATTCAAAAAAAAAACTTCCCCTTCCATTTCTCAAAAACTTAAATCAATTGTTTCTCGAAAAACAAAAGTTCTTTCCTTTTATTTTCTGTTTTGGTCTTGCCGCTTGAGATTTGATCGACTGTAACAGGAGCGACCTGATGACTCATTTGTCGTCATTTCTACCTGTGGTCTTGGACGCCTTCGGAAATCTTAAGTAGTCCATATGCTCGCAAGGTTTCATTCCTTCTCACTTACTTTCGTAGATTCTGTTTAAGACTAACCGATCATCTTCCATTTTCCTGTCAACACAACTACTCCCTCCGTTCGGAATTACTTGTCTCGGAAATGGATGTATCTAGAATTAAAATATGTCTAGATACATCCATTTCTGCGACAAGTAATTCCAAACGGAGGGAGTACTTCTGTTTGATCTCCACGGAGTTGCTGAATCCCAAAAGCAATAGCTCATAGAAGCTTAAAATCTGGCAAAGATATCTGTCCCAGTTCTGTCTTGCAACCGTCCAGGACTTGCAAAGCATGAACCATATATAAACATCCAAACATTGTGCTATAATTCAAAAGCAGTCTGAAACTCAAGAACCTGTTCTGAACCTCACGTGTTCACGGCAAGTTCAGTAGTGGGTGACGCCCCCTGGTTGCTCTATGTTGGCTACGATTGGCATGTGAACATTTTTTTCTTTTTTGCAAGAGCATGAAAAATAGCTGGGATTGATGTTGAGCATCTCCCAGTAGCACAACTCGACATGTCCATGAAATCATTCAATGGCGTTTCAATGATACAGACACTTGGGTGATCCACCAGATACCAAAGCCCTGTCTGTCCGTCCACCCTTAGCATCTCACCTCGGACCGTTGGCTGTACTGTACTGTGTTAGGAATGGGCAACTACCTTTACTGAGGGTCAAAGGCCAATGCATATACATGTGTGGTAAAGTGCAGGAAACCCCTTATACAATAGGGATAAACCAGAAAGAGACTATACACATCTAACATACTGCACCCCATGCCTGCATCCCCAACTCCTGAACTGGCCCTGCTTCTTCTTCTGTAGAACACCTCTGAACTCTGAAGCACGCCACTCACTCGCCCAGCACACACATATGAAATACTCCTTCTCGGAGATCCTCGTACATGTATAGGTGGGGCGGTGCAGGGTACTGATCTAGAGAGGGTACTCTACCTGACGGACCTTGTTTTTTTTTTTCTCTTTTCACTGTGAAGAAAGGAGGTGAGTTAGATTAGCGTTGGCTTTGGTGTCAGGTTGGTAAACGGCAGCAGCAGAGCACGGGAATGGCTGGCTGTTGCGATGTTTCTCATGCTATCACTCACTCAATTCCATCAGAACTGGAACCACTGCCAAGTGCCGAATAGATGCAGTGGTGGATAGGATAAGATACTTCCCGCTGAATAATTTTTCCTACTGTACATGTACATCCCAAATCTCACACTCCGTTTACATCTCTGAGATTGAAACCAGGTGCTCACGCTATTGTAGAAAGTTCAGAATTATGTACATAGGATTGACAAAACTCTCAAACCTGACTGTCTCAACTTAAACTGAATGAATAGTCCATCAAATTAAATTGGTACACACAAAGTGCATGAGTACATACACAACAGCGACAACTTAATTGATTCTTAAAAATAGTAATCAAATAAAAAAATACTGGATACAAGATTCACTCTGAAAACCAAATAGTACCATGCAGCAAAGCAACAAACACCACTTCTTCTTGGACACCTTTGTTTTTGAGCTTCCACACGTGTGTTCCCGTCTGAAAGGAGAAAGGAGAACGTGCATCACCGCAGCATTACAATCATGCGCTTGCCTTCAATCGAAGATACCCTGAATAGATGAAGGGAGAACGTGTCACATCTGGGCGTAAGATGAAAGGTTGCCTACATAAAGTGTTGTAAGAAATTGTTGGTTATGATTAAATACCTCTTGCATTGGTACTCGGTAGTCAAATGTCCTGATATAACAGTTCCTGACAGCTAGCTCTATTCCTCGTCACTGTAGTTCTCTTCCTCGTCGGAGTTATAATATCTATCATCCGTTCGGTCGTAGATAGATAACATGGGATGATTGGGATGGCCATTTGCCTCCTTCCTTATAGCAGCAGCTGCAGCAGACTTGATTTCGAAAGATGTGTCAGCATCATTGCAAAGAGTAACTATGGCATCTCTGAGAAATGGGAGGTGGCCAAGACCCAAGTAGAACCCATACTCTTCTGCCACTGAAGCAAACAGCGGCAGCGCAAGCTTCTCCAGCTTTGGCATTGCCCCTTCTTCAAACGTCAAGTAAATTGCACTTGCACAATGGGTTGCACGAATAAGACAGAATTCCTTCAAACACGGGAAGCCAACGCCTTGTAAGGCAAGCCTTTCTTTTTGGACAGTGCTGAACGCTAGACTCAGGCAGAGTAAGGCAGACATCTCTCCAAGTATCCGCAAATCCTCCTCTGTTGCTTCAATCAAATTAATATCTAGGTATGTAAGACTGGCAAGGGCTGGAACAATCCACTTTGGCAGTTTTGGTAAATAGTAGTCACCGCCCATTATAAATATTTGGAGGTTATATGGCAGAGGGGACCAGGAATCTAAGAACCTGAAGGGTGTTGAATTAGAAGAGCATATCCATAAAGACTGAAGTTTGCATGTGCCAAGATTGCATATCGAGGAGAGCAACATCTCTTCATGCCTCTTGTATTCCTGAGATCCTCCACCGTCCAACTGTAGATGGAGTTCTTTCAAACTGGTCAGATTCCCTAGTTCCTCAACTGCACATAATGAACTCTTGATAATATTAAAGCCCGAGATCACCTCTAAATTTCTCATATTTCCAATCCCATTTGGTATCTTTGTTCCACCTTTACGAACAATGTAATATGAATCTGTTTCAGTGAGTAGATGTTGTAGCTTACTGAGCAAAATAATTCTAGCAGGCAATTCTTCTATATGTGTATTTCTAAGATCTAGCGTCTCTAGATCATATAGCCTCACAATTTCTGATGGTAGCCTTGACATGCGAGTGCCCCTAAAGCTCAGGTACTTCAGCTAGAATAGCTTATCTATACCATTCATATCATACTCATGCAGACTCTTACAATCTTGAAAGTCTAGTACACGCAAAGCTTCAAACCTGACAAGCCTAGGCAAGTGTTTGATGCAAGTTGATGCTATCACTGTCAGAGATCGTACATGGCTTAGATCTTCATTTGACAATATGGATGCAAGCTCTTGGTCAATATGCTGGACTGATAGTCGCCGAATAAGACCATCACGCTTTGCCAAATCAGTTTGACCATGGCCTGCCAAAGAGATGAAATTATCTTCAACCGATTTTGAAATAATGAGCTCGAGCATCATGTCATGGACTTGACAAGCACGAGCCTTTCCATCATAGCCAATTTCAACCGGCTGGACCATACTTTTGTTTATTAGCTCATAGAAGTGGTTCTCGGCAACCTCTTGCTTGCTTTGTCCGCGCTCTTCAGAGATTAAGCCTTCTGCTATCCATCGCCTCACTAAAGTATCTCTCTCAATCACATAATCCTCAGGATATATACATAAACATAACAAGCAGGTCTTGAGATTGGGTGAAAGATCATTATAACTAAGGGATAATATGTTATTCATTCCATCTAAGCTTCGGTTTTTGTCCAATGTAGAACCAATAGACCTTCTGACCCTCTCCCACTCATCTTTGACCAGCGGTCTGTTTGCCAATAAACTTGCTATACTGATAATTGCCAATGGGAGGCCTCCACATTTCTTCAGTATTTTATTCGAAACTTGTTTTAGCATATCAGGGCAGCACTCAGAACCAAATATTCTTTTGAAGAACAATCATTTGGAGTGGAGATCATTTAGGGCTTCCATTTCATACATGCGGCCATTACCACCATGAGAACATGATCTTGCTACATCAACAACTCGTGTGGTAGCTATAATCCTGCTAGAAAATTCATTCTCCGGGAAAGCATACTTAATAGCGTCCCATGCTGATATGGACCATATATCATCAATAACAATGAGATACCTGAAGCATATAAGTAGGTATTGTTAACCAACTATGAAAAGTAGTTCAAGTACAGAACATAAAGATACCAATGTCATTTATAAGGACTTCAACCATAATACCCAAAAAAACTACGATCTCCAAGAGGATGATAATACAAAAATCAGAAGGAAAACAATAAATAAACTATGATTGCCTAAGAATCATACAAGCTGCAAGTAATCAACAAGTTATTTAGGGTCTTCCGTGTGCTTATTCCTTATGTTACCATTTGCAGTTTGCTTACTCAACTGAGACTTTAGCCATAGTTGGAACTCAAAACTAACCAACTAATATGGTTAGAAAGAATCAACAGCTCCTACATGATTATGCTTCAGAAAAGGGAAAATAGCTGCTCCCCGGTAACTTGAGGCATATTTTGCTTCTTAACTGCCCGGTGAAATGGATCACGAAAGTTTTGAGGTTCAAGCTCTTATTACTGTACTAGTTGATAATGATCAATCTGGCTTTGCCAAAAACAGGTGCATCGCTTATAAGTTCTTATATGCAAAAATGGATCTTGTTCAGACAGGCAAAGAAAGGAAAACTGGAAAAGAAAGGTCATTGTGCTAAAACTAGACTTAACCAAGGCTTTTGCTAGGGATGCTCTCTTTGCTATTATGAAGGCTAGAGGTTTCGATGGTAAATGGATTATGTGTACTGACTCCCTTCTTACAACCGCTAAAACTGCTATCCTGTTGAATGGAATCTCTCTCACCCCTTTTGTTCATTATTGTGGTTGATGTGCCGCAGCAATCCATTAAAAAATTTGCATCCAGTGGAGCTCTTTGACACCCAGTTATCAGCATGTTGCCTTTTCCAGTGCTACAGTATGCAGACGACAGTCTTATTGTTTTGTAAGGTGATGTTCATCAGGCTAAACTTCTTAAGGAAATCCTTGATGCCTTGGGCAATACGATGGGGAAACTGCGGATATTTCTAGGGTGGTGGGCTGCCCGATCTAATCTTTTCCTCAAAACTACCTGGGGATGCCCTTGTCTGACTCCAAGTTGCCAAGAGAGGCTTTTCTGCCAGTAATCTCTTCTGATGCTAAATGTTCTATCGGGTTCTCCTTGAGTTTCCCAAACGAAGGGTGGTCACCTCTCTCTTACTAAATAGGTTTTGTCGGCTATCCCTGCTTATCTTATGTCTTGCATCAAATTACCAAGTGAGTAGTTGATGAGATCGACAAACTCTGGAGATCGTTTCTCTGGAAGGGAAAGATAAAGCTAATGGAGGTTCTTTGGACAAATTGCCCTTAGAATGATTCACTGTGTTATTCATGCTTTAAAGGTTCACGAGAAATATTTTGAATCATTTGAGTGCATCACTAATCTTTAACCCATATACATATTTATTTTACAATTCGATTTAAATAGTAGAGATTCTTTTTCACTGCTGCATATAGACAGGGTAGTATAAATAAATTATTCTTAATATATTTGCTTCAAACGGGTTCGGGGGGGGGGGGGGGGGTTGAAATTACCTCTTATCCTGTAAGAGTTCTTTTAGCTTCGCAATACATTCCGCTTCATCCCAAGTTTCGATACCTTCCTTAAAATCTTCCTTGCAAGGCACCCGAGAGATCAAATCCTTCATAATTTTCTTTACGTTGGGCTTTTGCGAGACCGAGACAAAAGCATGACAATGAAACTCCCCCTGGATCTTGCGGTAGACCTCCCTGGCCAGTGTTGTTTTTCCCAACCCACCAAAGCCAACAATGGACAACACCTTGCGATGCTTGGTCGAGCTACTTTCATCTTCCAGCATGCACTTAACAAGCTCGTCTCTTGGACCATCAATTCCCACAAGGTGTGCTTCCTCAACAAAAAGAGCGGACAAGCAGGGATCCACCGCTGAATGTTCAAAGGTAATATCATCCAGCTTGTAACTACTTTTCAACTCTTTTACCTGCTCGAGACGAATCTTCAGATCATTGATTTGGTTGGCGATTCCACGGCGAGAGCCCAGAGTCTTGAGCTGGCGAGCAGTCTTGCGGAAGAACTCCTTGAAGCCACCCTGGTGGTGGCCGCCATTACCAAGCTGGTAGATGAACTTGTCGATGACATCCTCGATGTCATAGGCCAGCTCCCTTAGCAGTGATATCCACGCCTTCACCTGAACATCAGGATCTTGCAGCGCCGTGTACTTCTGGACTGCGCCATGCATGCAAGTCAGCTCGGATCTGAGCGAGCGGATCTCGTGGCGGACGCCTTTCAGGCGGGCACACTCATCGCCAAGCAAACCAGTGAGCTTCCCCAGCAGGGGACCCAGCACGCCCAGCGAAGAACTCACCACCGCCATTGATCTCTCTATTCCTCTCTCGAACCCATCTCTCGGTTTGTGCTTGGTTTGTGCTCAGAGTGGAGAGTGGTGCAGAAAGAGGACGGACGAATGGGGTGTGTGCTAGCTAGCTGCAAGATTCTTACAGGGTTCTTGTTTCAGTTAGGCCTAAGAATGGCTGATTGGCTGTGTGTGACTGTGCCATGTGAGGGTAAACAGTGGACAGCGTGCTTCACAGCTCCCTAGGCCACCGTTGTCAGATAACAGGGAAATGGTGCCCCATGCAGCGTGCGGAGCCCGCATTTCTCGGAAGTGTCCTACCGCAGATTAACCTATGTCAGCCAGCATAGATCTAGATATATGTACTTGATTGCGATCTACATGACAAGCCAAGCAGCACTCGTTGGCTTCAGCTAGATCTAGATATATGAACTTAATTAGCATCTATTTACATGCATAATACAAAGGCAATGCGCTTGCATGACTTGTAGTGATGTGCACTGATCGCAGCACACAGGTCGACGAGAAGCTTGCTAGGAGAAGAGATGAGCTGGGGTGATTAGCCTCTAACCAATACTTACATGTAACTGCACTGCACGAGAATAAAAATATACTACAGCTGCAAGATGCCTCACGCAAATATACAACATGTATCAAATTAACCCTTTGATAAGTGGCGTGAGAACTGAAAACAAGTGGGCAAAAAGGACTGGCTTAAAAAAACATTTTGAACGAATGAACTATAACAATGAATTTACCGACACACGATCTCACATGCACCATGCGCGGCCCTACGAAGCAAAGGCATATACGCACGCGATAGAGCACTGGGGTTACTTAGGTTGATGAGCCAACTTGTCCCTTTTTATTTCCCCTGTTCTCGATGTAAACACAAGCTTGGACCAACGTTAATGTAGTATCCACATGTATCGTCTCGTGAGTTTCATTTTGTATTCGTGTGTATTCTGTAGCTGTCAGCCTTTTCAAAGTGTTGTAATATCTTTTGTGTCCCACCTATCCCTTCAAGATGGAATCTATTGGGTCTCGATGTGTAGGCACGTGAAGCCACCTTATTAAGCAGCTGAATATGTACGATTGCTATAATAAGGGTGCGCCTATACTAATTCTCAGACGACCGACGACAGCCGGAATTGTATTGCAAATACTTTCCTCCCCTGTGTGATATGTGCTTTATTGTTTTTGTTGCTGGGTTTAGCTCTGCTTCATGTGGTTTGTTGTTTATTTTTACTGGGGTTTTACTTGTTGTTTCTCAGTTTCTTCGTTTCGGCTCCTGACCTTTGGAATTGGTCTCCAAACCCACAAGTCAACACAAAAATCACACGCAAACAAAAAAAATAGAGAGGAACACAAGGTAGAAATCCAAAACACCGCCTCTTTCCCCTAAAAAACACTCCTTCCCACTTTTCCCGCCTTCTCCCTCTCCCTCTTACCCTTCACAGGAGAATTGCTTCACCCCTCCCTAAAACCTCGCACATATTAAATTTAAGAATTTTGCAAGAAATCAAGCATATAAAATGGATGGAGGATGGAGGAACAAGTACTCACCCGGTCCTGTATTTGTTGTTGTATGCTCCTTTGATCCAGCTTTTTTATGCCTGCAAAAATAACAAAATGTCCTAGGGAACATGTTCAGACACAAGCAAAAGGCAGGACACTTCGCTTTCTGTTGCTGAGAGCTAAGCTGATTCTACTTAGAGCAACTCTAATGGGATGACCCATTTCGTCCGCCGCCGTCCGCTTGGATCGGCGTGGACACAAAAGGCGGCCCAACGCGCCGACCCAAACGGACGCGCCTCCACTTTTCGTCCGCGGGCGACCCATTCCTGGCCCATTTTTGAGCCGGATTTGCGTCGGCGCGGACACGAGATGGACGCGCACGCGCTCGCCTTCTCCTCCCCCGGGCCCGCTGGTCGGTGTCACATTGGCCTCCCCCCATCCAACAACAACCCTCGCCCGCCTCCTTCATCGTCGATGTCGCCGCCCATTTTTTCCGGCTACTCTGCCAGCTGCCGGCGCCTCCACATCCGCCCAGCAACGCCGCCAACTCCCATGTCGCCCGCCATCGCCTTCTTGCCGCCGGGGAGCCGACTGCTTCCCATCCCAGCTCCCCCACCACCACACAACCGCGACCGCGACCAAGAAGCCACCTCGCCGCCCCGGCCAGAGCTCACCGGCACACTCGTCGGACGCCGGCAGGGCAGCTAGCTGGTCCGTGTGTGCCGCGACTCCCTTCGCCGGCCGTCTCCTTCGTCGACGCCCGCAAGCTGTTCGACAGTTTGCCCAAGGTACAAATGGACTCCGCCAACGAGTTCTTTTTTCACAATTTCATTTGCGACTCTGACGATTCGTCGTCCGATGACGAGGAGGAGATATTGGCTGCCGTGTTGGTCCATCACCATCTCAACAGCCAGCGGCCGTTGTTCCGTGGATCCATTCCGGGCCACCTTCCGGCGTTGAATCGCAACCGAGAGAGCGGGCATTTCCTTCTTTGGAAGGACTACTTTGATACAACAAACACGTTGTTCAAACATCAAAAATTCCGCCGCCGTTTCCGTATGAGTAGGCATCTTTTCAACCATATTAGAGAGGGGGTGGTCGGCTATGATGACTATTTCGAGTGCAAAGAGGATGCCGTTGGCAAGATTGGTTTCTCCTCTTATCAGAAATGCACTGCCGCCATCCGAATGCTTGCATACGGAGTGCTCGGTGATCTCATTAACGAGTACGTCTGTATGAGCGAGTCTACATGCCTAGAGTCCCTGTATAAGTTCTGCAAGGCTGTTATTGCTGTGTTTGGCCCTGAGTACTTGAGAGAGCCGACTCCTCAAGATACAGCCCATTTGTTGGCGATGAATGCTAGCAGGGGCTTCCCAAGGATGCTTGGCAGCATAGACTGCATGCACTGGGAGTGGAAGAACCGCCCTTCTGCTTGGCAAGGGCAGTATGAGGGCCATGTCAGGGCTTGCACTGTCATACTAGAGGCCGTGGCGTCTCAAGATCTCTGCATCTAGCACTCTTTCTTTGGCATGGCTGGATCACACAATGACATCAACGTGCTTCAGCGCTCGCTGGTGTTTGCTAGGCTTGCCGAAGGCAACAGCCCACCGGTGAACTTTACTATCAACGGCCACAACTACAACAAATGATACTACCTGGGTGACGGTATCTATTCTCAGTGGACCACTATTGTCAAGACAATCCCCAACCCTGTCGGAGAGAAGAGGAAAAGATTTGCCCAAGAGCAAGAGAGTGCTAGCTAGGTAGGATGTCGAGCGTGCCTTTGGTGTTTTGCAGTCTCGATGGGGCATCGTTCGGTATCCTGCTAATACCTGGAGCATGCAGAAACTATGGGAGGTGATGACTACTTGTGTGATCATGCACAATATGATCGTAGAAGACGAGCGCCCGGAATGTCTGTACGATCAAGGGTTTCAGTTTCAGGGTGAGAATGTTGTGCCCGAGCATGAAGGAGCGGCAACGTTTGAACAGTTCACCCAATTTCATCATGACATGCGTGATTGGGAAACCCACGTGTAACTGCAAAATGATTTAGTTGAGCATATGTGGGCTCATGTTGGCAACCAATAGATGTATCTTTTTTTATTTGGCTTGCAAAACTATGTAAGACATTATTATTTTTATTCGGCTTGTAAAACTATGTGATACATTTTTATTTTTTATTCGGCTTGTAAAACTATGTTATTTTATTCGGTTCAAACTATGTTACTATATGTTTAAATGCAAATTCATCAATGCAAAAATAAACTATTTGTTGAAATAGAGCGGCCAGCCGGCCACGCCAGCACATATGGGTCGGCATGTTGGGCGCGCTGCCGACCCATATCTAAAACAGGACGGACACCGGGCGGGCGGCGGACCCAAACGGACAAAAGGCGGACGAAATCGCCATCCGTTTGAGTCGCCCCATTGGAGTTGCTCTTAGTGTTTTGAGTTTCGTCTGATGTCTTGTGAAGGAATTTTGGACTTGTATGAGACTATTTGATCGGGACAAAGTTAATGAGGAAAAAATATCAGCAATTCACATTTTAATACACAGATAGCTACTTCCAGGTGCCAGTAAATTTGCGGCAGCTGGAAAATGGGCATTGCCACTATCAAGTATCAACATACGCATTTACAACCCCATATATCAAGAAAAATAAAACATTTTGGCTGCTGCGAAACTGCGATAGTTGACTAATTGTCGTAGTGCAAGTCAATCATTTTCTCTAAGGGGACAAAAACACTAGTAGAAAAAGAGGCTTCCATACGCCCCCATTAGTCCCGAAAATAATCGAACCGTGACAAAAGGGGTCTTTAGTCGCGGTTCGGGAGAAGACCCGCGACCAACTATCTGGGCCCAGCGCGCTCGGTCGACAGCTGACGGACGGGAGGGGTTTAGTCGCGGTTGGCCAGACCAACCAGGACTAAAGGTTAGTCCTTTAGTCCCGGTTGGTGCCACCAACCGGTACTAATGGGATTTGAGGCATTAGTACCGGTTCACGGCACGAACCGGTACTAAAGCGCCCATCAAACTCTACCCCCCCCCCCCCCCCGACCGCCTTTTCAGTTTTAGAAAAACCAAAAGAAAATGATGGAATTTCTTAAAATGGGCATAACTTTTGCATACGAACTCGGATGAAAAAGTTTTTTATATGAAAAATCATCTACTCGAAAAGTTACATCCGAATTTAACTGGGGGAACCCCGTTAAACATTTCCAAAATCCTCAAAAACCTAACAGAAAAAAGATACGGGGCTTTTAAGATCTGGAGAGGCAAAAAAATTCAAAAAATTTCAAATTGTGGTCAAACTAATTATTCTAGAATATTAGTGTTACTAAATAATTATTTCATTTTTTTAAATTTTGGTCAAATCTGGTCAAACTGTGGTCAAACAGTGGTCAAACAATGGTCAAATTAATTATTCCAGAAATATTAGTGTTACTAAATAATTATTGTTTTTAAAAACAATAGTTTCAAACTCAAACAGTGAAATGTGTCATTTCATGCTCAAGCTAAATTCCTGAGGGTTAATAGAATTGACATCCTACTATTGTCAGAAAAACAACAAGTGCAGACTTAGAAACGAGGGAGAATAGAACCCGGAAGTTAAGCGTGCTTAGGCTGGAGTAGTGAGAGGATGGGTGACCGTCCGGGAAGTTAGATGATTTGGAATGATGAGGGGTGATTAGAGATTAGAGGATAAATTGAGCAGTGATGAGGGGTGGTGATTAGAGATTAGAGGTTAAAATAACTCAGAAATTTGAAAATAAAAAAAATTAAAAAAATTCACAAAAAAACCAGGTTTAGGGGGGCTAAAACCCTAAACCTGCGGAGAAGGCCTTTAGTCCCGGTTAGCCACGAGAACCGGGACTAAAGGTCCTCCGCCCCGACCCTTTAGTCGCGGTTCGTAAGAGGCGCGACTAAAGGGGGGCCTTTAGTCGCGCATATTTAGTCCCGGTTGCACAGCCAGGATTAATGGCCTTTGCGAACCGGGACTAAAGACCTATTCTGTATCAGTGAAAAATGACTAAACTGTATAGTTTGCGCATGACATACTGCCATAAGTTTCAGTAACAAACCTGTTTTGACTTGCAAAATCAAGACCATGCTGGGACACAATTTCCTTACATACTCAAGCATGTCAAAACACACCCCATGCACCTTAGTTTAGCATCTATTAACAGATTTTTATTTTTATTTTGTAAACTGGTCTTACAGAGATTTATTTCTCTCTCCCTGCAGATGACAGCATCATTATAGGAGATCCACCTCAGCACATTGCACATGAAAAGTACGCTGCAAGTACAACAATGACAAGGCATTTCACATGTGAATAAAATGCAAATAATAAATTATATTATAACTTGCTCCCTATGAGAAAAAAAAAAGTAGGCGAACATTCCGCATGACACGGCCATGGCATACACCCAAATGATGCTTCGGAGTGACCCGTATACTGAACTCGAGATCCGTTAATTGCTGGTAGTTATTACTGATCAGAAGTGTAAGATATTTTTACTAGCAAGAACATATACAAGGCATTTGTTGGAACTACACCTAGATGCTAGAGAAACCTATGGGTGTTGAGCCGTTGAGGTATGTTTATTATTTTCTACGTTGCTGTAGTTGCATATTCGACAGTCTAACACTCAACACTGCCGCCTGTGCAGCCATGGTTGTGAGCTGTGCAACTGAGACATGCCCAATGTGCAACTCGCCTGGAAAACCAGCAGTGACACGTGGCTGGGAGCTGTGAAAACCGAGACATATGCCCAAATGTGCAACTTTGTACACTTGAATCACAGAAATAATTGAAAGACTAAAAACTGCAGTTACATAAAGGCTGCTTCTGATTGGATTTTATAAGAGACATCTGATTATTTCTCTTGGTTTGAATCGTTAGACCCAATTGGAAAAGGGTTTCTACATATTATTCCAGCCTTTGTATAATTCCATTAAAGCAAAATCAAAGTAATGTAAAAAAATCTCAAAAACAAAATAGTGGAATGAGAAAGCCCGATGTATGCAGAAAAAAATAAAAGATAATGAAATGAAACAGCGAAAAAATGCATATGTTATTTACTCACAGTTGGGCGTTCATTGTACTTTGTTTCGCTAGATTCCTGATGATGGTGCTTGTAAACTGAGAAGATTAGGGAGAACTGATCACCACACTCGATTATGCTCCAGGCTGCACCATATATACACTTACAGGACGGCAGCCCAGGGAGATCATGGGTGCTCTACTACTAGAGATCGTGCGCCACTAACACTGCAGGAGGGCGCCACGATCACACGCACGCTCTACACCGTATGCCAGAGGCTATACGTACACACATGCGATATACAAGAGCAGTACAGTCTAACACCCCCCCGCAGTCGTGACGTCAGCGGCGGCGACGCAAAGACTGGATCGGAACTCCGAGAAAACGTCCGACAGCGGGCCTTTGGTCATGATGTCGGCGAGTTGTTGACGCGTGGGGATGTGAAGAACACGAAACTGGCCGAGGGCGACGCGCTCGCGGACGAAGAGGATGTCGAGCTCCACGTGCTTGGTCCGTCGATGATGCACGGGGTTGGCCGACAAGTAGACAGCAGACACGTTGTCGCAGTACACCAGCGTAGCCTTGGTCACCGGAGCGAAGAGCTCGCCGAGGAGCTGACGAAGCCAAATGCACTCAGCAACGGCGTTGGCGACGCCGCGGTATTCGGCCTCGGCGCTGGACCGCGAGACGGTTGCTTGGCGCTTGGAGGACCAGGAGATGAGTGCATCGCCGAGGTAAACACAGAAGCCAGACGTGGAGCGGCGCGTGTCGGGGCAGCCGGCCCAGTCCGCGTTGGTGAACGCGCGGAGATCCAGAGTGCTCGAGGCGCGGAGATGAAGGCCGAGTGCACACGAGCCGCGCACGTACCGGAGCACGCGCTTGACGAGCGCGAGATGGCACTCGCGCGGGTCATGCATGTGGAGGCATATCTGCTGAACGGTGTAGGCGATCTCGGGCCGCGTGATGGTGAGGTGCTGGAGGGCGTCGGCGATGCTCCGGTATGCGGACGGGTCGGCAACGCACAGCCCGTCAGCCGAGGGAAGCTTTCTCTTCGTGTCAATGGGCGTCGGCGAGGGACGGCAGGTGTCCATGCCGGCACGATCCAGGAGTTCTTCAGCGTACTGGTGTTGTGACAGGAAGAACCCAGCCGAGGTGCGCGTGACACGGGTCCCGAGGAAGAAGTGGAGGGAGCCCAGGTCCTTCATCGCAAACTCGCCAGTGAGACGCGTGATGACACGGTGGAGCACGGCGTGCGAGGACGCGGTGAGCACGATGTCGTCGACGTAGAGGAGGAGGAACGCCGTGTCGTCGCCGTGCCAAAAAGTGAAGAGCGAAGAGTCCGAGCGCGTGGCTGTGAAGCCAATCGAGCGAACGAAGCCGGCGAAGCGAAGGAACCAGGCACAGGGCGCCTGCTTCAGCCCGTACAAGGACTTGGAGAGGCGGCAGACGTGTTTTGGCTTGGCTGGGTCGACGAAGCCGGCAGGCTGTAGGCAGTAGACCTCCTCCTCCAAGGTGCCGTGGAGAAACGCGTTGGACACGTCTAGTTGGTGCACGGGCCAGCCACGCGACGTGGCCAGGGTGAGCACCATACGGATCGTCGCCGGCTTGACGACGGGGGAGAACGTTTCGCCGTAGTCGATGCCGGCGCGTTGGCGGAACCCACGCACGACCCAGCGTGCTTTGTAGCTGGCAAGAGCACCGCTGGCGTCGGTTTTGTGCTTGAAGATCCATTTCCCAGTGATCAAGTTAGCACCAGGGGGCGCGGCACCAGCTCCCACGTACGGTTGCGGACGAGAGCGTCATACTCATCTTGCATGGCGGCGAGCCAGTGCGGGTCGCGGACGGCAGCGCGGACGGAGCTGGGAACCGGCGAGACCGACGAGGACATCGAGGAAGTAGATGCCGAGGCAGCGGCCGCGTCATAGTAGCGCGGGTTGGGGCGGAAGATGCCGCGTTGAGCCCGCGTGACCATGGGCGCCGGTGGCGCGACGGGCGGTGCGCGCGGCGCCGGCGACACGGCGCTGTTGATGGAGATGCCTGCGCACCCAGTGGATGGGGACGCAGGAGTGCTCGATGAAGACGTGGCCGAGCCGCCAGTCGAAGAGTCCGCGGCGAGGCTGGGGCTGCGCGGGGCAGCAGTCGGTGAAGACGAGACGGTCGTGGGAGATCCGACGGTGGAGCTTGAATGTGTCGAGGGCACGCTTGGCGCAGGCGATGTTGAGGCGTCCGATGAGGATCCAACGCCTGAGCTTGAACCAGGCAAAAGCGCGGGCACACCATGGCTCCTGCTCCTTCGCCCATGCGGCCTGCATTGCCCGCATGGACGGCCGCGGAGTCGGTGTGGTCGCGGAGGCCGAACATGCCGACGATGGTGTCGAAGGGGCGACGCCACTGCGTGTAGTTACCGGCGAGGAGGTCGAGGGTGACGGGAACATGGCGGCGAATGTCAACCGTCTGCAAGATGGAGGACGGGACGGAGGGCGCAGGTGGCGCAGGAGGAGGCTGCGCAGGGCGCACCGGAGCGGGGAGCGCGGGAGGGGGTGGTGCAGCCGGTGCGGCAGGAACCGCAGCAACAGCAGTAGCGTCGGCGGGAGGTGGTGGTGGTGGTGCATCGGCTAGGGGAGCGGCATGGAGGACGCCGTCAACGCCGTGCTGACAGGACCGAGGAGAGACGACGGGGTTGTCGTCCATGGCGGCGGAAGCAAGACCGGCGATCGGCGCAAAAGGATTGAGTTGGTCGGGGGAGTCTGATACCATGTAAACTAAGAAGATTAGGGAGAACTGATCACCACACTCGATTATGCTCCAGGCTGCGCCATATATACACTTACAGGACGGCAGCCCAGGGAGATCATGGGTGCTCCACTACTAGAGATCGTGCACCACTAACACTGCAGGAGGGCGCCACGATCACACGCACGCTCTACACCGTATGCCAGAGGCTATACGTACACACATGCGATATACAAGAGCAGTACAGTCTAACAGTGCTCATCACAAAAATCGTCACAACTATCTGGGAATAAGAAACCAGCTAGTCTAAAATCCTCTGAAGTACAATGAAGAAATCTTGTCTACATACAGATCATGATAACTCCCCCGCCGCGCTCGCGCACGAACAGAAAACAACTTAAGAAATCAAAATTAATAATCTATGTTTTTGGTTTAATAGCAGGTATTCTGCTCGGAGACTGTAGACCCCTTTGTAATACTATAACTCTGGTGCCTTCGTGCACACTCGATAGCAAGCTTGTAGTCGTGGTCATCATGGTTGTAGTCAGGGAAAGAAACTAATTAGCTTCTTCAAAAACTGACGCGCAATGAAGAAATGGCAAACATTAGAAATGGATGGGGGAAAAGAACCGTATATACCTTCAACTTCCCAGCGGTTAGGAGAAGCAGCATTATACTGAGCTTCCTATTGTTGCACAGTGTGTTTCGTTTGGGGAACTGATTAGCAAGACACATATGTTTCTTACATGGTTTTAGTTTCCAAACTAAAAGAAAATAAACAAGCTTGGACAATCACAAAGTTGGATAACTCGAGTTTGAGCTTTTTGACCTAAACTATGAAACTCAATTCCATATAATACAGAGGGCAATTCGTCCCCAAAAGTTCGGAAGCGTCTTGTAGGATGTGGCAACTGTAGCGACAACCGCGACAAATCCAGGCTCCCCGATGCTGCACAAACACGCAACCAACGAACGAACTGGCCGCCCCAAAATCAAACACGAGTCACCTACAGAAGAGTAAGGATCGTACGGAAAATCACCGGGGCTCTACCCTGGACCAGTAGAAGCGAGGAAGAAGGTGGAGGTGGGGGTGCCGCAGTTTACCGGATGGGAGCGCCGGGTCGGCGGCGACCTGGCTGAGCTCGCAGCAGTCAGCCCCCGACGACGCGGCCGGGATCGCTGGCCTATCGCTTCTCACTCAGCCTCTGTTTCTACGTGGCACAATAGTTGTTGTCTCGATAGTTATTGTCATTGATCTCTTTTTTTATGGCAATTGTTATTGAACTTTTGAATTCATCTGAAAAGTATGGCACCAAAGCTTGCCATAGCATGACACCCTGACCTTGTCAGCGAAGAAAATGGCAAAATCCGTTCCAATGGACAAAATCGAGGAGGGTCGAAACTAGAAAGTTTAGCTGGAAGATGAAGCATCACCATCTGCCGAGTGCCACTCCGACGAGGAAAAAATAATACCCTAACCTAAACTACTAGCAAGAGCTGTGGCACAAGGATCCCCTCCTCGCCATCGGCCGCCTAAGCATCATGCAGAGGAGAGACGGATCCAGGAACTCGCCGACAACCTTGGCGGACATGTACCAACGAAGAGCTCATGCAATGGCATGTGTTGTTCTTCTTTTCAAAATTTTAATTTCAGTGAGTTTTGTTTTAGTTTGAGCTCCTTTCAAAAAGGGTGCATCCTTATATCGCTTTATGTGACTCTATCATCTCACTTTCCAACAACTCCTGATAGATGGCCCGGTCCACGGCCTACACATGCGGCAAGGACATCAAATATCAATATGGTGAGTGAAGGCATTTTTTAGAATTTTTACAGTGTATGTACGATCGCTTGTTTCGCTAAAAATGCATTTGTTTGTCTTTTCAAAGACACGTTGAACTTTTCTTCTACATTTTTGAAAGTGTTCATATGTTTGAAAAAGGTTTATTGTGTGATTTTCAAAATGCTAATCATGTATTTTAAAAATGTTCACATATTGATTAAAAATGTCAATCATGTATTAAAAAATCGTCATCATGTATTTGGAAAATGTTACCTTTGTATTTAAAAAAATAGTCATGTGTGTACAAAATGATCATCATTTATTTAAAAAATGTTCACCTTGTCTTTATAAATTGATCAACATATTTTTTATATCACCATTTATTTATTAGAATGTTCGACGTGAATTAGAAAATTGTTCAACAGATATTTTAAAACTGCTCTCCATGCATTTTTAAAATATATAATGTGCATTAAAAATATTCAACTTGTATTTGAAAAATCCTAAAGATATATATAATTTTTTAATGTGTATTAAAAAATTCAATATGCATTTATAAAATGAAAAAAATAAAGGAAAAGGAAGACCAAAACCAAATTGGTCCATCACTTGATATGAGATATATATAGGTCTCGCGTTTCAGAAACCTAGACCAAACGTATTATTTTTCCACAAAAAACTATCCAGATCCAAACATTCTTTTTATAATTCAGGCCCAGATCAATTTCCCTTTTTTTAATAGAAGCCCAGATCTATTTGTTTTTCTGAATATCAACACCCGGCCTATGCAGAGTTCTTCCTGGACCGTGCCAGCCCAACTCCCCTCTCCCTGACTCCTCTGTTTCTACCCAGCCAGCAGCAACCACTAAAAAAAAGAGAAAGAAACAGCCAGCAGCACCGCGGCCGCCATGGCTCCCTGCGAGGTCGCTCTGTTGGTTCTCACCTGCGACCTGCGGCTGCGAGGATCCCCTGTTTCTGGCCGCCATGGGAGCAGCAGCGCTCTATCTATATCCCAAACTGTCTGGAAGCACCTCTCGATCCCTCAGAGTTGACCTCCTCCCACTCTGGGCATCCACGTGCCTCTGCCACATCTGCGCCACCTGCCGACCTGGACGCGTCGGTTCCCCCTTCACACACCTCCTTCGCCCATGCCCTGTTGCATGGCTCGACGTGCCCTTCTTCCCGCCAAAACCCATCTATACATGCTCCTCCTTCGCCTCCTTTTAAACAACACCTCCCATCAAACTTCTCCATGCGTTGCTATCGCTGCCTAGCCCTAGACCACCGAGTTCGCCACTGCAGAGACCCAGTGCGCTGTAGGAACTGTTGGGTCTCCGGTCACCGGCAGCGAGATTGTAAGCTCCCCTCTCGTTTCCTTGGCGTCTCCATCTCATCCCTCCCGCTTTCCTCTCGGTTGCCTAACAGTCACGAGACCCGAAATCCCTGGAGGCTGGAGTGGTAGATGATCTCACGAGACAGTGGGTCGAAAGTGAGGTAGACGCTTGTGCCGCCGGTTTCGAACGCGTGCTGCCGGTCGGCTCCTTGTGCCTGTTGACACAGACCCGACCTTGCTGACGCTGTTGTCGAGTACTCTCTGACAATACGCAGCGACGTACAAGCTACAGCCGATTGCTTCCGGCTGCTTCGACGGAGACGTGCACGTACAGCGGTAAACAAGGTCGGGTCTGTGTCAACAATTGGTATCAGAGCAAGGTTGGTCTTCCAGTAACGAAGGATCATGGCGGACGACGATAAGAACAAGCAACTGGCAGAGTACTCCGGTGCGGCTAAAGTATTTGCTGCTCCGGCGAGTTCGTCGTACCCACGATTTGATCGCGAGAACTTCGGGGTCTGGAAGGCCCTCATGGAGTGTGGTCTCCGCGCCAACGAGCTATGGGACGCGGTCGACCCAGGAGGCAACGCGTTCAAGAAGGAGGGAGCCGAGCACCGGAAGGATCGGCAGGCGGCGTCGGCGATTTACTCGGTGATGCCGATGGATGTCCTCCAACACCTGATCGCCAAAGAAACGGCGAAGGAAGCATGGGATACCTTGAAGCTCATGTTCGAGGGACACACCCGCGTCAAGCAAGCCAATCTCCAAACTCTCCTAAGGAACTATGAGACTTTGGTCATGGGCGACAATGAGTCCGTTGATGCGTTCGCTTCACGGGTGGCTACTCTCGTCAATCGGATCCGCGTGCTTGGTGAAAACCTCACGGAGACCTCGGTTGTCCGGCGGTTCTTGCGCGCAGCCCCTCCCCGGTACCTGCAAATTGTCACGGGGATCGAGCAGTGCGTCGATCTCGAGACTCTCTCCATCGACGGTCTTGTCGGACGCTACAAGGCTCACGGCGAGCGTATGCGGTACAGTCTCGGGGATGGGAGGAACGATGAGAATGTCATGCTCACACGGGCTCAGTGGCTGGCGCTGGACTCAAGGAGAGGAGGCGAGGGCTCTAGCAGCAGCACTCGCCAAGATCGTGCGCCAAAAGAACAAAGTAAGAAGAACGCCGGCGACGGCGCTCCGAAGAAGAAGTTTGACAAGCGCAAGATCAAGTGTCACAACTGTGGCATCATGGGGCACTTCAAGTCGGAGTGCAAGAAACCACCGAAGGAGAAAGCTCTCCTGGCCAAAGGAGGCGATGATGGAGACATGATGTTGATGGTCGAAGTATGCGAGCTAATGGACAAGGACAGTCCAGCTCCAAAGGCGCCGGCTACAGAGGTTGTCACGCTCATAGAGGAGGCAGTTTATCTTCACGATAAGAAGAGGATGAACACGTCGAGGCACGTGTGGTACCTCGACACGGGCGCTAGCAACCACATGACCGGCGACAAGGACCAGTTTTCTGAGCTGAGTGTTTCGGTGGGAGGCACGGTTCGGTTCGGCGACGGACGGACCGTTGACATCGCAGGGCGAGGTACTGTCCTGTTTGAGTTGAAGAACGGCGGTCACAAGGTACTCACGGATGTGTACTATATTCCCAAGCTAAAGAGCAACATCATAAGTCTTGGTCAGCTCGAGGAGCGTGGTTGCAAGATTGTGCTCGAAGGTGGCTATCTATGGGGGTATGATCGTCAGAGGATGCTAATTATGAAGGTGCAGAGGTCACCAAACAGGCTCTATGTCCTCAACTTGGATCGTGTGGATCCGGTATGTCTCATGTCGAGCATGGATGACTCGGCATGGAAGTGGCACGCGCGCTACGGTCATCTAAATTTCCAGGCTCTTCGGCAACTTGGACAAAAGGAGATGGTACGTGGTCTACCGTGCATCAATCATGTCGACCAAGTGTGCGACGGTTGTCTCATTGGGAAACAAAGGCGAGCCCCGTTCCCAAGAGAGGGAAACTTTAGAGCGAGTAAAGCTCTTGAGTTGGTCCACGGAGACTTGTGCGAACCGATTACACCGGCCACCCCTGCCGGAAACAGATACTTCTTGCTTGTTGTCGACGACTTCAGCAGATTCATGTGGATCGTGTTGTTGAAGACAAAGGACCAAGCTTTGCAAGCCTTCAGGATAATAAAGATGGCGGCTGAAGTAGAATCTGAAGCCAAGCTGAAGGCCCTCCGTACCGATCGGGGGGGGGGGGGGGGGAGGGTGAGTTCAAGTCTCGTGCATTCACGGAATTTTGCGAAGCTCAAGGGATCAAGAGGTATCTTACGGTGCCATATTCACCACAGCAAAACGGTGTTGTGGAACGGAGGAATCAGACCGTGGTGGCGATGGCACGAAGCATGTTGAAGAGTAAAGGCATGCCGGGCAAGTTTTGGGGTGAGGCGGTCAATACGGCCGTTTATCTGCTGAACCGGGCTCCAACCAAGAGTGTGGTTGGGATGACGCCGTACGAAGCATGGTACGGACACAAGTCCACGGTTGATCATCTTCGCACTTTCGGGTGCGTGGCGCATGTGAAGACAGTGACTGGGCATACTAGCAATTGGCGGATCGGAGTACTCCAATGGTGTTGGTTGGCTATGAAAAGGGAACAAAGGCATACCGTGCGTGCAACCCCTCGACCAATAAGGTGGTTGTGACGCGTAATGTGGTCTTTGAAGAAGCGCGGTCATGGAATTGGAACTCCACCGAGCCGGTATACCCATCTTCCGATGAAATTTTCAACGTTGTTTACGATGATTATGAGCATGCAGACATTGATGATCAACCGAAGACGTCGAGTGCCGCGACGAGTAGTGCGAGCGGCGCAGCAGAAAAAAAGGACGCGAGGAGGCACGCGCCAGAAGCTGCAGCAGCCGACGTGTCCGAGGGCACGTACGGCACGCCCGGCAGCAGCGCGCGCAGCGCTCGCCCTGGTGGCGTTGTTCGATCAGGAGGGCCAGAGCAGGCCACACCAGCTCGTGGCTCACGTGGCACAGCACCGACCAGCCCATGCAAGAGCCTGTCGGCTGGAGGTGTTTCCAGCATGCAGCAAAGCATCCCACGTGCTGCACCACGAGCACATGAAGTTGATAGAAGTAAGCACATCGATATAAGGTATCATTACATACGGGATTGCGTGGAAGAAGGCAAGATTGAAGTCAACTACATTTGCACCGACGTTCAGCTTGCAGATATCCTGACCAAATCTTTGGGACGACAGAAGTTCACGGAGATGCGGGGAAGGATCGGCGTCCAAGCTGTGAAGTGAGGACATCGTGGTTGGGAGGGTGATTGTTGGAATCAACCACGTAGTGTGACCAGTCCGATACGGACTTGGTACAGTCACCAGGTAGGATTTGTATTTGGACTAGGACTAGGACTAGTAGGACTAGCTTAGCTAATATATATACTGCTGTACCCCGTGTAATCAGAACAGATCAAATCAATAAAGTGCAAAGGCTCGACACGAGCCTCTTGGCCAACTCGGCGAGTCTGCGTATTGTGTTCCGACGACTTGGTCTACGCTAGCTAGCTAGACACGAGAATCCATCCACCAGGGTGCTTGCCTGCTTGTACGTGCATGTCTCCGTCGAAGCAGCCGGAAGCAATCGGCTGTAGCTTGTACGTCGCTGCGTATTGTCGGAGAGTACTCGACAACAGCGTCAGCAAGGTCGGGTCTGTGTCAACAGTGTTCCATTGAGGTAGGCTTTGTGGAGGCATGTGTATGGGTTGTAGTCTGTAGAGTTAGTCGTGCGTCGGTGCTCACCAGGTTCATCCTGTGGCATTTCTTGGAGTAGATGCGGTCGACATGTACACTGGAAGCACGCTAATGGGGCACCTAAAGTGTTCGACGGAATGGCTATCACATTTGTGCTTTCCCATCTCACCTCAGCACCACATGAGCAAAACCACCTACCAGAGCATCGGGGTTGATTTGTCTGGTTTTAGAAAGTAGAGGGGATTAAGATCCCGGTTTTAGAGATCAGGGCCTCAGGGGGCTATGTGGCCAAAATGTAATACTTATGGGGTCATATACACTTTTTTTCTAAATCTAATAGGTTTCTTCCTTAGTGATATCCCAAATTATCCCACCAAGAAAGATGGCCGCGTCGTCCTGGCCTGCGCTCCCGGCCACCCGGCGGGATGTCCAGGCTGTCGTTGCAAGGACGTGGAGCCGTGGAGCTGTACTGGCCTCCATTGGCGCACCGTGCCCAATGTCAGTGCTGGTGTGTATGCACATATATTTCATCCCCAATATTGCTTATTTGATCAACTTCGGGTCTGCAGTAGTTTAATCAGCTCTTTTCAGAGATATAGACTAATCAATACAGTAGCTTAATAACTTGTAATCACTAGGGCCAATTAGCTGATGGGAGACAGGGAGAACGATGGTTGAAGAGGCTTAGGCAGTCTGCTGACAAGGAAATGCAACAGTGATTTCGCAAGAGAAATGGAGGTGATGGCTAGGCTCTGGCATGACAATGGTGTCCGCCTCCTTGCTTACTTCAGTGAATGCGATGAGCGGATACTCATCTATAGCTATATGTCGAACAACAGCATGGATCTCTGCTTATACTTCTATATTTTTTCTTGCCTATGCTCAGAATTTGGATCACAATAGTAAATAGATCATTAGGTTCTCTTCTATAATTGTTGGTTGTTGTTGTTCTGTTCTCCAACACATACGAGCAGCTCATTGTTGCACGGAGATAAGTTTCATGCACATAATTAAAGTTCTGGATAATCGAAGTACAAATCTGTAAATACCTTTAGAGGAAGCTTGTATGCTTGACATGCTTGACCATGTAAAAGCTCATGCATGAGTAATTATATAGTCAGGTTATTCTTTTTATCTGCAAGGTGAGCTTCAAAATTCTGTAAACTAGCGTTTCCAATAGTTCAGAGCTGCCACTTTACTTTCAGTATTTAGGTGGATGATCTCTGTTTAAATTCCTAATACAAGTAATGCACTCCGGCAAGTTCTATTTATTTGTGTCCTTGCTGCCAATAGATGTAATTTCATCGCGAGCACCCAAGTACAGCAGCACTATTGTCGTTCATTATTGTTGGCTTATGCCCAAGAGAGAAAATAATTAGCATTTACCTCTGTGTGCCGGACTGTAGTTGTACCATATGCCTATTGTATCATTTTCATCCTTGATAGATGCAGCGAGTAAATTGTCACTGAAAAATGTTGTGGTTGCAGCGTTTGTTTTGTTAATTCTGCATTCCTTCCTTTATGAGAAAAGTGTTACTTCTGTGTTAGTTATATGTTATGTTTCTCTATGTCCATTGCTTGCATTGACTTCAGATTGTGTGTATGTGGAGAAGCATGTCTGCTCCCAGTGGAGAGGACTTTCAGAAAGACAACTTAGACACTTGCTTTAGCATTCACGATTACTATTTTTGTAAAAATATTCATACGTGTGTTTGAATTGTTTTTAGTAGCTGTCTTTATTACTCTCTCTGATTGAAAAAAAAATCGGAGGCTGCCTACAGCAAGTCTCTTTGTCATCAGCGCCTTTCTTTGCTTGGTAGCTCCACATCCAATCTTTCAAGCTACATCCAGATGTAAGAAAGTTACAATTAATCCAGTACTAATAGTTTTGTACGTACGTATATGCGCACTCACCCCTTCTATATACATATGATTCCAGAGCATCTTTTACTAGCATTTTGTTTCATTGCCCCATACAAAATGTATGCAAGTGATGTCTATTTTTTTTTTTCCTTTGTCTAAATATACTACAGAAGCATGTGTTAAATAAAAGCTGGTTGGCGTCGTCGCAATTGCCAAATGTATGTGGACATATTTTTCATCTTCCGCATGTTCTCTGTCGAGAGCAATGAGAAAGCTACGTAGGGAGAACAACAAGTCTTCTGCAAGGTGAAAATTAAGAAGAAAATATTTGGCTTGGACGACAGGGTTCATCGGCCGGATACCATATGTTTGATTTTGCTCGATATCTACTTAGCAACAATATGGCATCACTTTGATATCTTGGTGCATCTTTTATTGTTCAGTAGGCTCCACTTATTGAGTAAACATTGTTCGCCCGACCTTTTATGACTCCCTCTGTAGCGTAGCACGGGCATCTTGCTAGTTAATATATTATGCAATGAACATATTTTCAATTATATGAGGCGACAAACTTTTTTTAATGTCGTATAATATTTTTGTTAGTATCGTATAAAAACCGGACGTCCCGGAGTTTAAAGACGTATACGCGTACTAGTTGACGCATAGGATGTGCAAGCAAGCGCGGTATCGATTTCCGGCGGTCATTTTCTACTTTGTAAAAAAACCGAATGGCACAGATACGCGTGCTTGTTGACGCAAATGGAGGAGTAGCGCAGCGGCAGTGAGCTTCGACGTCGAATGGCGCGGCGCGGGATCGCACCCCGGCGGCACGCGTGCGTGCGGTTTATTTCTCTAAAAAAAAACATGTTTTTTTGTGGCGAGGCCTTTTTTTAACATTCGGAGGATATATGCGTGATTAAATAAAAAGTAAGGGTTTTTTTGTAAAAGAGCATGCCACGTCAGCCCCCGACACACGGGTCCCAGCGGTCAGATATACCGTCAATACACGTTTATACGTGGCTTAGACCGTTTTACAATGATTAGACTCAAAGATGGTACTGACTTGCAAAAAAATGACTAGTGATATCAATCCGTTATGACGTGTCGAAGTGTGGTACTTTCGTGCTATTAACTCTAAAACGACGGACACTCATGCTAGCTTTATCGAGGACGGACACCCGGCCAATCGGTGGCACTACATGAAAACCAAACAATATATATATGTACCCGCCGTTAGATTGCTTTAGGATACGTGCTAATATAGTAAGAATGCATGTTTACATTATCTTATATTTGGAAAGAATCTGCTGTGCTGCCATCAATTAGCACTTTAAATTCGTGATTACTTGCCTTTTTAATGAGGTATTAATCTGATTGGTCCACGACAATAAGGAAATAAATATCTCCCTAATTTTGGATGTGCATTAACTACATGACTCGTACATGGAAATAGTCGTATGGACACTCCACGTATATGCCAAACTAATAAAATCATATTTCCTAGTACATCATATATATCTTCAATTATGCGGCCTTTTCTTGTGTCTGAGGTTGTATTTCCTAGTACGTGCATGTATAATCTTATTAAAAACAAAGGTATCTAGAAATATATTGGGTATTCTCATGTTTCACGCATCCAAAAATATAAAATACCCAAAAAGTAAATGTGTACATCATTTTAAGTTTATTGTACGTGGATAAGCTAGTTGTAGGTACATATTAATAAATATCGCATATACCCAAAAATATTTTGGGTATAAACATACCCGAGAATATCTTTTTTACTAAAAAAGTTCACATACTCACAAATTTATTTGAGGTATCTGCATACTCATGAAATTTCTGGGTACATACATTGTGTCTCGTTAGCAGATATTTGATACCTCAGGCATGAGGCATGTGTCAATGCTTTGGAGTATGTACACCATTTAGATATATAGATACCAAATTTAAGTACATACTCATGATATTTCGGGTATGTGTATATTCTTAGTACATATAATAGCACGGGTATATGTATATTTTTTATTAAGTAATATTTATGGTATGTGTATATTTTCATTAGATATAATAGCCTGCGTACGTGTATATTTTTATTAGGTATAATACGTCAACATAATATTTGGAAAAGGATTATTGCTAGGAAATCAGTATAATATATTTTGGAAAGTAATCATTGACCGTTGAGCGTACTAGTGCATGCAAATGAAAAATGGGAAACTACTATTTCATTGATTGCACGTCATGCACTAATAAAAATGGCTTGCCATGTTTGGGCCTAGGTGCCCAGGCACCTAGGTGCCTGGGCACCTTGCCTAGAAACCGTTGGATCACACTAAGATGTGTGCACGTGTAATTAGTATTAGCACTAATTCATAAATGCATTAGATTTTTATTAGAAAAGAATTAGTGCTTGATATGGACACTTAATAACCACCCAAATTAAGCCCATGCATGTCTCATACGTCACGTAGCTGGGTATTTTTTTTTGTATAATGGAGGTCATATTTTTTTATGTGCGCTCCTTTATTGTTCACCGAGTATCTAATAACTTGAATAAATTACTAGGTATATACATACATAACCCAAAATATCTTAGGTATGTTTTTGTACTCAAAATATCTTGGGTATATATCAGATACTTATACGTCACGTAGTCAGGCATATACATGGCCATATTTTACTTTAGGTACACACGTCAAGTCGACTGGTTATGTACAATATTTTCCAAGCTTTTTTCGCACAACTGGGTATACAAGTGTGCAGACACCTTGGATATTTTCACTTGAAGTATACTATTTGATGGAGAAAAATTCACTGTAGGTCCTTAAACTTGCACCAGCGGTTACTTTAGTCCCCGTAGTTGAAAATACCTGAAATACCATCCCTAAACTTGTCATAGGGGTTCACATACGGTCCATTATACTGTTTGGTCTACGTATTCGCTGATTTGGCAGCGGTCAAGTCGTTCCACGCTGGTGCTGACTGCCACCTCGTCTCCAGCCGCTTGAATATGCAGGAAAGCAGGGGGTCTTTTGCAAATTATGCACATAAAACAGCTGCCCGCTCCCCACCTGGTCGGACCGCCCCAACCTAGTCCGTCCCCGCCGCCAACCTAGTCCGTTCCTGTCGCCGCCTGCTGCCATCTGCGGAGAGAGAGAGACCATGGCTTCCGCCGTCGCTTGTAAGGGTGCCGCGCCAGCCAGCCTCCTCAAGTCCGGTGCTCCTGTGGCCTTCTGCGCGCTCCATTCTCCCGCCGACCGCCGCCCGTACAACACCCAGGTCAAGGAGGTCGGCCGCTACGACGACGACGACTACAGCGGCCGCGACCTCGTCATCCCCAGCTTCTTCTCGCAGGGTATGCTTTGCTTCCCCACCTGTGGTGCGCCGTTTCTTTGCATTCGTTCTGAAGTCAAATCGTTCTGATCAGCTTTTGCCGTCCTTGATGTTGATTCTGCAGACGTGCTCGACCCGCACAGCGCGCCGACCAGCATGGCCCGTCTGCTGTCTCTGATGGAGACCGGACTCTCCTCCATTGCTGGAGCGTCGCGGCTCGGACGGTGGGTGGCGAAGGAGGACGACAACGCCGGGGCTGACGGTCGAGGACGCACTTGTCGCGTCAGTGGCTCCACGCTTCTTCTTGCATAAACTAGTTAGTGCTTTCGTTATTACTTTTCGAACATGAACCAAATGGATGTTCCTGCTGTATCTGCATTCTCCTCATCTTACCATGCATGTGACTGATTGATCTTTCAGCTACGCGGCCATTGTTGATCAGTCAGACCAGCTCACTCCCAGGTAATTTTGCTACTTTTGCTGGATGCATGGGAGGTATTCAGCCAAATTTGCAGGCATAAACCACCTGGATTGTAATTGTTCACTGAAACTGACGTCTTTTTGACGGATTTATTTGCAGCCCCAGCTGAATCTGCCGTTGCTGACATCCACCCATGCCTAACATCAGGCTTGCAAGATACGGAAAGGTGAGCGAGCGTCTCCATCTTCAGATACAAAATGATTCAAGCCTGATGATGAACACATGCAGCATAGTAATAACAACTGGCATTTTGAACGCAGTGGTTCAACGACAGCTCCGACGACATCAGAGGCTGCTGCGACAAGGCTCTGCAGATCCTGTGCGCGCACTACGGGTGGGATGTAAGGCTCGAATTCTGTTCACTGTTCTTGTGATCTCAACGAAAAATGGGATTTGATCCATTTCTCTGAAACAATAACATTTTGCTGGATGGCACTGCAAGACCGTGGACGTGACGGTGCCTGAGGTGGAGGAGATGCGGCTGGCGCACTACGTGACCATGGGCTCCGAGTGCTCCGCTTCCCTCGCCACCAAGGAACATCCTGATGATCAAGGGCGAGGGCGAGAAGCAGCCCTGGGACGGCGACGACGACTCCGCGGTGCCGAGGTACAACCGCCGCATGGAGATGCCTGCTGACGTGTACAAGATAAACAAGATCAAGGCCGAGATGAAGAATGGCATCCTCTGGGTGACCCTGCTCAAGGTGGAGGAGGAGGAGCGCAAGAGCGTCTTCCACGTGAAGGTCGAGTAGAGAGGCGAGTCAAGTAGTCCTTAGTGGTAGTGCTCATGGAAGATGGCCAGTGCGAGAGTATGAGAGACGCCTTGTTGATTTGGTGATGTTTGGTGTCTTTCTTTCTTCGTTTTGCTTCGTTGATCGTCTTGGATCGTGGTCTGGTGGTGAAGTTGGTTGGGAACTCTGTTAATTTCCTCAAGTTTGGCGTATGATGAAACTTACTTTGGTGGTGAAATTGGTCATGAAACTATGTTGATTTCCTCAAGTTTGGCATATGGTGAACCGATTTGGTGGTGAATTTGGTGGTGAAACCTTGTTGATCTCCTAAGTTTTGCGTGCTGCACTAATTTAGTGGTGAAATTGATCATGGACTTTGTTGATTGTCTGAAGTTTGGCTTGATTAACTACTTTAATGGTGAGATTGGTCTTTCAAATATGTTGATCTTCTCAAGTTTGACGTTATGAAATGATTTGTGCCGAGTGTGTAGTCTCTGATCCATGTTTGTTCCTCACTGTTCCGTAAAAAATAATTATGTTTATCCTCTGTTCTTGTTAGAACACTAACTCTTGGAGTTCGTAGCTGTAGTGTTTTTGTGTGAACAGCCATATGAGATAGGCATTTCCTGGAGCACTTTGTTGATTTCCTTTACTTTGACGCCATGAACTGATTTGTGCCGAGTATGTAGTTTCTGATCCATGTTTGTTCCCGTGGAGGGGTGAGGGATAGAGAAGCCAATCCAAAAATGCTGAAATTTCAACAAGCAAATACAGTAGAAGCATAGGCTGAAAATCAATAACTACAGCAGGCTGAAAATTTAGAGTAGAGAGATGCATAATGGCCGTCCTAGACATGAGGACCGGCTGCGCCCGAATGGCCGTCCTCCTAGCTGGCCGTCGCCGGCCGCAGCGCCCACCCCTCACCCCTCCTCCTCCTGCCCGGCCTGCATGGAAGATTCAGTAGTATTCTGCAGCCTGCATGGAGTCTCATGCTTAACCTGAACAACCTGAACGTTCGTGAAGACAGCGGCGAAGCGCTCAGCGACGTCCCGGCCAAGGGGCGCGCCACCGACGGCGATGACGAGGAGCGAGGAGAGGTCGCCGTGGCGTGCCTCCTTGGACTTGATCATGGCCACCAGGACGGGCGGCGCCGCGGGCAGCAGCGTGACGCGGTACCGCAGGATCACGCGCAGCGCGGCACCGAAGTCGAACTGTCGAAGCGCTCCATGAGCACGGCCGTGTCCCCCATGGATACGGAGCGCAAGACCATCATGAACCCGAAGACGTTGAACAGGGGGAGTGGGAGCAGCGTGACGGCCGGCGGAGGAGCCGCCTTCGCGCCTGCAGAGGACAGACTCTCCTGCGCATCGGACCCGAAGACGACGCACCTGACGTGGCCGGGCAGCTTGGCGGCGACCTCGGGGGCGGCGAACGCGACGACGGGCCTGGAGAGGGCGACCTGGTGCGCGTACTCCTCGGGGGTTGAGGCCGGGTTGGCGGGGGACACGACGGTGCCGATGGACATGAGCGCGACGTGGAGCACGGGGACCTCGAGGCGCGAGGGCGCGACGACCAAGGCGACGTCCCCGGGGCGGAGGCGATGAAGGACGGGTAGGAGACGACAATGCCTGTGGCGGCGTCGACGAGCGCAGGGCGATCGGGGAGGCGAGGAGCGAGAAGGCGTAGGCCGCGGCCGCGGCCGTGACCGGGAGTGATTCCGGCGGCAGCGCGCCCGCTGAGCTGGAGCAGACGTTGTGGAAGGTCCGCGTGGCCGCGCAGAATCCGCTGCGCGGGTCGATCCCGGCGGGCGTCGCCGCCTGTTCGGCCATTGGGAGTTTTGCTTTGTTGTGGTGTTTTCGACGGAGAAACGGCGCAGAACAGGAGGAGGAGTGATGTGGATTATCCCAGTCCTCCCGTCGCAACTCGCAGATCGCAATGGAGGCGGCGGCGAGGGCGGCGGAGGGAGGCGGCGGCGGGGACGGAGCGGTCCGACCAGGTGGGAGGGGGCAGCTGTTTTATGTGCGTAATTTGCAAAAGAACCCCTGCTTTCCTGCGTATTCAAGCGGCTGGAGACGAGGTGGCAGTCAGCACCCACGTGGCACGAGTTGACCGCTGCCAAATCAGCGAATACGTAGACCAAACAGTATAATGGACCGTATGTGAACCCCTAGGACAAGTTTAAGGATTGTATTTCGGGTATTTTGAACTACGGGGACTAGAGTGACCCCTCGGCACAAGTTTAAGGACCTACAGTGAATTTTTCTCTTATTTGATGTATAATATTTTCCTACATTTTTTCACATAACCGGGTATATACATTGACCGGCTATGTACAATATTTTCCTACCCTTTTTCATATAGCCTTATATATGTCGACCGGGTGTTGCAATATTTACGTCAGTAGGTATTGTATAACCGTATTGGATAGTTAGGAAACAAAAATAAAATGCAGTTAGTCAACAAATAAATTATTATGTATATACATACCCACGTACGTACAACCTTTCGTTAGTAAGTATGATACCCACTTTAGATAATTAGGAAAAAATGTAATAGTTCAAAAAATAAATTACTGAATACAAACGTACATGCATATATATATAATTTCGTTGGTAGGTATTAGATACCCGTATTAAATAGTTAGAAAACAAAATATACCTGTAGCAATTCGAACAAAATCAACATTAATATATGTTATTGTATGGCACGTGTTGCATGCCTAATAATTAGACCCAAAAATAAAACATGAGCATGGAAAGTCTTGCATGAAAAATAATTAGAAAACAAATTAAATGTATCACAGTTTCCAAGACTAACAAGGTGCCCAGGCACCTAGGTGCCCCATCTATATATATATATATATAGAGAGAGTAATACTATTCATCACCCAGGGTGCAGAATAGTTATTCTTCACCCGAGATAATCTTACAATCATTTTATAATAAATTATGTTTCAAATACAAATAGTTACAGTCATATTGATTCACTGCGTAAAATTTGGCATAAAAAAGGTTAGAAGACCAGAAAAATCACATTTTATGTACATTTTACACTATGTTTTATATTCGTAATTTTACGTAACATAAAATATTTTTTATAGCAAGTACATCATTTCTTACTTTCTCTTTTTTATGTATGAAGTAAGACAAAATTTACCAAACGTAAAAATACGGTGCATTGATGTCAAAATATAGAGGGGGTGAGGAATAACTATTCCTCACCCAGGGTAACGAATATATATCAACTCGAGTGCGTGCTAAAACACGGCCGGGGTTCACTATGTACATCCAAGTAAGCCGAATTTGAAACAAGTGACACACCTAAAATAGCGGCACTCGGCTTATTTCTAAGAAAGTCGCGTGGGCCTAAAAAAGACATAAAATACTCGTCTTATTTGTAAGTACGATGGATGGTCATAAAAAAGATACTTGGCTTACAATCAACACTCAGTGAAGTTTCCTACAACATGACCATGCATCACGGCAACTGCGAACATCTTCGCCATAGTGCTACCTGCTATAAGCCAAGTACCCAATAAATGGCACTCGGCTTGCATGTCATATCCACCGCATTCTCCTCCAACAATTCGGTATATGTTGAGTGCTTGTTTTGGCTACAACATTCAACGGGAAAAACGTAAACAAATGCTTCAAAGTCGAACCAAAGATCACCCCTTGTCGGCCTTGGTCATTAGACAAGTTGCATGTAATGTGCTCTCTTTTAAGAAATCAACCGTGTAAAGGTTGTCATCCAACTCTCCAACAAAGGTCACTTCGAGAGTATCTCTCTTAAAGACTTTTACAACCGTTAGTCCAAATAGTGTATCATTAACCAACCGAAGCTAATTGACGAACGGAAAGCAAATGATATTTAAGGGATTGGACAAGCATGACATTTGCAAAACACATCTTGATACATCTCCAATGTATCTATAATTTTTTATTGTTCCATGCTATTATATTACTTGTTTTGGATGTTTATGGGCTTTACTTTACACTTTTATATCATTTTTGGGACTAACCTACTAACCGGAGGCCCAGCCCGTATTGCTTTTTTTTTACCTATTTCAGTATTTCGAAGAAAAAGAATATCAAACGGAGTCCAACCGGAATGAAACCTTCGGGAGCGATCTTTTTGGAACGAACGTGATCCATAGGACTTGGAGTGCAAGTCAAGAAGCAATCGAGGCAGCCACGAGGGTGGAGGGCGCGCCCCTATCTCGTGGGCCCCTCGGGCGTCCACCGACCTACTTCTTCCTCCTATATATACCCATATACTCCGAAAACATCAGAAGCGCCCACAAAAAACTATTTCCACCGCCGTAACCTTCTGTATCCGCGAGATCCCATCTTGGAGCCTTCGCCGACGTTCCGCCGGAGGGGGAATCGACCACGGAGGGCTTCTACATCAACACCATAGCCTCTCTGATGAGTTGTGAGTAGTTTACCACAGACCTTCGGGTCCATAGTTATTAGCTAGATGGCTTCTTCTCTCTCTTTGAATCTCAATACAAAGTTCTCCTCGATCTTCTTGGAGATCTATTCGATGTAACTCTTTTTGTGGTGTGTTTGTCGAGATCCGATGAATTGTGAGTTTATGATCAAGTTTATCTATGAGAAATATTTGAATCTCCTCTGAATTCTTTTATGTGTGATTGAGTTATCTTTGCAAGTCTCTTCGAATTATCAGTTTGGTTTGGCCTACTAGATTGGTCTTTCTTGCAATGGGAGAAGTGCTTAGCTTTGAGTTCAATCTTGCGGTGTCCTTTCCCAGTGACAGCAGGGGCAGCAAGGCACGTATTGTATTGTTGCCATCGAGGATAAAAAGATGGGGTTTATATCATATTGCATGAGTTTATCCCTCTACATCATGTCATCTTTCTTAATGCGTTACTCTGTTCTTTATGAACTTAATACTCTAGATGCATGCTGGATAGCGGTCGATGTGTGGAGTAATAGTAGTAGATCCAGGCAGGAGTCGGTCTACTTGTCACGGACGTGATGCCTATATACATGATCATGCCTAGATAATCTCATAATTATTCGCTTTTCTATCAATTGCTCAGCAATAATTTGTTCACCCACCGTAATACTTATGCTATCTTGAGAGAAGCCACTAGTGAAACCTATGGCCCCCGGGTCTATCTTTTATTATATAAGTTTGCCATCTACTTTTATTTGCATCTTTACTTTTCCAAGCTATATCATAAAAATACCAAAAATATATTTATCTTATCATATTATCTCTATCAGATCTCACTTTGCAAGTGGCCGTGAAGGGATTGACAACCCCTTTATTGCGTTGGTTGCGAGTTCTTGTTTGTTTGTGTAGGTGCGTGGGACTTTTGAGGAGCCTCCTACTGGATTGATACCTTGGTTCTCAAAAACTGAGAGAAATACTTACGCTACTATTGTTGCATCAGCCTTTCCTTTTCAAGGAAAACCAATGCAAGCTCAAGACGTAGCAAGAAGGATTTCTGGCGCCGTTGCCGGGGAGGTCTTCGCTCAAGTCAAGACATACCAAGTACCCATCACAAACTCATCTCACTCGCATTTACATTATTTGCCATTTGCCTCTCGTTTTCCTCTCCCCTACTTCACCCTTGCCGTTTTATTTGCCCTCTTTTTCCGTTCGCCTTTTTCTCGCCAAATCTATTGTTTGATTGTGTTACCATGTGCCTTCTATTTGCTTGCATCTTTGCTTGCTAAAAATCTATTGATATGGATCCACTTAAAGTGTTCTACTTAGATCATCTTCGATCCTTATGCGCTCGTGCTGAAACCCCAACTAGCCTAGTTGATGGGAAATCTTTAGATGAGCATGCTCATTTTGTGCGTCACCGTTTGTCTGAAAAAGGGAGACTCTTATGGAATCAAATAAACAGATTGCTGTGTTATGCTTGGAATCTTTGTGAAATTGTGATTTTACTTTTTGCTCTAAGAACCCTAAAAAACACCTTCCCTACCTTTGTGAGTTTAATGAAAATGAAATCTTATCTTCTTATGCAAAGGGTGTTTATAGTTACTATGATATCGAACAAATTGAAGAATTTGTTGCTTTTAAGGGTGCTTATGAAGTTGCTTCTTTGATTGAAAAGTATGATATTACTCTCTACGAATCTGAAAATTTTGACATACTTAAATATTGCTATGAAAATTATGCTCATAATGTCTATGTCAATGAATTTATTGAGAGAATGACCGTTGCTTTGGAAGAAAATAATGATATGCATGAATCTATAGATAATGATGATTCCGATGATTTGATTGAAATATCTCTTGATGAACATGATGCTTGCTATTCTTGTGGCCATGATGCCAATATTTATAAAAATGAATTTGCTATAGTTTCATATGTTAAACATGAGATCGTTTCTATTGCACCCATACTTGATAATTCCATTGATGAAAAGCATGATTGCAATGATTTTACTATAAATTCTCTTGATGTCAATTGTGCTAATAATATGCAAAACCCTAAGCTTGGGGATGCTAGTTTTGTTATGTCTACTACTTGTTGCAATGATCATGATTGGGGTGATTCTTTTTATGATCTTGAAAATTTATTTAAGCCCCATGATGAAAATGAGATTGATAATAGTGTTTGCAATAATATTGAAAGTGGGTTTGGAAGAGTGTCAACTCTAGATCCCACATATTTGGAGAATGTTCAATCTTATGGTATTTTTGATAAAAGTGGGTTTGGAGAGGTCATGACTTTAGTTAATGTTAATCCCACTATTTTGGAAGAGTGTCAACTTTACATGCATGTGGATCGTGTTGAAAATATTCTATGTGATAGCTATTTTGTTGAATTTGCTTATGATCCCACATGTAATTATGAGAGAGGAAAATATGGTTGTAGAAATTTTCATGATAATAAATTACCTCTCGTTATGTTGAGATTGCTATTGTTTCTTTCCGCTTCCTTGCATATGCTAGTTTTTGCTTGGTATGATAATTTGTTTGCCTATAAGATGCCTATGCATAGGAAGTATGTTAGGCTTAGATGTGTTTGTCATGTGTTTCATGATGCTCTCTTTGCGCTTCAATTCTTGTCTTTCATGTGAGCATCGTTAGAATTATCAATGCCTAACTAAAAGGCTTTAAATAAAAGCGCTTGTTGGGAGACAACCCAATATATTTCCTTTCTATTGTTGAATAAATTTATCATCTACCTTCTGTTTAGATGTGTTTTTATGTTTTAATTAGTTTTTGTGCCAAGTTAAACCTATAGGATCTTCTTAGATGACAAATATTTGATCTTGCTGAAACTTCCAGAAACTTTCTGTTCACGAAATCAATTGTTTAAAATCACCAAAACGTGATAAAATACTGATTCCGATTGCAGTAGATCAATAAACAAATTATCTAGGTATTCCTATTTTGTTAGAATTTTTTGAGTTCCATAAGTTTGCGTTAGTTACAGATTACTACAGACTGTTCTGTTTTTGACAGATTCTGTTTTTCATGTGTTGTTTGCTTATTTTGATGAATCTATGGCTAGTAAAATAGTTTATAAACCATAGAGAAGTTGGAATACAGTAGGTTTAACACCAATATAAATAAACAATGAGTTCATTACAGTACCTTGAAGTGGTGTTTTGTTTTCTTTCGCTAACGGAGCTTACGAGATTTCTGTTGAGTTTTGTGTTGTGAAGTTTTCAAGTTTTGGGTAAAGATTTGATGGACTATGGAATAAGGAGTGGCAAGAGCCTAAGCTTGGGGATGCCCATGGCACCCCAAGATATTCAAGAATATCCAAAGGCCTAAGCTTGGGGATGCCCCGGGAAGGCATCCCCTCTTTCTTCTTCGTTTATCGGTAACTTTACTTGGAGCTATATTTTTATTCACCACATGATATGTGTTTTGCTTGGAGCGTCTTTTATGATATTAGTCTTTGCTTTTTAGATCACCACAATCATCCTTGCTGTACACACCTTTTGGGGGAAAACCACATGATTAGAATTTATTAGAACACTCTATATGCTTCACTTATATCTTTTGAGCTAGATAGTTTTTGCTCTAGTGCTTCACTTATATTTCTTAGAGCACGACGGTGGCTTAATTTTGAAGAAATTGTTGATCTCTCATGCTTCATTTATATTATTTTGAGAGTATTTTAGAACAGCGTGGTATTTGCTATGGTTATAAAATTGGTCGTAGAATGATGAGCATCCAAGTTGAGTATAATAAAAACTATCATAGAAAGTGCATTTAACACTAGGATCAATTTGATGCTTGATAATTGTTTTGAGATATAAAGGTAGTAATGTTAGGGTCATGCTAGTTGGGTAATTATAGAATTGAGAAATACTTGTGTTGAAGTTGGCAAGTCCCGTAGCATGCACGTATGGTAAAAGTTGTGTGACAAATTTGTTGCATGAGGTGCTCTTTTGATTGTCTTCCTTATGAGTGGCAGTCGGGGACGAGTGATGGTCTTTTCCTACCAATCTATCCCTCTTGGGGCATGCGTAGTAGTACTTTGCTTCGAGGGCTAAGTAAACTTTTGCAATAAGTATATGAGTTCTTTATGACTAATGTGAGTCCATGGATATACGCACACTTACCCATCCACTTTGCTAGCCTCTATTATACCGCGCAACTTTCGCCGGTATCTTGCACCCATTATTTACCTTCCTCAAAACAGCCACCATACCTACCTATTATGGCATTTCTATAGCCATTCCGAGATATATTGCCATGCAACTTTCCACCGTTCCGTTTATTATGACATGCTCCATCATTGTCATATTGCTCTTTGCATGATCATGTAGTTGACATCGTATTTGTGGCAAGGCCACTCTCATAATTTTCATACATGTCACTCTTGATTCATTGCATATCCCGGTACACCGCCGGAGGCATTCATATAGAGTCATATTTTGTTCTTAGTGTTGAGTTGTAAATCAATAAAAGTGTGATGATCTTCATTATTAGAGCATTGTCCCAAGTGAGGAAAGGATGATGGAGACTATGATTCCCCCACAAGTCGGGATGAGACTCCGGACTTTAAAAATAAAAGAGGCCAAAGAAGGCCCCCAAAAAGAGAGGCCAAAGAAGCCCACACAAAAGAAATGAGAGAAAAGAGAGAAGGGACAATGCTACTATCTCTTTTCCACACTTGTGCTTCAAAGTAGCACCATGATCTTCATAATAGAGAGTCTCCTATGTTATCACTTTCATATACTAGTGGGAATTTTCATTATAGAACTTGGCTTCTATATTCCAATGATGGGCTTACTCAAAATGCCCTAGGTCTTCGTGAGCAAGCGAGTTGGATGCACACCCACTTAGTTTATCTTGTTGAGCTTTCATACATTTATAGCTCTAGTGCATCCGTTGCATGGCAATCCCTACTCACTCACATTGATATCTATTGATGGGCATCTCCATAGCCCGTTGATACGCCTAGTTGATGTCAGACTATCTTCTCCCTTTTTGTCTTCACAACCACCACCATATACCACCATAGTGCTATGTCCATGGCTTGCGCTCATGTATTGCGTAAGAGTTGAAAAAAGCTAAAGCGCGTTAAAAAGTATGAACTAATTGCTCGGCTCGTCATCGGGGTTGTGCATGATGGGAGTATTTTGTGTAATGAAAATGAAGCATGGCCTAACTATATGATTTTGTAGGGATAAGCTTTCTTTGGCTATGCTATTTTGATAGGACATAATTATTTGCTAGTATGCTTCGAAGTATTATTATTTTTATGTTTTATAAGATTTTATCTTGAATCATTTGGATCTGAACAATCATGCCACAATAAAGAAAATTACATTGAGAATTATGCTAGGTAGCATTCCACATCAAAAATTCTGTTTTTATCATTTACCTACTCGAGGACGAGCAGGAATTAAGCTTGGGGATGCTTGATACGTCTCCAACGTATCTATAATTTTTGATTGTTCCATGATATTATATTACTTGTTTTGGATGTTTATGGGCTTTACTTTACACTTTTATATCATTTTTGGGACTAACCTACTAACCGGAGGCCCAACCCGTATTGCTGTTTTTTTGCCTATTTCAGTATTTCGAAGAAAAAGAATATCAAACGGAGTCCAAACGGAATGAAACCTTCGGGAGCGATCTTTTTGGAACGAACGTGATCTAGAGGACTTGGAGTGCAAGTCAAGAAGCAATCGAGGCGGCCACGAGGGTGGAGGGCGCGCCCTTCCCTGGTGGGCGCGCCCCTATCTCCTGGGCCCCTCGGGCGTCCACCGACCTACTTCTTCCTCCTATATATACCCATATACCCCGAAAACATCAGAAGCGCCCACGAAAAACTATTTCCACCGCCGTAACCTTCTGTATCCGCAAGATCCCATCTTGGAGCCTTCGCCGGCGTTCCGCCGGAGGGGGAATCGACCACGGAGGGCTTCTACATCAACACCATAGCCCCTCCGATGAGTTGTGAGTAGTTTACCACAGACCTTCGGGTCCATAGTTATTAGCTAGATGGCTTCTTCTCTCTCTTTGAATCTCAATACAAAGTTCTCCTCGATCTTCTTGGAGATCTATTCGATGTAACTCTTTTTGCGGTGTGTTTGTCGAGATCCGATGAATTGTGAGTTTATGATCAAGTTTATCTATGAGAAATATTTGAATCTCCTCTGAATTCTTTTATGTGTGATTGAGTTATCTTTGCAAGTCTCTTCGAATTATCAGTTTGGTTTGGCCTACTAGATTGGTCTTTCTTGCAATGGGAGAAGTGCTTAGCTTTGGGTTCAATCTTGCGGTGTCCTTTCCCAGTGACAGCAGGGGCAGCAAGGCACGTATTGTATTGTTGCCATCGAGGATAAAAAGATGGGGTTTATATCATATTGCATGAGTTTATCCCTCTACATCATGTCATCTTTCTTAATGCGTTACTCTGTTCTTTATGAACTTAATACTCTAGATGCATGCTGGATAGCGGTCGATGTGTGGAGTAATAGTAGTAGATCCAGGCAGGAGTCGGTCTACTTGTCACGGACGTGATGCCTATATACATGATCATGCCTAGATAATCTCATAATTATTCGCTTTTCTATCAATTGCTCAGCAATAATTTGTTCACCCACCGTAATACTTATGCTATCTTGAGTGAAGCCACTAGTGAAACCTATGGCCCCCGGGTCTATCTTTTATTATATAAGTTTGCCATCTACTTTTATTTGCATCTTTACTTTTCCAAGCTATATCATAAAAATACCAAAAATATATTTATCTTATCATATTATCTCTATCAGATCTCACTTTGCAAGTGGCCGTGAAGGGATTGACAACCCCTTTATTGCGTTGGTTGCGAGTTCTTGTTTGTTTGTGTAGGTGCGTGGGACTTTTGAGGAGCCTCCTACTGGATTGATAACTTGGTTCTGAAAAACTGAGGGAAATACTTACGCTACTATTGCTGCATCACCCTTTCCTCTTCAAGGAAAACCAACGCAAGCTCAAGACGTAGCACATGTCATTGGTGATAGCCACCTTGCCCAACCCAAGCACATGTCCTTTTGATCCTCCACCAAACACAATGCTCATAAATTGTTGAATAGCTTTCACGAAGTCAAAGAGCAACTTGCTATCTCCGGTCATATGATTAGTGTATCCACTATCAATGACCCACTTGACTCCACCGGAAAAAGCAACCTACACACAATTTATGACTTGGTTAGAGGTACCAATTTTGCAATGGGACCCCTTAGGTTAGTAACAAGGGTCTTGAAAACCCAAATAGTATAGAAACGAAAAGCATTATGAGGATCAACAAATTGAGCATAAACCTCTCCATCCTTTGTCTTATGAAGCATATAGGATGGAAGCGTGAACTCCTTTGGTTTGTTGGGAGTGGGCATGCCCCTAGTGGCCTCCCCACTCACGACCTTGTCAACTTTGCCTTTTCCTTTCTCCTTGCGCCCTTCACGCACAAAAGTCTCCTTGATAGGGGTGGTGCACTTTGGAGAAGACAATTTCTTCTTGCTTGTGCTTGGATCAAATCCAAGGCCTTCTTTGGCAACCACTTCTTTGTGTTGGCTTAACACCTCATTAAGGTTCTTTTGTCCTTGAGCACATGTCATGAGACCCTTATCCAATTGAGATTTTAGAGAGCAATTCTCCTTAAGAATAGATGCTAAATCACCACTAGAGTTAGTAGAACAAACATCAACATTTATAATAGGAGTAAGCCTTGGCTGGAGTTTCAAGATAAGCAAGTTTGAGTTCCTCAAAACTCTTTGTAAGAAGGGTGAGCTCTTCTTCCTTAGTTTTGAGAGACTCGGTCAGAAGCTCACAATTCTTAGAGAGAGTAGCATGAGGCTCCACAAGCTTACTCTTATCATTCATCAACTCCTTACAAGTGCTCTTATCCTTTTCAAGGAGGCAAGTTTCTTAGCATGTTCATCAATGTTTGCACCAATTTTTAAGCATAGTTCATCATTGTGTGCTTCCTCATATTGGACTTTCTTCTCAAGGATTTCATATTTTTCCTCTTCCTCTGTGACGAGGGTTTCGAGTTCCTTAATGGTGATGGTGTGCTTACTCACCATCTCCATAAGCATGCGAAACATAGTGAGCCTATTTCCTTTAAGGGAGCACATGAACTTATCTAGTTTAGCGAGCATAGGATCATCCATATCATCATCATCATCATCATCATTGTCCTCTGCATCAAGATATTCATCACTAAGAGTAGAAGGAGTGAAAAGAGGAGGGTTTGAACGTGGGGTTACCTTAACCTTGTCAGAAGAATTTCGGTTCTCACCGTCTTCCACATGGCCTTAGCCACTTATGAGTGTTGCCCTTGTAGTCTTTCATGTAGTTGTAGGTGACAACATCACCACTCTTGCTGACTAGCCTCAAGGTGTTTTGAGAGTCTTGAGCTACTCCAGCAACCCCACCAACATCATCTGGATCGGATTCTTCTTGAGAAACTATTGCCTTCCCATCTCTCTTCTTGAGCTTGGAGTTCAACGGATTTGGCAACTTTTTGTTGGGGAAGGTCTTGCGAAACCTTGGTTTATCTTCTCTCTTCTCATAAGGGGAATCGTTGGAGAAGTGGTTGGTTTCTTCACAGTTGCAGCACTTTCTCACTTTCTTATTTTGGAATCTTCCATTGAATTTCCCCGCGCTAAACTTCTTGAGGAAAAGAGCAATGTCTTCATATGATGGGCTTTCATCAGAGTCAATCGCATCACCTTCTTCTTCCTCATCATATTCTTCTTCTTCTTCTTCTTCACTTTGCTCTTCCACACACGTATGTGTAACACCCTTAGTATCATGCAACAGTAACCTCACACTAATGGTACCATATCATCAAGATTGACTAAGCCAAATTGCCCCTTAAAAATCAAAGTCAAATTCAAATTTAAATTTGCAAGTGAAATTATTATTTATTCGAACTATAAAACTAAATTGTTCAAACTATTATATAAATTCCCCTGATCATTTTTTCATGTTGGACCAACATCTTTTGGCTCACCAATTAATCCCTAGTAAGATATAAAGTGATAAAAAAAGCAACAAAAATAACCTTTTCAAAATAAACAAATGGTTATATATTTTCAAATGACCCCAAACTTTGAGTGCCTTTCAAAGTATTGCATTTGATTTATGTGCCAGGTTTCAATGTGAAAAAATTCATTTAGAGCAACTCCAACGGGCCGACCCAAACGGACGGTGATTTCGTCCGCTTTTTGTCCGTTTGGGTTGGCCGCCCTCCCGGCGTCCGCCCTGTTTTTCATATGGGTCGGCAGCGCGCCCAATGCGCCGACCTATATGTGCAGGCGTGGCCGGCTGGCCACCCAATTTACATTGATTTGCATTCAAACAAATAGTTTAGCCGTCCAAATAAATAGTATAGTTTTACAAGCCAAATACAAATAAAAATGTTTCACATAATTTTGCAAACGAATAAAAGAAGATACATCTATTGGTTGCCAACATGAGTCCACATATGCTCAACCAAATCATTTTGCAGTTGCACGTGAGTTTCCCAATCACGCATGTCTTCATGAAACTGAGTGAACTGCTCAAATGTTGCCGCTACTCCATGCTCAGGCACAACATTCTCACCCTGAAACTGAAAGCCTTGATCGTACAGACGTTCCGGACGCTCGTCTTCTACGATCATATTGTGCATGATCACACAAGCAGTCATCACCTCCCACAGTTTCTGCGTGCTCCAAGTATTAGCAGGATACCGAATGATGCCCCATCGAGATTGCAAAACACCAAAGGCACGCTCGACATCCTTCCTAGCACTCTCTTGCTCTTGGGCAAATCTTTTCCTTTTCTCTCCGACAGGGTTGGGTATTGTCATGACAATAGTGGTCCACTGAGGATAGATACCGTCACCCAAATAGTACCCTTTGTCGTAGTTGTGGCCGTTGACAGTAAAGTTCACCAGTGGGCTGTTGCCTTCGGCAAGCCTAGCAAACACCGGCGAGCGCTGAAGCACGTTGATATCATTGTGTGATCCAGCCATGCCAAAGAAAGAGTGCCAGATCCAGAGATCTTGAGACGCCACGGCCTCTAGTATGACAGTGCAAGCCCTGACATGTTCCTTATACTGCCCTTGCCAAGCAGAAGGGCAGTTCTTCCACTCCCAGTGCATGCAGTCTATGCTGCCAAGCATCCCCGGGAAGCCCCTGCTCGTATTCATCGCCAACAAACGGGTTGTATCTTCAGCTGTAGGCTCTCTCAAAGTACTCAGGGCCAAACACAGTAATCACAGCCTTACAGAACTTATACAGAGACTCTAGGCATGTAGACTCGCGCATACGGACGTACTCGTCAATGAGATCACCGGGCACTCCGTATTCAAGCATTCGGATGGCAGCAGTGCATTTCTGATAAGAGGAGAAACCAATCTTGCCGACGGCATCCTTTTTGCACTCGAAGTAGTCATCATAGCCGACCACTCCCTCTCTAATACGGTTGCAAACATGCCTACTCATACGGAACCAGCGGCGGAATTTGTGATGTTTGAACAACGGGTTTGTTGTATCAAAGTAGTCCTTCCAGAGAAGGAAACGCCCGCTCTCTCGGTTGCGATTCAACGCCGGAAGGTGGCCCGGAATGGAGCCACGGAACAACAGCCGCTGGCTGTTGAGGTGGTGATGGACCAACACGGCAGCCAATATCTCCTCCTCGTCGCCGGACGACGAATCGTCGGAGTCGCAAAGAAAAAGAACTCGTCGGCAGAGTCCATTTTCGTACCTTGGCAAGCTGTCGAACAGCTTGCGGACGTTGAAGAAGGAGACGGCCAGCGAGCGGAGACGCGGCGCCCACAGACCAGCTAGCTGCCCTGCCGGCGTCCGACTAGTGTGACGGCGTCTGACGAGCGTGCCGGTCGGATGTGGCGGGGGCGGCGAGGCGTCTTCTTGGTGCGGGCGGCTGTGCGGTGGGGGAGCGGCGGTGGGAACCACTTTGCTCCCCGGCGGCAAAACGGCGGCGACGGGCGACGGGGCAGGGGCGTTGCGGGGCGGATGTGGAGGCGGCGGCAGCTCGAAGAGTCGCCGGCAAAAATGGGCGGCGGCGTCGGTGACGGAGGAGGCGGGGCGAGGGTTGCTTGTTGGCCGGGGGGGGTGTGAGAGGGGAGGCCAATGTGCCACAGACCAGCGGGCCCGGGGACAGGAGTAGGCGCGCGCGCGTCCGTCTCGTGTCTGCGCCGACACAAATCCGGCTCAAAATTGGGCCCGGAATGGGTCGCCCGCGGACGAAAAACGGACACTCGTCCGTTTGGGTCGGCGCGTTGGGCCGCCTTTTCTCTCCGCGCCGACCCAAGCGAACGGCTGCGGACGAAATAGGTCGCCCTATTGAATTTGCTCTTACAACAAAAACAAAATGCAAAACAGGAAAGAAACACAAAGCAGTCTATAAAAAGGAAAAAGGAGCAAAGGCACCACGGTGCACTGTAGGCCGAGTGCTACAGTAGCACTACCCAGCCCATCACCGACCTTCTCCTACTTCCCCCTAAATTCCCCTCTCCCACTCGCGCTTCTCCTCTGAACCTCGTGCCCGAGCTGCGGTCGCCGTCCCCGACGACCGGGAGGTTGTCCAGGGACTTCCTCCGTCATCCCCGTGCATCCGTTGGACCGAAGCCGCACGGTACGCTCGGGATCGAGCTGTTTTTCCGCCACGGCCGTCGTCGAGCTCGTCGCATCCGGTCGTCCAATGCGCCTCCAATCCACGTCTACGAGCTTCGCGGTGAGCTCCTCTGCAGATTCCCCTCCTTTACCCCATCGACCCGTCGCCGTATCGATCCTTTGCCGTGAACTCGCTCACGGCCGCACCCGAGCTCCCGCGTACGCGCACGTGCCTGCTCCTGTTCCTGCCCATCCGCGCGCCCCTGCTCCTCGCAGCGCGCCCGCTCCTGGCCGCCCTTGCCGCTGGTGATGCTCGATCGTTGACTGCTGCTGCTCTTGCTACGCTGCTACTGCTTTTTGCTAGCTGCCGCTCTACTTACTTGTCGCCCGTGCCCCTGCGCTGTCCGCGCGTGCGCCCTCTGCCCGCGCCTACCTTTGCCCAGCCGCTGCTCGTGCCTGCTGGCCACGCCGCGGACGCGACGTGCTCCTGTACTGGTACATGTGCGTGCGTACTTCATCCCCTGGTACGTACGTGTGTGTGACGGCCGCGACGTGCTCCTGTACAGGCTATTGACCAGCCCTTGTTTAAATTGATCTTATACTAGCTTAGTGCTGAACCCCACCCTCTAATAGCCAATGACGGTAGGTCCCACTAGTTAATTAGTTAGGATAATTGAAACGCTTTAAAACTTGGTTAATTACCTTGTGTCCGTGACACCCAGGACCCACCTATAAGTTTGACCAGTCAGCGGTCAAAGCTGACTGGGCCGTCTGGCCCCATTGTCAGCCTCACAACCATCTAATGTTTACACTTCTCTGTGTGTACATAGCATTTTCCCTATTTAATATTTTCAATTAAATATATTTCAGAAATTCAAGAGTATTAACAAAACTTTGAAAATTAATAGAAAATAAATGGTAACTCAGGTGAAAATAATCTTATCTATATATGAAAAATGATTAGAGAAATATGACGAATCTGGATACGCCATCCACATACCTATCACATGCCCCCAACACGACGAGCATGGAGCCTTCCCCTTCGGATTGGCAGTCCGATAATTGCCCAAAGCCGGGAAAATATTCCCGGATATTTTCCCGCTCCACCTATAACACTTAGCACTGCGTTAGGTGACCCCTAGCATAACATATGGTCATGTCATGTTTTTTGTTGCTTTTGTTTGCTCGGTTATTTATTTGTTTCCCCTTCGTTGCTTTTTTTCGGTAGACCCCCATACCGCGATAAACCCCGAGACCACTAATGACCCGGTGATCGACTACTTCACCGTCGTGGGTCCGTATCTGTTTGCAGACCTTCGTTGCTTTGTTAGTGTTATATGCCTTTCTCTTTATATAAAATACTTGATTTGAATAAACTCACACCCACTGAAATATCTTTACAAATGGCTGATAAATCAACTGTCATATCTATCGGTATTCGTGAGGATGTGCCCGTTGTTGTTGCAAATGTTACCATCTTAACTGGCTTTGTTATACTTGAGATGCCCGAGGACGACAACATGTCGATTATCCTTTGTAAACCCTTTTTGAATACTGCAGGGGCTGTTATTGATTGCAATAAAAGCAAGGTCACTTTTCATATCAATAGTAAGGAGCATACGGTGCACTTTTCGAATAAACAATTCCAAATGAATGGTATTAATGTTATTGAAAAATCTCCGACACTCACTATTGAAAGTTTTCAACTACCTCTACCTACTGCCAAAAAGAAATATGATATACTTATGATTGGGGACATGCATATCCCCGTTGAGGTTACTTAGTGTCTTACAAAAGTTCTTCGATTTCATGCTAATCGAAGGTGGTTGTTTATAAGACTTGATCAACCTTATTAATGGATTATTTTTGAGAGGTATGAAGTTGATGAATTTAGTGGGCACTACCTTCTGTCCTTACCTTTTGTTTTCTGTTTTGCTTAGTTAAATAAAATAAATGCCATGTTTATTCTGTTTTCTGGATTTTTCGTGCAATAAAAAAATGACCCAAAAATAAAAGTGCTCAGAATGCCCTGAAAATTTAATATGATTCTTTTCTGAATATTTTTGAATTTGTGGTGCAAATAACATCAGAGGGGGTGCACTAGGTGGGCACAACCCACCTGGGCGCGTCCTGGTGGGTTGTGGTCCGCACGTGGGCCCCCCTCACTTATCTCTTTAGCCCATGTCATGTCCTACCTCTAGAAAAAGAATCACCATTACTCTCTCTCGCTCTCGTGTTCTTACTCTCAAAACCGCGGATTTCGATCTCTTTGCTCGAAGCTTCTTTTCCAAAATTGTTTTGCGGATTGCTACTTGGTATGTGACTCCTCCATTGCTCAAATTAGTTTTTTGCTTTAGTGGATTATATTTTGAATAATTAAATACTCTTGGTGCTGCTGTCAATGAGCTTGCATGTTGAATTCTTAGAGTCCTAAATAGTTTGAATGCTTGATATGGCCTCTATGCGTCTCTATGAGTAGTTGCTATCAATCTTGTGAAGTTTTGTTGACAAAAAATTGATGGACTGAAATTTTCAGAATTTTATCTATAGGAATAAGATGAGTTTCTTTAGGAGTTCTTAGAGGAGGAGGTCTTCGGGGGCATCATCTAGTAGTGGCTCTGTTCGTCAGTCTTATGTTGAACCAAGCGCAAGTTCAATACGGGAAGCAACTATCAAATCATGCCTATGGCCGTGCAACGATTTTATGGTGAGTGCAGGTATTAAAGAAGAATTTCAGCAATATGTTCACAACGCCGAGCTCGGTCCCTACATTGAAGATAAGTGCAACCAACCTCTCAGCCTCATAGAATCGTTTACTAAAGAATTTAAATTTCATCCTCGTGAGTCTAGAGTTTCGTTTAAACTTTATGACCATCCTTTTACCATGCATCTAGACGTGTTTAGTGGTATTTGTAAGTCCGGCGCAGGCGGCCTTTGCCCACTCCTGGCGAGGAATGGGGGTACTGACGGGATGTGTACCCAGCTGCGACGCCCTGTCGACAGCAGGCAAGTGTCGATGGATTCGTTCTTGCTGTGCGATGCGCCGCGCCTCTCGCTCTGCGGCGCTCCAACGGTCTTACTGTGTGGCGAGCCGCAGCCTATAGGCGCGGACGCGCCAAGCTTGCTCTGCGGCGTGCCATCGATCATGGTGTGCGGCGAGCTGCAGCCTCTCGGCGCTGACGTGCCTATCTTGATCCGCGGCGCTAAAGCGCCATGCACCAAGGGTCTAGTCAACCCTGGCGATGACGTGCATCACGGCTTCGTCCGTCGCGTTGCCGGTGAGCGCCTCGGCCTCGACGGGCCGTGGCTCCTTCTCGTTTTCCTTGTCGAGGAGGTTGATGGCACAGGGGCGCTTTGGTGGGTTGGCATGCTTGAAAAATGTGGATGTGCTACAGTCTGCGCCAGTTGCCTCCGTGCATTGCGAGTCGCCTAGGTTTATGCGCAATATCGCTGGGTGGCGGCAGGAAACCAGTGATCATGAGGAAATGGCGGGAAATGGTGGTGTGTTCATAAAACGCCATTAATTAATGGAAACTTAGCATAGAAGGAACATCGAGCTAGCACGACGCGTGCGGGCACATTGCTCGCCCAAGGCTATGATCCATATACTTTTGTGCCCAACAGAGCACACTATTCACAGTAAAGAATATTGTTCCGTATGCCATATATCGCACACACCTTGATCTGGCTAACCGTTTTTTTGTGTTGCCTAATCACAAATAGTTCATCCGAGTGAACTGTATGCCGTATATCGCGCACACCTTCATATGGCTGCCCGTTTCTGTTGTTCCACCTCATCACAAACAACTTATGAGAGTGAACTGTATGCTGTATATCGCACACGCCTTCATGTGGCTGCCCGTTTCTGTTGTTCTGCCTCATCACAAACAGTTCATTAAACTGAATCGTATGCCTCGCATCGCACACGTAACTAAAATCTGAACCGTGTTTGATGTCTCCGCCATCGCAAACATTTTGCATCTTTTTTGATGGTTTTTTTACATCCCCGTTTGCGATTAATGCATCGCACATAGTTTCGCCAAAGGGTCTCTGGTCGTATTGTCGCGTTAGCAGCATCTTGTAGTAGTGTATGCATGTTGTCATCAACATCAAAATATGATTAAGGGCAAGATTGCACTTTCAACACCGACACGTTCTTATTCCGTCGCAACTCGGTGACGGTAACGTTCGTGTCCCAACCCATTATGCATCTTCATATTGATCTTGGGTGTTCATAGGCACGAAGTTTTTTGTTTTGTACTACTTTTTCCAACAGGATCTTCATAAGATTTCATGGCTGCAACTTGTCCTAGCCCGCGTACTAGTTCGGGAACGGGACTTGAGCCATGTGCCAAAAGGGAAAAAGTGGGAGTTGGGCTGCGCTGCTGATGGATTTCGACCCGGATGAACAATGTTGGATTTAAATTTAAATTCAAAACAAATATGAAATGAATATGGCCCAAATATAATACCATTTCAATTTTGAAAAATCAAAAAAGTTCACAAAAATAATGTTACTAATATAAGGATAGGCAAAATAAATTCCATCCCAAATGCAATTTTGTAAATTCATTTTTCCCAATAGGAGCTATTCTGAGTATTGTAATAATACCCTAAAACCATCTAGGGGGTATAAAATTCTAGAAAATACTCTTATGAACTCCAATATTGCATAAACCATGTGATGCATATGAAAGGTATGCTAACATTCAAATTTGAATCAAAAAAGTAACATGAATTTGTGCATGTTTTTTGGTCCACTATCAAAGCATGAAATGACACAAAAGGAAGCATATGTTTATTTTTATTTTATTTTGACAAAATATTGAATGGTAACTAATGAATATGTATATAAATTATATGTAAAGGTGTTGTTTGTATTGAGCTGTTGTTGGTCGTTGCTTTATATATAAAGCGGGCCGAAAACCTTCTTCGGTATATAAATTATATAGGAAGTAGTTATCTGCAGGCAGAACACATACAATATATAATTAAAAAAATAGAATGAAGCATAGAATGTTCATTTTTTAATAAGAATGTAAATTATGAAGATGTGATGAACGCTTAAAAACTGCCACCAACAATGAATTTGATGCAATGCTGATATATGACCAGTTTAAAATACTCCCTCTGATCTGAATTAATTGTTGCGACCTTTATACATTATTGTATAGAGGGTGCGTCAATTAATTTAGATTGGAGGGAGTACAAAACATCCTGGCAAGTTTAATTTAAAATCACAATAGCATGTTTATGTTGATTTTTTTTGGCAATCTCAACCGATGTTGCACAAAATAAAAACCAAGGTAAATAGAGTAACTTGGAATAATCTAAACAAAATCGATACCTTTTCAAAACTATGTGGCATTAACTCAATCAAAACAAATAAAATCTTACCAAAATTCTCAACTAATTCAAAAACATTCTTGCCTTCCCCTACACATACTCAAATAAAATCTTATCAAAAGTCAACTAAATAAAAAATGTCCTTGCCTTTCCCTATCCATTCTCCAATCAAATAAAATTTTATGGAAAAATAGATTTTGATGGGTGTAAGGTATATGTTAGGCAAGATTTATGTTGAACATGTTTTTTAAAGTTTTTTTCAGGGGTATATGGTTTTTTTTCTTTTTTAGTTAAACCCGCTAGAATATGGATGTTCCCGTCGCAATGCACAGGCAATTACTAGTTCGTAAGTTATGAACAGAGCAACTAGTTAACGAGCGCTCCTTCTGGAGCCTCGCAACAAACATGGCACGCTCTCAGCCGCCCGCCACGTGTCGTGCTTTGGGCGCTCCTTCCGGATTTTGTTTCTTTATTTTTTCGCACGCATTTTTGGCTTTTTAAACGGGTTTTCCATTTTTTTTCAACGTTTCGGTTTTCTACCGGTCTTCCTTAGCTTTTGGGTAAAAAAAATTCAAAAAAAAAAATTCCCGCGAAAAAACGTGTTTTATTTTTTCCCTCTTTCACGAGAGTCACGGTTTTCCTTTCGAAAACGGAAAAACACGCGTTTTCTGTTTTTCCATTCCGTGAGAGGCACGGTTTGGCTTGCGCGAGAGTTACGGCCATGTCTTTCGGAAAAGGTAAAAAAATGCGTTTTTTGTTTTTTTTCCGTGAGAGGCACGGTTTTTGCTTCCGCGAGAGGCACGGTTGTGCCTTTCGGAAACGGAAAAAGAACATGTTTTCTGTTTTTTTTCTGCGAGAGGCACGGTTGGGCTTTCTTCAGAGTCATGGCCATGCTTCTCGGAAACAAAAAAAACATGTTTTCTGTTTCTTTTCTTTCGCGAGAGGCACAGTTTTGTTTCCGCGAGAGGCACGGTTGTGCCTCTTGGAAACGGAAAAAAAATGCATTTTCTATTTTTTTTCTTCCGCGAGAGGCACGGTTTTGTTTCCGCGAGAGGCACGGTTGTGCTTTCGCGAGAGTCACGGTCGTGCCTTTCGTTAACGAAAAAAATGAGTTTTTTTTCTTCCGCGAGAGGCACGGTTTTGCTTCGCGAGTCACGGTTGTGTTTTCGCGAGAGGCACGGGCGTGCCTCTTTCGGAAAGGGAAAAAACCATGCTCCCGGTTCGGTTTTTTCGTGAAAAAAATTTCGTCAAAACCTATCAACATGGTATCTACTCCCTCCGTCCAAAAATAAGTGTCTCAAGCTTAGTACAACTTTGTACTAGACACTTATTCCGGGACGGAGGGAGTAGTTTTGAAGATCTCGACGCAAGAAATCCAACGGTGAAAGCGGTTTGAGATTGTGACGCACGGTTTGCGAGATAAAATGTTTTGAATAAACAGATCTAGGAAAAAAGGGAAAACTCTTAGGTTGCGACAAGTGACGTGCTGCATGTGCGCCACTTGTCGCACCCTGGGGGGTTGGACTGATCTTTGCAACGAGTACTCCTTAACTAGTGGTTTCGAGTTATGAAAGCGCATGTTAACATAGACTTTAATTTTTTTTTAGGGAACTTGGACTTTAAAATGGTTGATTAACGTGGATGCATGGAAGGCCCACGTTAGTTACCAAAGCCGAATTAGGGCCCATGCATGTTCCGGTAGTTTGTCCAATGGGATTTTAATCGCTAGCTAGGGATATGGATGAGTAAACTTTTTTTTTTTGTTTTAAAAAAAAGGCGGGATATGGATGAGTAAACTTTTTTTGTTTTAAAAAAAGGGGGGATATGGATGAGTAGTCCGATTCCATGATCTGATCTGAGCGGAAACCGACCGACCACAAGAAGAATTCTCTTCTAGTAAGTTAAAAAAAAAGAATTCTCTTCCGATCTGAGTCGGAATAGGAACCAACCCCAGCCATATTATATTACTCCAGTAGATTGCTGTCGCCAGGAAAGAAGCCCTCGATCAAGAAATCAATCAAGAATCCCTCCGGCCGGCCGGCCGCTCCTCCTCGCCGACCAAGGAAGGAAGGAAGGAAGGAAGGAAGGAAGGAAGAAGATGAGACCGAGCATGGAGCCCAGGTTCGAGGCCTCCTTGTGGCTTCCCCCGGACGCCCTCGACATCCTCTCCTCCGGCAGCACCGCCGTCCTTCCTAGTTGGGTCCTCCTCGACTCGCTAGCCTACATGGTGCCCCCCGGCAGTGCAGTCCGTAACCACACCACCGCCCAAACCATGATGCCCGACGGCCGCACCATTGAGGTAACCTTTCTCATCGCCGATCCCCCACGTCGCTCCTACTGGTGCGTCTCCGTCTGCTGTCCAGATGCTGCTCCTCATGGCGATGGCAACCAAGAGCAAGAGCAAGAGGAGGAGGACAACCCCTTGGACTGCATCCCCAAGGTGGTTTCCTTGGCGGACCACCTCGCCCTCATCAAAGTCGGCTTAACAACCTGCAACCACTGGCTGTGGTTGGTCTACTCCGCCTCCGCCTCCGCCAGAGGGCCGCCGTCGCTCCTCCTGCTCCCGGACATCCATGACCATCAACCGTTGATGGAACCCTTGGGCATCGTGCCGTCCTGTGAGTGTGACAACAAATTAGGTGGCTGCATTGTGGCTGCTCTCAGCTACAACTACCAGCAGGTGGATCCTCAGTATGACCTCCATCTCTTCAGCTACCACGGCGAGGGCTCCTCTTGGACTTGTACGCAGCAACACCTATCGGTGGACTACGGCCAAACCAGGAGGCCCCGCCGTCTCTTTCCAACCAAGGTGATTGCCCTCGGAGACGGGCTGCTAGGCTGGGTCGATCTCTGGGAGGGGATCCTCGTCTGCGATGTGCACGCTGCTGCTGCTGCTGCTGATGATGACAAAGAAGGAGGCTCCGCCACGGCGCACTTCGTCCCCATGCCAAGGCCGCTGCCCGGCAACCAAGACCTATACCGCCAGCATGATTCCTCGGCGCGTCCGCTGCGCGACGCAACCTTCGGCCACGGTCACATCAGGTGTGTGGAGATCGAGCAGCTGGTGAGGCCCAAGCCCAGAGCAGCACCGGTCGTGCACGATCCCTCCACCTTGCTTCTACTCTTGGATTCACAGTCACCCATGGTCCCGGAGAAAGACGAATATGAGGTCGTCGGTTGGCGGCTCATCACTTGGTTTAGGGCGCTCACCTGGGGCCACTGGCAGAGAGGAGCCATACTCCATTCCGATGACCTGATTGGAACAAGAGGAAATCTGGCATGGGAGGACCTGCAAACGTGCTCTCCCCTTCTCTGTGCCAACGACGACGACGCTGTTTTCCTCACGTCCATGCTCAAAAATCGCCCCCACCAAGACAAAACTGATTGGATCGTCACTCTTGACATGAAAACCAAGTCGATGACGAATCAACCTATGCCATTCTCTGCAGACAGGGCTACACATGACGATCCAACCCACATCGCATGCGGCCTCACCAAATATCTCACCTCAGACGATATTGCCAACTCAGATAAGTTGAACACGTCAGGGAAGAAGCGGCCGCGGCTTTCACAGGCAACTCAAGGGCAGCAACAACCTTTAAAAAAGCTCCTCCAGCCTTCTTCATCAGGGACAGGGAATTGATTAATACAGCAGAGTAGCATTTACTGTACTGTACCTACCTTGAATAAGGAGTAACATTCGTTCAGATAGCAATTACCCGTAGCATTCTTTTACCTAAAACATCTGCCCTATAAACAGAGTTAGTTCTGGCACAAGCACGATATTCATTTCAACTTGTGCAACTATGCAGCGATGATTTTAGTCCTGTCTGCTTACATTTGAAAGCCGGCATCATAGTTATTCTATTGTTTTATATAAGTCATCTATGCCGCCTTGGTTGTGGTTTAAACATTTGTTGCATGTACTCTAGTTTTGTGGTGCTTATTTCAGTCGTTTATGTATCCATCTACAGTTAATATAGCTTTTCTCTCCCCTGTAATTAACAGAGGCAGAAGATTTAACAAGTTAGAAAAGGTTATAACGTTTAGGATTACAATGCTCATTACTCTTCCGTCATGGTTTTTCTCAGAGCATGGTTAATAGCACAGCCTACTGCTGGCTATAAGCCCCTGCCACATCATCTATAAAGCCTTCACACACAATAAGCTGGTTTTTAGGTTGGCTCTAAGACTGACCCTAATAAAGACATGGACATTTAATATTTGCGTGTGTATATCACCTGTTGTGATCCAATACAAACAACATCTTTGTGGCCATTTCAATCAGCATATATCTTCCATTCATGCCAACGGGATATACCTAAAGAAACTGATCAATATTCAAGCAATTTCAATAATTATATATATAGGGAAAATCCATCCTATCACTAGGTGGTAGTTACCCCTACTCTTTGAGCCATGGGATCTCGTCTACCCTAGCCGTCGATTAACGGGTTCTGGTTTGAAAATAAACTATTTTCTCTCCGCCCGATAAAATAGCCGGCCGTACAATTCGGATTTGCATGCCTGGATATTTTATAACTGCCTCCCATCGAACGACATAGCTAGATTGTGAGTCCAGCCGCCGGCATGAAGCACGTTTCATGGCAGGTCGCAGTTAGGAGATCACGGGATCCGATATTTGCGTGAACCAATTTTTCTTACGGCTGTCACCGGCAAGCAGCCGATTGGATTAGGAACATGGATGCATGTGTCAAGGTATTCATCCAACGAACACAATCTTTATACTTTCTATTATTGGTTTCTTATCTAATCTGAAGTCGTTGTTCTGGTGATCTACAGCCATGGCAACCAGGACATGTGATGTGGTTCCTGCATGCGAGCGACATCGTGATGCTGGTGACAACGGCGAGCAAGGCACCTGGCAAGCCAATCGCATTAGTTTCTCCATGGATGGTGTGCATGGTGTCACTGCCACGGAGCCGTCGCTGACACGTTTGTCTGTCCTCGGATTGATCGATAGCTTCCTCCGATAGTGCATGGTATTAGACTGAATGTGGCATGCACGCGCAACCAGCCGCCGTCACTGCGCCACCGCCGCCGTCGTCGACGGCGTACGACTGTTGAACTTTCCCAGCTTATCAGTACCTCCAGCAGACCAACTCTGTCCTGAATACCAATCATGTTCTCAAATTAGATCATTATACGTACCAATTGTGATAAGTACATGTACGAGCACGCATCACCACCAGTCCAAGAAATCGTGTTGAAGTTTTTTCCTCGTATTGTTTCTTCTAGCTAGTATGTACAATTGCTTGAAGATGTAGTGTCTACGCAGATTCTGTATTTTGCTATGTAAATGTACACATTTTTGTTGATTGACATGCAAGCTCATCATATATTGCACTTGTACGTGCAAAGAGAATAGAACGAACACATGCATACTCTAGTATATTTCAGAATCAGAGGTATTTGTTTATTTGGAGATACTACTCTTATTTTGGAGCATATAAGTTCTTTTATTCAGGTCAGTATATCTCTTTTTCTTTGAAGATACTCCTTATTCGGAGAATATACACTCTTCGTCTTGACATACTACATACTTCATACTCTCTTTTTCAGCTACCCCATAGAATATACTACATGCAAAATACTTTTTCTAGATACCCCATACAATATACTACATGTGAAATACTCTACAAAGTATGTACTCCTAAGAATAGCAGTATATTAAATATTCCATACTCCTTTTTGGGATACCCCATATTACATACTCCATACAAAATACTCTACCTAGTACTACATACTACTACGAATAGTAGTATACTGCATACTCCATACCCTATTCTTCAAAACAACAAAAAATTCCATACTCTATTTCTTTTACATACTCTCAACGGACTACGAAGAAACAACACACCAATCCAACCAGCACGTCACATGCACCGCATACTTATCCCTTCATTGGATGGATGCATGTAGCAAGAATTCAGGAGGTTGTTTCAACTACCTCGAAATCCCAATATTTAAAGTTACGTACGGTTCGCTCAGTGCTAATGGATCCTTTTGGATCCGCTAACCCGCATCGGTTGTATAAACCAAGAGACACGTGGCCGTCAAACCAAGAGACACGTGGCCGTCAAACAGGTGCGCATAGCACCATGACACCACACTTGAAGATTACTTGAGTCTTCCCAAGGAATCATTAACCAAACATAGAACTAAATAAGAGGCCCGGCAAGCAAGCCGTTAGTTTTAATCTTGACGACGACGATCAACAAACTGATGGTGCATAACACCATGCCATCAACACATAAACATTACACCAGTCTTTTTAGAAAACATTAACCAAACAAGAGACGATGCAAACAAGCCATTAGTTTTGATCTTGACAATGATAAGTTGGAACTTCAATAGAAAGGAGCGACGAATCCATCTGCATCAACAATCTTCAGCCACTGTATGGAAAAATGAAAACAAAGCGGTTGGTAAATATTTTCGCATGAATGCAAATGATGATGACATGAAAGATGGCAAGCTCATGACAGTAAGAGTTGCATTATGATTCACTATTGGGTCAGCCATAGCTATCCATGCTCAACTTATTTCTTCTCTACTTCACAAATCTAACGTCATGTCATACACAGATGGTACCTCATATGGTTCACTAGAAATGATAGCTGGAAGTAAGTTTTGGGTATTACTTTGAAGCTTATTTGAAAAAAGAATTATACAAGTTGTTCTACTGGTCGAACAACAAACTTCCATTAATCCTAAAGATCCTATTACAGAAGCAATTTTTAACCAAACAACAGACTCAGATGCACGAGCAATTTTTAGCTAAATAAACCAAGGAACCCACCAGGTGGGTGAGAATCCACTCCCCTGCCGAAACAATACTAGATGATCAAACAGTCGACTTCATATTACAGCATGGTTTAATAAAAAAAAAAAGACTTCACATTTAAGCAAAGAACATCTCTGTAGATAGGACTATCACAACATACTGTAGTACAGATCTTACAAGGTATGTGGAAGGCTCTATCTATTAACCAAATTAATTATAGGTAGGAGCTCAATGACTGAACATAACAGATGTTCTGGACAAGCCAGCAGCTTATTGTTCTCAGTCATGTGCGAACAAAGCAACAAATGCCATCAATATTAGCTTATTTTTTTCAGCATGTGGACACTCTGTAGATAGATTAATCCAAGGAGTATGGAACCATATCATACAAAATTACAAACACACACAGACTAGTTATCACATTATAATAAACTAAGTGCTATAGTTTTCTTACAGAAGAATCTTGGAAATCATGAGAGTTATACATAACTGTACATGTCAGCTGCTAGCCTGCTACTAGTACACAACGACTAGGACTGAATAGTGCAGGGATTATGCACGCGGGGATTATAGAAAGACTAGTGATCGTATCATATCAAATTCATATGGTTGCAAGTAGGTACTAATTTAGCGGGCGCAAATTTCTCGTGTCTTGCGCTGTAGCCCGGCGACTGACGAAGCGCCCGTTTCCTCTGTTTTGAGACAAAAGTAAGGAACCAGGATCTCTTTATTGAACGATAACTGCAGCCATTTATACAACCCCAAAGGGCACGAACGAACAGACATCTGTTCGGTACGTCGCGACGTTTGCCCAAAGCAACGGCTGACGGTTGGTGATTAGGCAGGGATTAAAGTCTTAATTAATTAATACAATTAATTCTCAACATCCTCCTCTCTCCTGTATTTACTCTCTTCCAGCTCATATTTTTGCTGATGTGGGATGGCTTACAGCCTGCTGAGTAGGACTATTATACCTGCTCTAAGCTGCAGGTGGGACTGGCCGTGGGCATCATCGCACCTCGACCCACTCCCTCCCACTAGAGATTGGTGGGCACAATGGGATAACCACGAAAATTTGGCAAAAGTTAAGTGGGTAGAAGTGGAGTCTCACCAAATGGGAAAACATCCTGCCAAATTCGGACTCCTCAAGTAGCCGCCATACCATGGGGATGGCATGCATGCGTCTCAATGAGGAAATGTGCGAGGAAGACGTACTAATTCCTACCGAATCATCAATCAGTCAGCAAGGAATCAGCCGGCCTTAAGACTAGCCATAGTGGAGTGTAACTTACACTAGTAACATACACACTATTTTAGGCTATGTTACTATCTCCCTGGTGGATAGTTATATATGTGTGGTGTCATGCAAAACTAAATTTATTATGTTATAGACTCGTATTGTCTTGGGATATGCGATGTTACGGTAACAAGACCTGTGTTGTAGAAATGATTATGCAACAAGATATGTGCTAGAATGGTGGAGACGCACTAGGCCGGTCAGTGCAGTAGATCTGATAGCTCGTGACCTGGCTGATCTTTAAAAAGATCAACCCGCGGATGAGTAGCACACCCCTAATTAAAAGCATGCTAAAAGGAAACACTAACAACAAAAAAAGCTAGGGAAGGATGAGATGAGATCAGATCAAGGGGGATCGATCAAGACGCACGCAGCTGCCCTATGTACTGCTCGCTCAAGGCTCAAGCAGTCATGGCTGCCGGACGCCGACATGGCGAGGCTGACATTGAGTGTGAAGGAGGGATTGGAGGTATGCCAGGCCGAGGTCCGGGGGCTGAGGGAGGCGTTAGAGTTTGAGCTTTCCCACGAGTCGAGGAGAAGCCGCGGGCCGCGGCTGCTCCCCATGATCCCTTCCCTTCCCGCCACGTGCTAGTTTACAAGTCAAAATTGCAGGGGGTGCTACTTTTTGAGCTTGCATTGGTTTTTTCCTTGAAGAGGAAAGGATGATGCAACAAAGTAGAGATAAGTATTTCACTTAGCTTGAGAAACAAGGTATCAATCCAGTAGGAGAATCAAACAAGATCTCATTAACATCACCTACACACACAAACAAATACTTGCAACCAACGCGATAAAGGGGTTGTCAATCCCTTCCATGATTACTTGCAAGGATTAAATCTGATAATGGTGGATTGATAAATAAAAACATAAAAATAAAATAAAGGTAAATAAATTACAACAAAGCATTTTTAGATTTTAGATTTAATAGATCGAAAGCAATATTATAAAAGATAGACCCGGGGGCCATAGTTTTCACTCGCCAAATCGTCTTCTCACCTTATTGTCACTTGATGGAGGATATAAAGATGCTCATGTTGGAGCGGGATTTTTTTCCGGTTAAGATAGGCCGTTCTCAAAATAGGGTTTCTCACTGTCTAGCTAATTATGCTCGCACAGCTCGTAGTACCGCTTGTTGGTTACAGCGAGCCGCTCCTTTTATTCAGAATCTTGTTTTAGCAGATTGTAACCCGATTACCATGGAATAAAACTCTGTTTTACCACGAAAAAAAAATAGCCTCTTGGCAACTAAATACATCTACTCTAAACCATGAGAATATGTCGCATTCTTGAGCACTTGCTCGTCTCCATTGTCATCATACATGCATAAAACCTCCCTGGCCGTTCCTTGTTTACTATGTGCTCACTGATTATTATGTATACATTCTAGCATTTCTTTTTAGAACTATATATACATTCTAGCTAATTCGTTACTTTTTACTAGCTACTCCCTAGGATGCTGAAGACGCCTCTCTTGCTCTTTACAAGGAGGAGAATGCTCTCTTGCTGTAAGATTCATTCATTCACCTTCCTTTCCCTTCCCACATCAGCTGAGATGAGCTCACCTGCTGCTCTCTTTTCAAGAGAGTAATACTACTACTAGCTACCTAGTAGACTAGTGTTTCATTCACTCTGTTTGGGACATGTCCAGTTTTCCATCTTCTGTCCGTTTCTTTCACTTAATTTACCTACCTTGGACCAAAATTATTTGTTATATTTGCTACTTCCTCCGTAAACTAATATAAGAGTGTTTAGAATACTAAAATAGTGATCTAACGCTTCTGCCGTCTAGTTAATTTACCTACTTTGCACCTAACTCAATACCATCACCTAACTAGTTGCAGACCACCGTCCAGTTTCCTTCCTTCCTTACTTCCGTAGCTACATTATTATTAATCTTTACATTTTCTGCATATCATACACTATGTTTCTGCCTTTTCTGTGTAACATAACAACAACAACAATCGCACAAATACGCAGCAGCAGCAGCAGCGGCCTTTATCCTGGGACTGTCGGCATCGAGCTCAGTCTACTTGCCCTGCCTGCAGTCTTAGGCCAGGCCATCGACCCCATGGCGCAGCTCATGGAGACCGCGTATATCGGCAAATTAGGTTGGTACACACCTCCGTTCCTTTCCTTTCTGCTCATGTATCATCCTCAACTCATGGAGACTTCATGACTGACTTTTCAAAAGCATGAGCCTGTCCAGTTTACCCCATAATATGGGGAGCCTTGCCAATGTTACTACTGGATACACACACCCTTAAGGTGTCTTGTCCACATCCCCTGCTGCTGCTGCATGAAATCAACCTGTTTAATTATTCTCTGTCTCAATCCTGGCATATGTGCTCTCAAGGTGCTCTGGACCTAGCGTCGGCTGCTATTGGCGTGGCTATTTTTAACATCCTATCCAAGATTTTCAACATTCCCTTGTTGAGCATAGCAACCTCATTTGTGGCGGAGGATATTTCCAAGAATGCTAGCAAGCATTCTACTTCAGGTAACAGCAAGATCATCTGATGAAAAGATATTACTAGTTGTGCAACTCTGCTTGTTCAGACAATGGAACTTAAACTCTCTGCGTCCGTTGCAGGTACATTATTGCCATTTTGCTTATGTGGTCTCTAAGTAAAAGAGTTGTTCTGCTTCCTCCAAAGATGGACCAGTTAGAGTTCGGTGGATATTTAAAATCTGGTGAGTCTATGATCCTACTTGTTCATTGGTCAGTTGTCGACTCATGGTGTAGGCTACTGAAAAAGTTCAGTTCTTCAGATATGTTTCTGTTGGCCTTCAGAGTATGAATGTTATACATTCAGAGTGCAGTTTACAGCAATCTGAATTTTTTTCAGCGAATTCCGAGTTTTTCTTAGGCAAAACCTGCAGGCTATTTTGGTCCTTCTATAGAAGTTTGTCCTCCCGAAATTTCTGTTTATGGCTTCATTTTTCATTTAGTTGGGCCCAGCTCTAGTCAAAGTACATAATACTCCTGACAATTCAAAAGAAAGAAGATATAGCCACTGATCCGGTATGTTTGTCGGATAAGAAGGCCAACTTGTTATTGATAAAGCTCTCGTACTGTATCTTCTCATGATACATTATCTGACCGTTGGGCAATGGGCAATCATAGATCTTTTTGTCCTTGTTACGCCGATATTATTTAGAGATTGCTTGCACTAATGCAACTGTGCGCTGTATGCGTTCCTTTCACCCTAGATGAGATTAAGAAGGCCTTGCTCTCCATGAACGACAACGCAAGTCCAGGCCCAGATGGCTTTGGGCCGGCTTTTTACAAAGCAAACTGGGACCTCGTTAAAAACAACCTGATGCACCTTTTATCTACTTTTCACTCATGCACTGCAGACCTTACGCGCATTAACAAGTCCTTTATCATTCTGGTACCTAAAAAATTAGGAACATCTGAGCCAGATCACCTTAGGCCGATTTCTCTACAGAACTGCTCTGTCAAACCCTGCTCTAAATGCCTAACAAATAGAGTTCAACCGGTTATTCCGGAGCTCGTCCACTCTGACCAATCTGGGTTCATTAAAGGACGTAACATTGCGGAAAATTTCATCCTTGCTGCGGATATTGTTCAAGCTTGCCATAAACGGAAATGTCCGGCTCTAGTTCTAAAATTAGACTTTAAGAAAGCTTTCGACTCAGTCTCGTGGGACTGTCTGTGCAAGATCCTCAAGGCAAAAGGTTTCCCGGATTCTTGGATTCTTTGGATTATCACTAAAAAAAAGACACATCCGTGACATTTTGGGTCGAACGGAAATTTTTTCTGTCATATTTATGACACTTCTATGACGATAATTATGACAAAACCCGGTATCATCATAGATGTGGTGGGCTCCTACTTCTATGACAAAAATCATGACAGAAAATGGTCTTTTCGTCCTGGGCAGGCCGGAGACGCAGCTACATGACATTCTTTGGGCCGTCCATGACAGAAAAACTGTGGTAGAAACGAGGGCGAGGAAAATTTCGGGGAGTTCCCGGTTACGGTGGGTGGTCGGGGACCGAGCGATGCGCGTTTCTCTCGTACACGTACGCGCATGTGTGCGAGGCGTTGGGCTCTAACTGAACCTGAGCGAGGCGTCGCCTAACTGAACCCGAGCGATCGAGCGATTTCTTCGCTACTTCTGCTAACTGAAGCCTCTGGATGAACAGTGAGCGTTGCGGGGGGGGGGGGGGGGGGGGGGTTTGGATGAACAGTAAGCGGTGGGGGTGGATGAACAGGACCCCGTGGTGTTGCCTCTAGATGAACAGGACCCCGATCGATCGAGCCGGTTGGGGCTGGATGAACAGGACCCCGTGGAGGGCGGATGAACAGGACGACCCCGTGGAGGGCTGGATGAATAGTAGACGGTGGAGGGGTGGATGAACAGTAGCCTGTGGAGGGGTGGTTGAACAGGAGCCCGTGGCGAGGGGTGGTTGAACAGTAGCCGGTGGAGTAGCGTGCGGTGGAGGCTGGATGAACAGAAGCCCCGTGGATGAACAATCGCAGGTGAAGGATGGAGGAGGTCGATGGTGGATGAACAGTAGCCCGTGGAGGCTGGAGGAGGTCGACGGTGGAGATGAACAGTATCCCGCGGAGTCCCGTTTTGCGGTACGCCACACCCCTCCCGATGAACAGGACCCCCGTTTCAACCGTAGCGCTCCAACACAAGTCCGTTTCCTCCGTTTTGCGGTACACCACACCCCTCCCAATCAACAGGACCCTGTTTCGACCGTAGGAGGTCCAACACAACTCCGTTTCCTCCGTTTTGCGGTACCCCAGACCCCTCCCGATGAACAGGATCCCGTTTCGAACGTGGCCGGTCGAACACAAGGCCGTTTCCTCCGTTCTGCGGTACGCCAGGCCTCGTTTCCATCGCCTATTCCGTCCAAGCCCTCCAGATGAACACGGCGACGCATTCCGTTCCAACCCAGCCGGTTGGCTCCCCATGAACACGACGACGACGCTGTTTCTCCGTTCTGACCCAGCCATGTACACGAGCCCTGGCCGTACGTATGCGCGAGTAGGCGTTCGAGACCTCGCCCGTATGTACGTACGTGGCCGTATTTACTTTCTTGCACCCTGGCCGCTGTACGTACGTGTATATGCTACGTGCACGCATCTACTACGACACGTGCGCGCCTTTACATCGACCAGTATGTACGTACACATTCGCGATCAGAATGACAACACTACGTATGCTTCGACCAGGTGGGTCCCGACTGTCAGGCACTTCCTTGCGTGCGAAGATGTAGCTGGCGGGTCCCAGCAGTCAGGGGGCGAATCATTTTTTTGCCCGTCATATGGACGCACTTCCTTGCGTGCGAAGATGTAGCTGGTAGGTCCCAGCAGTCAGGGGGAAAACAATTTTTTCACGAAATACGGTGGCCCGTCCGGTGGGTTCCTGCTGCCAGGTGGAGGAATCATTATTTTCCGCGTAATAAGGAGGCACTTCCTTGCTGCGGCTGTGGACCCAGCTGTCAGCCTCTCCACGTACAGTCCACGTCCAATGAAAGTCGTTCCTTGACCATGTTGACCACGCCGCGCCGAGAGCACCAGGGCGGTGGACGACGGCGAGGCCTAGGAAGGGGACGACGCGGAGCCAGGGAAGACGCGATAGTGGATGCCCACGTGGAGAGGAGTACGAGGGTTCACTGGTTTGGCTGCGGTGTGAGGCTGCCGTCGCCGCAGAATAACAGGGGGTGTGGTTGAGTTGAGGGATGGCCTGACCAGCGGTGGGAGTAGTAGGGGGCGGTGAGGCCTCCGCGGCATCACAGCCGGCCACGGGAGGCAGGAGCACGCGGCACGACCGGCGCTGGTTTGGGCGGCTGGAGCAAGAAGACCAGAGGTTGAAGAAGCACTACGGCCGTTGGATGAACATCGTACGGTAACAGGAGCTAGAATCGTTCATATTGACTAAGTTGACAAAGCCCTCCGTCCCCGTCAACTTGGTAGGCCCACAAGTCAGCCTCCCACTATGCTGGGTTCCAGCTGGCAGGGGGAGTATTCATTTTTTTTGTGCGTAATAAGGAGGCACTTCCTTGCGTGCGAAGGTAGCTGGTGGGTCCGACCTGTCAGCGGGGGGCACATTTTTTTCACGAAATACAGAGGCCCTTCCGGTGGGTCCTAGATGTCAGGTGGAGGAATCATTATTTTGCGCGTAATAAGGAGGCATTTCCTTGTGTGCGGCCGTGGACCCAGCTGTCAGCCTCTCCACGCACAGTCTACTTCCGATGGTGTCGTTCATTGACCACGTTGACCACGCCGCGCCGAGCGCATCGAAGGTGGTGGACGATGTCGAGGCCCCGGACAGCAACGAGCCGGAGATGGGAAGACGTGGGAGTAGAGTCGTAGATGGAGAGGTGTACGAGGGTTAACTGGTTCTAGTGCGGTGTGGTTCGGCAGTCGGTGGAGAAGAATAGGAGGTGTGGAGGGGTGGAGGGATGGCCTGGCCAACAGTGGAGTAGCACTTCATAGCGAAGCGTGCTAAGCAGAGTTGCTAGCAGCAGGAGGCGGGAGGTGGTCCCGGCGGCGTTGGAGGAAGAACACGAGAGATTGAAGATGGATGCCGGTCATTGGATGTAAATCCAACGGCTAACGATGTCAGAATCATTTGTTGAGTAAGTTGACAACGACTTGCGTTGGCTTCGACCTATTGGCCCACATTTCAGCCTCCAAAAATGTGGCACGTATTCAACCCATTTTTTTTAGAATTTACAGTCTTTTTTTGCGCGGTAGAATTTATTGTCAATTTGATCTTTTTTTGAATTACAGTCCATTAGCTGGGCTGGGTGAACAAATAATGTAGCATCCATGCGGCCCATTTATTTTTTCCTAAAAAATTACAGGCCATTTGCACTTTCTCGAAATACATGATTTTGCTAGGCTGATTCTAATTATAATGTTGGGTTGGGCCAGCAATGTTATCAAAAAATAAACAGGGGCTGAGCATTTTGGTATAAATATATTTAAATAATAAGTGATATTATTACATTCGTCCTTAAATCTTACCAAGCTTTTGTACACAATCACTAGGATTTTCGTGCCAAAACAATCCAGGATTTTATTGTTAAGAAATTATTTTTATAAGTTAATAAGATGTGGGATATTGTTTTCTTACATATGTAAGTATCTGTTAAATATATGATGACAATAAAAATAATATATAATAACATATAAAATAATTTAAATATATATAATATAGTTAGAAGGGAAACATAAGTTGGACATGGCGTTCCTATTCTTATATAGAAAAATAGAACAGACCTCTGCGTTTTCTTCAAAAAAATACATAAATTGGGCTGCCGATGTTTCAGGAAAAATAAAACCTCGGATGGGAGGTCCATAGGCCGGTTGATACATGACGGCCCTCAAGAAAATACAAACAGGCCTATGGACCTCCCATCCGAGGTCGTGGGCTGCGCATTTAAAAAAGAAAGCCTAGATGGGGCAGCCCAAAACTCAGCTGATACTTGCTGCCCCAGTGATAATAAATGATACCTGCCAGCTCCCCGGCTTCGTTGTGAATTTATCTCCTATAGTAACTACGTTGAAGCACCTAAAAAAAATGTAACTTTGTTGACAAACCCGTGGGCCCCAGCGTCAGTATAGCTTTAGGAGGAAGTATTTTTTCCATGAGGCACTTGCTTGCGTACGGCCATAAACCTGGTGGGTCCCAACTGTCCGCCTCTCCACGTACAATCCTCTCCAGATTCCTCTCGTTTGTTTAGCATGTTCACAACGGCAGACAGCGGCGTCGCGGCGAGCGCACAAAGGCGCAGGAGGGGATCCGACCACCTGAGGAAGTTCCTTATTATTAACGAAACTACTGAACTAGCCTAGTGGCCAAGTGACACTACCCGATAGCTGTTCCGCCCGGGTTCGATTCCACCAGTGCAGGGAAAATATCTCCAATTTTTTTGCCTCTGCCTTTATTGACATGTGGGTCCCCATTGCCATCTACGCACACCACGTCCAACACTTGCCAAAACTTCGTCCCTCGTTTTCTCTGTGTTCCGCACACTCGACATTGTGTGGGGATTTTGAAAATAGCATATCTTTTTGACTATGCATCATATGAAGATGTGCTATGCATGAATGTTGATCAGCATGATGTTAACTGGCTGGTAGTTCCATTTTCGACCATGAATAAAACTTCCAACATGATGTTAACCCTGTTTGAAAAGGCCGTGTTACTATAAATGCTCTGCCTCTGAAAGTTGCAGTTTCTTATCTGAAATTGAACTTGCAGTTTCTTATCTGAAACTGAAACTTGCAGTTTCTTCTCTCAGAATCACATTGTCTGCACTTTTAAATGTCCTATGAAACTACATTATTTTAAGTGCTAAAAATAGATCTCTAGAATTCATAAAATACTTCATATGCTCAATACTGCAAATCTGAAATTCAAAAGACATTCATATCTGAAAGTACTCTCAAAATACACAACACAAAACACAATTCACAACCTGCAAATACTAACAACCCTAAGCTCCTCCTGACAATTCACAACCAGCCCGACTATTGGGCTGGGGGGCAGTCCCCTCCTATTCCTCGGCGGCAGACAGCCGCCCCGTGAGACGATGTGAACGGCGAGGGAGAGGATGGTGGGGAAGTGTCGTCGGGCCAACTGCTTTTCTCCTCTTGCAGTTGGGTTCGGTCGACGAAGACTCCACCAGCTCGCTCTGGCAGGACACCCTCACAAACGGCACCCTGTAGATGCTCGATCCTTCAATCTCTGGTGGATGCTCCATCTGGGACCGATACTCCCACCACCGCTCCCTCACGATCGGATTCGGTGAATCTGTTTGCTCCATGGCCCAGAGGAGCAGCTCTATGTACTCCCGCGCGACTCCCTCCGGGAGTATTGCCGCCTTTTCGCTCTATTGCAGATATTTGGCCATGGATGTCGCCGTCGCCGCTAGTTGGTCCTTGTTGTCAAACCAAGACTGTATCTCCAACATCCTAGCTAGCTTCACAGGGTCGCCGTCTGCGATCCTCACGTATCGGTTGTACTCCTCCATCGATCTACTTATCCACAGCACCTTCACTCGCCGGCGGTGGTTTTTGAAAGGAAGAGGAGAGGAGCAACGCTGGTTTTGGATTAGAATGGGAGAGGAGCGACGCTGGCTTTGGAATGGAACAGGAGAGGAGGGGCGGTGGTTTTGAAATGGAAGAGGAGAGGAGCGGCGCTGGCTTTAGATTGGAACAGGAGAGGAGTGGCGGTGGTTTAAGAGGAGAAGAGCGGAAGAACGGAGCTAGTCTTGGAAGTATTTTTTTGTTTTGCGTATTTTGGGTCAAAGTTTGACCACGTACTGTATTTGACAAGCAAAATGTGAATGCATGTCACCAAAAATTGTATCGTTTGGTTCGTATCTGAATCTACTTTCAAATTATATTATTTTTGCAACGTATAACATATATTTTATGTGCGAAAATCATGGTCAATTATGACCCAGAATAAAAGGGAGACTAGTTAATGTGGGGTCGCTTTCTTAATTGAAGGGTAAATTGATTTTGATTTTGATCCAGTCACAGCGCGCCGGCCCTCTCGTCCAATCCTAAATCGCTGCCGCACGCTCCTCTCCCTCTTCTCCATTGCAAAACCACCTCCTCTCCTCTCCATCATCTCAGTTCCAAAACCACCGTCTCGCCTCTCCCTCTTCTGATCTTCTCCATTGCAAAACCACCTCCTCTCCTCTCCATCATCTCCATTCCAAAACCGCCGTCTTGCCTCTCCCTCTTCTGATCTTCTCCATTGCAAAACCACCTCCTCTCCTCTCCATCATCTCCATTCCAAAACCATCGTCTCACGTCTCCCTCTTCTTTATTGCACGACCATCGTCTCTCCTCCCATCTTCCAAAGCTAGCACCGGACCACTCAGAAGGACATCTATGGAGTGGATGCAGCAGCGAATCAGGCTGATCACCGGCGGCGACCAGACAAAGTTAGCCAGGTTGAAGGAGATCCTTACTTGGTTTGACAATGAGTGGGAGATTTCAAGGACGGTGAGGGCCATGTGGCAATGTATGCGAAAGAGCGAGACGGTGGCGATGTACATGTACTCCTCGGCGACAGTCACACCGCAGTCCTCCGAGTTCATCGAGTATCTCCTCTAGGCGATGGAGCAGACAGATTCGCCCGAGGCGACAGTCAGGCGGAGGTGGTGGGCGTACAGGTCGAAGGTCGAGCACCCAGAAGATAACGAATCGATCGAGTATGGTGTGCCATTCGTGAGGGTGCAGAGCCAGCCGGAGCCACAGGAGTATTCATTCTCCCACCGCAAGAGGAGGCCGGATGGCGCGATGTCGCTTCCCCGCCGTTCTCCACAGTTCCCTCGATGCTCGCCTCGTTTCAACGGCGGCGGTAGGGTTTAAGGTAAGCTTCGCACTAACCTAATCTTCCACCTGCTCATGCTTACAATCAGTGTGACAGCTAATGAAAATCATGCTTACAATCAGTCTCCGAGTACTACGCCAATCACCCTAAAATAGCTCTGGACCTTCCGGTCAAAGTTGTGGCATAGTGTACAAATAAAGAAAAATAGATTGGTGCTTCTTTCAGAAAAGAGTACTCCCTAGAAAACTGCCAATATAAGCTACTAGTATTTGGTTAGAGGATTTGCTGCCGAGAAAGATCCGTCCACAGAGAGCGCCACACATCCCACTGGTGGTGGTGGATGCCAATGCGTGCATGGAGCATGGTTGGTGTCGGTAATTTTTACTTGGCACACCTCGCACTCTGCATATATGCCGGTTCCATACGTACATTTGTGCAGTTCCACCAAAATGCAGCTGAATAACCCTGTTTGCACAGATAATAAAAAGCATGATTACATTATAGTGGCACTAGTTGATGAAACACACAAAATAAATAGAAGAAAATATTGCGATAGTATCATAATATGCCATGCTGCGAGGGCGAGATGGGCCCTGCGACGCCTCATACGGTACGCCTCATACTGGAAATCGTCCCAAGTCTCCCAGATACACCTTCTGCCAGTGATGAACATCAGTGTACAACGGTAGTACAAGGAGGCGCCTTGAGACATTCAAATCTCTATTTTTGTACAGATCAACTAAAATTAAGCACCCCAGTTTGCAGAAATGCTTAAACATTAACAATGGGACTAGTTGATGAAACATACATTAACAAAGAGAAGCACTTTCTTTATCTACATTGGAAATGAAATGATAGAGAGGACACTCGCTCTATTTTAACTGTATTATTACTTCATTTTATCAGTGACACTAGGGTCGAGCAGGTGGCAAACGAGGTGTACCGTGCGTCGCAAGGATGGAGGCCAGGGGTGCTTAGACTGGGATGCTGAAGCTGGCTCTTTCAGTCACCAACATGGATGATTCAATTCATGGGACCTTTTAGTGCAGTTCACCTGAAATGAAGCAATGTCCCGTGAGCTAGCAGCTTCTTCTTCATTTTTTTAAGAAAAGGGCTCCAGCCCCGGTTCCATTTCCATCAGAAAACGAAACCCACAGAGCTTCTTCTTCATTAGTTGCAATAAAATTGAGCAACATCAAGGTTGGTTGTGAAGCTCCTGGAATGTTCAACTATAATTTGGATATCATTTGTGCAGTTCAACTAAGATCGAGCGTGAAATGTATATCTCTGTTTGCACAAAAAAGGTGGAAAGGAGGGTGACTAACAAGTGATGAAACATGCATCAAATGAAAAGAAGCATGTTCCTTATCTGAATGGCAATCCTACAAGGACAGTAGCAATTTCTAAAGCAGTGGCATTGCTAGATATTAGTGTGGGCATTAGGATTAACTATGACAACCGTTAAATACGACATTACTTTGGGCACGGAAGAGTAGGCGGACCAGGACAGTTGCATTTCTAACGAAAAGAACAAACTTATCTTAATGGGAAATTTAGCAGGACATGTTAAAAAGTGCCATTTATTCATATTACTGGAGGCATTACATTGAAAACAACATTGGTTTAACGTGTCCTTACTTTTAACAGTGCGACTGCTACATTTTACCAGTGTCATTACATAAGAGTGGCTCGGGGCAACAAACATCAGAACAGGATATCTGGGTTGGTCCCATTTTTGTTCGGTATAGCCACCTTATACCGTGTGAGGCTAGCAAATCTAGTGCTGGACTTACTCTGTTGACTTGTCCCCTAGTCCCCACTTTCTTTCCTTTTTCAATCAATAGATCGGGTTTATATTGAGTTTGTACTGCGTTTTCCTTTATTTCCCTATTAGACCTAGAGACCAGTTGGATAGCCAGTCTCTGCTACTTTTCGCCCCCATTATTTCCTCTTTCGACCAAGTCCTAGATTCAGGTAACAAATCTTCCCCCACCCCCACCCCCTTTCTTCCTTGTTTGAACCAAGTAGTACTAGATTCGAGTGCGTGAACTAGTTTTACCTCTTAACCGTAACAATTTAGGTGGTTTTCGAACAGCCGATCGATCCTATCTACGAGGGGGCCTGAGAAATAGTAAAAGATACAAATGCAGCGATGTCAGGAGCTCCAGAAGTAGAGCAAGGCCGGTTTCGAAGGAAGTTATACCTGATGGTCGCCGGGATGTCGCTAGGTGGGCGGCGGGAGGACGGATCTGCCCACACTACGGCAGCGAGGAAGAAGGGGTCGGAGGCCCTCCCTCACCAGCGGTGCTTGGGAGAGAACGGCAAGGCAGGCTGATCGGGACGCGCCAGCAGTGGGTAAGAGCCGTCGCCGAGGACGACCGCGTGAACGTTGCACCTTCTCACCTTCCCCGGCGGAGAGGATCCGGCTGGATCTGTAACCAGCGGTGAGCAGAGAGAGAGAGAGTGTGGCCACCGCTGTCATGTTTAGATCTGGAGAGGACAAGACAGTGTGAAGAGAGCAAGCAAGCGTGGAGGCTCCTGCCTATATAGTGGAGTACTAGTTTGCTTTTGTCTACCGGAGCCGGCTTGACCTCGTCAATGACTGTCGAGAAGTCTTCATGCACGTGGCCCAGAGGCGCAGTTGTTGTCATTTTGATCTGAAGCACCGGACTATAACATATAACACGAAAAAATGCCACATGACAAGAAATCATAACCTCACTGCCCAAAGGAGACAACATGAATCCCGACGGACAAACTAGACGAGGATCAAAGCTCAAATTAAAGATAAACTCGTAGGAAAGGGGTCCGTCGATAGATGTCCTAATTAACATAGCTGGCTTGACCTAGATGGCAGCCGAGTAGTCTTCGTGCATGTGCCCCCAATGACTAGCCCAACTTAGTTGTCGCTGTTTAACCCTCGCAGTGATCCGAAGCACATGACACCTAATTTTGCGAGATGACAAGAAACCTTTTTTTAGATTTCTCACCAGAACTACAGCCCTATACAACACAGCCTGCACGATATGTAGACGACAGCCAATCCAGGCGTGTGTGCTGGAGTCTGGTCACATGCATGGACGAACTGGTCTTCCGTGTCTTGCAGGGATCGTCCAGGCACCAACATAGTACAACACTTCTCTAGTACTATCGCTCGTCTCCCTCTTCTATTAAGTCACCCGACTTGCGGGGCCGGGGAGTGTGCCTATGGTCGATTCTCAATTGCGGTCCCACATGTGTGTGCAAACGCAATATGACGCGCGTTCCATTCGGAGAGCAGCGTGCCAGACCAACCGACCGTCTGGGGTGCGACGCGAACGCGACGGGCGTGCTGTATACTCCGTACATGTGTACCGCCGTTTTCTTGAGGCTTTGCTCCATGGCGCAATCCATGGATACAAAATTAGTATACTGTACTATTTAAAAGTCGAGGGCGGGGCTTTTCTTGTGCGGTAGGCGGGGCAGTTCCGCCTAGTCGGTTCGACAGAGACACGAGAAGATGAGGGAGTAGGCTGCTGCGAACGTAGGGCTGTGTGATTTGACAGCGAGTTACTGCTGGACAGGTGGGGCCCTGTGATTTGACTTGCCATTATCATTTTAACCGTGGCGCTACGACCGGCGTGAGTCTCCCGATTCCTGACCACCTCCATACAGGTGCCTCTCCCAATGCTCCACCATGTAGTAGAGGCTGGCTCTTGCATGAGAGCCCACTTCTCCACTTTTTCCTTGCCTCTCTTTCCTCCACATATAGCCCACTATTGTACTACTTACTTGCTCCTGCAGGTGTTAAGCTTGCCACACAGGCATAAAGTCTGATGTGGCAAGTTAATTAAGAAGAGAGAGACTAGTTTGGTGACCCAAGGAAGAAACGGTGCTAAGCGCGTGTACCTAGGTGAAAAGACAATTTTGAGTCTATAGCTAATTAAATGAAGCAAACTTAGCAACAAAAAACCAATAAGCACCTATGCATTGGGGACTTGATTGCTAAGCCATTTAATGCCCTTAGCACCTCATCTAAAGCACCATTTCATTGGAAGAGGTCACTCCCTGGCAAATGCAATAAATACCACTCCCTCTGTCCCATAATATAAGAACGTTTTTGGCACTACACTAGTGTCAAAAACGTTCTTATATTATGGGACGGAGGGAGTACAAAGAAAGAGATAGAGAGAAGTAAAAAAAATACACTTATAGCCAACCTTAGAGCTAACCTTGTTGTAGTATGAGTGACTAAGTGATGGCATGCCAACATCAGATAGCCTAACGCACCGTGTTAAATCTCCAAGGGCGCGACCGCGCGAGCAACGCGGCAGTCGTGGTAGGCACGACCATGATACGTGCTGCTGGCAGCCCTTGGATCTGAGATCGAACGGTCGCATGCTAAGTTGCTGAAAATTTGCAGAATAACCCTCCAGGATAGGATATTCACCCATAGGTCTAGAATCACGCCATGCAACCGTTAGATCTCAGATCCAAGGGCTCTCGGAAGTCCGTATCATGGGAGAATGGAAAGCCACTACCCTGCCGTTCGCACGCTGGCAGTTCGCTCCTACTCGTCCCCGCACGTCCTTTAATATTAGGGCGGTTCGCTCCTAGTCGTCCCGTCCTTTCACATTACGGCAGTTCCACTAATCCTAACCCTCCTCCCAAATCCATGGCGTCCCAAATCTCCATGATCGGCGGTGAGTACAAGGTTGAACCATCACTGGAGATGAGTTCGACGTCATCTACACCCGTTCTTCCGCGACAGTGAAAGGATGCCTTGCTCGCTTCAGACGCATGTTCGAAAACTCAGATGATGAGTGGGTCGCTGGGCTAGATGTTGAGTACACCACAGTCTTGGGACAAGAGAAGGATCTAAATGAGTAAGAGAGGAAGAAGCCCGCCGTGATCCAGGTTTGCGTGCATGACTTATGCTTGGTCTACCACATATGCCATGCCGATGTTGAATGCCTGGATTTTAAGAACTTCCTCAAGAGCAACCTAGTCAAATTCATTACTGTAGACTTTACGAACGACAAAAAAGTCCTGGGTCGGATAGGCCTCGTTGTAGGCAACCCCTTCGACCTCGAGAAGAATCGGCTGCTGCCCTCCAGTGGCCAGCCTTCAATGCTGACCCTGGCAGGAGCCATGGTTCATCCTTCATACGGTAAACTGGAGAAACCTCAGTACACGTTTCATCGTTATGCATGGCAGCGGAATGTACTAGATATAGACCACATCCACTATGCTACAATGGATGGCTACCTTTGTTTCAATATCTACAAGGGTTGGATGAAGAGCAAGAGCCAAGTGTGCGGTTCAAGCAAAGAAGTATCGGCCAAGAGGAAGAGGGACAAGGACGAAGCCGAGGACGTGGACGAGGACTCCGAGTAAGGTGGCAGTGTCGTTGCTCATGGTGGTTCTAATGCAGTGTCTACCGGATTAGTTGCATAGTTTAATTTCAGGTGTGCTTAGTTTAATTTGAGGGGTGTGTTGTGCTGAGCCCCCAGCAGAACTATGTTATGTTTCTTCTCGTTACTTTAACTCTTCAGTACATACATACTAGTATTTCTTACATTTCATCTTTTAGTTGGTATAGTACTACCACTCGTTTCTTCACATTATATACGTACAATATATATGGCCAACATCATATAGCCAACAGTTTAGTTGTCAAAGAATTTCAGGGTGCTTAGTTTTGTCAAAGAATTCCAGGGTGCTTAGTTTTATTTGAGGGGTGGGTTGTGCTGGACACCATTATTGTGACTAGCCTTTTTAATAGTACTATATGCATAATTTGGCGACGAGCGCTCTCTATATGTACCACCTTTTTTTTAATTTCAAGTTTTGCTCCATGGCGCAATCCATCGATACTACTACTATACAAAAGTATACATTTTTTAAAAGGCTAGAGGGCGGGGCAGTCTAGCTTGGTCGGTTTCACGAGAGGCGAGGGCCTTTGTGATTTGACGGCTCATTACTGCTGGAAGGCGGGGCCTTGTGATTTGACTGCTTGTATAAATGTGCCGACGACCTGAGGAGGAGCAAACAACCGTGCGGTATACTCAAGTTTTCCACTGGAGTAGTACTACGACGGAGGAGCACGAAACACAGCAGCCCAGTGCCATATGGCGATAAAAAATGATCTAATTTGCTAGTCATCTCATTGTTAGCATTGTTCTATTCATGCCTCGCAGAGAACGTGACACGTGCGGCGAAACACCCGAAGCAAAAGATGAAACACAAGAGCAAAAGAAGAAGGAAGATTATCACCCCAAATGATCTAATTCGCCGCGGAGTCGTAACTGCTTCTTCATCGCCTGCACGACCTCCATCTCCTTGCGCGTCTCCTCCGCCATCTTCTTCATTCTGTCCATGACGCGGGATTTCTCGATGCAAGCCTTCATCATCTGTTCCACGGCCGCATTACGTACCTTGACAGCAGCTGAGTGCCCGATGCGGAGCTTCGCCAACTCCTCCTTCTGTTCCAGGACGAGGGCCTGCAACATCTTCATCGAGGAACTACTATTCTCATGCAGCTTCTTCCAGCCGGCGTTCTTCTCCTTCAACAGGTCGAGCTCGTGGCAGAGCTTCGCCTTGTCCTCCTGAAGTTGCAGGATTTTGCCGGTCGCCTTCTTCTCCGAGGCAATGCTCTTCTTCAGCAGCATCACCAAGCCGGCGGTCAACTCCCCCTGCTTATTGAGCTCAGCGGGCATGCCGTCGAGGCTCTCCTTCAGCAGCTCCACCAAGCCGTGGATGAAGTCCTTCTGCTTATTGAGGTGCTTATTGAGCTGATCGGGCATGCCATCGAGGGATAACGACTCCAGTGCCGCCGGCTCGGCATGTTCGCCTCCGCGGCTAGGGCGCTCCTGGGAGCCATCGCCTGCCCGTGAGAGATCTTTCGAGGTCTCTGCGTGGCGGCGAGCCCTCTCTTTTTTTCCGCAGCCTTGGTTGCCGCTCCCTTGTTACAAGTAGTTCTCGACCTAGAGCTCTGCTCACCGGCCATGGCAAGGACGGACGAAGAAGAAGCACTTATGACGAGGAAAGGTAGAGTAATTTTTGGTTAGGTAGTTCCCCTTTTTATAACCTAAGTACTAGCACTAGTACTAATACCTGCATAGTGGGAACACGTTCAGGTTTGGTACGTACTAGTAGGTGTGAGCAGGCTTTCGAATGGGATGGGAACAAGGTAAAGATTAATTGATGGTTTTGGTTTTGAGGCCCGAAACGGCTCCCGATGAGTTTAGTGGAACATAAATTTCAAGTAGACTACACTGCTCAAATGCGTAAATATTATGTTACTATCAAAAATTGGCACAAAATACGAAGGAGACCAATGGAAGTACTACTAGCAACCCATGATTTAACTACTCGCATGCGCGCAGTGGAGTAGTAATGTCTTTCTTCCGCCCTCACGTCCACTCAATTTGCATGCGCTGTATTAATTGACCATTAATGAAGTGAACGACTTTACACGTGTCAAATTATCACATGGGATGGATCTCGGTACAAAATTGCGTCCGCCCGTGTACCTGCGTGTGCGTGCGTGGCGTGCGTGCACATCTTTGCTTCGTGCATGTACCGACAGTATGGCTCAGGGAGGACGAGTACATTCTTTTGGAACCAGCAGCATGTCACTTTGATCAATCCACACAAGGAGGACGCGAGAACGCCTCCACATGTGCCACGTGGCTTCATGAACTATAAGAGAGACACTGCGTAGCGTGCCATTGGAATTCTAATTTACGTGTTTTGCACATACTCGAAGTACTAGTAAGGTACACGTGCATTGCACGCATCAGATTTTGCAACCAAATTATGAATAAATTCCACACTATAGCATGTAAGCTCTGAGTCATATATGCCTGATGTAGACCTTCGTTTAATTCTTATAGTTCATCTCATTCAAAATCAATTAGTTTTTATAAAAAAGCTAGGGCCTCTTGGATTCGTAGGATTTCCAAAAGGCGGGAATAGGAAAAACATGGGATTATAGTGGAATGTCGTCTTGAATCCTACAGGATTGTACGAGTGTTTGATTGTGCATAGAGAAAACGCAGAATTCTTTCAAAGAGGTTTGAGTGGATGGGATGTTTCCTATGAAATCTAGTGCAAATGAATCATATGGAAAAATTCCTATGGTTTACAATCCTACGAATCAAACAACCAAGATAGGAAAAATTCCTAAGGATTAGAATCCTCCAAAATTCCTTTGAGAATCCTTTGAATCAAAGAAGCCCTTAATCTATTTTATGATTCATGGAATTGTGTGTTGTAAAGCATAAAGTAAAAACAAATAATGGCAATTCAACTAGAAAAAAAGTTTGGGCAGTTATGATACGGAAGATTCTAGAACAAAGGAGAACCACTGTTGTTTTGAGGTTTGTGCATTATGCTTAAGTTCAACCATGGAGTCTGCTAGATTGTACATGTGGCAAAATCCGGTGGGGGGCTAGAAGGAGTGCACAAGTGCGAGATCGATATTTAGAGAGAGGGGGCGAGAACGTGCGCTGTTGCACGCAGTGGCAGAGCCATGAAAAATAAATGAGCTAGGGGGCCAAGCAGCTAATTTTTTACGAGGAGGGCCAATTCATGAACTTAAACCATTTTTAGCAGCAATTGTCTAATGATCACATTCATATTAGCCTCGATATATAGTTATGTTAGGGGGGGGGGGGCAGGGCCCTTGCTGTCCCCCTGTCTTCGCCATTGTGCGCGCGTCTGAGAGATGAAGCGGAAGGCATGGATGATGAGAGGGGGACGTTGGATATATAATTAATGTGGGTGTATTAGCTATATATGTGGACGTGGGAAAGAGGGTGAGACCTCACTGGATATATCGATTGATTGGTTTGTGTGGAAAACTATGAAAGACCTAGCTATATACACACACACATAGAGGAACATCGATCGTTGCGCATGCACGCGTGAGAGATAAAGAATGCCCGATATGATGGAGAGGGGGATGTGTGTGGGTGTGTGCCTTCATGGGAGACCGACCTGAAGAAAAAGATGTGTGCGATGGATAATGCCGACTGGTAGTGTGTGTGCATGCATGCACGAGACAAAGTTAGTGGTACAATTATAAAGAGAAGACGACTGTGTGGGTGTAAAAGACTAGGTGAGGTCATAATCAATGTAAAGTTGAATTCAAATATTTGAATAAGAGATCCTGATGTTTGAAACCCATGCATGCATGAATATAACGGAGATCTGCGCGGTGTGGTTTGGAAACGAGCATGTTGTAATGTATACACATTGAGCAAGGTCAGACTGATTTGAATTTGAGATACTGATGGCAGACATCGTTTGGCCACATTGCGTCGGTGCATGGATACACTATTCTAATTGGAGATGATGGGTGGCTTTCGCATCACATATCTATATCTATACCCCTATATATATATATATATTATATTTTATATTTTTTATATTGTGTGCGGGTAACTTTAACTTTGAAAGATGGTCGTTGGATGAGGCGAATCCGATGGTGCAGAGATGGCAAATTTGAGCACTACTGGCCGTTGGATATCATCTAGATTCCACCAGATTTCGCCACATGTACAATCTAGAAGACTCCATGGTTGAACTTAAGCATAGTGCACAAACCTCAAAACACAAGCACTTCTTCTTTGTTCTAGAATCTTCCGTATCAAAATTACCCAAATGTTTTTCTACATGATTTGCCATTATTTGTTTTTACTTTATGTCTTACAACGCACAATTCTATGAATCTTAAAACAGATTAGCTTTCTTATAAAAACTAGATGATTTTGAATGAAATGAACTATAAGAATTAAACGAACATCTACATCATGCATATATGACTCAAAGCTTTCATGCTATAACGTGGTATTTATTCATAATTTGGTTGCCAAATCTCATGCGTGCAATGCACGTGTACCTTACTCTAGTCTAAATGGTGTTTGTGTGTGTTGTGCGTGTTGAGGTGCAAATTGTCTTTTTTTGGTACACGTTAAGCTTGTTCTCCCGAAATTTCAAGCCGCGCCTTGTTATGCCGAAATTTCAAGCTAGTGTCTCTGTCTATCGTGCTGCGAAACTCCCGCCTCTTCAACCCGCGCCTTGTTACCCCGAAATATTTAAGATATATCTTTGTCCCGTTGTGCTCCGACAACTCCCTCCATCTCAACCCGCGCCTTGCTATTCCAAAATTACAATGCGCGCGAAAACTCCCACCTCCTGTGAAATCCCGACATGCAAAATGCCCGTGGTACCCCTGAATTGAAAGAACCGCCTCAAATCGGTGGGGGTACTTTCGTAACTTACCCCACATTTCGGACAAGCGCATCCCGAAGCCATGGTTCCCCACTCCCATCCCATCTGCCCACCCATTCATACATCGAGGCTGCAAAAACCCGCGAAGCCCCACACCCTCCTCCATCCGCCACCCAGCCGGAGCCTCTTCCCGACGACATCGTCCACAACAACACCTCGACGTCCCTCATCCACCGTACCGGATGAGGATCCGTCATCGATCTCGTCGTCCCGCCGGTTCAGCCACCCCGTCCTCCACCTCCAAGGAGCTGCCCCGATGTTCCCCTCGTCTTTCATGCCACCTCCATTCCGACACCGCCGTCTTCATCTGCACCACCAGAAGAGCGTCATCATCACCGTTTCCTCGGATGAAGCTGCGGCCTAATCGGCGCCACCAAAGAGGTTGTACACTAATCGCCGCATTTTCTTCTTGATTCGATCTCACGGTGCTGCCGACGCTCGGTCCCGAGCCGACACGGCGCGGCTCCATCCACGGTGGCATCGCCGGCCACTTCCTCCATGGCGTCGCTCCCTCGGCGGCGACATCCACATCAGTAGGAGCTGCTGCTGCTTTAGCTCTCGCTCGCGCTGCTGCTCTGCTCTTGCTCTCGGTCCCCTACCTGGTCTGCTCTTGCTATTGCTCTTGCTCGCGCTGCTGCTCTCGCTCTTGCTCTTGCTTGCGATGCTGCTCTGATTTAGTTACACTTCAGTCGACTGAGTCGACTTTTGGGTCAGTCGATTTTCAGGGGGTGGGGGGGCTCGCCGGAGTGAAGGAAGAACCAGCCGCAGCGGGGAGGGAGGCTTGCCGGAGAGGTACCCCACTATCTATCTTAGGGTTCAGGGTGGGGGCGGTGGTCGCCGACGGTGGTGGGGCGGTGGCGTGGGCATCGCCGAAGAAAAAGCTCGGCACGGGGGGGCCTAGAGGGATGGCCGGGGCGGCGGCGGACCGGCGGTGGGGAGTGTTTTTGGGGCGGGCGGGGCGGCAGGGGGCTGCTGTTTGGCCGGTGGTGGCTGGCGGCTCTGGGGGGTGGAGGTTGAAGATGAACTGCAGGCCCTTGATTTCGTATCCAACGGCTGCAAACTCGACTGACCACAGATGAAAAAGTCAGTCGACCGACGTGTAGCCTCACCTTGCTAGTGCGTTCAGTTTCGACAGTAAAATTCAGTTTCGACAGCAAAATTCAGTTTTGACAGTTAAGTTCAGTTTCGACAGTTAAATTCAGTTTCCACAGTTAAGTTCAGAGATGAGTGGCTGATGTATTTTACATCTAGCACTTTGTGGTTATGTATTTTACGTCATCTATTGGATATGCTATTAGAATTCCACTCAGGTTAACGTTGTCTCTCTTGTCCTGCTTCAGCCTCGGCGTCGTAAAACTCACCGGAGCCGCTCGAACGACGAAACCCTGCATCACAGCGGAGCAGTACCTCGGGCTCCATCTCCAGACGCCTAAGATCTTCTTCCCCTCCTCCGACAGCCAAGTCAGCCGGAGCATCCTCACCGGCCAACCCAATCACGCTGAGATCGACATGGCTTCGCCAAAGAGGTTGTACACTTGTTGCATCTCTTTTTTACTCTACGTGTTATGTATATTGTCCACTGAGCACACGTAGTAACGTGAAATACAATTATTACTATATGACAAGCAGTGAGGTACCAGGCAACTTAGCTATCCGTGATGGACTCTCTTGAACGCCATCATTATTTATCTCTGCATGTTTGAGCTGTGCATTTGGCGATGGGCCTGGGAGTTGAGCTAGTAGGGCAGTGGCCTGGGTCCAAAGTAATAGAAGTAGCAGAAAACATTTTTTTAGTGTAGGATTTTCCTTGCTCAAGCCTTCCTACTAGAATCGCCAGTGCTTGAAAGGAAAAGTGAATGAAAAACATAGGAATTGGAAAGTTTCCTATGGTACTACTTTTCATGAATTTGGTGCAAAGGAATGGATCAAAGGAAAACTGTAGGATTTGTTCCTTTAGTGTCTCCTTGAAAGAAAAACCGTAGGAGTTCTAATGTCCACTTGTCCTCCTTTTCATATTCCTATTCATCAAGCACAAGACTAAGAGATAGTAGCATAATAGCATTATAACTGTACATTTTCTTGTGGTTTGACTTAATCTCAGCATGCTTTTTTGCATCCTATGATCTTCCAATTCTTGTGAATCAAACACCCAGATTGGCAGAAATCCTGTGTTTTTAAATTCTCTGTTTTGCACGTGCATTCCTATCCTAATCCTGTCTATTTCCTATCCCTGCATTGTTAGAATCCTCAAATTCAAACAAGCCCTTACACAATTACTTCTGTTACAGATATGTGTCAAAGAAAACCTTGTGTGGTTTGTCTTGCTCCTATGGCGCTGTGTTCCACCCCAGCCCAGCTGCTCCAACGACGAAAGGGTTCACCACAGCAGGGATCCGCTCTCCAGACTGTCTTTCACCGCCTCAGATCTTCTTCCCTGCCGCCGGCAGCCACGACAACTGCATTACCATCATCAACTGAGCAGATGACCTTGAGGACTACACGGGTCCTCAAGAGAGGTCGCACTCTTCCGTGTCTGCTTACGTTATGCATCGCTTAATATGATAACATGCTACATTATCGTCGTGTTCACCTATTAGACTCCGAGTCAGGTCCAAACTAATGCTGAAACTTGAGTTTTTAAATGGTTGTGGGGTACATATTGGGGAAGCAATCAGTACTATTTGTCTACTATCTGGTTAATCTCGGGTGCCTACTATGAGTTTCATGTTGGGTGCAAACAAATATTAAAGGAGCCATTATCTGTATTTTTAACTAAAGCTATTATCTACATGCTATCATTGGTTGGGTCTATCCACAGTTTGCTACCATCACTCTGGATTTGTGCATGCACTCCTTACATAATCTCACTATGTTTTATTCCTATGCATGGCAGTTATTGTACACAATGGAACTGATCATGTAGAGCAAAAGAGACAAGCCTTGCGTGGCAATAAAATTTCATGCAGACGTCGCTCCGTGGTGGGCGCAAAGGCAACCCCCCTCCACCCATTTTGGATCGTAATCAAGAGGAAGATAACTGTTCTGAGGGGGATTCAGAAGGAGAAGACCACTCCTATTTACCCCATGAGGTCTTCGCTCTAACTTGGCATGCTGATGTTGGTAATATCATGCATATGGTGCCTTGCATTGCTTACTGTATACATAAAAGATGTCATCTGCTTAGTTTAGACATGCTTTGTGTCAATGCCATCTGTTTAGTTTCTTTATCATATATGTGAATCATGCAATGCCATCTTGTTTAGCCATGCATCATATATGTGAATTTTGCAATGCCACCCTGGTTAGCCAGTCATCTTATATGTGAATTATATCATGCCATCATTTTTTATTACGTGTTAAATTTGTCAACAATTTTAGTACATTCAATTACTCTTCCTGTGCATCAGCCATTTGACCGGTCATGGAAAAATCTGGAGTGGAAACAAGGTCTTCAGAGCAAACAATGCTATCTGACGAAGCGCATGTCTTGCTGGTTACCGATAGCTCCTCAGAGGAGGATTCAAAGACAGATGACCAGTCATAATTCCCCCCCCCCCCGAGGTGCATGCTCTAACTTGGCAGGGTTATGTTGCTCATATGGTGCGTATGGTATCTTGCATTGCTATGTCATTTGCTTAGTTTAGACATGCTTTGTGTGAATGCCACCTGTTTAGTGTCTAATTACCATATATGTGAATTATGCAATGCCATCTTGTTGCAAGACATTATATATGTGAATTATGCAATGTTATCTTGTTGCAAGGCATTATATATGTGAATTATGCAATGCCATGCTGTTTAGGCAAGCGTCATATATGTGAATTATATCATGCCGTCCTTTTTTTGTATTTCTCATTGCTTTTGTCGACAATGTTTGTATATTCAACTACTCTTCCTGTGCATCAGCCATTTGAATTGGTGATGGAGAAATCTGGAGTGAAAACAAGGTCTTCAGAGCAGACAATGCTACCTGCTGAAGCAGATATCTTGCTGGTTACAGATAGCTCTTCAAAGGAGGATTCAGAGGCAGATGACCAGTCCAATTATCCCCCTGAGGTGTATGCTCAAACTTGGCAGGGTTATATTACTCATATCATGCATATGTTGTATTGCAATGCTTAGTTTTTACATCATGTACACAATATTGAATGCCATATCCTTAGTTGACACATCATATATGCGATTGCCCTCTGCTCACTTCCTTAGTATATAAATCATATATTTGAATTATGTCATGCCATGATGTTTACATAGACAGCATGTATCTGAATTATGGCATGCCAACCCATTTTCTAAAGACATAATATAGTTATATCATCTCATCCTGTTTATATAGTCATCATATTTTAAATTATGTCATTCTATCCGTGAATTATATCATGCCATCATGTTTCCATCAACGGCATGTTTGTGATTTATGGCATGCCAACCACTTTAATAGACACATCGTATAGTTATATCATGTCATCCTGTTTACATAGTCATCATATTTTGAAGTATGTCATTCTATCCTGTTTAGTTAGCCATCATACATGTGAAATTGTGTCATGCTATCCTGTTTAACTAGCCATCATATATGTGAAATTATGTCCTGCTATTCTGTTTGGTTAGACAACATAAATGTGAATTATTTCATGCCCTGTTTTCTTCCCTACTATCCATTGCACCTGTCTATCTTACAATGTCTGTACATTCAATTACTTTTCTTGTTTATTAGCCATTTCAATTGGAGGGGGTGATGGCAGTATCTGTGGGAGTAAAAACACGGTCTTCAGAAAAGATCGTGCTACCTGTCGATGCAGATAGAACCACGGTTGTACTTGCCCAAGAACCAGCCCCACTACACATAACCCAGACTCATGCAGATTGTACCCCTACCCAGTTGGACAGATAAACAGCTACACCCCTTCTAACCCCAACCCCAGCAGATAGTAACCCGGTTCCCGTTGACACGGCACCATCTCCACCATAGAGCACCCAAACACGAGCAGTTAGTAAGGCAACTGCAGTGCCAAAAGCACGAGGACCACCACTCCGAACCCCAAGTCAACGCTTAAAGAAGAAGAAAAATTGTTCTCAGGCCAGGTTCCGTAGCTATGGTTCATACTACTTTGCTCTTGCATCACTGTATTTACTCATACCAACTAATTTCAAATTTGAAGGATGCAATTGAAACTCCAATGGCGCAACATGTATGTTTTAAACCTGTTTCTTTAACGTGTTTGCTGTTGTAACTTGCTCTATGTTGATTTCAGTTTCAATTGAATAAACAGTTATGTTCTCATGCCATGCACATTACAAGTGTTGTCTGTGTAGTTTCCCACACTTATATTCTGTCTATGCTGCTTTGTCTTAAATAGATATGATTCGAACTGTATCTATCTTGATTTGGCAACATAAACTAGAATGATATAGACCATACAGTGACCATACTACATAGATATATGTTTGTTTCATGCTGTTATCCTATCCACCTTACTACTGAACTGGTTTACCAAAATGAGTTTTATATACTACATTGTAAACCTGTGATGTGTTTGTTTGTTTCTTAGAACGCGGATAAAATATTGGAGAAGAGTACCCCGTTATGCAATGGTAAAGGAAGTAATGCAGATAAGGTTCAAGATAGTGAGACATCCCTGTTGGTCTCCAAGAAAGCTGATAAAAACTATATTGAAGACACTGAGACAACCCCAAAGTCCTGTCTTGATGTAGTGTTCGAGTTACTGGCTACTACTGCTGGCACCAGCTCTTCGAACTCATTGCCTGAATCAGTTCGGCTTCTTGAGTCTCAACTTCAAATTGAAAGGCATCGATCAGATGTTATGCGACAGGAAGCCGAAGGACTGAGGAAGTCCCTGCAGAATTCAGATGCATACTTTCTGGCGCAATAGCAAGTGCTGGAGGACTTAAGCACCAAACAAGAGAAAGTTAATAAGCTTGCTAAGCATCTTGCCAGCATTATGGGTACCCAGGATATTGTTTCTTGAGCTCTTCTGAAGTGGTTTCAGTTCTGGACTTGTTTTGCTGCGGCGTTTATATGCTGCTGTGTTCCCTATATTTGCACTGGTGGCGAACTTTGATGCCCAGTGGATGTAATATGTGTAATAGCCGTGATAGCCTAGCGTAAGTTGCTTGCTTATTTATTTCCTTATTGTCTTGTTTATTTCTTTGCTTGTAGCTAGTGCAGTTCTTTTTCCGCGGTTTGCTAGTGGCCGCAATAACCTATTTTTTAAAACTAGGCCACAATAACCATGGGCTACATATTTACTGTAGTTACCATTTCCCTCGTACGGGCCGTAGAAACAATGGGCCTTCTACGGGTCGTAAAAACAATGGGCCTTATACGGGTCGTAGACACAATGGGCCTTCTACGAGCCGTATCATCAATGGGCCTTCTACGGGCCATATGATCGGTTGGCCAAACATGGGCCAATAACAGACCGCATTATGGCCGTAAACGGGCTAGAGTTGGAATCATCTGTTCATGGGCCGACCATAACGGGTCGTCGTTAATCGGCCGTATTTGATGACGCTATGAAAACGGCCCAACGTATTAACGGGCCACAAACGGGCCGACTGTAACCTCGAGCTGAATTTAGCCCACAAGAAGAAAATGACAGTAACGGGCCGTAAGTAAACGAATGCTGGAAATGAGCCCAAGAATAAATGGACTCTGAGAAGGCCGAAAGATAACATGGGCTGGAAACGGCCCAACGGAATAACGGACCATTAATGGGTATAATGTGATACACTGTTCATTACGGGCCAGTTTCACCATGGGCCGTTAATGGGTATAAAGTGATACACTGTTCATTACGGGCCAGTTTCACCACGGGCCGTTAATGGGCCAAGAGTTACAAAGGGCCTCATATGGGCCGAAAGACGTCATGGGACATACATGGGCCAGAAGTGAAAACGGGCTGGAATCATATTGGATGGCCCAGATGACGCTACTGGGCCTAATTTGGATAGGGCATAACGGGCCTTGGGTTAGCGGGTTGTAAATGGGCTATATGCGAACTGGCCGTTAACAGGCTTTCCATGGGCCGGCCCACCACCTTTTGACCAAGTCAAACGGGCCGGCCTTTTCACATGAATGGGCCTCTGTTGGGCCGTGCCACGTGTCGACGTGTCATAGGCGCCTTCTGTCCAATGAGTGGATGACATCTGTCCCAACGTTGAGCCGACACGTGTTTCCTCCAGCCAATGATGATTTTACACGTGGAAAATCCCCATTGGTCGGGGCTGTTAACGGGTTATCGGATCCAAAACCGGACCCGATAGCTTAACGGCGTTCCGTTACGGTGGATGCCACGTGTCGGTCACCCTTGACGAAAGCACTTCTGTGACGCGCGATTTATCGTCATGGAAGTGGACACTTCCATCATGATAATTTTGGTAATGTCATGGAACACTTCTACGACAGCGCAGGTATGACTATCTTGATTCTGTCATAAAATCGTCATGGATGTACATGCATGACAAAAAACGCGACCTATTGTGACAAACACGTATCATCACGGAAGTGTATTTTTTTGTAGTGTATGTTGTTAAATAATTCCAGTCAATCAGCCATCCTGCTCGACGGTGTGCCCGGGAATTGGATCTAATGCAAAAATGGCCTTAGGCAAGGCGATCCTATCTCTCCATACCTATTTATAATTGTTGCTGACATCCTGCAACGCATGATTTTACACGCCTCTAACCAAGGTCTTTTGCAACATCCAATTATCCCAAACCCCCCTGTCCTGTGCTACAGTATGCCGACGACACTCTCATTATCATCAAGGCTGACTCCGACCATCTAGCCCACCTTAAACTTATTTTGCATAACTTCTCAATGGCTACTGGGCTTACGATCAACTTTGGGAAAAGCATGTTCGCCCCGATCCATGTAGACCCTCACACTGCTACGGTTATGACATCCTCTCTAGGTTGCACAGTTGCTTCTTTCCCTCAAAATTACCTCGGCCTCCCTTTATGTACGCATAAACTATGGCTACTAGCACTACTAGGGAAAAGCCTATACACAGGATATTACCAGCAGCACGTTTTAAAATAAGGCGTTGCTGCAATATAGCAGTAGCGCACTCCAGCAGAACTCGCTGCTGAAATAAAAGTAGTAGTAGCGCGCCTCCACTAAACCGCGCTACTGCTATAATTCCCACGACCCCGCTGCGAAGCTAGTTATAGCAGCAGCGCATTAATTCGAAGTGCGCTACTGCTAGGTAGTTTAGCAGTAGCTCCTTTGCCTATAACGCGCTACTGCTAAAACTAGCTATGTCCCACCACCCACGCTCTCATCTATCCGATCCACACACTCACTCACTCCATCTCCCCCTCAACCCCCCCCCCCCCGCGCCGGTCCTCCCCCGCCGGCCGCCGTCGCCTACCCCTCTTCCCTCTACGTCGCCGTCACCTCCTCCTCCTCCTCGCTGGACTCGATACCGCCCTCCTCCTCCGTCCTCCCTCGACTCGCCGTTAGCCGGCTTCTTCTCTTCTCCCCCTTCCTCCTCTGTCCTACTCTCTCCACCCTCCTCCAATCGCCCCTCCTTCTCCCTCGTCCCTCCTCCATCCACAACCCCTCCTCCCTGCTACATTTTGATTTAGTAGGCTAGTTCATATGCAACATTTTGATTTAGTTCATAAGATTTAGTTGATTTAGTAGGCTAGTTGATTTAGAACATTTTGATTTAGTTGATTTAGTAGGCAAGTTGATTTAGTAGGCTAGTTGATTTAGTTGATTTATAGAACATTTTGATTTAGTTGATTTAGTTGGCAAGTTGATTTAATAGGCTAGTTGATTTATAGAACATTTTGATTTAGTTGATTTAGTAGGCAAGTTGATTTAATAGGCTAGTTGATTTAGTTGATTTATAGAACATTTTGATTTAACAACTATTTTTCTTTCCTGTGAAGTGGATCGTTAATCCTTTGCTCATATTGCTTCAGGAAAATGGCGCCACCACCACCACCATGTCGATTGTGCAAGTTAAGGTGCGCCAACAGCCTTGCAACTGGCAAGCTGTTGGGCATCTACTTCCAGCCGAGTTTTCGTCATGCGGCGGTAAGAAATTATATGAAATGTAACAACTATTTTATTTTTAGTGTTGGCATTACTACATTGTGTCATTTTGCTTTTTTTACACAGATCGTCCCATGCAATGTGAGGTTGAAATTCAACAAGCTTACAGGAGACACTATGACATTTGAGGCTCCTGGGGGGACGTACACTATGGAGGTCGAGAAAGGACGCAATATGTCACAGATTGGAGGAGATGGATGGGCCCGTTTCCTCGCCCGCATGCGTCTTACTGGTGGTGAGTTGATCAGCTTCTCCTTCAGAGCAGAAAGACCCAAGCTGGCTGTCATTTATATCAACCTGGTGGAAGATGATGAAGATGACGAAGATGATGAAGATAATGAGGGCCCACTCGATGAAGATGATGAGGACCCACTTCATGAAGCCATCGTAGCTCAAAGAATGAGGCTGAGCGAGGAGGAGGTGTGCAACCTATGGGACATAATTCCGCCACGTGCTGACTTTGTCAGGGTGCCATTCGTGACCCGCCTGACAAGTACCATGGTCGATCGACATGATATGGTATGTTATACTTACAAATGCAAATTATCCGATGATATGCTTAGTGTAGAGTTCGATCACATGCTTAATAGTGTAGAATCTAAGGATCTATTAATAGTGTAGATAATCCATATATACCTATTTGCAAGTGTATGTGCGAGGCTATTTATTAATTGATATGTTTTTCTTATTCAGAAATTGGCAAAGAGCCTATCTATGAGTTATGGTATCGAGCCTGATGAAGAAGGCTCAGCTGGACTACGCCTTACCGCAAGGGGCTCCGTCACAACCTATACTTACCGTGTGACACGGACGGTCGCACACACTTAAACTCAGTTGGGTGGAAGAGATTCCTCGATGGCAAGAATCTTCGTGTTGGACATGCCATCCTAATTACTATCAGGAACACCCACCGACCAGGCTTGAGGATGATGATCGTCTTCGATATCATCTAGAACTACATATGTGTGTGTGTGGCTATATCAACTAGAACTACATATGATGATCGTCGTCAATATCATCTAGAACTACATATGATGATCGTCGTCGATATCATCTAGAACTACATATGATGATCGTCATTGATATGACCTTGTATTGCTTGAGGATGCATGTTGACTATATATGAAATTGTTATCTAGTACTCCCTTCGTTCCAAATTACTCGTCGTGGTTTGAACTAAAACCACGACGAGTAATTTGGAACGGAGGGAGTACTACCTAGTACCTATAATGCTTTATGAAATTGATATCCAGTAGTACCTAGTATCTGGAAATTGCAGTTTATTGAAACCGAAACAGGGTAGGAAGCGGGGGAAAATGATGAAAGATATAGCAGTAGCGAGGGGCTAGGAAATCGCTACAGCTAACTAATAGTAGCGCATTCCAGAAAAGCGCCGCTGATATAGTCAACAGTAGTAGTGCGGGTGCGGACCGCGCTACTACTAACAGTTAGCTATAGAGCCGTAGTAGTAGCGCGGTTGCCCGCGCTGCTGCTAGCCTCAAAACCCGTGCTACTACTAGGGTTTTCCCTAGTAGTGTAGATTTCCACCCTATGATTGCCAAGGTTGACAAGCGGTTGGCCGGTTGGCGAGGCCACCTTCTCTCTGCAGCCAGTAGGGCGGTTCTCGTCAAGTCTGTTATTTGTGCCCTCCCCACCTACGCCATGAGTGCCATGCTTCTTCATGCTGGCACCATTCTAGAGATAGACAAACGTTGTCGCGCTTTCTTTTGGGAAGGTGACGATACTGTCAATGGGGGACAGTGTAAGGTTGCTTGGGACGAGGTTTGTGCCCCGATTAGCAAAGGCGGTCTCGCTTTTCGTTGCCAACGCACCCACAATATTTTCCTCCTCCTCAAATCGCTAAATAAAATCCACTGCCCAGGCAACACTTCGTGGGAGACGTGGCTTGCTAACACCTATGGCTGGGCCAGTGGGCACTATATTGGGGACTCCCATAGGTTACACACAAATGTCTGGAAAGATCTAACTTTTGGCCTTTCCTTTTTTTGCTCAATCACTCATGTCAAAGTTGGCAACGGCGCCTCTACTGCCTTGTGGCTGGATCTCTGGATTGGCTATGTACCTCTAGCTTCTCACTTTCCAAGTCTCTTCTCACATGCCACCAAACCGAATGCCTCAGTTGCGTTCGTGCTGGCCGAAGAGGACCTACGACTTTCGCTACAGCCACATTTGTCCAACGCTGCTAACTCCAAACTTCAATCCTTGTGATCCCTATTAGCCACTGTTATCTTAATGCCGCAGGTGCCAGATTCACGTATATGCATGATTAACGACAAACCCTTCACTGTTGCTTATGCTTATGAAGCGGCTTTTGCCTCTCGGCCAGAGGATCTGTTCACAGGCTTCATCTAGGGGAAGAATTACATGACTAACCGACGCAAGTTATTTCTCTGGCTGGCGCACCGAGGGCGCTTGTTCACCAACGAGCGTCGATTCCGAAGAAGTCTGTCACACTCTGACTCCTGCCCATTCTGCTCGGAAACTGAATCAACTTCTCACATGCTATTACACTGCCCAACGTCCTCTGAGGTCTGGACGGTCGTCGACTCCCTAAACATTGCTCCTGCTGATTGCGCGACTATACACGACCTGCGAAACCCACAACTTACATGCAAGACCCGCAACACTGTAATCATGGCTATCCTTTGGAGTATCTGGAAAAGAAGGAACGTCAAAATTTTCAAAAACAAGGTGGAATCATTGGGAACTATTCTCCGTCGTTCAGCTCAAGAAATCTTCTTTTGGTCAAGCAGATGTGCTAATGAGGCCCGGAAACAAACTCCGATTGACTGGGGATTATGTTGTCCCGACTGGATGTAGCTTAGTCTCTAGCATTTTTATTTCTCCCTCTCTGTCGTGGAATTTTCACGTCAGATGTCCTAGTGGAAGGACTTAGTCATGGAGCCATCGCAACTAGGAATCTTAAAGGGGTTAATCGGGACAAAGGACACGGGGTTTATACTGGTTCGGCCCCTTACGTGAAGGTAAAAGCCTATGATCCAGTTTTGAGTGGGATTGCTTATGTCTCGATTACCAGGGAGCGAAATCGCTTGACCTAGCTCTCGATCTGATGTTACTTGCCCTGAACCGCCGCCGGTTCGTCCCTTTATATACAGAGGTCGATGCCCAGCGGTTCACAGAGTCCCAGCTGGCTCATAAACAGTGTCCGGCTCGGTCTCTAACTATTCTTGCCTTACAATACAAGTCATGTACATATGGCGGTTTATCTCTACGGGCCTTAAGTCGCCTCTAGGCTTTGGGCCCTTAACTGAACCGCCATCTTCAACCTTGGTCTTGGGCTTCAAGAGTACTCATAGGTATAACCCGGCCCCTCCTGGGCGGGTCATACCTAATAGTTATATCCCCAACATTAGGCTCCAGATTGATTTGAATTGGTTCATGTCAATCTTCGATACTTAAGAAAAATCTTCTGCTCTTTGCTTATGAAATTTTTGTAACCCGCCATGACGTCATCCTTTGAATTTGCAGTAACCCACCATGACGTCATCTGCCATTAATGCACGTTTTGTCCAACATATCTCAACGGATCTTTATCTTAATGACCATCCCAAAAATTGAGGCATCCTTGTAGTTGGATAACCATGTTTTCGGCCTCCTTGTTTTTCGCGCCCACTTATCAATCTTCCCTTATAAATAGGCACGACCAGGTCTCTTCTCATTCTCCCCTTTCCTCATCTTCTTCCTCCCGCAACCCTACTGCCGCTCGAGCTCCGCCGCCACCGCAGCGCACTTCGTCTTCCTCGACCTCGGCCGCTGCATCAACCTGAGTCAGCCCAGAGAACGGCGGCGACCCTCCGCAGTAGATCTGCAGCTGTAAGTCTTCTCTTTCCCGCACCTCAGATCTGCATTTAGGGTTTGCAAGTTCCCGTGTTCTTCACTTTTCATCACAGTTTCTTCGTAGTTTCTCCACCGGGGCCTCATTTGATCGGAAAGTAGTATGGAACTCATGCGGTAGTTGTTTCGCGTCCATTTTTGATAATAGCAGATCCCTTTTTCTTGCAAAGAGGCCTCATTAGAGCTCACGAACTCATCTGTACCACATTTTTAGGTCTAGAATATTTTCTTTTCTGAACAACCGTTTGATCCAAAATAATAGCTCCAACCTGTGAAACTTGTTTATGCAATACTTAGGCAAAAACTGTATTTGTTAGATCCACCTAGGCATGGCGACTCTTATCACCGGCTTAAAAAAGGTAATGCTCAATTGATAATCTTGACCACCCATGGCGGTTTAGAGAACTTAACTGCTTATAGCGCTCATGGCGGCTTAAATAATCTGACATAATTAGCCTTATACCATTAGGACCCTTTATAAGCCGCCATCTTGAATATGCACTGTAATGTTTTTCTCCGGCTTAAATTTGAACCAATTTTTTTACTCTTTCTTAGGCTTTCATCACGATGGCACCCTAACCACCGACTTCATGCAACTAGGTCAAATCCATCGTCACAGACAGTACGCTTGATGACTTTGTGAAGACCGGTTATCTGACGAAGAAGGAAGTTATGTCCTATCGTGCTCCTGACCCGACGGAGGAAATTCCCCAGCCCAAAGCGGGGGAGGTCATCGTCTTCACTGATCATATGAACCGGGTTTTTTCACCACCCGGCTCAAAATTCTTTAGGGACGTCTTGCACTTCTTTGACCTCCGTCCTTGATATGTCTCCAACGTATCTACTTTTCCAAACACTTTTGCCCTTGTTTTGGACTCTAACTTGCATGATTTGAATGGAACTAACCCGGACTGACGCTGCTTTCAGCAGAATTGCCATGATGTTATCTTTGTGCAAAAATAAAAGTTCTCGGAATGACCTGGAAATCCACGGAGAGTATTTTTGGAAAATAAGAAAAATAATGGCGAAAGAATCAAGGCCAGGGGGCCCAAACCCTGTCCACGAGGGTGGGGGAGCGCCCTTCCCCCTGGGCGCGCCCCCTATCTCGTGGGCCCCCTGATGCTCCACCGACCTCAACTCCAACTCTATATATTCCGTTTCACGGAGAAAAAAATCAGAGAGAAAGTTTCATCGCGTTTTACGATACGGAGCCGCCGCCAAGCCCTAATCTCTCTCGGGAGGGCTGATCTGGAGTCCGTTCGGGGCTCCGGAGAGGGGGATTCGTCGCCATCGTCATCATCAACCATCCTCCATCACCAATTTCATGATGCTCACCGCGGTGCGTGAGTAATTCCATCGTAGGCTTGCTGGACGGTGATGGGTTGGATGAGGTTTATCATGTAATCGAGTTAGTTTTGTTAGGGTTTGATCCCTAGTATCCACTATGTTCTGAGATTGATGTTGCTATGACTTTGCTATGCTTAATGCTTGTCACTAGGGCCCGAGTGCCATGATTTCAGATCTTAACCTATTATGTTTTCATGAATATATGTGAGTTCTTGATACTATCTTGCAAGTCTATAGTCACCTATGATGTGTTATGATCCGACAACCCCGAAGTGACAATAATCGGGATACTTCTCGGTGATGACCGTAGTTTGAGGAGTTCATGTATTCACTAAGTGCTAATGCTTTGTTCCGGTACTCTATTAAAAGGAGGCCTTAATATCCCTTAGTTTCCATTAGGACCCCGCTGCCACGGGAGGGTAGGACAAAAGATGTCGTGCAAGTTCTTTTCCATAAGCACGTATGACTATATTCGGAATACATGCCTACATTACATTGATGAACTGGAGCTAGTTCTGTGTCACCCTAGGTTATAACTATTACATGAGGAATCACATCTGACATAATTATCCATCATTGATCCAATGCCTACGAGCTTTTCACATATTGTTACTTGCTTATTTACTTTTCCGTTGCTATTGTTACAATCACTACAAAACCCAAAAATATTACTTTTGCTACCGTTATCATTACTATCATACTACTTTGCTACTAAATACTTTGCTGCAGATACTAAGTTATCCAGGTGTGGTTGAATGGACAACTCAACAGCTAATACTTGAGAATATTCTTTGGCTCCCCTTGTGTCGAATCAATAAATTTGGGTTGAATACTCTACCCTCGAAAGCTGTTGCGATCCCCTACACTTGTGGGTTATCAAGACCAATTTCTGGCGCCGTTGCCGGGGAGCATAGATCTATTCTTTGAGTCACTTGGGATTTATATCTGCTGGTCACTATGAAGAACTTGAAAGACAACAAAACTAAAATTTATCCCTCAACTACGAGGGGAGGTAAGGAACTGCCATCTAGCTCTGCACTAGATTCTCCTTCTGTTTTGAGTAAGCTTGCGACACCTAAACCTGCTACTGCTATTAATTCTGATATGTCGCATGTTATTGATGATGCCAGTTCTGCTATGCATGATACTTGTGATGAAACTACTTCTATGCTTGATACTACTGTGCCACTTGGTGAATTTCTTGATGAACAACTTGCTAGGGCTAGAGAGAATGAAATTATTAAAAATGAAATTATTGAAAATGAAATTATTGAAGATAGTGATGGTGAAGGTTCTCCCCCTAAGTATGAATTACCTGTTGTTCCTGTGGGTTATGTTATGGATGAAGAAACTGCTAGAGATTTTCTTGCTTGCAATGATAGATCTGATCTTAAGAAGTTATTAGCTAAACTTAAACAGAAAACTCTGAATGCTAGAATGAAACATGACCCTACTTTTGCTACTTCACCAATCTTTGTTACTAATAAGGATTATGAATTCTCTGTTGATCCAGAGATAATTACTTTGGTTGAATCTGATCCTTTTTATGGCTATGAATCTGAAACTGTTGTGGCACATCTTACTAAGTTAGATGATATAGCTACCCTGTTCACTAATGATGAGAAATCTCGCTATTATTATATCCGTAAGATATTTCCGTTCTCATTAAAGGGTGATGCTAAAACTTGGTTTAATTCTCTTGATCCTGGTTGTGTGCGCAGTCCCGGGGATATGATTTATTACTTCTCCGCTAAATATTTCCATGCTCATAAGAAACAAGCTGCCTTGCGGGAAATATATAATTTTGTGCAAATCGAAGAAGAGAGTCTCCCACAAGCTTGGGGGAGGCTTCTCCGATTACTTAATGCTTTGCCTGATCATCCTCTTAAGAAAAATGAAATACTTGATATCTTTTATAATGGACTAACTGATGCTTCCAAGGACCACTTGGATAGTTGTGCTGGTTGTGTTTTCAGGGAAAGAACAGTCGACCAAGCTGAATTGTTATTGAATAATATGTTGACTAATGAAAATAATTGGACTCTTCCTAAGCCAACTCCTGAGCCTATTCCTAAACCTACTCCAAAGAAGAGAGGTGTTCTATTTCTCAGTCCTGAAGATATGCAAAAGGCAAAGAAATCAATGAATGAAAAGGTATTAAAGCTGAAGATGTTAAGAATTTACCTCCTATTGAAGAAATACATGGTCTTAATATACCGCCTGTTGAAGAAACACATTGTCTTGATAACCCGACACAGGTAGTGAAGGTAAATTCTCTCTATAGATATGATAAAGTTGAAATCCCGTCTATTAAATTTCCTAGCCAATGTTTAGATGAATTCGATGACTTTATGGCTAGGCAAGAAAGTTTTAATGCTTATGTTGGTAGAGAATTAAAGAGTAATGCTTACATGATAGGACACTTGAGTGATTATATGGCTAGAGTTAAAGGTGAACTTAAACTCATTAGTAAACATGCTTCTATGGTTAACACTCAAGTAGAACAATTACTTAAAGCTCAAAATGATCTGCTCAATGAATTGAATAGTAAGAATAATGACTATGCTGTTAGAGTGGCTACTAGAACTGGTAGAATGACTCGGGAACCTTTGTATCCTGAAGGCCACCCTAAGAGAATCGAGCAAGATTCTCAGAGAAATAATTTAGATGCACCTAGTCCTTCTAAAAAGAAGAAAAGGAAAAACCATAGGACTTTGCATGCTTCTAGTGAACCTGTTGTAGACACACCTGAGAATCCTAATGATATTTCTATTTCTGATGCTGAAGCACAATCAGGTGATGAACATGAACCTAGTGATAATGTTAATGAAAATGTTCATGTTGATGCTCAACCTAGCAATAATAATGATGTAGAAATTGAACCTGTTGTTGATCTTGATAACCCACAATCAAAGAATCAACGTTATGATAAGAGAGACTTTGTTGCTAGGACGCACGGTAAGGAAAGAGAACCATGGGTTCAGAAACCCATGCATTTTCCTCCTAAACCATCCAAGACAAAGGATGATGAGGATTTTGAGCGCTTTGCTGAAATGATTAGACCTATCTTCTTACGTATGCGCTTAACTGATATGCTTAAAGTAAATCCTTATGCTAAATATATGAAGGATATCATTACAAATAAAAGAAAGATACCGGAAGCTGAAATTTCCACCATGCTTGCTAATTACACTTTTAAGGGTGGAATACCCAAGAAACTAGGAGACCCAGGGGTACCAACTATACCATGCTCCATTAAAAGAAATTATGTTAAAACTGCTTTATGTGATCTTGGAGCCGGTGTTAGTGTTATGCCTCTCTCTTTATATCATAGACTTGAATTGAATAAGTTGACACCTGCTGAAATATCTTTGCAAATGGCTGATAAATCAACTGTTATACCTGTCGGTATTTGTGAGGATGTGCCTGTTGTGGTTGCAAATGTCACTATCTTAACAGACTTTGTTATTCTTGATATTCCCGAGGACGATAGTATGTCGATTGTCCTTGGTAGACCTTTTTTGAACACTGCAGGGGCTGTTACTGATTGCAACAAAGGCAATGTCACTTTTCATGTTAATGGAAACGAGCATACGGTACACTTTCCGAGGAAACAACCTCAAGTTCATAGCATCAATTCTATTGGAAAAATTCCAACTATTACTATTGGAGGTTTTGAATTTCCTCTTCCTACTGTCAAGAAGAAATATGATATTCTTATTATAGGGGATGTTCATATCCCCGTTGAGGTAACTTAGTGTTATTCGAAATTTCTCCGGTTCCATGTTATTCGGAATTAGTTTGTTAACAAGACTTGATCAACCTTTTTAGTGGATTCATTTTGATGATCATGAGATGGATGAAACTAGAAGGCACAACCTTCTGTACCCTCTTTTTACTTTCTGTTATTTAGAATAAATAAAGCAAAAATAGTATTATCTGTCTGTTTTCTGAATTATCCATGCAATAAAAAAATACCCCAAAAATAAAAGTTCTCCAAATGCCCTGCCAATTTAGTATGATTTTTCTGGAATATTTGAGGATTTTAGGCACTGAGAACACAGCAGGGGGCAAGCACCTGGCCACGAGGGTCCAGGGCACGCCCCCTGTTACGTGGGCCTACGGTGGTCCCCCTCCACTTATTCCTGCACCCACACACTCCATCTTCCTCCCAAAAAAATCCCCATCCAGCTCAAGCACGAGTTCTAGCTCATTTTGCTGTGATTTTCGATCTCCTTACTCAAAGCTCCGTTCACAAAACTGCTTTGGGAGATTGTTGCTTGGTATGTGAATCCTCCATTGGTCCAATTAGTTTTTGTTCTAGTGCTTTATGCATTGCAAATTTTTGCTGCATAGGTTACCCTGTTCTTGAGCTTGCATGTCAAATTTATGAGGTCCCAAGTGATTCTAATGCATGATATAGGCTCTAGGCACTTGTAGGAGTAGTTGCTATCAATCTTGTTTAGGTTGATTCACTTTTATTTTGAAGTTACTAAAAATTTCAGAAATTTTTCAGAGGAAGAAATATGTCTAGGAAAATGTTTCAAGGTGGTTCTTCAAGAAAGCAAGCACCTAGGCGCGCAATGCGTGAGCAAGATGACGAACCACCCAGGGAAGCTGACGTGCGGCCCTGTGAATGGCCGTCAGAAGAATTTATGATCAATGCAGGCATCAAGGATGAATTTGATGCATATGTGCGTAACGCCGATCTTGAGGACTTCATGCAAGATAAGTGTCCTCAGTACTATTATTTGACTGATTCATTCGTGAGAAGGTTTAAATTTTCATCTTCGCGTAATTCTCAAACTGTCCTGTTTGATATATATGATCAATCCTATACCATGGACTTAGAATATTTCACTACTGCTTGCAAACTCCCACAGTGGGGTAGTGTTAATGAACCCCGTAAATCTGAATATAAAGACTTTCTTGCTAGTATAACTGTGGGAGAATCTAGGGACATAGCACAAGCTACCATAGGGAGCATTCATTTTCCTGCTATACATTATTTTGCTCTCTTCATTGGTAGATGCATTAATGGTAAAGATGAAGCATGTCACATGTGTGTCCCCAATCTTTGTGTCCTCAAGAGTGCTGTATTAGGTAATAAAGATTACAACTTGGGGGCAATAGTTGCACGTAGGTTGCATAATAATGGTATATCTGGAGATTTATTTGGAGGAATTTATGCGACCCGTGTTGCTAATTATCTTGGTATACCTCCACGTGAGGGTGATATAGAGTTGCCTCCCGCTTATTTAGATTATGAAGCTATGGTCAGTCATCGTTTTCTTGTGGGGAATGAACAATTCCTCCAGTATCGACTAATCTTCGACAGACGTCGCTCTGTCCATGTTACTCTTCCTGCTCCTTCCCTTTTTGATTACCAGGCAAAACGAAGATATGTTGTAACCAGGGAGGAGGCAACCGAATACGAGAGGAGAGCGGAGGCAGCTCGCCAGCATGCCGCAACTCAGGAGGCATTGGCTGCTGCATCTCAGTACGATCCTAGTTATAACTTTGGATATCAGCCAGGCTATCCTTGGCATCAGACCAACTTAGGCCAAAAGCCTAAGCTTGGGGGAGTACGTATTTCTCACCTATTTTACATTCATGTTCACACACTATTCTAGTTGTCGGTGCTCATACTCTTTCATTGTACTATCCATGCTAGTTTAATTTATTTTTCTAAGCTTTCTTCTTGTGTGTTTGATAAACCTTAAGAAAAACCAAAAAAATTAGTTAGTTTAATTTCCATGCTTGTAGTAGTATTAAAAAGAAAACCCAAAAAGATTTCTCATTCTTCTTTTGCTCGTTGGGAGCTTTCCTGTGTAAATAGTTTTATTCCTTTTCTTTCTTTTGGGCGTCGAGAGGAGAAGACCATAATGAAAATATTTAGTGGCTCTCATATGCATGATTGGTGATTTAACTTAGAGCCCATATTATTTTGTCTTCTTCCTTGAATTGAATGCTTGCAGATTCCAGCTTAGTCAAACGCACGTGCACTATTATTATTATTATACACACCGTTCGGTCGTGCAAGTGAAAGGCAATAATGACGATATATGATGGACTGATTGAGATGAGAGAAGCTAGTATGAACTCGACCTCTCTTGTTTTTGTAAATATGATGAGTTCATCGTTCCTGATTCAGCCTATTATGAATAAACATGTTTGTAATGACAATTAGAGATTATAGTTACTTATGCCATGCTTAATTAGCTATGAGTTATAATGGTTTACCTTGCGTGCCAACATGCTATTAAAATGGTTGTGATGTGGTATGATAGGGTGGTATCCTCCTTTGAATGAATTGAGTGACTCGACTTGGCACATGTTCACGCATGTAGTTGAAAACAAATCAACATAGCCTTCACGATATTTATGTTCATGGTGGATTATATCCTACTCATGCTTGCACTCACTCTAAATTAATTTTAATGCATGTTCATGACTGTTGTCGCTCTCTCAGTTGGTCGCTTCCCAGTCTTTTGCTATCCTACACCTGTACTAAGCGGGAATACTGCTTGTGCATCCAAACTCCATAAACCCCAAAGTTATTCCATATGAGTCCACCATACCTTCCTATATGCGGTATCTACCTGCCGTTCCAAGTAAATTTGCATGTGCCAAACTCCAAACCTTCAAATGAAATTCTGTTTTGTATGCTCGAATAGCTCATGTATCAACTAGGGATGTCTGTATCTTCCATGCTAGGCGGGTTATTCTCAAGGGGAGTGGAATCCGCTCCTCATTCACGAGGAAATGGCTGGTCACCGGGATGCCCAGTCCCATGCTTTAAGCAAATCAAATCAAAATAATTGCAAACAAAACTCCTCCGGGACTCTTGTTAGTTGGAGGCACTCGTTGTTTCGAGCAAGCCATGGATTGATGCTTGTTGGTGGAGGGGGAGTATAAACTTTACCATTCTGTTTGGGAACCGCCTATAATGTGTGTAGCATGGAAGATATTGCCATCTCTTCGTTGTTATGTTGACAATGAAAGTATGCCGCTCAAAATATTATTTATCTCTATTTTAAAACTGAGCTCTGGCACCTCTACAAACCCCTGATTCCCTCTGCGAAGGGCCTATCTATTTACTTTTATGTTGAGTCATCACCTTCTTATTAAAGAGCACTTGCTGGAGAGCACTGCTGTCATTTGCATGCATTACTATTAGTTTATATTGGGTATGACTTGACTGGATCTCTTTTACCATGAATTACAATGTCTAGTCAGTCCTTGATCTTTAAAGGTGCTCTGCATTTATGTTTTGCGGTCTCGGAAAGGGCTAGCGAGATACCATCTTGTTATATCATATTATGATTGTTTTGAAAAAGTGTTGTCATCAGAGTTTTATTATTATTGCTCACTAGCTGATTATGCCATTGATATGAGTAAACATGAGACCTAAGTGTTATTGTGAATATGGTTAGTTCATAATCTTTGCTGAAAACTTGAATGCTGGCTTTACATATTTACAACAACACGAGCAAACAGAGTTTGTAAAAGTTTTTCTTTATCACTTTCAGTTTATCAACTGAATTGCTTGAGGGCAAGCAAAGGTTTAAGCTTGGGGGAGTTGATACATCTCCAACGTATCTACTTTTTCCAAACACTTTTGCCCTTGTTTTGGACTCTAACTTGCATGATTTGGATGGAACTAACCCGGACTGACGCTGTTTTCAGCAGAATTGCCATGATGTTATCTTTGTGCAGAAACAAAAGTTCTCGGAATGACCTGGAAATCCACAGAGAATATTTTTGGAAAATAAGAAAAATACTGGCGAAAGAATCAAGGCCAGGGGGCCCACACCCTGTCCACGAGGGTGGGGGCGTCCCCTTCCCCCCTGGGCGCGCCCCCCTGTCTCGTGGGCCCCCTGATGCTCCACCGACCTCAACTCCAACTCTATATATTCCGTTTCACGGAGAAAAAAATCAGAGAGAAAGTTTCATCGCGTTTTACGATACGGAGCCGCCGCCAAGCCCTAATCTCTCTCGGGAGGGCTGATCTGGAGTCCGTTCGGGGCTCCGGAGAGGGGGATTCGTCGCCGTCGTCATCATCAACCACCCTCCATCACCAATTTCATGATGCTCACCGCCGTGCGTGAGTAATTCCATCGTAGGCTTGTTGGACGGTGGTGGGTTGGATGAGATTTAGCATGTAATCGAGTTAGTTTTGTTAGGGTTTGATCCCTAGTATCCACTATGTTCTGAGATTGATGTTGCTGTGACTTTGCTATGCTGAATGCTTGTCACTAGGGCCCGAGTGCCATGATTTCAGATCTTAACCTATTATGTTTTCATGAATATATGTGAGTTCTTGATACTATCTTGCAAGTCTATAGTCACCTATTATGTGTTATGATCCGACAACCCCGAAATGACAATAATTGGGATACTTCTCGGTGACGACCGTAGTTTGAGGAGTTCATGTATTCACTAAGTGCTAATGCTTTGTTCCGGTACTCTATTAAAAGGAGGCCTTAATATCCCTTAGTTTCCATTAGGACCCCGCTGCCACGGGAGGGTAGGACAAAAGATGTCATGCAAGTTCTTTTCCATAAGCACGTATGACTATATTCGGAATACATGCCTACATTACATTGATGAACTGGAGCTAGTTCTGTGTCACCCTAGGTTATAACTATTACATGAGGAATCACATTCGACATAATTATCCATCATTGATCCAATGCCTATGAGCTTTTCACATATTGTTACTTGCTTATTTACTTTTCCGTTGCTATTGTTACAATCACTACAAAACCCAAAAATATTACTTTTGCTACCGTTACCATCACTATCATACTACTTTGCTACTAAATACTTTGCTGTAGATACTAAGTTATCCAGGTGTGGTTGAATTGACAACTCAACTGCTAATACTTGAGAATATTCTTTGGATCCCCTTGTGTCGAATCAATAAATTTGGGTTGAATACTCTACCCTCGAAAGCTGTTGCGATCCCCTACACTTGTGGGTTATCAGTCCTCAAGACATCGGACCCAATTCCGTGTCTAATATTTGCAATTTTCATGTGTTGAGCTAGGTATATCTTGGAGAAGAACCCAACTTGCTACTCTTTAGAGAGTTATTCTACTTGAACCGCCAGAATGAGTGTGCCAATGGACAAAGCTTGGAACTTGGCGGTGTCTCAATCCAACGTCGGAGACACATAATTTTTCCTTATGCCAACCCACCAAGTCATCCCAAAGACTGGAACCAGACATGGTTCTATTGTCAAGACACTTCTCCGGCTGATGAAAATCCTCTGCCCGGCTTTCGTGCTCTGCGTCTGGAGTCCAAACACCCACTTCTTGACAAGATAACAGCCGCCGAACACAAGACGCTCGCCCCGGCCCTGGCTAAATCAAGGCTCTTTTGGTGAACGGGCTAAATGGCATCGATTTAGTCCGGGTTTGGCTCGCCTGGCGGGTTATTCCATTGAGCCGCCGCCCCGGCCTGATGTGCACCTACACAGGCAAGAAAGATGACCCTCTGCGGCACATTTCTGATGATTTGCCTGACCATGTTATCAACGACATGACCAAGTCTCTCCTGAATGAAAGCCTGGCAGACTGCGGTAAGGTGGGCTTAAGCTCCTTCTGCGAAGCTAACCCGGCTCCAGCGATAAGCCGCCGCCCATCAGAATGAATTACCTTCACCTTTTGATGTTTCATTTGTATTCATACTTTTTGCTGATTTTCACAGGCTGGTGATAAATTCTGGAAGGTTAAATATGATCACGAAGCTGCGAAGAAAGCCAGGAAGGCCAAGAGAGCCGCCAGGAAAGAGGCTGCGAAGAAGAAGGGCAAGAAGGCCACCGCCTCTGACTTGCTTCGGCTAGAAGATACTTCTGGGTCGGAGGTAGCCCTTGACTCTCTTGGCTCCTTTTTTAACCACCTTATTGACACTGATTATCAGCAGGAGGACACAGGAACAAGTCATGGAAAGGATGAAGAGGTAACTATCATTTCCTTCGACTCCGAGCCTTTGCCAAGACAGAAAATCCGAAGAGTAACCCGGAAAGTAAGATTTTCACATCCCTTAGCTTATCAAGATCCTCAATTTCTTTTGAAACGACAGATTCATGAGAGCCGGAGACAGACCCGGACCAGCAAGGATGTGGAACTTTCCTCCGGCTTGCCTAATACACCAAGGAAGCGCCAGAACGAGGTCACCTCCGATTTAAATCCCTTTTATCCTTTGGCGGGTTTCACTCGTCAACCACTCAATTCTTCTGACTCGAATTATCAGGAAACTTCACCTTCTTCCGACGACTCAATGCAGTCCAATTTTCCGGCTTTCAAGACCGCTCCAGGGTAATGATAACCTGCTTATCCTGTATTCATTTCAATTCGTTGTATTTTTACTAACCTTTTGATCTTATGCAGCGGAAAAGCAAAGCCCAGCAAAAAGGTGAAGAAGAACAAGCCGACCGAAGAACCGATCTTCAAAGAGCCGGAACTTGAAACGGCCGCACCTAAAGCCTCTACTCAGGAGCTGCCACCTGAGCCAGCTCATGACACGCCAATGCCAATTGCTGACCCGCCTGCCCAGCAGGCCGCCGATGGCTCTGAAAACCCGGAAGTCCATAGCCCGGCGAGGACGGATGATCCTCAAGACCCTGATGTCGAGATCACCAAGACCGGCTATATTGAGCCGGGGAGACCAACTGTGCTGGCCAAATGTTCTGCCAAAGAAGAGCACCTGGAACGTCGCAAGGCCAAGTTTGATGTTGTTGATTATACTCACATGAGTATTGGAGAAGTTTTTTCTGGCTATATGAGCCAAGTACACAGCAGCCGCGACGTCGAAATTGACATGGTGAAGCAGATGCACCAGAAGTTTGAGGTACAATTCTTTCTTTGTACTAATTTATCCTTACTATGCCAGCCCCCAAGTCTACTACTTATGATGAATATGTTGTAGACTTAGAAACAAGTTAAATGACATTAGTGATATATTTGAACAAAACATGCAAGAAATCCGGGTTAGTCCGTAGCCCCCAAGGTCCAGCTTAAGCAGCATGTTTGAGTCGGTCCTTACCATGCTTGAACGGAATAAAATACTTGTAAAATTTTTTAACAACAATATGCATTAGCCCCCAAGTGTCAAGTGCTCTTGCTTGCAAAGTACTTGGGACTTACTCTCATGAACCGCCACTTAGGTAAAATTCTTCGGTAGACATTAGCCCCCAAGTGCCAAGAGTTGTTGCTTGCAAAAGGCTTGGGACTTTAATATTACATGCTAACAGTTATGATTTTGACCCGGTATTTGTACAGGCCACCACCAGTCAACTTGAATCGGAAGTATCTGACTTGAAGAACCGCCTGGAAGCACAAGAGACGGAAACCCAAAGAGCCAACTCCAAGTTTGAATTCAGTATATCACTTTCATATAGTGGGAATTTTCATTATAGAACTTGGCTTGTATATTCCAATGATGGGTTTCCTCAAAATGCCCTAGGTCTTCGTGAGCAAGCGAGTTGGATGCACACCCACTAAGTTTCTTTTGTTGAGCTTTCATACATTTATAGCTCTAGTGCATCCGTTGCATGGCAATCCCTACTCACTCACATTGATATCTATTAATGGGCATACCCATAGCCCGTTGATATGCCTAGTTGATGTGAGACTATCTTCTTTTTTGTCTTCTCCGCAACCACCATTCTATTCCACATAAAGTGTTATGTCCATGGCTCATGCTCATGTATTGCGTGAAAGATTGAAAAAGTTTGAGATTACTAAAGTATGAAACAATTGCTTGGCTTGTCATCGGGGTTGTGCATGATTAAATACTTTGTGTGATGAAGATAGAGCATAGCCAGACTATATGATTTTGTAGGGATAAATTTCTTTAGCCATGCTATTTTGAGAAGACATGATTACTTTGATTAATATGCTTGAAGTAATACTATTTCTTATGTCAATATGAACTTTTATTTTGAATCATTTGGTCTGAACATTCATGCCACAATAAAGAAAATTACATTGAGAATTATTCTAGGTAGCATTCCACATCAAAAATTCTGTTTTTATCATTTACCTACTCAAGGACGAGCAGGAATTAAGCTTGGGGATGCTTGATACGTCTCCAACGTATCTATAATTTTTGATTGTTCCATGCTATTATATTACTCGTTTTGGATGTTTATGGGCTTTACTTTACACATTTATATCATTTTTGGGACTAACCTACTAACCGGAGGCCCAGCCCGTATTACTGTTTTTTTTGCCTATTTCAGTATTTCGAAGAAAAGGAATACCAAACGGAGTCCAAACGGAATGAAACCTTTGGGAGCGTGATTTATGGAACGAACGTGATCCAGAGGACTTGGAGTGTACGTCAAGAAGCAATCGATGAGGCCACGAGGGTGGAGGGCGCGCCCTTTCCTGGTGGGCGCGCCCCCTTGTCTCATGGGCCCCTCGGGCGTCCACCGACCTACTTCTTCCTCCTATATATAGCCACGTACCCCGAAAACATCAGAGGCGACCACGAAAAACTACTTCCACCACCGTAACCTTCTGTATCTGCGAGATCCAATCTTGGAGCCGTCGCCGGCTCTCCGCCGGAGGGGGAATCGACCACAGAGGGCTTCTACATCAACACCATCGCCTCTCCGATGAGTTGTGAGTAGTTTACCACAGACCTTCGGGTCCATAGTTATTAGCTAGATGGCTTCTTCTCTCTCTTTGAATCTCAATACAAAGTTCTCCTCGATCTTCTTGGAGATCTATTCGATGTAACTCTTTTTTGCGGTGTGTTTGTCGAGATCCGATGAATTGTGGTTTATGATCAAGTTTATCTATGAGAAATATTTGAATCTCCTCTGAATTCTTTTATGTGTGATTAAGTTATCTTTGCAAGTCTATTCGAATTATTAGTTTGGTTTGGCCTACTAGATTGATGTTTCTTGCAATGGAAGAAGTTCTTAGCTTTGGGTTCATTCTTGCCGTGTCCTTTCCCAGTGACAGCAGGGGCAGCAAGGCACGCATTGTATTGTTGCCATCGAGGATAAAAAGATGGGGTTTATATCATATTGCATGAGTTTATCCCTCTACATCATGTCATCTTTCTTAATGCGTTACTCTGTTCTTTATGAACTTAATACTCTAGATGCGTGGTGGATAGCGGTCGATGTGTGGAGTAATAGTAGTAGATGTAGGCAGGAGTCGGTCTACTTGTCACGGACGTGATGCCTATATACATGATCATGCCTAGATAATCTCATAATTATTCGCTTTTCTATCAATTGCTCGACAGTAATTTGTTCACCCACCGTAATACTTATGCTATCTTGAGAGAAGCCACTAGTGAAACCTATGGCCCCCGGGTCTATCTTTTATTATATAAGTTTGCTATTTACTTTTATTCGTATCTTCACTTTTCCAATCTATATTATAAAATACCAAAAATATATTTATCTTATCATATTATCTCTATCAGATCTCACTTTCGCAAGTGGCCGTGAAGGGATTGACAACCCCTTTATTGCGTTGGTTGCGAGTTCTTTGTTTGTTTGTGTAGGTGCGTGGGACTTTTGAGGAGCCTCCTACTGGATTGATACCTTGGTTCTCAAAAACTGAGGGAAATACTTACGCTACTGTGCTGCATCACCCTTTCCTCTTCAAGGAAAACCAACGCAAGCTCAAGACGTAGCAAGAAGGATTTCTGGCGCCGTTGCCGGGGAGGTCTTCGCTCAAGTCAAGACATGCCAAGTACCCATCACAAACTCATCTCCCTCGCATTTACATTATTTGCCATTTGCCTCTCGTTTTCCTCTCCCCCACTTCACCCTTGCCGTTTTATTCGCCCTCTCTTTCCCAATCTCCTCTCTCTTTCGCTTGCCTTTTGTTTGCTTGTGTGTTGGATTGCTTGTCGCCATGGCGCAAGATAATACCAAGTTGTGTGATTTTTCCAATACCAATAATAATGATTTCCTTAGCACTCCAATTTCTCCTCTTAATGATACTGAATCTTGTGAAATCAATGCTGCTTTGCTGAATCTTGTTATGAAAGATCAATTCTCCGGCCTTCTTAGTGAAGATGACGCTTCCCATCTAAACAACTTTGTTGATTTGTGTGAGATCCAAAAGAAGAAAGATACAGATAATGATATTGTTAAATTGAAGTTATTTCCGTTTTCACTATGAGATCGCGCTAAAGTTTGGTTTTCGTCTTTGCCTAAGAATAGTATTGATTCATGGAATAAGTGCAAAGATGCTTTTATCTCTAAGTATTTTCCTCCCGCTAAGATCATCTCTCTTAGGAACGATATTATGAATTTTAAACAACTTGATCATGAGCATGTTGCCCAATCTTGGGAAAGAATGAAATTGATGATTCGCAATTGCCCTACTCATGTTTGAATTTATGGATGATCATACAAATTTTTTATGCCGGCTTGAATTTTGCTTCTAGGAATCTTTTAGATTTGGCCGCGGGAGGCGCGTTTATGGAAATAACCTTAGGAGAAGCTACCAAACTCCTTGGTAATATTATGGCTAATTATTCTCAATGGCACACCGAAAGATCTACTAGTATAAAAGTGCATGCTATAGAGGAAATTAATGTTTTGAGTGGAAAGATGGACGAACTCATGAAATTGTTTGCTACTAAGAGTGTTTCTATTGATCCCAATGATATGCCTTTGTCTACTTTGATTGAGAATAATAATGAGTCTATGGATGTAAATTTTGTTGGTAGGAATAATTTTGGTAACAATGCTTATAGAGGAAACTTTAATCCTAGACCGTTCCCTAGTAATTCCTCTAATAATTATGGAAACTCCTACAATAATCCTTATGGTAATTTTAATAAGATACCCTCTGATTTTGAGAATAGTGTGAAAGATTTGTGATCTCTCAAAAGAATTTTAATGCCTTGCTTGAAGAAAAAATAATTAAAATTGATGATTTGGCTAGGAACGTTGATAGACTTTCGCTTGATGTTGATTCTTTGAAACTTAGATCTACCCCTCCTAAGCATGATATCAATGAGTCCCTCAAGGATATGAGGACTTCCATTGATGAGTGCAAAGAAAGAACCGCTAGATTGCGTGCTAAGAAAGAGTGCCGTATAAAGGCGTGTTCTTCTAGTTTCCATGAAAATAATGATGAAGATCTTAAAGTTATTGATATGTCCCCTATTAGATCTTTGTTTTGCAATATTAATCTTAATAATGATGGGACTGGAGATGAGTCAACTTTAGTTAAAAGGCGTCCCAGTGATTCAGAGTTTTTAGATCTTGATGCTAAATTTGGTAAAAGTGGGATTGGAGAGGTCAAGACTTTAAATAACGTTGAACCCACTATCTTGGATTTCGAGGAGTTTAATTATGATAATCGTTCTTCAAAAAAATTGTATTTCCTTGTTGCAATCCATTGTGAATTCTCCTCATGCTTATAGTCAAAATAAAGCTTTTACCAAACATATTGTTGATGCCTTGATGCAAACTTGTGATGAAAAACTTAATTTGGAAGTTTCTATACCTAGAAAACTTTATGATGAATGGGAACCTACTATAAAGATTAGAATTAAAGATCATGAGTGTTATGCTTTATGTGATTTGGGTGCTAGTGTTTCCACGATTCCGAAAACTTTATGTGATATTCTAGGTTTCCATGATCTTGATGATTGCTCTTTAAATTTGCACCTTGTGGATTCCACCATTAAAAAGCCTATGGGAAGAATCAATGATGTTCTTATTGTTGCAAATAGGAATTTGGTGCCCGTAGATTTTATCGTTCTTGATATAGATTGCAATCTTTCTTGTTCTATTATTCTTGGTAGACCTTTCCTTAGAACGATTGGTGCAATTATTGATATGAAGGAAGGGAATATTAGATTCCAATTTCCATTAAAGAAAGGCATGGAGCACTTTCCAAGAAATAAAGTCAAATTACCTTATGAATCTATCATGCGAGCTACTTATGAATTGAGTGCCAAGGATGGCACTACTTAGATCTATCCTTGTTTTTATGCCTAGCTAGGGGCGTTAAACGATAACGCTAGTTGGGAGGCAACCCAATTTTCTTTGTGTTTTTTGTTTTTGTTTCTGTTTAGTAATAAATTTATCATCTACCTTCTGTTTAGATGTGTTTTTATGTTTTAATTAGTGTTTGTGCCAAGTAAGACCTATAGGATTTTCTTGGATGACAAATTTTTGATCTTGCTGAAAATTCCAGAAACTTCCTGTTCCCGAAAACAATTGTTTAAAATCACCAGAACGTGATAAAATATTGATTCCAATTGCAGTAGATCAATAAACAAATTATCTAGGTCTTCCTATTTTGGTAGAATTTTTTGAGTTCCAGAAGTTTGCGTTAGTTACAGATTACTACAGACCGTTCTGTTTTTGACAGATTCTGTTTTCCGTGTGTTGTTTGCTTATTTTGATGCATCTATGGCTAGTAAAATAGTTTATAAACCATAGAGAAGTTGGAATACAGTAGGTGTAACACCAATATAAATAAAGAACGAGTTCATTACAGTACCTTGAAGTGGTGTTTTGCTTTCTTTCGCTAACGGAGCTTACGAGATTTCTGTCGAGTTTTGTGTTGTGAAGTTTTCAAGTTTTGGGTAAAGATTTGATGGACTATGGAATAAGGAGTGGCCAGAGCCTAAGCTTGGGGATGCCCATGGCACACCAAGATATTCAAGAATAGCCAAAAGCCTAAGCTTGGGGATGCCCCGGGAAGGCATCCCCTCTTTTGTCTTCGTTTATCGGTAACTTTACTTGGAGCTATATTTTTATTCACCACATGATATGTGTTTTGCTTGGAGCGTCTTGTATGATATTAGTCTTTGCTTTTTAGTTTGCCACAATCATCCTTGCTGTACACACCTTTTGGGAGAAACCCACATGATTAGAATTTATTAGAATACTCTATGAGCTTCACTTATATCTTTTGAGCTAAATCGTTTTTGCTCTAGTGCTTCACTTATATTTTTTAGAGCACGGTGGTGGCTTAATTTTGTAGAAATTGTTGATCTCTTATGCTTCACTTATATTATTTTGAGAGTCTTTTAGAACAGCATGGTATTTGCTATGGTTATAAAATTGGTCCTAGAATGATGGGCATCCAAGTTGGGTATAATAAAAACTATCATAGGAAGTGAATTGGATGCTATGATTAATTTGATGCTTGATAATTGTTTTGAGATATGGAGGTAGTGATATTAGAGTCATGCTAGTTGGGTGATATGAATTTAAAGAATACTTGTGTTGAAGTTGGTGATTCCCGTAGCATGCACGTATGGTGAACCGCTTTGTGATGAAGTCGGAGCATAATTTATTTATTGATTGTCTTCCTTATGAGTAGCGGTCGGGGACGAGCGATGGTCTTTTCCTACCAATCTATCCCCCTAGGAGCATGCGCGTAGTACTTTGTTTTTGATGACTTGTAGATTTTTTGCAATAAGTATATGAGTTCTTTTGACTAATGTTGAGTCCATGGATTATACGCACTCTCACCATTCCACCATTGCTAGCCTCTCTTGTGCCGCGCAACTTTCGCCGGTACCATACACCCACCATATACCTTCCTCAAAACAGCCACCATACCTACCTATTATGTCATTTCCATAGCCATTCCGAGATATATTGCCATGCAACTTTCCACCGTTCCGTTTATATGACACGCATCATCATTGTCATATTGCTCTTTGCATGATCATGTAGTTGGCATCGTATTTGTGGCAAAGCCACCTCCATAATTTCATACATGTCACTCTTGATTCATTGCATATTCCGGTACACCGCCGGAGGCATTCATATAGAGTCATATCTTGTTCTAAGTATTGAGTTGTAATATTGATTTGTAAATAAATAAAAGTGTGATGATCTTCATTATTAGAGCATTGTCCCAGTGAGGAAAGGATGATGGAGACTATGATTCCCCCACAAGTCGGGATGAGACTTCGGACTTAAAGAAAGAGAAAGGCCAAATAAAAAAATGAGAGAAAAGAGAGAAGGGACAATGCTACTATCCTTTTTACCACACTTGTGCTTCAAAGTAGCACCATGATCTTCATGATAGAGAGTCTCCTATGTTATCACTTTCATATACTAGTGGGAATTTTCATTATAGAACTTGGCTTGTATATTCCAATGATGGGCTTCCTCAAAATGCCCTAGGTCTTCGTGAGCAAGCGAGTTGGATGCACACCCACTTAGTTTCTTTTGTTGAGCTTTCATACATTTATAGCTCTAGTGCATCCGTTGCATGGCAATCCCTACTCACTCACATTGATATCTATTAATGGGCATCTCCATAGCCCGTTGATACGCCTAGTTGATGTGAGACTATCTTCTTTTTTGTCTTCTCCACAACCACCATTCTATTAAACATAAAGTGCTATGTCCATGGCTCGCGCTCATGTATTGCGTGAAAGATTGAAAAAGTTTGAGATTACTAAAGTATGAAACAAGTGCTTGGCTTGTCATCGGGGTTGTGCATGATTAAATACTTTGTGTGATGAAGATAGAGCATAGCCAGACTATATGATTTTGTAGGGATAACTTTCTTTAGCCATGCTATTTTGAGAAGACATGATTACTTTGATTAGTATGCTTGAAGTATTACTATTTCTTATGTCAATATGAACTTTTATTTTGAGTGAACATTCATGCCACAATAAAGAAAATTACATTGAGAATTATGCTAGGTAGCATTCCACATCAAAAATTCTGTTTTTATCATTTACCTACTCAAGGACGAGCAGGAATCAAGCTTGGGGATGCTTGATACGTCTCCAACGTATCTATAATTTTTGATTGTTCCATGCTATTATATTACTCGTTTTGGATGTTTATGGGCTTTACTTTACACATTTATATCATTTTTGGGACTAACCTACTAACCGGAGGCCCAGCCCATATTGCTGTTTTTTTGCCTATTTCAGTATTTCGAAGAAAAGGAATTTCAAACGGAGTCCAAACGGAATGAAACCTTCGGGAGCGTGATTTTTGGAACGAACATGATCCAGAGGACTTGGAGTGCATGTCAAGAAGCAATCGAGGAGGCCACGAGGGTGGAGGGCGCGTCCCCCTATCTCGTGGGCCCCTCGGGCGTCCACCGACCTACTTCTTCCTCCTATATATACCCACGTACCCCGAAAACATCAGAGGCGACCACGAAAAACTATTTCCACCACCGTAACCTTCTGTACCCGCGAGATCCCATCTTGGAGCCTTCGCCGGCGCTCCGCCAGAGGGGGAATCGACCACGGAGGGCTTCTACATCAACACCATAGCCTCTCCGATGAGTTGTGAGTAGTTTACCACAGACCTTCGGGTCCATAGTTATTAGCTAGATGGCTTCTTCTCTCTCTTTGAATCTCAATACAAAGTTCTCCTCGATCTTCTTGGAGATCTATTCGATGTAACTCTTTTTTGCGGTGTGTTTGTCGAGATCCGATGAATTGTGGGTTTATGATCAAGTTTATCTATGAGAATTATTTGAATCTCCTCTGAATTCTTTTATGTGTGATTAAGTTATCTTTGCAAGTCTCTTCGAATTATCAGTTTGGTTTGGCCTACTAGATTGATCTTTCTTGCAATGGGAGAAGTGCTTAGCTTTGGGTTCAATCTTGCGGTGTCCTTTGCTAGTGACAGCAGGGGCAGCAAGGCACGTATTGTATTGTTGCCATCAAGGATAAAAAGATGGGGTTTATATCATATTGCATGAGTTTATCCCTCTACATCATGTCATCTTTCTTAATGCGTTACTCTGTTCTTTATGAACTTAATACTCTAGATGCATGCTGGATAGCGGTCGGTGTGTGGAGTAATAGTAGTAGATGCAGGCAAGAGTCGGTCTATTTGTCACGGACGTGGTGCCTATATACATGATCATGCCTAGATAATCTCATAATTATTCACTTTTCTATCAATTGCTCGACAGTAATTTGTTCACCCACCGTAATACTTATGCTATCTTGAGAGAAGCCACTAGTGAAACCTATGGCCCCTGGGTCTATCTTTTAGTATATAAGTTTGCTATTTACTTTTATTCGTATCTTCACTTTTCCAATCTATATTATAAAATACCAAAAATATATTTATCTTATCATATTATCTCTATCAGATCTCACTTTCACAAGTACCCATAAAGGGATTGACAACCCCTTTATTGCGTTGGTTGCGAGTTCTTTGTTTGTTTGTGTAGGTGCGTGGGACTTTTGAGGACCCTCCTACTGGATTGATACCTTGGTTCTCCAAAACTGAGGGAAATACTTATGCTACTATGCTGCATCACCCTTTCCTCTTCAAGGAAAACCAACGCAAGCTCAAGACGTAGCACTCTACACCGGGTCTCAGCGTGCCTTAGCCACAGCGGCCTTGTCAAATGAAGTGCCCACACTCCTGGCAGATGTGCTAAGGAAACTCTCTGTGTTGCCCTAGCGATTCACTGAACTAAGGCGATTGTCTCCAAGAGCCGGAGCCGTGGCTACGTTAAGTAGGGCCAAAGCTTGGCTACAGGAGTTAGACCCGGCCGACATCGCCATTGGTTATCCAAGCCTTAAGGAGGATGGCACTCCCTTTGAACAGGAAGACTACGCCACTTGTGTGAAGGAGATACGCCCCGTGGCCACCCTGATAGCCGATGAAGCAGATCTCACCAAGTACCAACCTGGTTATGACGCGGAGAACCGGAGAATTCCCACGCCACATTATAAAGTGACGAGCCTGATCCCCCCAATTCGTAAGCATACCTTCGCCCCTGAAGTTGACCCGGCCGGACTAATTGATGATGAAGCTGAATTTGAAGCTTTGAATGGCATTGACTGGTCATCATCAACCTTCCAGGAAAGAGAACAAGGTGAAGGAGCGGAGAGGGCTGACCCGGACGCTTCAGGTCAACACAAGAATTAACCCGCCAGGCGGTTCATACCTGTGATCGGCTAAAAAACAATATCAATCATTTGGACTCGGGGAGTCATGTAATAGGGTAGAAATAACTTTGTTTTGCCGTGCCATCGTGCACGTTTTTGGTGCTCAACACTGTTAAGCCGCCATCGTACATTCACCCGTATTATACTCATCATCTGTTTTCCTTATGCTTTATCAAGTCTCTGGACTGTCCTGCACACAGAAATAGATCACAAGATCCCTTGGCGGCTTACCGCAATGCGGGTCATAACATCTTTACATATAACCATTAAGATGGAAAAAGAGTCGCAGATAAGCCTGTTGTGATATATAATTTTGAAACACAACTAGAATATCATACCTGTGGTCCTTTGATTTGTACTGCCGGTTTATGTGACCCGAACAGTAAGGGTGATAACCCAATCTTTGGAAACCAACACTTCCAAAGATATGATGATTCTCATACATTGGTGACTTACCATCCAAAATCAAGCCGGATTAATCTTGAACCACGCTTATACTTGGATCTTTGAACAAAAAAGTCTCAAGTCAAAACAAAGGCTGCTTTCAAATAAAACTTAAACCCAATAAGATGCAAAAAATTCAAGGCTTCTGATTCGAATACGATCAGTAAACCGTTCCAAAGGGGTTAGGATTCGAATACGATCATGTAGCCCCCAGTGGCTTTGGCGTTACGCCCGATCAAGAGGGTACCGACAACTATGTTCTCTTTGGTTCAAATACGACCTATGTTTGAACAGGAAGCCCCCTAATGACCTTGAGAGTTTTTTAACGACTCTGATTCAAATACGATCAAAGTCGGACCCAAAAGGGGTTAAGCTACAATTCGAATACGATCAACAAGCCCCCTAGTGAGCTTGGTATTGTGCCGATCAAGAGGGTACCGACAGCTATGTTCTCTTTGGTTCGAATATGACCTATGTTTGAACAGGAAGCCCCCTAGTGATCATGAGGTTTAACGGCTAGATTCGAATACGATCATGAGCCAGACCAAGAGGGTTAAGCTAGATTCGAATATGATCAGCCCCCAAGTGATCATTTGAAATGACAATGATGAAGACATATCACCATTGAGGATGAAAAGGACAGAGGTCCTGCTTTATTACTTATCATAATATATACATCTTCAAAATATGTACATCATGAGAGCCGGTGGCTCAAGTGTAGTAAGACCGCAGATGAGTGACATTCCATGGCCGGCAGGTCTCCTCCTCCGACTTACGTGAGTCTTTGTGCTCTCGAACATCGATAAGGTAGTATGACCCATTGTTCAAGTTTTTGCTGACCACGAAGGGCCCTTCCCAAGGTGGGGATAATTTGTGTGCATCAGTTTGATCCTGGATGAGCCGGAGCACCAAATCACCTTCCTGAAAGGTTCTGGACTTAACCCGACGGCAGTGATAGCGGCGCAGATCCTGTTGGTAAATCGCCGAGCGGGTGCTGCCAAGTCACGTTTTTCATCTAGTAGGTCCAGTGCATCCTGACGAGCTTGTTCGTTATCAGCTTCAATGTAAGCCGCCACGCGGGGCGAGTCATGCCGGATGTCACTAGGCAAAACCGCCTTTGCTCCATAGACCATGAAAAAAGGCGTGTAACCCGTAGACCTGTTGGGGGTAGTATTGATGCTCCATATAACAGAGGGTAACTCCACAACCCAACAGCCCGGCGTCCGTTGCAAAGGAACTAAAAAGCCGGGGCTTAATGGCTTTCAAGATTTCCTGATTGGCTCTTTCAGCTTGACCATTGGATTGGGGGTGAGCTACTGATGAAACATCAGGCCGAATATGCTCACGTTGACAAAACTCTTCCATGGCACCTTTAGACAGATTAGTACCATTGTCAGTTATAATGCTGTGTGGAAAGCCAAAGCGAAATATGACCTTCTTCATGAATTGAACCGCCGTGGCTGCGTCACACTTACTAACCGGCTCTGCCTCAACCCACTTTGTGAACTTGTCAACCGCCACCAAGAGGTGGGTCTTTTTATCTTTGGACCTTTTGAAAGGCCCAACCATGTCAAGCCCCCAGACTGCAAACGGCCAATTAATTGGAATCATCCTTAACTCTTGAGCCGACACGTGAGCACGTCTTGAGAATTTCTGACAACCGTCACATTTACTGACCAGATCCTCCGCATCAGCATGAGTTGTCAGCCAATAAAATCCATGATGGAAAGCCTTGGCCACAAGGGATTTTGACCCAGCATGATGGCCACAATATCCTTCATGAATCTCATGAAGAATTTGTTGACCTTCCTCAGGAGAAACACAACGCTGAAACGCCCCAGTGACACTGCGATGATGCAACTCGCCATTGGCAATTGTCATTGACTTAGACCGCCGGGTTATCTGCCTGGCCAAGGTTTCATCCTCAGGCAACTCACCCCGGGTCATGTAAGCCAAGTATGGTACTGTCCAATCTGGGATGACGTGGAGAGCCGCCACCAATTGTGCTTCCGGGTCAGGAACAACCAAGTCTTCCTCTGTAGGTAACTTGACATAAGGGTTATGCAGAATATCCAAGAAAGTATTAGGCGGCACCGGCTTACGCTGAGACCCCAGCCGGTTTAAGGCATCAGCCGCCTCGTTCTTTCTGCGGTCAATATGCTCCACTTGGTAACCCTTGAAATGTCCAGCAATAGCATCAACTGCACGGCGATAAGCCGCCATGAGAGGGTCCTTGGAATCCCACTTGCCTGAAACTTGTTGAGCCACCAAATCTGAGTCGCCAAAGCACCTTACCCGGCTTAAGCTCATCTCCTTAGCCATCCGAAGACCATGGAGCAAGGCCTCATACTCAGCTCCATTGTTAGTACAGGGAAACATCAACCGTAGCACATAACCAAATTTGTCACCTCGAGGGGAAGCTAAAACAACTCCAGCCCCCGAGCCCTCCAATTGCCTGGACCCATCAAAGTGAATAGTCCAATACGTATTGTTCGGCTTCTCTTCAGGCATCTGTAGCTCTGTCCAATCGTTGATGAAGTCCACCAGTGCTTGAGACTTGATAGCAGTGCATGGCACATACTTTAAACCATGAGGCCCAAGTTCAATGGCCCACTTGGCGACTCGTCCTGTGGCTTCTCTGTTTTGAATGATATCTGCTAAAGGAGCAGAACTGACCACAGTGATAGGATGGCCCAGGAAATACTCTTAAGCTTCCAGCTTGCCATGAACACCCCATAAATGAGCTTCTGCTAATGTGGATACCGTTGCTTGGACTCAATAAGTACCTCACTGATGTAATAAACCGGCCATTGAACCGGATGCTCCTTGCTAGCCTCCATGCGTTCCACTACAATGGCTACACTGACGGCACGTGTGTTAGCAGCCACATATAACAATAATGGATCCTTATCAATGGGAGCCGCAAGGACTAGCGGCTCAGCTAGCTGTCTCTTCAAGTCTTCAAAGGCAGCGTTAGCAGCATCGCTCCAGACGAAGTCGTTTGTCTTCTTCATCATCTAATACAGCGGTATGGCCTTCTCACCTAACCGTCTTATGAACCGGCTTAAAGCAGCAATACGACCCGCCAAACGCTGAACATCATTGATACACGCCGGTTTAGCCAAAGAAGTGATTGCCTTGATCTTCTCCGGGTTAGCCTCAATGCCCCTGTTATAAACCAGAAAACCCAAAAGCTTGCCTACAGGCACATCAAAACACACTTGGCTGGGTTAAGCATCATCTTGTAGACCCGGAGATTATCAAAGGTCTCCTTCAGATCATCTATCAAGGTCTCCTTCTCTCTGGATTTCACCACAATGTCGTCCACATAAGCATGAACATTGCGCCCAATCTGATTGTGAAGACAGTTCTGCACGCATCGCTGATAAGTCGCCTGGGCACTCTTAAGCCCAAAAGGCATAGACACATAGCAGAAGGCTCCAAATGGAGTAATAAAAGCCGTCTTCTCTTGGTCATTAACTGCCATCTTGATCTGATGATAACCAGAATAAGCATGCAAAAAGCTCAAACGCTCACAACCCGCCGTAGCATCAATGATTTGATCAATACGAGGGAGAGTGAAGGGATCAGCCGGACAAGCTTTGTTTAAATCCGTGTAATCCACACACATACTCCAAGTGCCGTTCTTCTTAAGCACCAGCACCGGGTTAGCCAAGCACTCTGGATGAAAAACTTCAATGATGAACCTGGCCGCCAAGAGCCGGGCCACTTCCTCGCCAATGGCCTTACGCCTCTCTTCATTGAATCGCCGAAGAATCTGCTTGACCGGCTTAAATTTTGGATCGATATTTAGAGTGTGCTCAGCGAGTTCTCTCGGTACACCCGGCATGTCAGAAGGCTTCCATGCAAAGATGTCCCGGTTCTCACGGATGAAATCGATGAGCGCGCTTTCCTATTTGGGATCCAGATTGGCACTCATACTGAACTGCTTAGATGAGTCGCCTGGAAAAAAATAACAAGCTTAGTGTCATCAGCCGACTTAAACTTCATTACCGGCTCATGCTCTGTGGTTGGCTTCTTCAAAGACGTCATGTTCGCCGGGTCAACATTGTCCTTGTAGAACTTCAATTCTTCTGTCGTACAAACAGATTCAGCGTAAGCAGCATCGCCTTCCTCACATTCCAAGGCTATCTTCTGACTCCCATGCACCGTAATGGTGCCCTTATGACCCGGCATATTGAGCTGCAGATAAACATAACACGGCCGTGCCATGAACTTGGCATAAGCCGGCCGTCCAAACAGGGCGTGATACGGGCTCTTGATTTTAACCACCTCAAAGGTTAACTTCTCGGCTCTAGAATCATGCTCATCTCCAAAGGCTACCTCTAGCTCAATCTTACCCACTGGGTACGCCGACTTACCAGGGACCACTCCATGAAAAACAGTGTTGGAAGTCTTGAGATTTTTATCAGTCAAACCCATGCGACGAAAAGTCTCATAATAGAGGATGTTGATGCTACTGCCTCCATCCATGAGTACCTTAGTGAATTTGTATCCACCAACCTGAGGTGCCACCGCCAAGGCCAAGTGACCCGGGTTGTCAACCCGGGGAGGGTGATCTTCCCTACTCCACAGAATAGGCTGCTCCGACCATCTCAAATAACTAGGAACTGCCGGCGCAACAACGTTCACAGCCCTCTTATGAAGCTTCTGGTCCCGTTTGCACAAACTAGTGGTAAACACATGATATTGTCCACTATTCAGCTGCTTTGGATGACTCTGGTATCCACCCTGCTGCTGCTGCTGACCCCCTGGCTAGATTGCTGATTATAACCACCTTGATTACCCTGAGAGTTTTGAAAATTGGAATTTGAACCGCCGCCCGGGCCATGAAAGCCGCCGCCACCTGAGCCGCCGCCCGGCCCATGATTACCGTCGAACATGTTGGAATTCTTAAAAGCCTTCATGATCGTGCAGTCCATCCATAGGTGAGTGGCCGGTTTCTGTGGGGTGTCGTGTCTCGGACAGGGCTCATTTAGCAACTGCTCAAGCGTGGGGCTTGACCCGCCGGACCAAGGAGGTGGCCTCCCCTTACGCCGTTGATTGTTGCCCTGCGCATTGGTGTTAGCCACAAACTCCAAGCTACCATCTGCCTTACGTTTATTATTACCTCCTTGATTTGCCGGGTTATGCTGAGGACCCTTGGCGTTGCCGTTCTTCTTTCCCTTCCCTGTCTTCTCATCATCAGACTCGGGATCCTTGGTACTATCGGAATCGGCGCATTTGACTAGAGCCGCCATCAGCTGGCCCATGTCATTACAATCGCGCTTGAGCCGCCCGAGCTTCATCTTCAGAGGAGCTAAACGACAATTTTTCTCCAACATTAAGACTGCAGAGCGGGCATCCATCTTATCAGATGAATGTATTATGGCCTTGACCCGGCGCACCCAATGGGTCGTGGACTGACCCTCCTCTTGCTTGCAATTAGTCAAATCCACAATCGACATGGGCTGCTTGCATGTATCTTTGAAGTTCTAAATGAACCGGGCTTTTAACTCTGCCCATGAACCGATGGAATTAGGTGGCAACCCCTTCAACCAAGTGCGGGCAGTCCCATCCAACATCATGGTGAAGTACTTGGCTATCGCAGCATCACTGACTTCCAGTAGTTCCATAGCCATCTCATAGCTTTCAATCCACGCGTCAGGCTGTAAGTCGGCCGTGTAATTAGGCACCTTTTGAGGCCCCTTGGAATCCTTGGGCAAACGCTTGTTACGCAGAGCCGGCACCAGACAAGGGACACCATCGGTCCTAGTGGTCACGCCTGCCTCAATAGAAGTCGTCGGATAAACTGGAAAAGGTTGGTAAGCCGCCCGCTGAGCCACCTGCTGAGCCGCCCACTCAGCCTCTTGATGTATCCTGTCCTAATCAACCAAGTTAAGAGCTCCATCACGCGCCGGGTCATGCCCGCACGGCTGGTCACGGCGCCGGGCATTGCTTGGAACGGCCGCTGAGTCCATGTGCCTGCTATAACTCAGGCTCCGGCTTGGACGAGGGGTTGAATGAACCCTGTTTCGGCTATATGAGTACGCCTCCTGCTGTGGTAAAGCCGTCTGAAGAAGCTCTCTGATCCTGCGAGTTTCAACCGCTGTCGGAGAGTTGCCCTCCACCGGGAGAGTCGCCAATCATGCCGCCGCAATAATCATGTTCTCCAAACGGTTAGAATAATGACCCGCTGGTGTTGGTACATACTGAGGCAGAGCAGTATTCATCCGGGGAGGCTCCATCGTACGCGGCTGAACCGGCGTCCTAGCCTCGGGTGTTACAACCCGGTTTACCTCCGGCGGTTACTCGGCCCTGCCCCGGGTGTTCAGAAGAGGTTTCGAGGATCATAAATCGGAGGCACACGGGACCGACTCTTCTGGTACCTGATACATCCATTTTGTGTCATGCTTTTATATCGATATTTATTGCATTATGGGCTGTTATTTCACGTTATGTCACAATACTTATGGCTATTCTCTCTTATTTTACAAGGTTTACATGAAGAGGGAGAATGACGGCAGCTGGGATTCTGGGCTGGAAAAGGAGCAAATATTGGAGACCTATTCTGCGCAGCTCCAAAAGTCCTGAAACTCCACGAAAGTCATTTTGGGAATTAATAAAAAATATCGAGTGGAAGAAATACCTGAGGGGGGCCACCCACCATCCACGAGGGTGGGGGGCGCCCTACCCCCCTGGGCGCGCCCCCTGCCTCGTGGGCCACCTGGCAGCCCTCCGGTGCCCATCTTCTGCTATATGAAGTCTTTTACCCTGAAAAAAATCATAAGCAAGCTTATGGGACGAAACTCCGTCGCCACGAGGCGGAACCTTGGCGGAACCAATCTAGGGCTCCGGCGGAGCTGTTCTGCCAGGGGAAACTTCCCTCCAGGAGGGGGAAATCATCACCATCGTCATCACCAACAATCCTCTCATCGAGAGGGGGTCAATCTCCATCAACATCTTCACCAGCACCATCTCCTCTCAAACCCTAGTTCATCTCTTGTATCCAATCTTTCTATCCAAACCTCACATTGGTACCTGTGGGTTGCTAGTAGTGTTGATTACTCCTTGTAGTTGATGCTAGTTGGTTTATTTGGTGGAAGATCATATGTTCAGATCCTTAATGCATATTAATACCCCTCTGATTATGAACATGAATATGCTTTGTGAGTAGTTACGTTTGTTCCTGAGGACATGGGTGAAGTCTTGCTATTAGTAGTCATGTGAATTTGGTATTCGTTCGATATTTTGATGAGATGTATGTTGTCTCTCCTCTAGTGGTGTTATGTGAACGTCGACTACATGAGACTTCACCATTATTTGGGCCTAGAGGAAGGCATTGGGAAGTAATAAGTAGATGATGGGTTGCTAGAGTGACAGAAGCTTAAACCCTAGTTTATGCGTTGCTTCGCAAGGGGCTGATTTGGATCCACTTGTTTCATGCTATGGTTAGGTTTACCTTAATACTTCTTTTGTAGTTGCGGATGCTTGCAATAGGGGTTAATCATAAGTGGGATGCTTGTCCAAGAAAGGGCAGTACCCAAGCACCGGTCCACCCACATATCAAATTATCAAAGTAACGAACGCGAATCATATGAGCGTGATGAAAACTAGCTTGATGATAATTCCCATGTGTCCTCGGGAGCGCTATTCTCTATATAAGAATTTGTCTAGGCTTGTCCGTTGCTACAAAAAGGATTGGGCCACCTTCCTGCACCTTATTTACTTTCATTGCTTGTTACCCATTACAAATTATCTTATCACAAAACTATCTGTTACCTACAATTTCAGTGCTTGCAGAGAATACCTTACTGAAAACCGCTTGTCATTTCCTTCTGCTCCTTGTTGGGTTCGACACTCTTACTTATCGAAAGGACTACGATTGATCCCCTACACTTGTGGGTCATCAAGACTATTTTCTGATGCCGTTGCCGGGGAGTGAAGCGCCTTTGGTGAGTGGAACTTGGTAAGGAAACATTTATATAGTGTGCTGAAATTTACTGTCACTTGTTACTATGGAAACTAATCATTTGAGGGGCTTGTTCGGGGTATCTTCACCCCGACCAGTAGAGCAAAGAGTTGCTCCTCAACCTACTAAACCTACTGAAAATGTTTACTTTGAAATTCCTTCGGGTATGGTAGAGAAACTGCTAGCTAATCCCTTTGCAGGAGATGGAAGATTGCATCCCGATTTACACCTTATCTATGTGGATGAAGTATGTGGATTATTTAAGCTTGCAGGTATGCCCGATGATGTTGTTAAGAAGAAGGTCTTCCCTTTATCTTTTAAGGGAGATGCATTGACATGGTATAGGCTATGTGATGATATGGGATCCTGGGACTATAAACGATTGAAATTGGAATTTCACCAGAAGGTTTATCCTATGCATCTTGTTCATCGCGATCGTAATTATATATATAATTTTTGGCCTCGCGAAGGAGAAAGCATCGCTCAAGCTTGGGGGAGGCTTAAGTCAATGTTATATTCATTCCCCAATCACGAGCTCTCAAGAGAAATGGTTATTCAAAATTTTTATGCTCGGCTTTCTCTCAATAATCGCACCATGCTTGATACTTCTTGTGTTGGTTCTTATATGATGAAGACTATTGAATTCAAGTGGGATTTATTGGAAAGAATTAAACGAAACTCTAAAGATTGGGATTCCGACGATGGTAAGGAGTCAGGTATGACACCTAAGTTTGATTGTGTTAAATCTTTTATGGATACTGAAGCTTTTCGTGGATTTAGCACTAAATATGGACTTGACTCTGAGATAGTAGCTTCCTTCTGTGAATCATTTGCTACTCATGTTGATCACCCTAAGGAGAAGTGGCTTAAATATAATCCTCCCACTGAAGTAAAAGTGGTTGCACCTGTTACAGTTGAAGAAAAGATTGTCACTTATAATGATCCTATTGTTCCTACTACTTATGTTGAGAAACCACCTTTCCCTGTTAGGATAAAGGATCATGCTAAAGCTTCAACTGTGGTTCGTAAGAGTAATACTAGAACATATACACCTCCTGAGCAAACTAAAGTTGAACCTAGAATTGCTATGGTTAAAGGTCTCTTGGCTGATAATATTGATGGGCATGTTATTTATTTCTGTGATGAAGCTGCTAGAATTGCTAGACCTGATGCTAAGAAACATAGATCTATTGTAGGCATGCCTGTTATTTCTGTTAAAATAGGAGATCATTGTTATCATGGCTTATGTGATATGGGTGCTAGTGCTAGCGCAATACCTCATTCCTTATATGAAGAAATTATGCATGATATCGCACCCGCTGAAATAGAAGATATTGATGTTACTATTAAGCTTGCAAATAGAGATACTATTTCACCAATTGGTATTGTCAGAGATGTTGAAGTCTTGTGTGGGAAAGTTAAATATCCTACTGATTTTCTTCTTCTTGGTTCCCCACAAGATAGCTTTTGTCCCATTATATTTGGTAGACCCTTCTTGAATACTGTTAATGCTAAGATTGATTGTGAAAAGGATGTTGTTACAATTGGCTTAGGGGATATGTCTCATGAGTTTAATTTTGCTAAGTTTCGTAGACAACCCCATGATAAAGAATTGCCTAGTAAGTATGAGATTATTGGTCTTGCTTCTATTGTCGTGCCTCCTACTGATCCTTTAGAACAATATTTGCTAGACCATGAAAATGATATGTTTATGAATGAAAGAAGGGAAATAGATGAAGTATTCTTTAAACAGGGTCCCATTTTGAAACACAACTTGCCTGTTGAAATCCTAGGGGATCCCCCTCCACCCAAGGGTGATCCCGTGTTTGAGCTTAAACCTTTACCTGATACTCTTAAATATGCTTATCTGGATGAATAGAAGATATATCCTATTATTATTAGTGCTAACCTTTCAGAGCAAGAAGAGGATAGATTATTGAAAACTCTGAAGAAGCACCGTGCTGCTATTGGATATAGTCTTGATGATCTTAAGGGCATTAGTCCCACTTTATGCCAACACAAAATAAATTTGGAGGAAGACGCCAAACCAGTTATTGATCACCAACGACGGTTAAATCCTATGATGAAAGAAGTGGTAAGAAAGGAAATAATAAAGCTCCTTGAGGCAGGTATAATTTATCCCATTGCTGATAGTCAGTGGGTAAGTCATGTCCATTGTGTCCCTAAGAAGGGAGGTATTACTGTTGTTCCTAATGATAAAGATGAATTGATCCCGCAAAGAATTATTACAGGTTATAGGATGGTAATTGATTTCTGTAAATTAAATAAAGCTACTAAGAAGGATCATTACCCTTTACCTTTTATTGATCAAATGCTAGAAAGACTATCCAAACATACACATTTTTGCTTTTTAGATGGTTACTTTGGTTTCTCTCAAATACCTGTGTCAGCGGATGATCAAGCAAAGACTACTTTTACTTGCCCTTTCGGTACTTTTGCTTATAGACATATGCCTTTTGGTTTATGTAATGCACCTGCTACCTTTCAAAGATGCATGATGGCTATATTCTCTGAATTTTGTGAAAAGATTTGTCAGGTATTCATGGATGATTTCTCCGTTTATGGATCCTCCTTTGATGATTGTTTGAACAACCTTGAACGAGTTTTGCAGAGATGCGAAGATACTAGTCTTGTTTTGAATTGGGAGAAGTGCCACTTTATGGTTAATGAAGGCATTGTCTTGGGGCATAAAATTTCTGAAAGAGGTATTGAAGTTAAAGCTAAAGTTGATGATATTGAAAAGATGCCATGTCCCAAGGACATTAAAGGTATAAGAAGTTTCCTTGGTCATGCCGGTTTTTATAGGAGGTTCATTAAGGACTTTTCTAAAATCTCTAGGCGGCTGACTAATTTATTGCAAAAATATATTCCTTTTGTCTTCGATGATGATTGCGTAGAAGCATTTGAAATACTTAAGAAAGCTTTGATTTCTGCACCTATTGTTCAGCCACCTGATTGGAATTTACCCTTTGAAATTATGTGTGATGCTAGCGATTATGCTGTAGGTGCTGTTCTAGGACAAAGAGTTGATAAGAAACTAAATGTTATTCAATATGCTAGTAAAACTCTAGACACTGCTCAGAGAAATTATGCTACCACTGAAAAAGAATTTTTAGCAGTTGTATTTGCTTGTGATAAGTTCAGACCTTATATTGTTGATTCTAAAGTAACTATTCACACCAATCATGCTACTATTAAATATCTTATGGAAAAGAAAGATGCTAAACCTAGACTTATTAGATGGGTTCTCTTGCTACAAGAATTTGATTTGCATATTATTGATAGAAAGGGAGCTGAGAACCCCGTTGCAGACAACTTGTCTAGGTTAGAGAATGTTCTTGATGACCCACTACCTATTGATGATAGCTTTCCTGATGAACAATTAGCTGTCATAAATGCTTCTCGTACTGCTCCATGTTATGCTGATTATGCTAATTACATTGTTGCTAAATTTATACTACCTAGTTTCACATACCAGCAAAAGAAAAAGTTCTTTTATGATTTAAGACATTACTTCTGGGATGACCCACACATTTATAAAGAAGGAGTAGATGGTGTTACTAGACGTTGTGTACCTGAGCATGAACAGGAACAGATCCTACGCAAGTGTCACTCCGAGGCATATGGAGGACACCACGCTGAGATAGAACTGCACATAAGGTATTGCAATCCGGTTTTTATTGGCCTACTCTCTTCAAAGATGCCCATAAGTTTGACTTGTCTTGTGATGAATGTCAAAGAATTGGTAATATTAGTAGACGTTAAGAAATTCCTATGAATTATTCTCTTGTTATCGAACCATTTGACTTTTGGGGCTTTGATTATATGGACATTTTCCTGCCTCTAATGGGTATACACATATTTTAGTTGTTGTTGATTATGTTACTAAGTGGGTAGAAGCTATTCCAACTAGTAGTGCTGATCATAACACCTCTATTAAGATGCTTAAAGAAGTTATTTTTCCGAGGTTTGGAGTCCCTAGATACTTAATGACTGATGGTGGTTCACATTTTATTCATGGTGCTTTTCATAAAATGCTTGCTAAGTATGATGTTAATCATAGAATTGCATCTCCATATCACCCACAGTCTAGTGGTCAAGTAGAATTGAGTAATAGAGAGCTCAAATTAATTTTGCAAAAGATTGTTAATAGATCTAGAAAGAATTGGTCCAAGAAACTTGATTATGCATTATGGGCCTATAGAACTGCATATAAAAATCCTATGAGTATGTCTCCGTATAAAATGGTTTATGGAAAAGCATGTCACTTACCTCTCGAACTTTAACATAAGGCATATTGGGCTATTAAAGAGCTCAATTATGATTTCAAGCTTGCCCGTGAGAAGAGGTTATTTGATATTAGCTCACTTGATGAATGGAGAACCCAAGCATATGAGAATGCCAAGTTGTTTAAAGAAAAAGTTAAAAGATGGCATGACAAAAGGATACAAAAGTCTGAGTTTAACGTAGGTGATTATGTGTTGCTATTCAACTCTCGTTTAAGATTTTTTGCAGGAAAACTTCTCTCTAAATGGGAAGGCCCTTACGTTAACGAGGAGGTCTATCGTTCCGGTGCCATAAAAATCAACAACTTCGATGGCACAAATCCGAAGGTGGTGAACGGTCAAAGAATCAAACATTATATCTCAGGTAATCCTATAAATGTTGAAACTAATGTTATTGAAACCGTAACCCCGGAGGAATACATAAGGGACGCTTTCCAGAACGTTTCAGCCTCCGAAAAGGAATATGTATGTGGTACGGTAAGTAAACTGACTCCAAAACAATTCTAATAGCAATTTTTCTCCATTTTGGAATATTTAAGAAAATAGGAAAAAATAAGAAGTAGTCCGGGAAGGACACGAGGCGTCCACGAGGGTGGAGGGCGCGCCCTACCCTACTGGGCGCGCCACCCTGCCTCGTGGGCACCTCGTGTGCTCTCTGGACTCCGTTTTCTTGCACAATACTTCTTTTGGTCGGTAAAAATTCATTATATAATCTCCCGAAGGTTTTGACCACAGTATCACGCAAATATCTTTTGTCTTTGTTTCGAGCTGTTTTCTGACAGATCTAGAGCACCATGACGTCTTCAAGCGCCCCCAAGGACAAGTTTTTCGAGAGAGTCATCTACCCCTACCTCGCGGAGGTGCTGCATCACCCTCAAACCATTGAGATGCGTGAGGGGGTGCTGCACATCCGCGATGTAAAGGGACCAAGGAGTACCGGAAGCGTGGAGGCAAAGCTCGAAGCAATGGAACAACAAGTTTTCAAGTGCCAAGGGATGGTGGAGCACAGACTCAACGCCAACCAGATGATGATCGCGGAGTTCACCAACAACCACAAGCTGGACGCCAAGAACATTGGGGAGACCATCTTCAAGCTTCATGATAAAATCGAGCACCTCCAAGCCCAGATCTATGACCTGCAAAACCAAAACTATGAGTATGAATATAGATTCAAGAGGATGAGTTTGGCTGCAGATTTGAGGATCCCGGAGACTCGATCATCCTTCTATGATGGTGAGCCTATGCCTTGGAAGACGGACGACAAGCCTACATCATCAACAACTCCTTCTTCATCACATCCGAGGACATAATCACATGGGTATGGGCACTCCCCTTGGCAACTGCCAAGCTTGGGGGAGGTGCCTCGGTATCGTATCACCATCACACTCCTATCTTTACCCTTTTTCTTAGTTCGATCCTTTTGGTAATATCTAGATCTAGTAGAATAAAGTTTTGGTATGAATTAGTTTTGAGTTTTGCTTTGTGATTCCTTTATGTAATCAAGTCCATGAGCTATATATAATAAAGATTAGTGTTGAGTCAAGGGCTTTGCTATCTTGCTATGATCTTGAGTGAATAAAAGAATAAAAAGAAATCAAGAGACCACATTGGTCTTATGGATAGTAATGACTTCACACATAAAGAGTATGAGGCATAAAAGTTGTTGAGAGTTGGCAAACATAGTTTTGGTCATCGTTGCAATTAATAGGAAGTAATAAAGAAAGAGAGGTTCTCACATATAAATATACTATCTTGGACATCTTTTATGATTGTGAGCACTCATTAAAGTATGACATGCTAAAGAGTTGATGTTGGACAAGGAAGACAACATAATGGGTTATGTTTTCTCACATCTTAGTTAAAGTATATAGTCATGGATCGTCCAACATGTTGATCTTGCCTTTCCCCCTCATGCTAGCCAAATTTCTTGCACCAAATAGAGATACTACTTGTGCTTCCAAACATCCTTAAACCAGTTTTGCCATGAGAGTCCACCATATCTACCTATGGATTGAGTAAGATCCTTCAAGTAAGTTGTCATGTTGCAAGCAATAAAAATTGCTCTCTAAATATGTATGACTTATTAGTGTGGAGAAAATAAGCTTTATACGATCTTGTGATATGGAAGTAATAAAAGCGACGGACTGCATAATAAAGGTTCATATCACAAGTGGCAATATAAAGTGACGTTCTTTTGCATTAAGATTTGGTGCATCCAACCAAAAAGCACATGACAACCTCTGCTTCCCTCTGCGAAGGGCCTATCTTTTACTTTATGCAAGAGTCAAGGTGATCTTCACCTTTCCTTTTTACATTTTATCCTTTGGCAAGCACCTCGTGTTGGAAAGATCCTGATATATATATCCAATTGGATGTAAGTTAGCATGAACTATTATTGTTGACATTACCCTTGAGGTAAAACGTTGGGAGACAACACTATAAGCCCCTATCTTTCTCTGTGTCCGATTAAAACTCCATAACCATAAGTATTGCGTGAGTGTCAGCAATTGTGAAAGACTAAATGATAGTTGAGTATGTGGACTTGCTGAAAAGCTCTTATGTTGACTCTTTCCGATGTTATGATAAATTGCAATTGCTTCAATGACTGAGATTATAGTTTGTTAGTTCTCAATGAAGTTTTTGATTCATACTTAGCATTGTGAATAGATTGTTCTTGAGCATAAGAAATCATATGACAAAATATATTAATGTTGCTGTTATAAGAATGATCATGATGCCCTCATGTCCGTATTTTATTTTATCGACACCTCTATCTCTAAACATGTGGACATATTCTTCGTTATCGGCTTCCGCTTGAGGACAAGCGAGGTCTAAGCTTAGGGGAGTTGATCAGTCCATTTTGCATCATGCTTTTATATCGATATTTATTGCATTATGGGCTGTTATTTCACGTTATGTCACAATACTTATGGCTATTCTCTCTTATTTTACAAGGTTTACATGAAGACGGAGAATGCCGGCAACTGGGATTCTGGGCTGGAAAAGGAGAAAATATTGGAGACCTATTCTGCACAGCTCCAAAATGTGACAGCCTGGTTTTTGCCCTCTTTTCTTTGCTTGATTTTCAGTTGGTTTGGATTTGAAATTTGGAGTTTTGAATCTTTTCATATGGAATTAAACACTTGGGTACCCCTTGGCTTTCACCCAAGTGCCACATTTTCATCTCGAACCATCATTCCCTGTCTAGTTCAACTCAAAATAATATTTGGAATATTTTTCTTTAATGAAAATATTCATTTCCTTCCCTAAAACCCTAGTGTCAGGGATATACCTTGCGGTGTAAACCGGCCGGATGTATAACCCGGCCGGAGAGTGCTGATTCATTGGTGACCCGCCCGGAGCTTGGGGACTCTTGGCTAACCCACCCTGGATTGGAGTAACCCGGTGGGCAGGTCAGACAGAGGACGAGGCCCAAGGCCTAGAAGGCCGGTTCATGTTATGGTGGGCCGGTTTAAGAGGAAAGGTGTAATGAATATTTTCCTTACAAAAGAAGCAAGACTAGGACTCCACTGGTAATAGAGTAATCCTAATCCTACCAGGACTAGTTATGTAACCTGCCCCTTCAACATATATAAGGAGGGGCAGGGCTCCCCAAAGAGGGACAGGAAACAATCTTTAGGGCTAGACACAAAGAGCCGGCTTACCGGCGACTCTCTCATGAGCATAATGAGACCTAGCCACAAACAGCATGTAGGGCTATTACCGGATGATGTTTCCCAGGGCCCGAAGCTGTCTAAATCCTTGTCTTGTGTGTTGCGTCTCTCGATTCCGATCAACCCCTCTCAAGCTACCACATGGATGCGTTGGCGTCACGACTAAGTCCTCACACTAGGACATCTTCCGTGACAATTCCACGACAGTTGGCGCCCACCGTGGGGCTCGCGCACTGTGGTGTTGATTTCTTGAAGGGATTTTAGTGAGGGATCGTGAAGCTCGCGTTATGTCAAAGGAAAAAAGCGCCTGCACGGAAGCGCGTAGGATAACCCGGCATGCAAGTTGGAAGATTGAGGAGAACCAGCAAAATTCATTGTTTTGCGGTCAGGATCATAATCAACTTTGGAATTGGCAGTACAAAGTTTCACGAAAAATTAGGGTTGCGTTCTGTGCGGCGGACATGACCTGACGATCCGTCAAATCTGAAGACAGATCGACACCTGTTGCAGCGGTTGCTGTACAAACCGAGATAATATCTGATTTAGCAAGTTAGCCGTGTCCTGGGCGGACTCTTTGATGCTCGCCAGAAAAAACAAAGGCAACAAGCAGCGATAGGAGCAACTCCCAAGAAGACTGGATTGATCATTGATGTTGCTGCCCGCACGAAAAAGTCATGGCCAAGTATTAGGACTAGTAGTTGCACGGTTCACGAGATCTATTTTTTGATTAATAGTGCTGCTGTTACTACTAGCACGTGAGCTCTAATCAGAACAAGATCAGCTCTTAATTATCATGAGAAGATGTCCGAAGCATTAAAGGGAAGATTCCAGCGTGTTAAGCCACCTCCGAGTCGACCCGCCTCGTCCCTGCTGAAAAAAAAGCCGCCAAGGCTAGCCACAAGGAAAATCAAGCCGAAGTACAATTGGTACTGACATGGAAAGCAAGGATTGATGGATATGCTATTCCACGCGAAGCCAGGTGCTAGTGCCAGTCATATTAAATATTCTGTCCAAATCAAGATCGGCCAAAATTAGACGTGCATCAGTAGGCTTGTCTTTTTCATCTGACTATGTCTAACTTTATCCAATACCAGTATCCGCGTTCATCCAGAGAATAAGTCAGGTGCTATCTGTTCTCAATATTTTTAGCACGTATCAATTCTTTTGAGAACAATTACTCTGTCTTTTCATATATTTTACGCAGGACAAGGTCCACTACAAAAGTGATGTCATGTCATCGACATGAGGCTTGCACCGGTTTAAACGTCATGGACAACTCAAGCGCCTGCACCGGCTACCACGATGCGGCTGACTCGTCCGTCCGCGCCCGCGCGCGCTGGGCTCTAATGTCGTGCCCGCTCTCATAAGCCGTCCGACGGACGGGCGCAAGCCGCCGCCCCCCGCGGTCCATTCTACATCAACACGGTGCGGCTGACTTGCCCGTCCGCGCGGTTTATCGCGCCTGCGTTGACTCGCCCGACCGCTGCAGGTTTACAACGCTGCGGCCGCCTCGTCTGTCTGTTCCCACGACCGACTCAGTCGTGATTGATTTCAGCTTCCCTGTGGTGATCATCAACTCCACGATGGATAATTTCTGGCCTAACATATCAGGTGAAATCCATCCAGTATATTTATATATATTATATATTGTTTTCTTTAAAAGAGCAATTACTCTGGCTTGTGATGTTTTTGAGGCATGACAATTGTTCACTACATTAACATGATGTGGCTAACTCGTCCGTCCACGCCGGTTTATAACACCGCGGCCGACTCAGCTATCTGTGCTGCCTCTGAAGCCGCGGTCGTCTTTGTTGTCCGTCTCTCATGGCCTGGTCTACATCAACACACCGGGCAGCACCGGTCTGCATGAGCTGTTTATTGAGTATGAGCAAGTCACAACTTGGGTAGCCCGGTTTTTTCTTTCAACAAGTTGGAGGCAATTATCATATACTATCAACCGCCGTCTGCACTGGATGGCTCAATGGGCAGGTGCACAAGTCGCCGCCACTACAGTTTGGTCAGCTTCAAATAGCCAGTTGGAAGGAACCATTGGCCGAGTTATTGACATAGCTCATACGGGATTATATATACCCCACCACGAATCAACCTCAACCTTCTGTGAAGCCACATTGCGTTATCAAACGCTAAGGATACATAATGAGTATTGCGAGGGTCATCAACTTGCCACCTTGCTTCCAGCTTCGACATATTTCAGCGTTCCGCTGTTCAACTATATGCCAGTTTATATCACAGTCAAGTATGGAGAATCTCAAGCCAACTCCTGGAGTCACCTTGAGACTCGAGGGCTACGATGACATGACTCAGCAAATCTTGCCAGTTTCAGCAAATTTAAGAACCCCAGGACGATGGAGGGAAAGATAACCCGGTCCCGGAGGCTACTGTTATATGGATGAAAATTTAAAGGCCATCAGAAAATTTCCGGCTTAGAAAGTATATGACAGTTACAAAATCCCGGCTCAATGAAGAAATTCCGGATCATCAGAAAGGATTCCGGTTCAAAATCCGGTTCAAGAGACCTCTCTCTCCCATAAAGTGTTGAAGCTCTCAAATATCCGGTTTACAATCCGGTTCAAGGGAAATCTGTTTCCTACAAAGTTCTGGAACCCTCAAATCCGGTTTAAGAATTTCCGGTTCAAAAAGAATCAATCTCTCGCAAGTTCGAGTTTAAAGGCCGTCAGAAAAATTCCGGCTGAAGATGATGATTCCGGTTTAAGATCCGGTTCAAGGGAAAGATGTCTCCTACAAAGCTTTGAAGCTCTCAATATCCGGTTTAAGAATTTCCGGTTCAAAAGAATAATCTCTCGCAAGTTCGAGTTCTCAGGAAAAATTAAAGGGACCAAAGAGAGTCTATTGCAAAAGCACAACTCAAACATAGGTGTCCCTTGAGCACAGCTCACAATATCACTTGGGGGCTTGGTCGTATTCGAACCATAGCTACACCTCTTGATCGGCGTAAGGCCACCAGAAAAATCACATGGGGGCTTGGTCGTATTCGAACGATAGCTACACCTCTTGATCGGCTCAAAGCCAAAAGAAAATTACTTCGGGGCCAAAGAGAGTGTTACAAAAGAACACCTCAAACATAGGCACCCACTGAGCACAGCTCAAAATATTGCTTGGGGATTCTTTTCTATCGTAATGAACAAATAATCTACACTTGCAATAGGCTATCAAGCCATGGCTTGGAAGCCTGGTGTATACACCTAAAACCCCGGGTTAACCTGCCTTCATCAAGTAAGTCACTCCGTCCAGGTAAACCTGGTATGACCCGCCGAACTTCGACAAGTCAATCTCATAAGACCCTGAACTTGTCAAAGTTAAAACGACGATTGGTTAAGGATTGAGGACCATCTTAAAAGGCTTTGTAAAATGGTTTAACTCAGCGGCCTGGCAGCCCATGAAAAGCCTCGAATTTGGGGCCTGGCAGCCCGTGAAAAGCCTCGACTACAAGTTTTCGTGTGCTTTTATTTGCCATGTTTTTTCTCCTTTGATGAAGTTTATAATATCTTATGATAAACCGGTGTTTATTGACCCGGCTTGGCTTTCAACTACAAGTTGTTAGTACATGATCAGTTATAATCTGGCGCTTATTGACCCGGTCTGGTTTCGACTACAAGTCACCAGTATTATATATGGATAATCCGGTGTTTATTACAACCCGATACAGTTTTATCATAAACCGGCAAAATGTGGGAGGAGTTATCAGTACTCAAGATTTGGGTTATCACCCTTACTACAAAAAGTTGGTAAACCAACGATGTGATTCAATGTCACAGGACACTTTAAACTTGTTGTATGCAGAAACAGGTTGAATAAAGCATAACTATAAATCACCGGCGTTTATTAACCCGGCCTGGCTTGGGACTATAAGTCGCCAGTATATATTTGGATTGCGCCATTGGAATCATGCGCTCATAAATCATTGGATTATATTATTCAAATCTTCAAATAGCCAACATGGCTGGATTTTATGGTTATCAATAACCAGTATTATGCTTAAGGTTTTCAAAGTCGCTTTAGCGCAATGGCTATTATTTTATCAATGAATATGATTTATTCTACGATGGAGGGAATTGTCCCGAGTTGCTGCAGGCTTACGACCCGGCACTTGGGGGCTACATTATTCAAAGTTGAGATTATATCAAATATGCAAGTCTCATGTCGCTGCAAGCATGCACCATGACACTTGGGGGCTAATGCAAAGTCATTTCTTGCTCATCTTATTGAAGACCCGACTCATCACATCATAATGAGCCGGCCCTTGGGGGCTACCAATTGCTCCTATCAAAAATTCAAGGTACACACGTCTTAATCCATTATATTGAAGGGTCCACTGCTCAGTTGGTAAAGCACAATGCTCTTAACCTTGTGGACGTGGGTTCAAGCCCCATGATGGGGGTTACATCATATGATGTTATTTTCAATGAAGTATATATAAAGTCCCTGCTCAATATTATCTTACTGAGCCGGCCCTTGGGGGCTACACATTGCTGTTCAAATTTACATGATCATATTTATAAAGTCCTTGCTCATTATTGCATAATGACCTGGCCCTTGGGGGCTACACTGGTTGAAGTTTTTGAGCATCAGGCAATTACAAGTCCCAAGTTGCTGCAAGCATGACAACCCGGCACTTGGGGGCTACATAATATGGAATATTCAGTTTTTACTAGTGACTGGGATGAACAACATGGATTTCTTCAAAAGTGGCAGTATTTATATTGAAGCAAGTCTTAAACCATCACTTTGTTCTACTCAAGACTTGGGGGCTACAGGTATTATATTATTATCAAAGAAATATTTTCAAATTCTCTGTTTTGAGCAAGCCAGATTGACCCGGCGTCACCAATCATTATGACCCTGTGTATGTAACCCAGCGTCATCAATAATCATGAACCGGCGTTGGCAAAAATCATGAACCGGCGTTGGCAACAATCATGACCCGGAATTATTAGTTTTTATAGCCTGACAATGGTGGTAATCATAAACCGGCAAGTTTTACATCTTCAAGCCGGCTAGATATCAGTTGAATATTTCAGAGACTAATATTTTTGTCAAGTCAGAGCATTGAAGGCCGACTCAAATGGATTATTTGTTATAATATTTCTCTACAAGAAGCCAATATCAGCAAATTGGTTATGAAGCTGGTCTATTGACCCGGATTTTTCAGAAGAAGTGCCTGGATTTTTTGCATTGGTAATATTTGAACACATCTGCTAAAGGAGATTTGCTATGAGATCATGAATGCGCAGCAAGGATGAAATGACAAGGATTTAAGGATGATCAAGAGCCGGTTTACAAGAACTTTTAACCCGGAGCGCAAACTGTCAAATTTGTTCTGGTGTTTATTTTGCAGGATCAGTTTAACATGGATAATTCCAAATTAAACTGGGGGCTAATTCAGGGATATACCTTGTGGTGTAAACCGGCCGGATGTATAACCCGGCCGGAGAGTGCTGATTCATTGGTGACCCGCCCGGAGCTTGGCGACTCATGGCTAACCCGCCCTGGATTGGCGTAACCCGGTGGGCGGGTCAGACAGAGGACGAGGCCCAAGGCCTAGAAGGCCGGTTCATGTTATGGTGGGCCAGTTTAAGAGGAAAGGTGTAATGAATATTTTCCTTACAAAAGAAGCAAGACTAGGACTCCACTTGTAATAGAGTAATCCCAATCCTACTAGGACTAGTTATGTAACCCGCCCCTTCAACATATATAAGGAGGGGCAGGGCTCCCCAAAGAGGGACAGGAAACAATCTTTAGGGCTAGACACAAAGAGCCGGCTTACCGACGACTCTCTCATGAGCATAATGAGACCTAGCCACAAACATCATGTAGGGCTATTACCGGATGATGTTTCCCGTGGCCCGAAGCTCTCTAAATCCTTGTCTTGTGTGTTGCGTCTCTCGATTCGGATCAACCCCTCTCAAGCTACCACAGGGATGCGTTGGCCTCACGACTAAGTCCTCACACTAGGACATCTGCCGTGACAATTCCACGACACCTAGCTAGCTCAATGTACTCCAAAGCAACCCCAATTTTTCTTGCCCATAAAAATCTGAGAAAAATCCCAATTATTCTTTGAACCCTAGGGCACCTTCCTGAGCGAAAATATTTCACCATTATTTGGAATATTTTTGCTACAGAAAATATTTTCTTTTCTGGACAGAAATGGTAGTTTCTACAGCAACTACCATTTTACTTGCTCCATTGTGGGTGAGTTTTCTTGTGCATCATCACCCTAGTAGATGATTGCTAGCCTCCAAAGCCCAACTCCCAACTCCCAGCCATTTGACCATAGTAAGCTCTCAAAGTTACTGTCCAGAAACTTACCTGGCGTATGAAATCTTTTCTACTGCACCTGAGACCAAACCAAAGCGTGGTAACCTTCAAAACTACCACGAACATCAAGCCAGACATGAATTTTTGACTTAGTTCGGCCTGCTGGCAAAGTTCACGCGGTGACTGCGTTCGTCCAGGCGTGCTGGCATGCAGCCAACGCGCTCTGAGCGCCGCCCGAGCCTCTGTTTCGCGGGTGCTCGCTTCCCAGCCTGCCTAGCCTTGCCAAACTGCGCCACAATCATCGTCTCAACCTTCTTAACTCCCCCTTAGCGCTCGCCAACGCTGGAGCTCGCCGCAGCGAGAACGGGCACGGTCCAGCCAACGCAACAGTGCGCGGCGCACTGTGCTCGTCGCCTACCCCTCGCTCCTGTGCTCGTCCCCGTTCGCCCACAGTCCCCGCGTGATCTGCGTCGCCTTCTCCCCCTCTCACTAATGCCGTTCGTCGCCGGGCGCCGTTTCCAGGTGTTCACCGGCGGAGCCCAATCCCCCCTCGACGCTCGGCTATTAAAGGAGCACCCCGAGCCTCCTCGAGCACCATCCAGCACTCACACACACTTCACGATTGCGTAGATAGCCATAGCCCAGCCGGGCAGGCCGCGGGCCGCCGTCCCCGAGCTCGAGCCCGCCGGCGATCCCCTCGGGTCGTCCACGTAGCTCCAGCCCGTCCTAGGCTAGGGCAACTCTTCCGGGGCCTCCGCCGCTCTCCGGTGGTGCTGTCCCGACTGGTTGGAGCCCCTGGAGTCGCCTCTGTTCACCGTCGTCTTCGTCTCCGGGGACCTCCGCTCTCTGCCTCCGCTAGAGAGGTCGATTTCGACACCGTCCGACCACCCCCAGCTACTCTACGGGTACGGGCAGGTGCGCCTCAATCTCCTTTCTCGATCCCCCCTCTAGTTTTGTCCAGGGAGCCCTCGTCGACAGCGTGCGCTCCGGCAAAGCCGCGCCGTCCCCAGTTTCCCTCTCCCCCTCCCTCTCACCTGACTAGTGGGGCCCGCTACTCAGCCACTCAGTACGCCCGTGAAGCAGTACGAGTGGTTGCGCCCCGAGGCTTTACGCCTTCGACGTCACCCCCCCAATCTGTTTTAGTTAAATTCAAATTTCATATTTATCCAGAGAGATGCAAACAGCCATAACTCTTTAACCATAAGTCCAAATGAATTGATTCTTTTTGCATTGTGTTCTTTGTATAGAAATCTAGCAGCTCACCAAAAAATGAGATTTTTCTGTGCTGCCTGGATTTTCTGGTGAATTTCAGAAGAGTTCTTGATATTTTCTTCTTGCGTTTAAAATTATTTTCACAGGGTGAGGCTTGTCTTGAGGATCACCAGGAGGCTTGTGAACCTCATCTGCACTAAGGCAAGCCACAACAACATTGTCATGGTGCCATTACAATATTTGGGATTTTCTCACTTGAACAAATAAATTTAATCCATGCATTTAAATTATTATTATGTTATTTATATTCTGTTAATTGTTTGTTTGAGTTAATATGCTTGACTCACAGAAAGTTTGAAGTTAACTTGGTTGGTAAAGTAACTAGGATTTATTTTTGGGTGATGGAAGAATAATATGGTTATGGATATAAATAATTAGTGGAGTTATTTTCTTGCATGAGTAAAAATGGTAAAATTTGCTAGAAAAGGTTCTGGTTAAAGTGAGGTTTAATATTTTAACCTGAGAAATGTCATGAGTTGTTGATGCTTATGCTTAGTGTGGATATAGTTGACTCATCATTTCCGTTAATATGCGATGCATATGATAGTGTTGCATTTCATGGCATACTATGACACCGGTTATTTTCACGTTAAGTTTAACTGGATAATAACTCAACTTGAATATATTGTTGACCGGGTCATGGTGCCGCTGAATCGAGTTTTTTCCAGTGCAACCACATTTGCCTTTATGGGAAGGCCTTTATTCGGTTCGTTGTCATGCCTCTGGTCGGTGCCTCCAACTAGGGAAGGTTATGGGCGTGCGTTACCCTGGCACGGTAAGCAAACATAACCTTGTGTGCCCGTTGTTGAGTTTATGGTACCGGGTCCCCGAGTGGGATCGTTTATGTCTTGGCCACGACGGTGGTCGTTGTGTCTTTGGTAGACACGGGGCCACCCAGGACTAGCCCAGTGGGGAGTGAGTCAGAGTGGCCGAGAGAGTGTCATGGCAATGGAGGGGTTTCATCGGAATGCCGTTGGCCCACCCGAATGGGAGTGCGAGGCCATGGGTTCCGTGGTGTGGGTACAGTGCGCTACCTCTGCAGAGTGTATTAATCTATCGATAGCCGAGTCCATGGTTACGGACACGCTCGAAAGTAGGTCACACCATGGGTCAACGTTTAATAAATTTTGCACACTAAGTTATGAACTTTGCACTGTTGATGATGGCGGAAAAGTCATCATGTTGTTTTAGACCAAGTGTTGGTCATGGTTGTGGTCGTCGGAAGGATCACTGTTTGAGACCATATATTGGTCGTGGTTGTGATTGCCGGAAGGATCACTGTTTGAGACCAAATATTGGTCGTGGTTGTGATCGCTGGAAGGATCACGAGATATTCCTAGTTAGGCTCTTGAGGTTGGTATGTTGGTGATCCAAGAGCGATCTCCGTTGGTAAGTCAGTTCGTGAGTTTCTTCTCACCTGAGCATGATCACAGCATGTTGGTTATATTTTTGCATTAGTAATAATTGGTTAATTATCATGATATTGTTTGTCATTATGTTTATGCTAGTTGTGAGCTTGCAAGTACATTCAATGTACTGACCTGGCGTGTCATGCCAGTTTTCAGGAAAGTCTCGTTGGAAAGGAGTGCTGTCCGAGTCTAGACCGTGTCCACATCGGTGTCCCTGTGCTATGGAGTTTCCGCTACGACGTTGTTCCGCTGCCGCGTAGTTGTTATGATCGAGGCCCCTTGATGTTCACTAAATAATGTACATATTGTTCAGCCGCACCGTGTGTGCCGCTTGGCCTCGCCACCTATTGTAATGTAAACTATGATCCGCTAGTATCAATAAAGCGGTTGTTTTCTGTACCAAGATGTTGTGTGTTGCCAGAAGACATGGTCTCTGGGCTGGCAATGCATGGTAAACCGGTTGCTCTGAGCCGGGGTGCCACAACGCTTGGTAACAGAGCCGCGCTGACTGTAGGATGCGCTAGACTACGACGTGTTAACTGGACGTTAGCTACGAGTTAAGTTTAGTGCCGTTAGCATTTGTAGCTGGTTGTTGTATTGCATGCACTTGTTTTTATTTAATGCTAACCTGCTAATGGTTGTGAGTGTAGATGGCTCCGGTGCCTTATCCGTGCCAGTTGCAGCTGATCTCGTGCACGTCGCTGCACCTCCTTCGCAACGTGTGGCGTCGGCTGTACCCTCTCGGTGACGACCCAGTCTATCGTGTGTACCGGGAGCGTCTAGCAGACTCAGTGTATGAGTATCACGCAGTGGTTACTCTGCATACCAGTTCCGATTCCAGCACTTACACTCGTACTTCTCGGAGTGGTTACGCTTCTACCGTTTCTCAGGCTGTCCAGTTTGCTGCATTCGAGGTCCTTGTCGAGCTTTGCTACAATGAGGTCCGGATGCAGAACCACCCAGGTTTCCACTACTATCCTTCTCTGCACGACAACAGTCGTGTCCGTTTCCCTATCGTTGATCCGGAGTCTGATAGTGTTGCTAGCCACCTTTCTCGTTATATCACTGCTAGCTATCTGATGATCCACGAGCTGGCTCGAGAGCTGACTTGTGCTCGTACTGCTTTAGCCTCCACTAGATCTGTCACTGCTCCATCCTCTCTGGGATTTACTCCTTATATTCCAGCCAGTTCTAGTTCCAATATTTCGTCGGTTACTCCTCCGAGTAGCTCGGGCACCTCGGCCGTGAATCCTCTCAGTACACCTGTTGAGTGGGTTTCACTTCTCACTACTCCTGTAGCCCTGATGCTTCACCCCGCACCTGCCCTGAGGGAGAGCCCTCGAGGCAGCGCCGTCGTGTTACTTTTAACGCGGAGGTTTCCGTTAACCACGTCAGTTCAGGATCCGAGTCCGCTTCAGGAGAGGGCCCCGCAGCACCAGCAGAGCAGTACAGCTCCTGAGTATTCGCAGTCGTCAGGATGGTGTACGAGTGTAGTCGTGCGAGTCATGAGGTTTCATTTCATGTATGAGAGTAGTTGAACCTGGCATGTTGTTTATCTTTCATGTATGAGTCTATGTATAATTATGTTGGAACTCTATTTTATTCACCGTATTTTTTTCGTTATTTCGGTTTTCTCGGGCTTTTGTTGCTGGCTTTCCCCCACTTTATCTTGAATATTTCTCATCTCAGTTGTGTTGTCTTGGAAATCACAATAGGATGACGCGGGGAGGCAGCAGTAGCAACGTTCGCGAGAGTTGTCCTGTTCGTCGTTCCGCACGACAGGCAGGGCACTCCCCCGAGCCATACGTTCCACCACCGCCTCCACCGCCAAATCCGCCCTCCACCGAGCAAATTCTGCGTATGTTTGAGGAAAGACAGAATAATGATTTGATTGAAATATTAAGAAGTGTGCAAGCTGTGGTTGGACGGAATGGAAATCAGAAGGGTCATCACTCCAAGCTGTCAGATTTTCAAAGGACCAAGCCTCCCAGTTTCAGTCAGGTTATTGACCCCTTGGATGCAGACGACTGGTTGCGAACTATTGAGAAGAAACTTGAGATTGCTCGTACTGAAGAAGATGATAAAGTTCCATTTGCAACTCATTATCTTGAAGGCGCTACTGCCATATGGTGGGAAAATGCAAAAGCCATGTGGCCTGCTGATGATGAAATCACCTGGCCAAAATTCAAGGATCAGTTCCGGAAATATCATATCCCTACTGGAAATGAAGACTAAGCAGCGTGAATTTCTAGCACTCCTCCAAGGAAATCAGTCTGTGGGTGAATATTTGCAAAAATTCAATCATCTGTCGCATTACTCCCTATATGACGTGGCCACTGAAGAAAGAAAGATTGACAGATTTCTTGGTGGATTGAAACCGCAGCTCCGGTGCACCCTCAGTATGTTTGATTTCCCAGATTTCCAAACCCTGGTGAACAAGGCTTTCATTGCTGAAAGGGAGCACAAGCTTGTATCAGACAATAGGCCGGCTAACAACGATCACAAGCGCAAGTTTGAGCCAAAGAAGGATGGACAACCCGTGCAAAAGGCTCGTACCTGGCAGCAGACTCAGGTGCAATACAAGCCCAATTGGCAACAGAATGTTAACAAGACCACCACCCATGTCAAGAATGTCGTGACCAACCCAGTGCAAGAAGAGCGCCAGCGCAACAATTCTTGCTTCAGTTGTGGGCAAAACGGACATTATGCTAAACAGTGTCCCAAGAACAACAAGGCGAATGCCCTATTCAGGCCACAAGTCAATTTTATGGAGTCATGCCCCAACCAGCAAAACATCACTGGGCATGTTCATCACCTCTCCGCTGATGAAGCCCAAGAGAACCCCGAAGTCGTAATTGTTATGTTTTCTGTTAATAACATACCTGCAGTGATTTTATTTGACTCTGGGGCTTCCCACTCTTTTATTTCTCGGAATTTTGTTGCACAAAACAAATTTCCTTGTTCGCTTTTGGGCAAGAATATGCTGGTACAAACCCCGGGATCCTTAATCAAGAGCAATCTGGTCTGCTGTAATCTGGAAATCAATATCAACAGAGTCTGTTTTCCAACTTCTTTGATAATTATTGAGTCTGCCAAATTGGATGTTATCTTGGGTATGAATTGGCTAACTCAATATCAAGTATGCATAAACTGCGCGACCCGAGAAGTCACTTTGACCGGTCAGATGGGGTAGACTACCAAATTCTATGCTCGCAGAAGTATACCCAAGAAAGTAATGGCCTTCACCGCTATGGCTGAATTGGAATTAATTCCTGTGGTCAGTGAGTTTCCTGATGTATTTCCAGAAGAACTGCTAGGTATGCCACCAGATCGAGAGCTTGAGTTTGCAATAGATCTTGTGCCCAGAACCGCACCGCTATGCAAGAAGTATTACCGGATGCCCTCATCAGAATTTGTGGAGCTAAAGAAACAGCTTGATGAAATGCTCCAGAAGGGATATATCCGTCCCAGCTCTTCACCATGGGGATCACCTGCCATTTTCGTGGACAAAAAGGATGGCAGCCTCCGCATGTGTGTGGATTACCGTCAGCTGAATGATGTCACCATCAAAAATAAATATCCACTGCCAAGGATTGATGACTTGTTTGATCAGCTCAGTGGGGCCAAGGTATTCTCCAAGATTGATTTGCGGACAGGATATTATCAGCTCAAGATTAAGAAGGAAGATATTCCTAAGACCGCATTCACCACTCGATACGGTCTTTATGAATATAGAGTTATGTCCTTTGGTCTCACCAACGCCCCTACCTTTTTCATGCATATGATGAACAAAGTATTCATGGACTTCCTCGATAAGTTCATGGTAGTCTTCATCGATGACATACTTATTTATTCAAGGAGTGAAGAGGAGCACAAAGAACACCTCCGAGCAGTGTTGCAGCGACTCCGCGACCATCAGCTATACGCCAAATTCAGTAAATGTGAGTTTTGGCTCAAGCAAGTTGGATTTCTTGGGCATGTGCTATCTGCTGAAGGTATAGCCATGGACCCGAGCAAGGTAAAGGATGTGCTCGATTGGTTGCCGCCCGCAACCGTATCTCAGATCCGGAGTTTTCTTGGATTAGCCGGATATTACCGTCGTTTCATTGAAGGTTTTTCCAAGATTGCTAAACCCATGACGGAGCTGCTCAAAAAGGATAAGTCTGAATGCACTGAGGACCATGAGAAAAGTTTCAATGAGCTAAAGATACGGCTGACGACCGCGCCTGTATTGACTCTTCCACATATCTACTGCAGTTTTGATGTGTACTGCGACGCCTCCAGACAAGGACTTGGATGCGTACTTATGCAAGATGGCAAGGTAGTGGCCTATGCCTCACGACAGCTACGACCCCACGAAGGAAATTATCCTACTCACGATTTGGAATTGGCCGCGGTGGTTCACGCTCTAAAAATTTGGAGACACTATCTCATCGGGAAGAGGTGCCAAATATTTACCGATCACAAAAGTCTCAAGTATATATTTACTCAGCCAGATTTAAATCTCCGTTAACGAAGATGGCTTCAGTTGTTCAAGGATTATGACCTTGGAATAAATTACCACCCGGGTAAGGCCAACGTGGTTGCCGATGCACTCAGTCGAAAGCCTGTCAGCCTAAATGTCATATTGGAATCCTTGCCTCCTGAACTCCAAGAGGAGATTGCTCAGCTCAACCTGGTCATAGTGGATGCCGGCCTTGCTAATGTTTTGGAAGTTACCCCCACACTTGAGAAAGAGAGCCGCAAGGCCCAGCCAAATCACACCGTCCTGCAGAAACGTGCCAAGAATATGGTAGCAGGACAGACTTCAGAATTCTCGAAGGATCGATTTGGTACCCTCCGATTCCGTGGAAGGATTTGTGTACCCAATCAAGAAGATTTAAAGCAGAATATCCTGTCAGAAGCACACGAATCCTCGTATTCTATTCACCCAGGAATTTACCGTGCCTGAGGATCCCGTCGAGCAGGAGCGCTTCAAGCGCCGGCTTATAGCCACTTCAAAGAGCCTGAAGAAAAAACAGCAGCAGGTTCAAGCTGATCAAGATCTGCTCACTGATAGATGGACTGAGGTCCTGGCGGCCGAGGAACACGGACTCGAGCGCCCAACCAAAAGTTACCCGAGGCGCAGGTTGTTACCTCAATTCGAGGACGAGGCACTAGAGCCTACACTACCAGCGCAGGATGCGGCTGACCGACCACCTCGTGGCCGAGACAAAGCGGCGTATCAGTCCGAACACCAGCCCGCGCCCCGTCACCGAATAAATAAAAACACGAAGGCCCGGGGCTACACGCATGACCTGCGAGGCGAATTGGAAAACAAAGTAGGACAGTCAAGATCGATCTACGGATCGCGGGGGCGCGCCCCAACACGTGATGATGACCGCCATGTCGGATATACTAAATACAAAATCCTTCCGGGCTGAATACAGCATACCAGATTCATCCGAACTGCGTCGCGATGTAGCCCGGCATAGAGGCACCGCACACCCCCTATGCTTCACCGACGAAGTAATGGAGCATGAATTCCCAGAAGGGTTTAAACCCGTAAACATCGAACCATATGATGGGACAACAGACCCCATAGTATGGATTGAAGATTTCCTTCTCCACATTCACATGGCCCGCGGCGATGATCTCCATGCCATCAAGTACCTCCCACTAAAACTCAAGGGACCAGCTCGGCACTGGTTGAATAGTGTGCCGGAAAACACCATTGGCAGTTGGGAGAACCTGGAAGATGCATTCCTTGACAACTTTCAGGGCACTTATGTGCGACCACCGGACGCTGATGACTTAAGTCATATAACCCAATAGCCCGGAGAGTCAGCCAGGAAATTCTGGACTTGGTTCTTAACTAAAAAGAACCAAATGATCGATTGTCCGGACGTCGAAGCCCTAGCGGCCTTTAAGCATAACATCCCGGACGAGTGGCTCGCCCGACACCTCGGCCAAGAGAAGCCGAAGTCCATGGCAGCCCTCACAACACTCATGACCTGCTTCTGTGCGGGCGAGGACAGCTGTCTAGCTCGTAGCAACAGTGCCTCAAGCAAGCCTGGAACTTCTGCATCCAGAGATGACAACGGTAAGCCCCGACGCAGCAAACACAAGCGTCAAAATAATGGCGAGAACGCCGAAGACACGGCCGTCAATGCCGGATTCAGCGGCTCGAAGACCGGTCAAAGGAAGAAACAATTCAGAAGAAACAGTCCGGGCACGTCTAGTCTGGACCGCATACTCGACCGTCCATGTCAAATTCACGGCACCCCAGGAACACCAGCCAATCATACCACCAGAGAATGCTGGGTCTTTAAACAAGTCGGCAAGTCAAGTGTCGAAAGCAAGGAGAAGGGGTCGAAAAGCGATGACGACGACGAGGAGCCCCGGCCACCGAACACAGGAGGGTAAAAGAAGTTTCCCCCGCAAATTAAAACGATGAATATGATACACGCCACCCATATTCCCAAACGGGAGCGGAGGCGCACACTTAGGGACGTCTACGCAACGGAGCTAGTCACCCCAAAATATAACCCATGGTCGTTCGGCCCGATCACGTTTGACCGCAAGGATCGTCCGACCAATATCCGTCAGGGCGGCTCAGCCGCACTAGTCCTTGACCCAATAATTGGCGGATTCCACCTCACGCGAGTCCTTATGGACGGAGGTAGCAGTCTGAACCTGCTTTATCAGGATACAGTGCGCAAGATGTGTATCGATCCTTCAAAGATCAAACCCACTAAAACCACCTTTAAAGGTGTCATACCAGGCGTTGAGGCCCGCTATACAGGCTCCATCACTCTGGAAGTAGTCTTCGGACCCCCGGATAATTACCGCAACGAAGAGTTAACCTTCGATATCGTCCCTTTTCGCAGCAGCTATCACACACTGCTCAGACGAACCGCGTTTGCTCGATTCAACTGTAGGGTAACACAGCAGAAAACAAAAAAAATTCCGACCTATGCACCAGCCCAGGACCACTATGGAGACTGCATACATGGTTTGATCTTTTTCGTTACCGACTCGTAGCGCAGCGAGAAGTAGAGTCGATGACGATCAGCGGTGCAGATCCCCGAAACTAGGATTTACATCCTCCCAACCACAAGGATGTATACCCTCATCTGCTCCTCTGACAACCCTTCGGGAGGCGGTTGAATAGCCCCCCCCGGATGGTGTCGCGGACAGCCCTTCGGGAGGACCTTCGAAACTCGAACAGTCACTCGGACAGCCCTTCGGGAGGACCTTCGAAACTCGGACGGTCACACGGACAGCCCTTCGGGAGGCACTCATGAACTAAGACCAAAACTACGATCTCTCTACAGAGTTGCACACATACGGTGTCTTCTATCCGGCAGGGCTTCGCCGTCCAGAACTAGTTCCTGCCGGAACCCAGACGGCCTTACGGCTCTACGAAACTCTTTTCATGGGAGGGAGAGAAGAAGCCAGATAATGCATGTCATGTGTATGAGAGCAAGGGATGAGTGTGGAGGGCTGCCCCTCCACCTCTATTTATAGGAAATCCCAAGGGGGTAGGGTAGTTTCACAAAAAACCCAAAATGCACATGAATGAAGTCCTTCCACAAGGACCTAGGAGTGAAACCAATGAACAAGAGGGTCCCCAAGGGGGGATACCCCATGTGGCCGGCCACACCCCCATGAGGGGCCCAAAAAATGGCTCCTATCCATCCATGTCATCCCCAAGATCTTTTGGAGCAGAGCCCCAAAAGGTGGCTTTCCATAAAGTAACCATAAAGCTGATTTTCACTATTCACGACGACATTTTTCACCGTCTGATCGAACTGAAAATATTTATGTGGGCTAAGAACATTTCCAGTAGCCACTAAAATGATTTTCAACGCGTTCCGAAACAAGTCCGGTTTTAGTGATTTTCATCTGCGAAACACATCTGAAGTGGCTCCGGCAGCTCCGGAACATTTCCGGTTTTATCTCAGAAAATTCCAAAAAGCTTCCAGAATGATTCTGGCATCCTCCAAGAATTATCACGCATGTGCCGAAACCAATTTGACTTAATGGTGTATCCCGAAACAACTTTTCGGCATCATCGAAACTTATCCGATGACCTCTCTCTACGGTACGATTCCGCTGTCCGAAACTTTTTCGGTGATTTTCTCTCAGACTCCTTGTCTAGTATTCAGCAGATAGATGACCCTTAAGCGTGTGACCCTATAGGTTCGGTGAAGTATAGACATGACCTGGAACCCCTTCCGATCAATGATCAACATCGGAGACGTGGACACCCATATTGACCCCTATACCCACACGAATGAATATTCGAGTGAACCTCCAGTTGCAGTGAGCTATTCCTGTGCTTCGCGATATCTTACAAAGACCCAAGGTGAGACATGTTGGCATTCCCATGGATCAAAAACTTGTCCACTATGCTAGTTACCTCGTTACCGGTTTTGTTCTCTTTTCTCATTTCGTGTTCCGGCATCCCCGTGATCAAATCACAAAGTGTCTGGCCAGACGATGATGGACACCGTAACACCGAGAGGGCCCGAGTATATCTCTCCATCGTCGGAGGAGCAAATCCCAATCTCGAGCTATCAAGTTAATTAACATACTTTCCCAGGAACCCGTAAGCCGCCGTAATAGCCATCCAGTTACGGATGACGTTTAACAAACTCAAAAGTTCATGAAGCAAGCATGAAGAAACTCGATACTCTCATGGTCTAAGGAATTATGCAAACACTAACTATCTCTGTGTTATAAACCATTAACTTGTGATGAATGTATCTCATAGCATAACATCAATCCGGGTCGATTCAACACAAATGTTCTCTAAACATTGTGCCCTCAAAGTTGCTGGCATTGACATGCCCATGATCAGGAAAACAGAACCATCATGCAACACTTGAGCTAGTCTTAGAGGCCAGACTAAGAATACTTCTTACCGTTTATTATTCCACACGTGCATATGAGTCTTCCTCCGAGCCTCGTGTTATTGCAGACTCGATAACCATAGCAGTTATAGCATGGAACATAAACATAATTATGAACTTGGAGATAAATAATATCATTTATTATTGCCTCTAGGGCATATCTCCTACATCAACGCGGTGCCACACTACGCTTATCTTAAGCTCAAGATGCCCGGTCCACACGGCGTCATAACAGTTAATGGCAAAGTTGAACGCTCCCTTCGTACCGAAGAGCACACCGCCGCCTTAGCAGTAGAAGCGCAGATTGGCCTTTTTCAATCGAACCTTCATTCGTCAGCCAAGGTCCCGGACACCGTGAAAAGAGTTCGAACTACTCCGCGGCAGGATAGCCCAGCTCGTCAAGAGCTCAATTAACCACTTCGGCGATAGGCGGAGGCAAAGCTAGGTTAGGCCCCACAATGCGGCTTAACCGCTCCGTGGCACACAAACATTTTTCGCATTTTCTTTGCAGGTCCACTTTTGTCTAGCCCATCACTGGCAACCTGGCGACCAGACCTATGAAGGGACGAACATACCAAGGAGGGAAATAGCTCGAACGCGTAAGGGAATCCTTAGATATTCCCCTTGATGATCATCCGATTATTCCCCGGATCCGCACACAACCCCCCAATGGTCTCAGCAGGTTCCGAAGTCATATTTCTTTTTATCGCACTACTTGTATTCGTACGCCTCGACGTATTATTCAATTACAACATGCAACTTTATATGACTCTTACTTGCTGTTCTTTCTTATTGATATTTTTTGTCAACTGGCAGCCGTACACTACGGTACGCCTCAATATGCCAGGGGCCTGGTTGTACCCATAATACGGCAACAAAGTTCGAACACCCTCACGGTCGTTCGGCACCCCGAACTTATAGCATTATACGCACCGGCTCCGAATCATGTCTTGGGTCAATAGTTGGGTTGCCCGGCTCCTGTGCTTGCTACCCTACGTTCCGCTATATCAGCTAGGGTAGTAAAGGGAGAACTACTGCGATTGTGTCCCGGTTCTTCCGGACGAGCACCTCAGTAGAGAAAGCCGAAAACTGACTGTCATGATGCGGCGAGAGCTAGTCAGCTGTTCGGGAGGTTACAAAATCTTTAAGGATTTCTTCCGCATTATGCGATAACTAATGCAGCATGCGACAGATCGTCTTTTATCTTCCGATCAGGTGCTTATAGAGCCCCTAGTGCGGTCTTCCGAACACCAGGGGTTGTGCCTACCTTCCTAACTCCTATGTCTAAGTGAGGGTGATAAAGTCTTATAGTCCAATTGCCTGGTTCGTTGTGCTGAATACCTCCTTCAAGGACTCAAAATTGGGGTAAAGAGTGTTCAGGTTTATCCCGAACACCCCCATACTTCTTATGCGGGGGCAGAAGCCGACGACTGGCCAACTCTCAGGATTAATATATAAAACGGCTGCACAGGAGGTAAAATTTTCCAAATAACAGGCATTATATTATATAAACGACATTTTTCAACATTACAAAGGATAACATGAATGTATTGGCAATATAATATCCTTGGCACATTGCTCCACTACAAGGCGGGATCCTTTCAGGACACTGTCATAATATAACTCGGGCTTGCGGTGCTCCTTCCCCGCAGGCGGTCCTTCGGTCATCAGCTTTACGGCATCCATCTTAGCCCAGTGCACCTTGGCGTGGGCGAAGGCCATTCGTGCACCTTCTATACAGACCGACCGCTTGATGACTTCAAGTCGAGGGCAGGCACTTACAAGCCGCTTCACGAGCCCGAAGTAGCTGCTGGGAATCGCCTCGGAGGGCCATAGCCGGATAATTAAATCCTTCATGGCTAGTTCGGCCGCCCTATGCCGCTCGATCAACTGTTTCAGTTGATCGGCAAAGGGCACTAGATGCTCTGGCGCCAGATATTGTGACCAGAACAGCTTCTCCGTAGAGCTCCTTTCTGTGGCTCGGTAGAATTGTGCGGCATCAGATACGCTACGCGGCAGTTCCGCAAACACCCTTGGAGAAATCCGAATTCGGATTAGTAACATGATTTTCTTCCTTCAAATATTTGCTTTGCATAGAAAAAGACTTACCCGCCGTGATCTTTCTGGCCTCCTGGATTTCCTGAAGGGCGCCTTGGGCTTCGCCCCGGGCATCGTGTGCGGCTTGACGAGCCTTGGTGAGTTCGGATTCTTTCTCTGTTAAACTCTGCTCCAAGGTCTCGCACTTCTTCACGGCCTCTTGGAGCTCTTGCTGAACTTCAATAACCCTGGCCTCGTGCTTTTCACGAAGGGTCTGCTCTTTGGCCGCCTTCTTCTCGGCCCCGGCCACGGCCTTCCTAAGATACTCAACTTCGGCCGTCGCTCCTAGAGCACATCATGAATTTTTTCCGTCATACTCAATTATTCATTCGTACTGAATGTAAACAAGGTTTTTTGCATACCTTGGTTATCCTTCAACTGCTTCTTCACTTGGCCGAGCTCTTCTTCGGCCCGCTCCAGACTCTGCTTTAGTCCAGCGACTTCCGCAGTATGAGAGGTGGCAGGCACTACAGACGCCTGCTTAGAAAAACAAAAGAGGGAGAGGTACTAGAAGGTAAGTCTCCTGCGAACATATATTTGATCCTCTGTCCGGCTTTTCCTTTCGAACACCGAACAGTGTATTAGGGGATACTATCTATACTATGACACTCTTTAAAACCTCACAACATACCTCAAAGCCCGTTATAAGGCTGATGCAGGCTTCAGTCAGCCCGCTTTCGGAAGACTGAATCTTCTCAATCACCGCACCCATAAGGGCACGGTGTTCTTCAACGATGGAAGCGTTCTTCAGCGCTGCTGATAAGGTATCCGGTACCTCTGGTTGGGCAGAGGTTACCGGTGGAACAGGTGCCCCCCTTCTGTCGAGGGAGGTTGCCCGCCTGATTCCAGAGCCGTGTTGGTCTCCGGAACTGTGTCCGGCTGGGGGCCGAATTCAAGATAGCCCCCGCCGTTGGTGTCCAAGGGGGCCTTTTCCCCCGTGTGTCCGACCGCCGAGGTTTGACCCTCTGCCGCCGCCTTGATGGTCTCCCCAGCCCCTCCTCGGCCTGGGTCCCTTTGGGACGATACCCCGGTGTCATCCACTTGTTTTGAGGAGGAGGCCGTCGGGGAAGTCCCGCTGTCCATAGCGTCCGAACCCAGTGAATCCTCCGATGAGGATTGCTCGGTGCGGGACCTGGCCGACTGCAAAAAAGGCATGACTCAATGCGTTAAACGCTATATGATAGTGAGTATGGATATACAAACGTGTCCGGGTTTTATATACTCACGATTTAACCAGGGGCTGGACCCTGGGATCCCACTCTGGGCTGTTGTCGGTGGCGGTAGCGGATTCATCGGAAAGCGTTTTTTCCCTTCTTAGGCGATTCAGCCTCCAAGTGTGTTGAAGCCGTCCTTTTCTTTTCCCCCCCTCGTTGGGGGGGGGGATCGGCTTTCCTCCTCTTCCTCGTCCTCTTTGGAGGAAGAGCGGGCCTCGGAGTCTTCGGATACTATGTCCGAAGTACCCTGGCGATGAAGGCCGCCCCTAGTCTCTTTGGCCTCTTTCTTGGCTTTCTTCTTCGGCGCCTTGTAAGGCGCCAGGACCAACATCTTCGTCAGAAGTGGGCCAGCTTGTTCTTCTGGTAGCGGGGCCGGGCAGTCGATCTGCCCTGCCTTCTTCGTCCAGCCCTAGGAGAGTTGTTGGAAAATACATTAAGCATTTCCCTTGGATTATGCAGATAAAGCATATGACTTGCCAACATATGAAGACTTACCGAACTCGCGGGTCAGGACAATTGGTACCCGCGGTCCTCGGCTGAATCCGGCCATGATTTGCCGGACTTAAAGAGCACCTTCCAGATGTCTTCGTGCGATGAGTCAAAGAACCCTAGTAGGGTCTGGTGCTTGGCCGGGTCGAATTCCCATAAATTGCAAGCCCTGCGTTAACAAGGGAGAGTCCGGCGAACTAACATCACCTGGACTACATCAACAAGTTTGATGTTCTTGTCTTCCATACCCTTGATACGCGCCTGGAGTACCGCCAACTTGTCTGGCGAAGACCATTTCAGGCCCTTCTTGGTCCAGGACGTAAGCCGCAATGGAGCTCCGAATCGGAATTCGGGAGCAGCGGCCCATTTTGTGCCACGTGGCTCAGTGACATAGAACCACTGTTGTTGCCACCCTTTGACAGAATCATTGAAGGTACCTGATGGCCATGTGACGTTGGGCATCTTGCTCACCATGGCTCCTCCACACTCAGCATGCTCGCCGTTCACCACCTTGGGCTTCACATTGAAAATCTTCAGCCATAATCCGAAGTGTGGAGAGATGCGGCGGAAGGCCTAGCACACGACGATGAATGTTGAGATGTTGAGGAAGGAATTGGGGGATAGATCATGAAAATCGGTCCCATAGTAATACATAAGGCCGCGAACGAATGGGTGGAGGGGAAACCTTAGCCCGCGGACAAAGTGAGGGAGGAATACAACCCTCTCGTGGGGTTCCGGAGTAGGGACAATCTGTCCCGCTGTCGGAAGGCGGTGGCCGATCTTCTTGGCCAGATACCCGGCCTCCCGAAGTTTCTTAATATCCTTCTCCTGGACGGTAGAGGCCATCCACTTGCCTCCGGCTCTAGATCCGAACATTTTCGGTATGCCTTTGTGGGCGGAGAAGGCGAATGCTTGGGCACTGGAGCTCGAGAGAAAGAGAGTAGGCGGAAGAAGAAGAAGGCCTGGGTGAAAAAGGGGGAATCCTTGTTTCTTTATAAAGGCAGCAGAAATCATGCGCCTCCCCACTTGGCCTAGAAACTCGCTTATTCCCCAAGCGCCGTGCTAATGGCGCGGTTGGGTTACCCACACCCGTATTGATGAGAATCCCATGATAAGGGGACACGATCTCTGCTTCGACAAGACGTGCCAATAAAACCGCCTCGCAAGATGTGTAGTAGTAGGTTGAGAAAATGGTTCGAATAATGACCGGGCCGCAGCGTGATGTCACGCTATGGACAAGTTGTCAGCAGATTAGACTCGTGGAATATTGTACTCTCTACGGTGGTATGTGGAATTTGTTTTGCAGAGCCGGACACGATTCTTGTGTTCAAGATCTACTTTGGAGTATTCGGAGAAGGAACCCGCCTTGCAATGCCGAAGACAATCTGTGCGCCGGACTCATCGTCATTGAAGCCTGGTTCAGGGGCTACTGAGGGAGTCCAGGATTAGGGGGTCCTCGGACAGCCGGACTATATGCTTATGCCGGACTGATGGAATATGAAGATACAAGATTGAAGACTTCGTCCCGTGTCCGGGTGGGGCTCTCCTTTGCGTGGATGGCAAGCTTGGCAATTGAGATATGTAGATTCCCTTCTCTGTAACCGACTCTGTGTAACCCTAGCCTCCTCCGGTGTCAATATAAACCAGAGGGTTTAGTCCGTAGGACAACAACAATCAAAATCATAGGCTAGCTTCTAGGGTTTAGCCTCTACGATCTCGTGGTAGATCAACTCTTGTAATACTCATATCATCAAGATCAATCAAGCAGGAAATAGGGCATTACCTCCATAGAGAGGGCCCGAACCTGGGTAAACATTGTGTCCCCCGCCTCCTGTTTCCATTAGCCTTAGACACATAGTTCGGGACCCCCTACCCGAGATCCGCCGGTTTTGACACCGACAACCGGCGCGCCGACCAAGAGGGCCCCACTTGCTGCAGGCCCGGCTGAGCACGACTCCTCGCCGGATGCAACCGGCTTCAAACTGCCCCGCCCGCCTTCATTGAATCCGCGCATGTGCCGGCAACACGTCCTTCCGCGAGCCGGCCGACATTTTAGAACACAAAAAATGACCAAAATATAATTAATTTACGCATGGTCTTGACTTGTTGTGCTCGCACTGGTAGCAGGAACTAGTAGAGGTTTTTCCTTATTTATAACTCTCCTCACATTTTTTTGGCTTTGAAGTGAATCGTGGTTGTGGACATTATGTATGAATGTGTAGATATCTGTGAACATGAGTTTGATGTGGAAGTTGAACTTGGAATGTCGGGCTTGCGCGTGAACTATATCATGTCCAATGCTTCGTCTGTTATTGTTTGGAAACTACTGTTGTTATTACATGACCAGAAAAAAATTGTGCCACATCAGTAGATGCACGGACATCACAACATGCATGCTGACTGGATAAACATTTGAACCTATCTATTATGAAGGAAATTTTGTATTGACAACAGTTTTAGATAGCAGGAGACGCCTAGCCTGCTCTGCCTCTGCTAGCTTATTTCTGGCTTCTTCCATCTCTTCTTTGTCTTGGGTGAAGACATCATCTGATTTCTCTTTTCGCTTCTTCAGGAACTCAGCTACATTCTCAAGGGCTGTTGCACGCTTTCTTTCAGCCTTTACTAGAGCCACGAGGACACGAACAGCTGACGACTCCACCTGGCTTGTGTGTAATCTAGCATCATCTGGGAATTTGCACCTTGTGTCTAATACAGCATCATTAGGGAACTGGCACCTTGTGTGTAATCCAGCCTCATTTTGGAAACATGATCTCGAGGTTGACCATACTTCCCTCCTCACAGGAACTGCATCCTGGCATGAAGTTACTTCTTTTTTAGATCAATACTCACAGCAACCCAGATCCATTTAGTAGAAGCCAGATAAACAGAACTTGGAGAAGTGAATTCAAAAGGAAAACAATATAAAAACACACTACAAGGTGAGAACACACACTTCCTACATCAAGCTAAAAACAAAAGCATTAGGACGATTAAGACTCTTTTTATTACACATCGAAGAACACGAGGCTTAAGAGAAACAGAAACTAAAACATATACACATCAAAGAACACGAGGCTAAACGAAAGTAATTGAAAGGGTGTTACTTACCAAAGCTCGTTTTACAGGTTCGGCGCAGCTCCTCTTTAACTTGCCACGCTCCTTGAAGATGTCCCCAATATCCCGTGTTTGGTCTTCATTGCTCCTCTGCATGTTCGCACTCGTGGTTTTAAAATCTCAACTTGGCAAGAAAAATATACTACTAGTAATACTCGCGCATCTTGTGGGTAACATTAAAGCACTCGTCCGCCATCTTAGAGCATCTCCAACAGAACCGCAACGCGTGGCGCTTTAAAAAAGCGTTTACAGTGCTGAGATCGAGAAGTAGAGAGAATAGAGAGTAGAGGATAATTCTCAGCATAGATAGATAAAAAAATAGATAATTCAACTACTCCTCATCGTCCGACTCCTCCTCGGTGATGTCCTCCTCCGACGTCTGACTGTAGGCGTGAAGATACCGATCGTTGTCGGATTCCCAGGGCGACGCTGCTCCTAGCCTCATGTTGAATTGAGCGTCCGCTTTTCGCCTACGCTTGTCCTCGTGATAGGCGGCTCGCTCCGCCCTCCTCAGATCCCTCTCCGCCTTCCTTTGCGTGTATAACTCGCGCTCGTTGACGATGTCCTGCGGGAAGCGTTGGCGAAACAGCGCCATGGCTTCCTCGTCCATCTCAGTGATGCCGAGACGGTGCTCCCGCCTCCAGTTTTCGCGACGATCCTCGTAGGTGCTAAGCTGCGGCAGAGGCGCGAGCTCCTGCGCCCGCTCCCGCGTCGGCACGCTGGGGAAGTTCAATGTTCTATGAGGCTACCAGAGGCGCCACACGGCCGCGTCGTACGCGCGAGCGGCCTCGTTGGCGGTGTCGAAATTGCCGAGGCCGAGGCGCATCCCGCGGAACCGATCTCGGCGGAGAAGCCGCCGGAGGGGCGCGCGCGGACGCCATGGTATCCCCAAGTTTCCCGGCGACGCGGCGGCATGGTGGCGCGGCGGCGGCGAGGCGAGAAAGAGCGGGGAGAGAGCGGTGGTGAGGCATAGAGCAGGGAGAGAGCGGTGGCAAGGCCCAGAGCGGTGGGAGGGCGTTGGATTTTATAAAGCGCGCCGGACGCCGCGCGCCAAAACTAGCGCACACCCAGCCGCTTTTTCCCGCGCGCGCGATTCTTTCCGGACGTCTCTGCTATCTCTACTCTCTTCTCTATTGTTATATTTATTTTATATTTATCTCTACTTCTCTACTGTCTACTTTTTTCTCTATACTTCTTATAAAAAATAGAGTTGGTGACGATGGTGTGCCTGTCATCCTACAATATAGGCCGTCCGATTTATATCTGACAGATAGGAAGGAAACAATGGGAATTTTGCAAAAAGATACCCACACCCCCTCCAGATTTGTAAATAAGGCCTTCCCTCGTTCATCCTTTTCTCCCACAAGATAAACTACTCATACAAATGCATCTTGATGCGTGCAACGCATGGGCATCTTGCTAGTTCTAAAAAACTTTCCATCATTTGCCACACTACTAGTTGCAGATGAAAAACCTACCCAAGCACAGCGCGATACAGGAGCGACGCACAATTACAAGCTGATATTCTGTTGGACAATGGAGGCTATAACCAATTACTTTTATGGGAACAATAGCACCCAGGAAATTTGAAGGGTAGGTATGAACAAAATTGGAACTGCACATGTACTGCTAAGTGATTGAATACACACATTACCGATCCAGGAGGAGAACGATGGTCGCGGCGGCCTCTGTGAGTCATGGTCGGCAACGGGAGTCAGTTCATTGTCCATGACGGTGGTGCTTCTGCGCTTTGTGTCGGCTTCCGGGAAGCAGATCCGAGACCGTGGAATACGGTGCCGGGGAAGAGGCTCCGTGTACGACAACGACGGTGGACCGGCTCCATTGCAGCGTACGAGGTCGTCGATGAGGCAGATGCGCTGCGGTGGACGAGTGCGCCGATGTAGAAGGGGAGGAGCACGAAGGCTGCGTTGCCGTGGAGAAGTCTATTTTGCGGTGGGGATGGAAAATGGGGAGTATTCAGGTGTACTACTCTAGGTGCCGGGGTGGGGTTGGCTGGGTAGGGTGAACCTGAAGTTACGGAAACAGCCCCCTACGATGCGTCATCCGTAGGCCTGTTCCGAAGGCTATGATGGTAACTTCCCACTGCTCGAATCAGGGTCGCGTGAGATTTTCCCGCCGACCTCAAAATTTTGTGACACTGAACTCCCCGTGTGGCGTGTTGGGTGATTCAGCTACGCAGCTAGTGAGTAGTACTAGTAAACTCTGCATATTAGGTTTGACCGAAGTCAAACTTCCTAAAGTTTGACCAAGTTTATAGAATAATATAAACATTTACCATAACAAATATGTATGATGTGAAAGTACATTCAATAATGAATCTAATGGTATTTATTTGTTATTGTATATGTTAATATTTTTGTTATAAGCTTTCTGAGAGTTTACAAAACTTGACTTTGACCAATGATAATACGCGGACTTCAATAACGGAGGGAGTACACATTTGTTTTCTTAGTTTGTAGTGAACTAATCATTTGTTGAAATTGTGAAATAAATATATTAGGCTACTGACTTCGAATGTAATGTCTATACAATTCAATAGTTACAATCATTGTCGAATTCCAAGATGTATACGAGGTCTATAGTACTTCACAACATGCTCAAACTCACATAATCCCAGTCAAATGAGAATCTAAATGCATTTCATGGTTATTACTTTGTAGGATGCAACTAAACCAACCATAACTCTACATCAGCCATTATAAAAGCAACATTTTGAACATATCCCAATGTGTGAATGAAATGTGCAGAGAGAGCTTGCGAAGATGGAGTAGATAGGGCGGGAAAGATTGTATGTATGTGGACGAGAGAGTAGGAGACAAACCTAACAATACAAAGAGAGAGACAGAGAGAGAAAGAGAGAGGAAGAAGTTAGGTCTGTGAGAAAGATGGAGACATGTAATATACGTGAGATGCGTGTGCATCCGGATTCTGTATACGTGGAAGGAGAAGAGTAAACAGGTTTGATGAGAGAGCTGGAAAAACATGGACGAGAGGGGAAGGATCTCGTGGGTTGAGGGATTGATAATTTTGTGCGGGGGAGAGAGGGATTGGTATTTTTGTGCGAGAGAGAGGGTGGGGGGAGGAGTCAGTCAGCCGTCATCACATCATCCTGCTTCCAAATGGCCCCACATTCTCTAGCGCAGTGTGGTCGCCGTCTTCGATCTCCTCGATGCCCTCTTTGAAGATTGAGGTGTTGTGCATGCTAGGGTGCAAAGAAGCACAAGCGAGAGTGGTCGCCATATAACCTTGGATGGGGATGAATTGTGTGCTCGGGGGAGGGTGTGTGTGTGTTGTGCTTTGTGTGTGTGTGTCAGATATTGAGAGAAAACAAACCTAAGGAGAGAAATGGGTGTGTATGTGACGGAAAGCTACATGCTAAACAGGGTATTCACGAAGAGATTGTGTGGGCCTTGAGGTGGGCAGGGGCCGGGTGAGGGTGTCAAAATGTGCGCGTTGATACCTGTGTTACATGCGATCGTGCGAGGGACGGACGGATCGAGAGAGATGATTGTTGTGTTACAGATGCTCCTCTCTCTCTCTCTCTCACACACACACACACAAGTAAAATAGAAGACCGTTCTCTCATGTATACACAACGTATCAGCATCTGCCTATGTCTCACTCATGCATGATCATTTGCACATTCACACCTCTCTATGTCTCTATCACATGCACACCGTCTCCACATTACCCTTCCGCCACAACACACATATGGACACATACACACGTTCTCTCTTAGTCACACACACAAAATCAGTATTAAAAAAACTAGGGCGCACCTAAAACGTCCAAATCCAAATAAACACGAACTCGAGCTAAATTCAAATATATGGAAATATTGTAGCGACAAGAACTTTTCCAGGAAAAAAGTTGAGTAATATTCGGGGATTGTTTTCACACACACAAAAATGTTCGGGGATGTCCTTCGAGCGCGACACGGTGACGCATCGTTCGATCAACCGCGCGGCCACGGTTCACGCGCTTGCATAGGATTCCGTATCGTGGCTGTGGTAACTAATAAAAGCGCTGCCTAAGTCTAATGTTTACGTGTACTAGTATGGTTTGCTTTTAAGTTTGACCAACCCTATATAAAACTAAAGTAAGCTCCCATACGCGCACTCATCAATATGCCACCACCGCCGTTGCGCATGCCGGCGCCTGCCTGCTCCGGCGAACAATTTCTCGCCCATCACCGCCGTGTCGCCGCCATCCCTGTGCCATGAAGCCGAAGGCTCGCCTGCTCACGTCGTCTGCAGTCCCTCCTTGCGATGCCGCCGCGCTGCCAAGTACGCGAGTAGCTGGTGGAGCTGCGTCTATGCACGCACCGTACGAAGAGGAGGACGAGCGCGTGCTTCAGCACGCCGGCGAGGAGGAACTAGCATGTCATTGTCGTCTCCGCCCGCGCGGAGGAGGCGCGCATGGTGGCTGTCGCGGCGGAAGCCGGTCACGCGCGCGTCGAGCCCGCAAACCGGGTGCGGACGGGGAATCAACCTTCGAGACCTTGAATGCCACGTGGATCCTGCAATCTGAAGGAACAATTTGGGTCAGTCGACTCTTGTGAGCCGTTTGATGCAACATGGATGGTAGGAGGGCTTCTTATACCTCCGAAATTGATGCACAGTTCATCTTCTCAGCCCGCCACACGCCTAACCGCCTGCGGCCGCCGCCCCGCCCTCCCCTGAATCGCTTGCCACCGCCATGCTCCCCCCAACCCCGCCATCCGTTTAACCCCGGGCACGATCCATTTTTTTCCGGCGAACAGCATTCCACACCCAACACCCATAAGATAGATCATGGGCACCCTGCCACCCTAACATAGATACTGTGGTAGCTTCTCTGCCATCATCTTCCTTCACTCCGTCGAACTTCTTTCACAAATCGACTAACCCAAATTATACTACTAGTATGAACGTATTAAGTACAGTAGGAACACGAATATACGAGCAGTAGTACCAACTGCAAGAAGAACAGTAGTAAGACATAGTACTAGTACTACTGTACGTACTAAAGAGTTCAAATAACGAGAAAGAACATAAACATAGTTCTGCTGGGGCCTCAGCATAACACACCCTTGAAAATAAACTAAGCAACTAGTCCGCTTGACACTGGAGTAGAACCAGCATGAGCGACGGCACTGCCACCTACTTGGAGTCCGAGTCCACGTCCTTGACTTCGTCCTCGTCCCTCTTCCTCTCCCTCTTCGCCGACGCTTCTTTGCTTGAACCGGACACTGGGCTCTGCTTCTTCATCCAACCCTTGTAGATATTTAAACAAAGGTAGGCATCCATTGCTGCGTACAGGATGTGATCTTCATCTAATGTCTTCGACTCCCATGCATGAAGAAAATCGTGATGAGGTTTCTTCAGTTTAGTGTATGAAGGATCAATCATGGTTGCTGCCAGGGTCATCATTGAAGGCTGAGAGGAGGACACCAGGCTTGCCTTCTGGAGATCGAAGGGCTGGCCTACAACGAGGCCTATCCGACGTAGGACATCCCTGTCGTTCCTAAAGTCTACAGTAACGAATTTCACTCTTTCGTCCTTGAGGAAGTTCTTAAAATCCTGGCACTCAACATCGGGATGGCATATGTGGTAGACCAAGCACACGTTATGTACGCAAACCTGGATCACGGCAGGCTTCTTCCTCTCTGCCTCCTTTAGAATCTTCTCTCTTTCCTAGATTGTGGTGTACTCAACATCTAGCCCAGTGACCCACTCATCCGTTGAACTATTGAACATGCATAGGAAGCGAGCAAGGCATGCTTTCACCGTCACGGATCCACGTGTGTAGATGACGATGAACTCATCGCCGGTGATGGCTCTAACCTGGTACTCAGTGGCGACCATGGAGATTTGGGAGGCCATGGATTTTGGAGGAGGGTTAGGAGAAGTTGAACTGGTGTACCCCGCAAAAAAAAGTTGAACTGGTGTAATGTGAAAGGACGGGATGACTGGGAGCGACCTGTTGTAAGGTAGAATACAGAGACGAGTAGGGCGTGCGAACGGCGTGGGGTTGCTGGCTTGCCCGGTGGATAAACGGCTGCATGCCCCCAAAGAGTTCTCGAGAACTATGCGGGACCCACTAGATGTCATGTCTACTAGACCCATATCGTAGGCCTGACGGTATAGCTTCTGCCTGTTCGCACGCCATGCCGGCGCGTGGATGTAACTTCACTTAATTCCGTCAACCGTCGCGCCTCCCACGACCTTCGCCTCCCTCGCGCGGTCGCGCCCTTTGAGACTTCGACCGGCTATAAATGAGCAATTTTTTTCCTACTCCGCATGCATGATACTCCCTCTGGTCCTTTTTACTTCCGTCAACCGTTTGCAAAGTGTTTGACCAAATTTATACTAAAAATATCAATATCTACAATACTGATTATAATGAGTATAAGAACTATGTTTTATAATGAGTATAAAAATGTTGATTTGACATTGTGAATGTTGATACATTTTTCTATAATTTGGTCAAAGTAGAGGTACATTGACTTCAGACAAAACTTAAATGCACAAGGTAGACTAGTTCCTCCGTCCAGGTGCGTGCCATGTCCTATCTTGTCATCACAACAAGGTTAGCTATTAGAGTACTACTACCTCCCTTCTAGTTTAAAGGGCTCGATTCAAAATTTTCACCTACTCTTAGCAAGATAGAGGCGGTGGAATAGTTTTTGTAGTCTGCAAAAGTACTCAACCAATGCTGTCCTTCTTCTCAAAAAATTGTGTTTACCAATGCATGCATGAACACTAGTTACTCTAACCACCCTCTCTTCTTTAATTCTTTGCCACATCAGCATGTTTGCTATTCCCGTGTGCATGATACCAGCTAAGATACCACCATTATGGCCAGCCTTAATCATCGCATGCAATAATTTAGTGCACCTTGAAATATGAACATGTGTGGGGCGTGTATGTTTTTAATGACTTGAGACTATACCTAGCCCGGCATGCAATATGACTTATTATGCACCGTTGCCCATACCTGTAGGAAGCCCGTTCGTCTCCAAATCTTTTCCTCTCCATGTGTGGAAACAATATGCCTGCCAGACTCTCCTTCTCCCTCCGGCGGTCCCACCACTCCACCCCGTGTGGGAAAAATCTGCATGCATGACTCTCCTCCCCCCACGCTCGTCCAATCCATTGTGACCAGCAATATTTCCACCCCTTCCCTCCCCCGTAATTTACTCCAACAAATATGCCCACATAGCTGTTATGTTAATCATGCAACATATCTTCCGGGACACTGCTTCAGTTACTTAACTGCAGGTGCATTGGGTCACTGACATATGGGCCCAACAGGGGTCTGGCCCACATGTCAGTGACGCAACTGGACCTGCAGTTAAGTCAGTGCAGCTCAGTCCATATCTTACGTAGGTGTGCCATTGCTCGCTATAAATACTGCGCCTCCCACGGCATTCGGAAGAACGCTCACGTTCATCGCTATCTCCTCCCCCTCCCTCTCACGTCGACCACCATGGCATCGCCCCTCCCAAGCCCTAGGCGCCCCTCGCTGCACCGCCCGGACGGTCATGCGTCGCCGTTCTGTTCCTTGCCGCCACTAGTCGAGGAGGGACGCGTCAGTGTTCCACTCCTCGCCGCGACGCGTCGAGGTGGAAGCGTCGGTGTTCCCAATCTCGCCAGCACGCGCGTCGGAGGACGCGTCGGCTCCCCGCTGCTACGTCTTGAGCTTGCGCTAGTTTTCCTTGAAGAGGAAAGGGTGATGCAGCGCAGTAGCATAAGTATTTCCCTCAGTTTTTGAGAACCAAGGTATCAATCCAGTAGGAGACTCCCTAAAAAGTCCCACGCACCTACACAAACAAACAAAGAACTCACAACCAACGCAATAAAGGGTTTGTCAATCCCTTCACGACCACTTGCGAAAGTGAGATGTGATAGAGATAATATGATAAGATAAATATATTTTTGGTATTTTATAATATAGATTGGAAAATTAAAGATGCGAATAAAAGTAAATAGCAAACTTATATGATAAAAGATAGACCCGGGGGCCATAGGTTTCACTAGTGGCTTCTCTCAAGATAGCATAAGTATTACGGTGGGTGCACAAATTACTGTCGAGCAATTGATAGAAAAGCGAATAATTATGAGATTATCTAGGCATGATCATGTATATAGGCAATCACGTCCATGACAAGTAGACCGACTCCTGCATGCATGTACTACTATTACTCCACACATCGACCGCTATCCAGCAGGCATCTAGAGTATTAAATTCATAAAGAACAGAGTAACGCATTAAGAAAGATGACATGATGTAGAGGGATAAACTCATGCAATATGATATAAACCCCATCTTTTTATCCTCGATGGCAACAATACAATACGTGCCTTGCTGCCCCTGCTGTCACTGGGAAAGGACACCGCAAGATTGAACCCAAAGCTAAGCACTTCTCCCATTGCAAGAAAGATCAATCTATTAGGCCAAACCAAACTGATAATTCGAAGAGACTTGCAAAGATAACTTAATCACACATAAAAGAATTCAGAGGAGATTCAAATATTTCTCATAGATAAACTTGATCATAAACCCACAATTCAACGGATCTCGACAACCACACCGCCAAAAGAGTTACATCGAATAGATCTCCAAGAAGATCGAGGAGAACTTTGTATTGAGATTCAAAGAGAGAGAAGAAGCCATCTAGCTAATAACTATGGACCCGAAGGTCTGGGGTAAACTACTCACAACTCATCGGAGGGGCTATGGTGTTGATGTAGAAGCCCTCCATGGTCGATTCCCCCTCTGACGGAGCGCGAGCGAAGGCTCCAAGATGGGATCTCGCGGATACAGAAGGTTACGGTGGTGGAAATAGTTTTGGTGGTCGCCTCTGATGTTTTCGGGGTACGTGGGTATATATAGGAGGAAGAAGTAGGTTGGTGGACGCCCGAGGGGGACAGGGGGGCGTGCCCACCAGGGAAGGGCGCTCCCTCCACCCTCGTGGCCTCCTCAATTGTTTCTTGACATGCACTCCAAGTCCTCTGGATTACGTTCGTTCCAAAAATCACGCTCCCGAAGGTTTCATTCCATTTGGACTCCGTTTGACATTCCTTTTCTTCGAAATACCGAAATAGGCCAAAAAACAGCAATACGGGCTGGGCCTCCGGTTAGTAGCTTAGTCCCAAAAATGATAAAAATCTGTAAATTACAGCCCATAAATATCCAAAACAAGTAATATAATAGCATGGAACAATCAAAAATTATAGATACGTTGGAGACGTATCAAGCATCCCCAAGCTTAATTCCTGCTCGTCCTCGAGTAGGTAAATGATAAAAACAGAATTTTTGATGTGGAATGCTACCTAGCATAATTCTCAATGTAATTTTCATTATTGTGGCATGAATGTTCAGATCCAAATGATTCAAGATAAAAGCTTATAAAACATAAAAATAATAATACTTCGAAGCATACTAGCAAATAATCATGTCTTATCAAAATAGCATAGCCAAAGAAAGCTTATTCCTACAGAATCGTATAGTTAGGCCATGCTTCATTTTCGTTACACAAAATACTCCCATCATGCACAACCCCAATGATGAGCCGAGCAATTCGTTCATACTTTTTAATGCGCTTCACCTTTTTTCAACTCTTACGCAATACATGAGCGCAAGCCATGGACATAGCACTATGGTACTATATGGTGGTGGTTGTGAAGACAAAAAGGGAGAAGATAGTCTCACATCAACTAGGCGTATCAACGGGCTATGGAGGTGCCCATAAATAGATATCAATGTGAGTGAGTAGGGATTTCCATGCAACGGATGCACTAGAGCTATACATGTATGAAAGCTCAACAAGAAAAACTAAGTGGGTGTGCATCCAACTCGCTTGCTCACGAAGACTTAGGGCATTTTGAGGAAGCCCATCATTGGAATATACAAGCCAAGTTCTTATAATGAAAATTCCCACTAGTATATGAAAGTGATAACATAGGAGACTCTCTATCATGAAGATCATGGTGCTATTACGAAGCACAAGTGTGGAAAAGAGATAGTAGCATTGTCCCTTCTCTCTTTTTCACTCATTTTTTTTGTGGGCTTCTTTGGCCTCTTTTTTTTATTTGGGCTTCTTTGGCCTCTTTTATTTATTTTTAAAGTCCGGAGTCTCATCCTGACTTGTGGGGGAATCATAGTCTCCATCATCCTTTCCTCACTTGGGACAATGCTCTAAAAAATGGAGATCATCACACTTTTATTGATTTACAATTCAAGAATTACAACTCAACACTTAAACAAAATATGACTCTATATGAATGCCTCCGGTGGTGTACCGGGATATGCAATGAATCAAGAGTGACATGTATGAAAAATTATGAGAGTGGCCTTGCCACAAATACGATGTCAACTACATGATCATGCAAAGAGCGATATGACAATGATGGAGCGTGTAATAATAAACGGAACAGTGGAAAGTTGCATGGAAATATATCTCGGAATGGCTATGGAAATGCCATAATAGGTAGGTATGGTGGCTGTTTTGAGGAAGGTAAATAATGGGTGCAAGATACCGGCGAAAGTTGCGCGGCATAATAGAGGCTAGCAAAGTGGAAGGGTAAGTGTGCATATATCCATGGACTCACATTAGTCATAAAGAACTCATATACTTATTGCAAAAGTTTACTTAGCCCTCAAAGCAAAGTACTACTACGCATGCCCCTAGAGGGATAGATTGGTAGGAAAAGACCATCGCTCGTCCCCGACTGCCACTCATAAGGAAGACAATCAATAGAGCACCTCATGCAACAAATTTGTCAGACAACTTTTACCATACGTGCATGCTACGGGACATGCCAACTTCAACACAAGTATTTCTCAATTTCATAATTACCCAACTAGCATGACTCTAGCATTACTACCTTTATATCTCAAAACAATTATCAAGCATCAAATTGATCCTAGTGTTAAATGCACTTTCTATGATAGTTTTTATTATACTCAACCTGGATGCTCATCATTCTAGGACCAAATTTTTAACCATAGAAAATATCATGCTGTTCTAAAAGACTCCCAAAATAATATAAGTGAAGCATGAGAGATCAACAATTTCTTCAAAATTAAGCCACCGCCGTGCTCTAAAAAATATAAGTGAAGCACTAGAGCAAAAACTATCTAGCTCAAAAGATACAAGTGAAGCATATAGAGTGTTCTAATAAATTCTAATCAAGTGGGTTTCTCCCAAAAGGTGTGTGCAGCAAGGATGATTGTGGTGATCTAAAAAGCAAAGACTAATATCATACAAGACGCTCCAAGCAAAACACATATCATGTGGTGAATAAAAATATAGCTCCAAGTAAAGTTACCGATAAACGAAGACGAAAGAGGGGATGCCTTCCCGGGGCATCCCCAATCTTAGGCTTTTGGCTATTCTTGAATATATTGGGGTGCCATGGGCATCCCCAAGCTTAGGCTCTTGCCACTCCTTATTCCATAGTCCATCAAATCTTTACCCAAAACTTGAAAACTTCACAACACAAAACTCAACAGAAATCTCGTAAGCTCCGTTAGCGAAAGAAAGCAAAACACCACTTAAAGGAACTGTAATGAACTCATTCTTTATTTATATTGGTGTTAAACCTACTGTATTCCAACTTCTCTATGGTTTATAAACTGTTTTACTAGCCATAGATGCATCAAAATAAGCAAACAACACACGAAAAACAGAATCTGTCAAAAACAGAACAGTCTGTAGTAATCTGTAACTAACGCAAACTTCTGGAAATCAAAAAATTCTACCAAAATAGGAAGACCTAGATAATTTGTTTATTGATCTACTGAAATTGGAATCAGTATTTTATCACGTTCTGGTGATTTTAAACAATTGTTTTCATGAACAGAAAATTTCTGGAATTTTCAGCAAGATCAAAGATTTGTCATCCAAGAAAATCCTATAGGTTCTACTTGGCACAAACACTAATTAAAACATAAAAACACATCTAAACAGAAGGTAGATGATAAATTTGTTGAATAACAGCAAGGAAAAATATTGGGTTGTCTCCCAACAAGCGCTTTTCTTTAAAGCCTTTTAGCTAGGCATTGATAATTCTGATAATGCTCACATGAAAGACAAGAATTGAAGCGCAAAGAGAGCATCATGAAACATGTGACAAACACATCTAATCCTAACATACTTCCTATGCATAGGAATCTCATAGGCAAACAAATTATCATAGCAAGAAAAAACTAGCATATGCAAGGAAGCGGAAAGAAACAATAGCAATCTCAACATAAAGATAGGTAATTTATTATCATGAAAATTTCTACAACCATATTTTCCTCTCTCATAATAATTACATGTGGGATCATAAGCAAACTCAACAAAATACCTACCACATAAAATATTTTCAACACGATCCACATGCATGCAAAGTTGACACTCTTCCAAAATAGTGGGATTAACATTAACTAAAGTCGTGACCTCTCCAAACCCACTTTTATCAAAAATACCATAAGATTGAACATTCTCCAAATATGTGGGATCCAAAGTTGACACTCTTCCAAACCCACTTTCAATATTATTGCAAACACTATTATCAATCTCATATTCATCATGGGGCTTAAATAAATTTTCAAGATCATAAGAAGAATCACCCCAGTCCTGATCATTGCAACAAGTAGTGGACATAGCAAAACTAGCATCCCCAAGCTTAGGGTTTTGCACATTAATAGCACAACTGACATCAAGAGAATTTATAGTAAAATCATTGCAATCATGCTTTTTATTCAAGGAGCTATCGTGAATCTCTTCATAAATTTCTTCATCACAATTTTCAGATTCACGAATTTCAAGCAAAACCTTATAAAGATAATCTAGTGCACAAAAATCACTAGCAATTGGTTCATCATAATTGGATCTCTTAAAAATATTAGCAAGCGGATGAGGATCCATAGATCTTAGGTTCTCTGTTTAGCAATAAATACTCAACTATTTCAACCAAACGAGCAAACGAGCCAAGTAAGACATTAAGGAAAACGAAAAGACGAACAGAAGAAGGGCGAATAAAACGGCAAGGGTGAAGTGGGGGAGAGGAAAACGAGAGGCAAATGGCAAATAATGTAAATGCGAGGGAGATGAGTTTGTGATGGGTACTTGGTATGTCTTGACTTGAGCGAAGACCTCCAACGGCACTAGAAATCGCATGTTGGCGGGAGGGAGTTCGAATCTTGACTTGACTTGACTTGATGGAAGCCTCCCCGGCAACAGCGCCAGAAATCCTTCTTGCTACGTCTTGAGCTTGCGTTGGTTTTCCTTGAAGAGGAAAGGGTGATGCAGCACAGTAGCGTAAGTATTTCCCTCAATTTTTGAGAACCAAGGAATCAATCCAGTAGGAGACTCCCTAAAAAGTCCCACGCACCTACACAAACAAACAAAGAACTCGCAACCAACGCAATAAAGGGGTTGTCAATCCCTTCACGGCCACTTGCGAAAGTGAGATCTGATAGAGATAATATGATAAGATAAATATATTTTTGGTATTTTATAATATAGATTGGAAAAGTAAAGATGCGAATAAAAGTAAATAGCAAACTTATATGATAAAAGATAGACCCGGGGGCCGTAGGTTTCACTAGTGGCTGCTCTCAAGATAGCATAAGTATTACGGTGGGTGCACAAATTACTGTCGAGCAATTGATAGAAAAGTGAATAATTATGAGATTATCTAGGCATGATCATGTATATAGGCATCACGTCCGTGACAAGTAGACCGACTCCTGCCTGCATCTACTACTATTACTCCACACATCGACCGCTATCCAGCATGCATCTAGAGTATTAAGTTCATAAAGTATAGAGTAACGCATTAAGAAAGATGACATGATGTAGAGGGACAAACTCATGCAATATTATATAAACCCCATATTTTTATCCTCGATGACAACAATACAATATGTGCCTTGCTGCCCCTTCTGTCACTGGGAAAGGACAGCGCAAGATTGAACCCAAAGCTAAGCACTTCTCCCATTGCAAGAAAGATCAATCTAGTAGGCCAAACCAAACTGATAATTCGAAGAGACTTGCAAAGATAACTTAATCCCACATAAATGAATTTAGAGGAGATTCAAATATTTCTCATAGATAAACTTGATCATAAACCCACAATTCATCGGATCTCGACAAACACACCGCAAAAAGAGTTACATCGAATAGATCTCCAAGAAGATCGAGGAGAACTTTGTATTGAGATTCAAAGAGAGAGAATAAGCCATCTAGCTAATAACTATGGACCCGAAGGTCTGTGGTAAACTACTCACAACTCATCGGAGGGGCTATGGTGTTGATGTAGAAGCCCTCCGTGGTCGATTCCCCCTCCGGCGGAGCGCCGGCGAAGGCTCCAAGATGGGATCTCGCGGATACAGAAGGTTACGGTGGTGGAAATAGTTTTTCGTGGTCGCCTTTGATGTTTTCGGGGTACGTGCGTATATATAGGATTAAGAAGTAGGTCAGTGGACGCCCGAGGGGCCCACGAGACAGGGGGGCGCGCCCTCCACCCTCGTGGCCTCCTCGATTGCTTCTTGACGTGCAGTCCAAGTCCTCTGGATTACGTTCATTCCAAAAATCACGCTCCCGAAGGTTTCATTCCGTTTGGAATCCGTTTGATATTCCTTTTCTTCAAAATACTGAAATAGGCAAAAAAACAGCAATACGGGCTGGGCCTCCGGTTAGTATGTTAGTCCCAAAAATGATATAAATGTGTACAGTAAAGCCCATAAACATCCAAAACAAGTAATATAATAGCATGTAACAATCAAAAATTATAGATACGTTGGAGACGTATCACCCGCTACAAGGAGAACGCCGCGCTGCCCGCCGAGCCCCCCAGCCTAGAGGAGCTTTGGAAAGAAATGGATGTCACCATGTGGGGGGCTTTGCCACCGGCAGAGCACGCCAAAATAGAGGCAGAGAAGAAGGCCGAGAAAGAGAAGTGCGCCGCGGGGCAAGCTGCCTGGTAGGTCTATGTCGCGTCTGAGAGAGTCAGACAATTGGCTCTTTGGCAGAAGGCTCGTGCAAGGGCCGTGAGGGTGGTAGAGGACGCCCGTGCCAAAGCCCTGAGTGCAGTCAGGCCTAAGCGCCTCATCTCCGCTTGGTGGTACATGGACCGGGTGCACGCTTCCAGCGAGGAGGAGTACCTGCTGGCGCCGGATCACCACACCGGTGAGATCGCGCTCGCCCGCCGGCAAGCCGCCAATCAGCACCTTGCGAGTTGCGAGGCTGAGGAAGAGGCGTTGTGTCGGCACGCTGGGAAACGGCAACGCAGCAGGGCACTCGTGGCGCCCCACAAGCGCTCCTGCGAGCGTCGTGGCTTTTAGTAGGAGTATAATTTAGTTTCGTAAGGTGATCTCATTAGTTTTGGCGCGCAAATGATAAATCCCGAACGTTCGGGAATTATTAGCGTCCTTAATTTAGTATGTAAGAGGGAAAGTTTGGAAACCATGTGTATCCGTATGCATGTTGTAAGTAGGTGCATATAGCATAAACTTTACTACTATATACTATCACACTACACGTCTCTCTCTATATATGCTTGCAGACTATGCTACTCCCTCCGTCCAGGTGAATAAGTCATCTTTGGTTGTGCACCGTGACCAATAAGGAGGGAAGACTTTATACAGCTAGACGGAGGGAGTACTACTATTACTTATGTACGTGCAAATGCACGTTTTAACATTACGATGCGGTTTTTGTAAAAGTAGAAAAACAACACTAGTCAAGCTTGTGAAACGATTCAATGCAAAACAAATGCAAAAATGCTCGTTTGATTGTTTACTTTTAGCTTCCATCTCCGTGGTTATTTCTCTGTCATACTTTGTACGCAGTATCTCATTGGTCGGAAAGGCATGCAAATTCCCAAACCCCTTCCTACACCCTGTATCGAATTTTTTGCCTAACAAGTTCTGCCGCGCAATTGGAATTCCAGCTTGAGTACTACTACTACTACTATGAGTACCAGGGGCCAGTTCGTTTAGGCTTCTAGATTAGTAGTAATCCCATTACTACTAGCTCCGTCCTGGTTTATTGGTCCCCATTGTAATATGTGTCAAATTTTGATCATAAATTTAACTAATGAAATGTTTGTGCATGTCACATGCACTAACATTTTATCAGTTAAATCTTTGGTCAAAATTTACCACAAATTACAATGGCGACGAATAAACCAGGACGGAGGTACTAGTAGTAGTTTAGAATCCCAAATAAATGAGTGAGGCGCCTTAATGTTACTCTCCACCGTGACTAGTCTTATGGGAAAATCTGGGGAAGAGACGGCTTATTTTTTAAGCCGCCAAAAGAACTGGCCCTAGGTGTAGTAGCTAGGGATACTAGGAGTAGTAGCTAGGGATCGAGTGTGCGAGATGAACCGGAGAAAGTAAATGCAAAGAGATGAAATGCAAAAAAGACAGAGGGATGTGATGGTTGCTTGTCCGTTTATTTTAGGCCACTTATTACTAGCAGTGGTTGGGTTTTGTGATATGATGGCTTTACTTCCGCGCCACGAGCGGGGTGAGACTCCCGTGCAGCGCCGCCCTCTACACTTGTACTACATCGGTCATGGTTTATTAGGCCCCCATTGAATTTGACTGAAGATTTAACTGAAAAAATGTTATTGCATGTCAACAAAAACTATATCGTTGGATTCGTATTTGAACATAGTTTTCAATGATATAATTTTAGGGGACATGCATCAGCATTTATCGTACTATATATAATGTTAGTTCAATTTTTGGTCGTACTAATCTATAGTAGTAAGGTGCCCGTGCGTTGCATGGAAGAGTGAAATGCATTGATCGGTGAGTTGTTTATTCTGACAAAGGATGTGGGGGTCATCTCATGTGTAACGGGTATCGATAGGTTTCTTCGGATATTATTTCATCTCTAGAGCTCACAAACATCCGGGTGAAATAGATAAAAAGGTATCTTTTGCAAACAAAAGCGTTCAACTGTTCAACCTGCATCCAAAACTTGTGAAGAAATAACACTTATTGTGCTTTGCAAGAAATGATCTTTAAGAATTAGTTTTTGAGTATCGATTGTTATACATGTTGGATACAGATGACATGGCACTTTCTTGTAGTCGAATAGTTGGCTATACTATTAAGTATTAACCATGCCCTTATACACCTAGACGGAGGATTAAATCAGGATGACTTGGAAGGGGCAGAGGAGATGTAAGAAATGGTTCATAGTAAGTCTTTCACCAGTACTGTAGTAAAAGTTCATACATGGAAGATTCTAGACTAAACCATAAACGGATACACTTTTATTCATGCACGATACTCCAATAGAGAAAGATCATGCATGGAAGTCTCCACATGCTTAAATAGCGGATTACATTGAGCGAAGACTAATGATCAACATTTAACTTGATAATGCGTATGTCCAGGTGAACCTCCTTGGAGTCCCCGTGCACCGCGTTGGGGGGTAAATAAGACAATACGTTTTCCATGTCCACATCGGCGGGAAGGTCCCAGCTCAGCAGAGTCCAAGTCAGTTTGATATAGCTGGTGTCGCCGCCCACGTAACTCGGAGGGGTAGTAACAGTGAGCACGCACCCGTACATCAGCCTCGTGTCAGTGTCAGTGTCAGCGCCGTCGCCCCTGACGCACACTACCGAGACGGGGCGGTGGCCTGCGTGGGCCTCGTGGGTGCCCACGATCAAGAGGAAGATGCTGTCGTCCTCCTCTGAGACTAGCAGGCGGCGGTGATCCTCCAGCGACTCCGGCATGGTGAACGGGTAGCACGTCTCGTACTTGATGTTCTCCGCCAAGGGCCAGTAGTGACCGCTGCACGCATCCGTGAGGTGATGCACGATGTCCACCGGTGATCCCCAAAATGGCATCGGGCACTCATAGCAGTAGACGAAGGGCTCCTTGGAGGCATCGACCAGGCCGTCCATGAAACGGGGACGTTGCGCCAGTTGAATATATGAGCAAGTTACTACGAGATTTAATCCGAATAAGCACAAAATAAATAATGACGGCTATAACAGAGATTAAACTAATCATGTGGACTAGCATAGTAGTAGGATATAGAGTAGAAACATGAATTCTACCATGATTTCGAACAGGAAGGACAGAAACACATACGGTCCAACGGGAGCAGCACCATTGGCGTTGAGGTTGTCGCCCATGTCGTTGAGGAAGAGGTTGCCGAGGTCGGGGAAGAAGTCGTCGTCGGTGAAGTCGTGGCTGCCAGCAGTCGCCAGAGTGCGCTCCCCAAATTTCAGCAGCTGCCGCGGAATGGAGCGCAGGAGGGAGTGGCTGTAGGGGACGTTGCAGCCGCCGAATGGAGCGCAGGAGTAGCACACAAAGCAGTAGATGGTGTCCTTACTAGTACTCCCTAGTCTCTACTCTTATAGAAAACCGAGTTGGTGATGATGGTGTGCCTACCTCTTGTAATATAGATCGTCCGATCTATATGTGACGGATAGAAAGCCAACTATGAAAATTTTACAAAAGATACCCGTACCTCTCTCCACAATTACAGATAAGGCCTTGCCTCGTTCATCCTTAACTCCCACAACCTCGTGCTCCTCCCTAAGTCTCTATCTCTACTACTCTTCTTTGTTTTTTTATAACAAATCGAATAGTACTGCACCGTGCGCTGCACGCCCGGCTGAACACGCCTCCTCGCCTCCATCATCACCAACTGAGTCTTTTATAGGAGTAGGAGTAGAGAAAAAACCGAGTTGGTGATGATGGTGTGCCGTGCAATGCACGGGCATCTTGCTAATTTTTTTGCATATAATTCCAAACACCCCGTAGACACGGTCTTTGACCATTTTACAACTATGTTAGTATCATTGTTAGTGGTCAGCCGGTGCAAGTTATAGCCCCGGGTGTTTTAACCTTTTTTTAGTAATGATATCTGGCGATTGTTCGGCACGAGCTCAATCCTGGCGAATCCCACGTAACCGTCAGATTTCCATCTGACGGTGGCCTGTTTTTAAGCTATAGTATTTTACAAAACCGCCACCCTTACACACGTACTGTAACTGCGTCGCAGGCGTTTGCAACTGCCATGTCTCCCAGCGAACATTTGCTGGGGATTGGAGTTAGCACCGATGGCGGTTCGTAGTCGTTCCATGCTCGGGCATTGAAGTTTGTAACTATTTTAGATTAGAATATACTACTCCTCCGGTGCTAGTAGTAGAGCAGAGTCCTACTCTACTACTCTACTCAAGCAAGTTAGGGCATAGTAGTAGGTATTGTAGGGAGTACCAGTACTGTGATCACTCAAGCAAGTTGTCTGGCATCGATATGACCCTACGCTGCTGGTATGTGTCTCGTAAGTCAAGCGGCGTGCTGTAGTCATCATCACCTGTCCACTTCCCGCAGCACATATTCGCTTCTCCATCTTTGTCCGCACATAATCTCGTCCAATCTTCCATCCCCGCTAAGGCGCCTCCCACCCTCGTCCGAAACCCAAGCACTAACAATGGCAGAACCGAGCAGCGTCCGCCGAAAGAGTGGCTGGAATTCGCTCCCCACAGAGGTAATCAAGCTCATTGTTTCGCGTGTGGACCATCTCAGTACCATGCCGCTCGCCGCGTGCTCGTCGGGGCTGTACCATTTACTCAAAGCCCTCAGGCCGGAGCTTTTTAAGCGAGCACCTTGCTTGCTGATGTCGCCTGATCTTCAGAAACGGCGTGTCACGCAGCATAACGATCGTAGGGTGGCGAGCATCAACCCCCTTGACAGCGATCCGATCCCCGTCACCCTCAACTACATTAACGGTATGTACTGGGTTGGCATGAACACGTCTTGGATGGTGGTCGTCGACGGTCGCGGCAGCTGGATGCTCGTGGAGGTCTACACCCAGCGATTGATCCCGCTTCCTTCGATTAACACTGCACTGCTTTGGCACCGCGGCCCAGAATACTCGGAATCTTACAATAGCCAACATGATACCAAGTTTGATTTGCTCAAGGTTGTAATCTGCCACGTACCCACAAGATCTGCGAATTATAAAGACTTCAGGCTAATTACGTTCTTCAACCGCGGTCTCGCCTATCTGACAGGTCACTGCGGTAAGTGGATAAATCTGCACGTCCATCGCAGGATCATACATCCTCCATGGTTCTCTGATGCCATTTAACACAAGGGCTTCATTTACGCTGTCGACTCCTTCTATGGCTGGACGTATTGCTGGCCTACTCCAGTCATCGGTACAAACGGCTGTTACAGCAGTATGTTACTTTCCTATGTTATCATGATGGCTTGCTTATATTACTGTCAACATTTATTGAAAAAATATTCATGCTCATAACATGCTGTTCTTAAGATTGACTACATCAAGAGCCCTTTTTTATTTGACTCCAACTTGATATGATGTTGTAGGCTGCCTGGTGTCCCTACCCTTCCTAATCCCAGAACCTTTCAAAGAAAAGCGGCATGGCAGTTGCAGTTGCAGGTCGGACCCACAATCACAGTCACTGCAAGGTCTTTGAGTAGGATCCCAGCTTCTTTGGGCCTTCAAGAATTTTTGACTGGAGGCTGGTAAGTAGCCTTGGTACACGCTCTCTCTTTGTCGGACTGAATTATCTGATTAACCAGGAGATAACCGACGGCAAGGATCATGATGGCAGCGCAGTTTCGTTCATCAGGCGAAACTGTGTGTACACAGCGTACCATGCGTCTCTGCATGCACCATACCCTAATATGTGCCGCCACGCTCCGCAGCCCAAAGTAGGAGAGAGGGTCGCAAGTATCAGACTTCGACCTGCTGGCTGGAGTTTCCCCCGTCAGGCACCCATCTGGTTCAAGCCGTCAGCCAATCTCCACAGCTTAATAAATAGTAACGTCTAACTAAGCCAGTTAGTTAGATGCGTACACTTGGTGTAGTAGGATCTTTATTTAGTTTGATGCATACACTTGTTCTTTTCTGGTAGCCCTTTTGTAATAATGGCTGATGTTTGGTTTGGAAGAGAGAGCTGCGTCTTCACTCTTCTGGCCTGCTTACTGCTTCTGTTGCACCCCCAGCACTGGTTGCTGCTGCTGCTGTTTTCAATGTACAATCAGTAGTATATTTTGTCTGTTGGTTGAATAAATGTGTTGTTAGAACGACAAACACAATGTTTTGCAAGTCGTTGCACGGTTCGATCCTTAGTGCCCCGTACCGTACGTAATGCATACTATTTTTCGTACGGAACACATTTTCCACTTGTTGATATCATGCAGCCCACTGATGAAGGCCCAATAGAGGAGCCCATAATTAACTGGAAGGGAGGCTCTCACATGAATCCGGACCAGGTACATGCTCATGGTCCCCTAAACATAAATAAGTAAATAAATAAATAAAGCTAAATGCGCATGCACCAGTTCTCTAAATTCATGATTTAACAGGAGGATATTATTTCCTATGATAGTGTCGTTACATTCAGTCGATATTATTCTTAGGCAAAGATAGTGACCACTCTTCTTTCTCCCAGCATTTTCTTCCTGCAACCAGCGGACCCATGCAAATCATAGTCAACGTCGTAAATAGTTCCGGTCCATTTTTATTTTTCAATAAGAATGTCCAACCCAGCCCAGCACATTGGCGACAACACTTTATCCTCCGCCTTGGTGCGATCGCCGCGGCGCCGCCGTCTGGCCCTGTCAACATAGTTTTTTTCAAAACGGTCCCTGTCAGCATAGTGAATCGGGAGAGAACTGTAGTTGTGAGTATGATAGTAGGGACCCACCAGGTCCACTCCCGAACACAAGCAAGCGCCTCTTTTACTACTCAGATGCACCCCTCATTTTTTTAATCTAATCCACCCTGCTGATATCTGGGACCCACATCATTTTCAACGTATAGTCAATTAATGACAGAATTGCAACACTTTTTTTTGAGTAGTAATTCGGAGGAGCAGGCTATAAACTGGGTTGTGCGGTCTCTGTGGCCCGTCTAACAACATGACCAGCCTAGCAGGTTTTTCTTTGGGAAAATAGGTAGCCCAGTATTTCTTTTTGAAGAATACCCAAGCTAGGCCTATTTGTTTTCTCCTACTTACTGGGCTGCAAATCTTTCAAGACGAGGAGGGATGCATTCCGTCCTGGCCAAAGAGTATGGTCAGTGTCTGTTAAAAGTAATATCAAAGGGGTTCAAAATTCCAAAAAAATTATAGCAAATGGGATATTAGTTTCTTTTTCTGTTTTTGTTCTTCACTGATATTTTATAGTATTTCATTGGATTTAACATGACATAGTACTAATTTTATTTTTAAATTTGTTTTAGTATGGCCACTAATTTTTGGATTAAGAATATTTTGTTCCCCAGCAAAAATTTGCGAATTTTCAAAATTTCGCACATATTTAGTTATTTTTTAAACCCCGGTACTGACCAGAAAATGGGCAGCAATTCTAAAAATGGAAAATGGGCTGCAATAAATTCCATATGAATTAGAAAATGAGTAAAAATTACAAAAATAATAGCAAATGGGATGTACACGCCACAGATTTCGAGGCTGACTTGTTTACGCAAGGCTTTGTCAGTCAACACACGATTCTAGCAGCAGTGACTGTTGGATGTCCGTCCAACGGCCGACGTGCTTCTTCAATCTCTGATCTTCCTGCTCCAGCCGCCTAAACTAGCGCTGGTGGGACTGCCTACTCCCTCCTCTTGTGGCCCGCTATGATGCCGCGCAGGCTTCCCCGGCCCACCCTACTCCCTCTGCTGGCCTGGCCGCACGCAATCAACTAACTCCTTATTACGCGAAAAAAATGATTCCTCCCACTGACATCTGGGGCGCACCGTTGGGAGGCTGACCTGTGGGCCTACTAAGTTGACGCGTACGTAGGGCTTGTCAACTTAGTCAACAAACGATTCTAGCAGCAGTAACCGTTGGATTTGAATCGAATGGTCCTGCTGCTTCTTCAAGTGCTACTCTTCTTGCACCGGCCGCCCAAACCAGCGCCGGCGAGACCGCCTGCTCCTGCCTCCAGTGGCCGGCTGTGCTGCCGTTGAGGCCTCACCGCCCCCTACTACTCCCACTGCTAGCCAGGCCCTGCGGCGACGGCAGCCTCACACCGCAGCCGAACCAGCGAACCCTCGTACTCCTCTTCGCGTGGGCATCCACTGCTGCATCTACCCCGGCTCCGCGTCGTCCCCTTCCTAGGCCTCACTGTCGTCCACCGCCCTGGTGCTCTCGGCGCGGCGTGGTCAACATGGTCATGGAACGACTTGCATCGAACGTGGACTGTATGTGGAGAGGCTGACAGCTGGGTCCACGGCCGCACACAAGGAAATGCCTCCTTATTAAGCGCAAAATAATGATTCCTCCAGCTGACATCTAGGACCCACCGGAAGGGCCTCTGTATTTTGCAAAAAAAAAACGTTCCCCCCGCTGATAGGTCGGACCCACCAGCTATATCTTCGCACGCAAGGAAGTGTCTCCTTATTACGCACAAAAAAAATGAATACCCCCTGCTAGCTGGGACCCACCATAGTGGGTGGCTGACTTGTGGGCCTACTAAGTTGACGGGGACGGAGGGCTTTGTCAACTTAGTCAATACTCCAGTGACCGTATGATGTCCATCCAACGGCCATAGTGCTTCTTCAACCTCTGGTCTTCTTGCTCCAGCCACCCAAAGCAGCGCCGGTCGTGCCTCCTGCTCCTGCCTCCCGTGGCTGGCTGTGCTGCCGCGGAGGCCTCACCGCCCCCATACTACTCCCACCGCTGGCCAAGCCATCCCTCTACTCACCCACACCCCCTGTTATTCTGCGGCGATGGCAGCCTCACACCGCAGCCGAACCAGTGAACCCTCGTACTCCTCTTCACGTGGGCATCCACTGCCGTGTCTTCTCCGGCTCCGCGTCGTCCCCTTCCTAGGCCTCGCCGTCGTCCACCGCCGTGGTGCTCTCAGCGCGGCGTGGTCAACGACCGACTTCCATCGGAAGAGTACTGTACGTGGAGAGGCTGACAGCTGGGTCCACGGAAGCCGCAAGGAAGTGCCTCCTTATTATGCGGAAAAAAATTATTCCTCCACCTGACAACAGGGACCCACCGGACGGGCCACCGTATTTCGCAAAAAAAAACATTTCCCCCTGACTGCTGGGACCCACCGGACGGGCCACCGTATTTCGCGAAAAAAACGTTCCCCCCAACGTCAGCTCGGACCCACCGAAAGTGCCTCCTTATTACGCACAAAAAAATGAATACTCCCCCTCCTAGCTGGGACCCACCTTGGTGGGAGGCTGACTTGTGGGCCTACTAAGTTGACGGGGACGGAGGGCTTTGTCAACTTAGTCAATATGAACGATTCTAGCTCCAGTGACCATACGATGTCCATCCAACGGCCGTCGTGCTTCTTCAACCTCTGGTCTTCTTGCTCCAGCCGCCCAAAGCAGCACCGGTCGTGCCGGATGCTCCTGCCTCCCGTGGCCGGCTGTGCTTCCGCGGACGCCTCACTGTCCCCTACTGTTCCCACCGCTGGCCAAGCCCTGCGGTGAAGGCAGCCTCACACCGCAGCCGAACTAGTGAACCCTCGTACTCCTCTCCGTGCAGGCTTCCACTGTCGCGTCTTCCCCGGCTCCGCATCGTCCCCTTCCTAGGCCTCGCCGTCATCCACCGCCCTCATGCTCTCCGCGCGGCATGGTCAACGTGGTCAAGGAAGGACTTCCATCGGAAGAGTACTGTACGTGGAGAGGTTGGCAGCTGGGTCCACGGCGGTCGCAAGGAAGTGCCTCCTTATTACGCGCAAAATTATTATTCCTCCACCTGACAATAGGGACCCACCGGCCGGGCCACCGTATTTCACGAAAAAAATGTTTCCCCCCTGACTGCTTTACCCGCCAGCTACATCTTCGCACGCAAGGAAGTGCGTCCGGGCAAAAAAAAAAACGATTCACCCTCCTGACTGCTGGGACCCACCAGCTACATCTTCGCACGCAAGGAAGTGCTTGACAGTCGGGACTCACCTGGCCGAAGCGTACGTAGCTTTGTCATTCTGGTCGCGAATGTGTATGTACATACTGGTCGATGTAGAGGCGCACACGTGTCGTAGTAGAGGTGCGCATGTAGCATGTACATGTACGTACAACGGCCAGTGTGCAAGAAAGAAAATACGGCCACGTATGTACATACGGGCGGGGTCTCGAACGCCTACTCGCGCATACGTACAGCCAGGGCTCGTGTACATGGCTGGGTCAAAATGGAGAAATTGCGTCATCGTCGTGTTCATGGGGAGGCAACGGAATGCGTCATGTTCATCGGGAGGCAACGGAATGCGACGTGTTCATCGGGAGGCAACGGAATGCGTGGGAGCCAACCGGCTTGGATGGAACAGCCGATGGAAGCGAGGCCTGGCGTACCGCAGAACAGAGGAAACAGCCTTGTGTTCGACCGGCCACATTCTAAATGGGATCTTGTTCATTGGGAGGGGTCTGGCGTACCGCAAAACGGAGGAAACGGACTTGTGTTGGACCTCGTACGGTCGAAACGAGGTCGTGTTGATCGGGAGGGTTGTGGCGTACCGCAAAACGGACGAAACAGACTTGTGTTGGAGCGCTACGGTCGAAACGGGGGTCATGTTCATCGGGAGGGGTGTGGCGTACCGCAAAATGGGACTCCACGGGATACTGTTCATCTCCACCGTCGACCTCCTCCAGCCTCCACGGGCTACTGTTCATCCACCGTCGACCTCCTCCAGCCTCCACCTGTGACTGTTCATCCACGGGCTCCTGTTCATCCAGCCTCCACCGCGTGCTACTCCACCGGCTACTGTTCAACCACCCCTCTCCACGGGCTCATGTTCAACCACCCCTCCACGGGCTACTGTTCATCCACCCCTCCACCATCTACTGTTCATCCAGCCCTCCACGGGGTCGTCCTGTTCATCCATCCCTCCACGGGGTCCTGTTCATCCAGCCCCAACCGGCTCGATCGATTGGGGTCCTGTTCATCCAGAGGCAACACCACGGGGTCTTCTTCATCCACCACCACCGGGAACTGTTCATCCAAACCCCCTAGCAACGCTCAATGTTCATCGAGAGGCAGCATCGATCGACTTCAGTTAGCAGCAGTAGCGAAGGAATCGCTCGATCAGGTTCAATTAACAGCCTCGATCGCCTGGGTTCAGTAATGCGTAGCCTGCAGTGCAATCGCTCGGGTTCAGTTAGAACCCAACGCCTCGCTCGGGTTCAGTTAGAGCCCAACGCATCGCACACACGCGCGTACGTGTACGAGAGAAACGTGCATCGCTCGGCCCCCGACCACCCACCGTAACCGGGAACTCGCCGAAATTTTCCTCGCCCTCGCTTCTACCACGGTTTTTTCCGTCATGGATGGCCCAAAGAAGGTCATGCAGCTACGTCTCTGGCCCGCCCATGACGAAAAGCCCATTTTCTGTCATGATTTTTTGTCATAAAAGTAGGAGCCCACCACATCTATGATGATACCGGGTTTTGTCACAATTATTGTCATAGAAGTGTCATAAGTATGACAGAAAAATAATTTGTTCGGCCCAAAATGTCACGGATGTGTCTTTTGTTTGTAGTGACTAGTGCACTGTAAAAGTAGGAGATAGCAGGTGGCTGAAAAATAAATGACAGGAGCCATATGATAGCTCTACAACATTGCATGGCAAACAAAATTAGATTCTACTCCCTATGATTTTGTAATATATGAGCACAGGAAATGCAGGTACTCCTCCAGCACACCACCACATGTGGTCATATCAAGATAACAGTCGACTGAAAATAAATAGGTCACTCGATTTTTTTAATGAACCGTCCGATCTATAAGGAACGGGCAGATGGCCTTCGTCTACCTCCCGCCAGTCACTGTTGATGATCTTTCTCGAACCGCCAGTGACCACCGGCCCAGACCCCTGCCTCGTCGCCCCGCCCTCCCCTCGACCTCACACCACCGCCGTGCTTGGCAGCGCCCCCAGGCCATCCCTTTAATCCCGGCCGACCTCCAAATCGGTCGCCAGTAGCTCTAGGCCGCACACGCCCCTAAGATAAACACCGAGGCGCTGCTTCCCCGGTGTAATAGGCGGACTAGCGCCAGTTATGCTGGGGAATGCTTCTGTTAATTTGGAATCAACTGACCAGGAATTGAAATTCAGGGGGGGCGACGGACCTCTAGCTAAGGTGAAATAGTATATGAGGACAAACCTTGTGCATCGCGAGTTACTAGGAACATCTAGTATCAATAAGAAGCGGTCAACTAGTGTCTTCTGTGGGATGAATATCGTGCAACTAGACACGTAAGATTTGCATGAATAAGGGAAGAGGAGTACCCTTATCGGTTGCCAGTGTGATCTCCTCCATATGTCACAGCGATCTTCTTTTTTCTCCCGGGGGAACCGATGTTTTGGAGAACCATGGATCCTTGGACATACCCATGGCCAAATTGTTGACTGTGTTGCCGTGGTCGTATATCGGCGGAGGGGAAGCAGATCCGAGGCAGCAAAGGACGGTGTAGAAGGAACATCTCCGGTGTGGTGGACAGTGGCCGGATGTCCCTTTCCCCTCCCCCGCGTCGATCAAATTATCGACGCGCAGGTCACGCTACAAAACAGTTTGAATAATGACCGGGCAGTGGATTAAGGGTTCCTCGGACAGCTGGACTATATACTTTGGCCGGACTGTTAGGCTATGAAGATACAAGATGAAGACTTCTTCCCGTGTCCGGATGGGACTCTTCTTGGCGTAGAAGGCAAGCTTGGCGATTCGGATATGTAGATTCCTTTCTCTGTCACCGACTTTGTACAACCCTAGCCCCCTCCGGTGTCTATATAAACCGGAGCGTTTAGGCTTCTAGGGTTTATCCACAGCAATCATAACCTCATAGGCTAGACTTCTAGGGTTTAGCCATTACAATCTCGTGGTAGATCTACTCTTGTAATACTCATATTCATCAAGATCAATCAAGCAGGAAGTAAGGTATTACCTCCATAGAGAGGGCCCGAACCTGGGTAAACATTGTGTCCCCCACCTCCTGTTACCATCAGCCTTAGACGCACAGTTCGGGAACCCCTACCCGAGATCCGCCAGTTTTGACACCGACATTGGTGCTTTCATTGAGAGTTCCGCTGCGTCGTCACCAGAAGGCTTGATGGCTCCGTCAATCATCTACAACAACGCAATCTAGGGGAGATCTTCCTCCCCGGACAGATCTTCGTATTTGGCAGCTTCGCACTGCGGGCCAACTTGGTTGGCCATCTAGAGCAGATCGATAGCTACGCCCCTGGCCATCAATTCAGATTTGGAAGCCTGAATTTTCTGGCCGATATCCGTGGAGACTTGATCTTCGACGGGTTCGAGCCCATGATGGTTGTCACCGGCCGCCACAATGAACATGACCTAGATCTGTCATCTGGCCGCGCGCAAGAGATAGCGCCTGTGACCGCTCTGGCCCTAGTCCGGAGCGGATCGCGTCGTCCAAAGACGGGAAGCTTTACCCCGCCACGGAAGCCGCAGACTCAGTGGCGCTCGAGCCGCACACAGACCCAACATCGAGCTGGGCTTGTGTCACCGGAACCTCGGACTCGTCTTCGGCCATAGGTTCCGGACCGCGTGCGTCTGCATCCATCGAATCTGATGGGGCGTCGATCTTGGAGTTCAGCTCTGCGGACATCTTCCAGCACTTGCCTTTTGGCTACGTGTTAAACTCATTAAAATCCCTCTCCTTGTCGGGGGACTCTCGGCCGAACTATGTCCGGCTCGTATTGGAAGCGGACGATGAAAAACTTTGTTTCCCAATCACCACCCACTTTATAGCCACTGTCGGCGACTTATCCGACATGCTTGATTACGACTCTGAAGACATCGACGGTATGAACGATAATGCCGGAGAGGATTTGGAACCACTGCCTACAGGGCATTGGACAGCCACCTCCTCGTATGACATATACATGGTGGATACACCCAAAGAAAACAACGGCGACGATGAAAATCTAGTTGAGGATAAACCTCCTGAGATACAGCCAAAGCGCCGACGTCAGCGGCGCTGCTCTAAGCCACGCCGTAGTAAAAACAGCAATACCGTCACAAGAGAAAATAACACTCCGGACAACGCCGAAGACAATGAAGACCCCGTTGAGCCAACCTCCGAGCAGGAGGAACGGGAGGATGGGCAAGTCAGCCCCGGCGAACATGCCATGAATGAAGACTCAGAGGATAGCAACTACCTTCCGCTCTCCGAGGATGAGGTGAGCCTCGGTGACGAAGATTTTATCATGCCTGAGGAGCCCGCTGAACAGGAACGCTTTAAGCGCCGGCTAATTGCCACTGCAAGGAGCTGAAACAGAAGCAGCGGCAGCTTCAAGCTGATCAAGATCTGGTCAATGAAAGATGGACTGATGTCCTGGCAGTCGAGAAATATGGCCTCGAGCACCCAACCAAAAGCTACCCGAAGCGCAAACTGTTACCACAGTTCGAGGATGAGGCGCTGGAGCCCGTCCTACCAAGGTATAATGCGGCTGACCGACCACCACGTGGCCGAGATAAAGCGGCACCTCGAGCCGAACACTAGCCCGCACTACCTCGCCGAACAAACAGAAACACAACAGCTCGGGGATATACACATGACCTGCGGCATGACTTGGAAAACAGAGCAAGTCAGACAAGATCGATCTATGGATCGCGGGGGCGTGCCCCGATGCGCGAGGATGGCCATCCGGCTGAACGTGACAAACTTAACCACGTCCGGGCTGAAAACCGCAGACGAACTCCATCCGAGCAACGTCACGATTTGGTCCGATATAGAGGCGCCGCACACCCCTTTGCTTCACTGACGAAGTAATGGGACACGATTTCCCAGAAGGGTTTAAACTCGTGAACATCGAATCATATGATGGCACAACAGACCCCGCGGTATGGATTGAGGACTTTCTTCTCCATATTCATATGGCCCGCGGTGATGATCTTCACGCCATCAAATACCTCCCGCTCAAACTCAAAGGACCAGCTAGGTACTGGTTGAACAGTCTGCCCGAAAACTCCATTGGCAGCTGGGAGGACTTGGAGGATGCCTTCCTCGACAACTTTCAAGGCACATACTTCCGACATCCGGATGCCGACGACTTAAGTCACATAGTTCAACACCCCGGAGAGCCAGCCAGGAAATTCTGGACTAGGTTCTTAACTAAAAAGAATCAAATCGTCGATTATCCGGATGCTGAAGCCCTAGCGGCCTTTTTAAACACAGCATCCGCGACGAATGGCTGGCCAGACACCTCGGCCAGGAAAAACCGACGTCCATGTCAGCCCTTATGGCACTCATGACCCACTTCTGTGCGGGCGAAGATAGCTGGCAAGCCCGTAGCAATAACAATACAAGCGAACCTGGCACTTCTGAAGCCAGAAACAACAACGGCAAGCCCCGACGCAATAGACATAAGCATCGAAAAAACGGTGACAACACCGAAGACACGGCGGTCAACGCTGGATTCAGTGCCTCTAAGTCCGGTCGGCAGAAGAAGCCATTTAAGAAAAACAATCCGGGCCCGTCCAGTTTGGACCGCATACTCGATCATCCATGTCAAATCCACGACACTCCTGATAAACCAGCCAATCATACCAACAGAGAATGTTGGGTCTTCAAACAGGATGGCAAGATAAATGCCGAGAACAAGGAAAAGGAGTCGCAAAGCAATGACGATGATGAGGAGCCCCGGCCACCGAACACAGGGTGATAGAAGAAGTCCCCCCCCCCCAAGTTAAAACGGTAAACATGATATACGCCACCCATATCCCCAAGAGGGAGCACAAGCGTGCACTCAGGGACGTCTACGTGATGGAGCCAGTCGCCCCAAAGTTCAACCCAAGGTCGTCCTGTCCGATCACCTTCGATAGCAGGGACCATCCGACCAGTATCCGTCATGGCGGTTCAGCCGCACTGGTCCTCGACCCGATTATTGATGGATTCCACCTTACGTGAGTCCTCATGGATGGTGGCAGCAGCCTGAACCTGCTCTATCAGGATACAGCGCGCAAAATGGGTATCAATCCCTCAACGATCAAGCCCACAAAAACCACCTTTAAAGGTGTCATACCAGGTGTAGAGGCCTGCTGTATGGGCTCAATCACACTGGAAGGTGGTCTTCGGATCCTCGGATAATTTCCAATGTGAAGAGTTGATCTTCGATATCGTCCCCTTCCGCATTGGTTATCATGCACTGCTCGGACGAACCGCATTCGCTCGATTCAACGCGGTGCCGCAGTACGCCTACCTCAGGCTCAAGATGCCCGGACCACGCGATGTCATAACGGTCAATGGAAACACGGAACGCTCCCTCCATACGGAGGACCACACCGCGACCCTTGCAGCAAAAGTACAGAGCGGCCTTTCCAGGCATAACCGCAATTCAACAGCCAAGCTCCCGGACACCGTCAAGTGAGTCCGAACTACTCTACAGCAGGACAGTCTAGCTCTTCCAGACAAGGCGGCGATACTCGTGCCGCGCGTACATAACTACGCACTTAAAATACCATGGGCATGGACGGAGGCACAGCTAGACCATGGTCCATAATGCGGCTCAACCGCCCCTGGATCCGCATAACTTCACTTTTTCTTTTTCATTTCAGGTTTTTCTCTTCTCGAGGATTTTCTGATAACCTGATCATCGGACCTATCACGGGACGGATACACCAAGAAGGCAAGAAGCTTTGACGTACAAGGGAACCCCCAAGTGGTCTCTGCTAACGATTGTTATTCCTGTTTTAAAAACCCGCACACAGCTCGCCCTTGGTCGTGGCATGTCAAATAGCCTTATTTGCTTATCGCATTACTTGTACAAATACGCCTTGACGTATTAATCAAATTACACTGGAAAATAATTTGCAGCGTCAGCTTATTACTTGGTGTTTTCCTCTTTTTTTATATTCTTATCAATTGCACCCGTACACTATGGTACGCCTTAATTCGCCAGGGGCTTCATCATACCCCGCAATACGGCAATAAAGTCCGAACACTTTTACAGTACAGTTCGGCACCCCGAACTTATAGCATTATATGCATCGGCTCCGAATCATCTCTTTCGTCAATAGTTGGGTTGCCCGGCTCCTGTGCTTACTACCTTCCGTTCTGCTATATCGGCTAGGGTAGTAAAGGGAGAACTACTGTGATTGTGTCCCGGTTCTTCCGGACGAGCACCTCTGTAGAGAAAGCCGAAAACTGACTGTCACTACTAGGAAAAGGCCTGCTAGTGGCGCACCTGTTTTGGCCATTAATGGCGCACTACAGGTGCGCCACTGGTCAGCTGTTCGAGAGGTTTCAAATCCTTAGAGATTTTTTCCGCATTACGCGAGGGATCGGTTTTTATCTGATCAGGTGTTTACAGCATCCCAAGTCCGGACTTCCGAACACTAGGGGCTGCGCCTAAATTTATGTTGTCAAACTCCTATGGCTAAGTGAGGGTGATAAAGCCGTATAGTCCGATTGCCTTGTTCGTTGCACTAAACACGTCTTTTAAGGACCAAACTCTGGAGTAAAGAGTGTTTAGATATATCCCGAACACCCCCGTACTACCTACGTGGGGGCAGAAGCCGACGACTGGCCAACTCTCAGATTTAACAAAACGGCCGCACAGGAGGTAAAATTTCAAAATAACAGACATTATATTACATAACGGATCTGCTTTCATAGTACAGGACAGGATAACACGAGTGTATTCATGGGAATATGATATCCTTAGCACATTGCTCCGCTACAAGGCAGGATCCCTCCAGGACACTGTCAAAATACAGTTGGGGTCTGCGGTGCTCCTTGCCCTCGGGCGGTCCCTCGATCATCATGTTCGTGGCATCCATCTTCGCCCAATGCATCTTGGCACGGGCAAAGGCCATTCGCGCACTTCAATACAGACTGACCGCTTGATGGCTTCAAGCCGAGGGCAGGTGCTGACATGCCGCTTCACGAGCCTGAAGTAGCTGCTAGGAAGTGCTTCGGCAGGCCATAGCCAGATTATCAAATCCTTCATGGCTAGTTCGGACGGCCTATGCAGCTCGACCAGCTATTTCAGCTGATCACTAAAGGGCACTGGATGTTCTGGTCCAAGGTATTGCGACCAGAACAGCTTCTCCGTAGAGCTCCCCTCTTCGGCTCGATAGAATTCCGCAGCGTCTGACACGTTGCGCGGCAAATCCACAAATACCCCTGGAGAACTTCAATTCCGGGTCAGTAAAAGGAATCTTTCCTTCACATGTCTGCTCTGCATAAGGAAATCCTTAGTCGCCGCGATCTTCTTGGCCGCCTGGATTTCCTGGAAGGCGCCCTGTGCTTTGGCTCGGGCATCGTGCGCGCTCTGGCGGGCCTTGGCAAGTTCAGACTCTTGATTCTTAAAGTCGCGCTCCAAGTACTCGTACTTCTTGCCGGCGTCCTGGAGCTCTTGCTAGACCTGATTGACCTGGGCCTCATGCTTTTTGCGTGTGGCCCGCTCCTTGGCCGCCTTGTCCTCGGCCTCGGCCAGCGCCTTCTTGAGGGCCGCTACTTCGGTCGTTGCCCCTAATAAAGTTCATGACACTTTAGTCAGCATGAATCATTCATCCTTCCTGAATATATACAAGGTTACTGCATACCTTGAATGTCCTCCAGCTGCTTCTTCACACAGCTGAGCTCTTCCTTGGCCCGCTCCAGATTCTGCTTTAGTCTGGAGACTTCTGCAGTGTGAGCGGTCGCAGCCAGCAGCGACGCCTGCTTATTCACATAGACATATTAGATTAGACTCCTGTGAAAATTATTTGATCCTCTGTTCGGTTTTCCTTTCTGAACACCAGACAGAGTATCAGGGGCTACTGTCTATACTATGACAATATTATTACAATTGCATTATGTACCTCAAAGCCTGTTAGAAGGCCAGTGCAAGCTTCGGTCAGTCCGCTTTTTGCGGAATGGATCCTCTCAATCACCGTACCCATAAGGGTATGGTGTTATTCCACAATGGAAGCGCTTTGCAGCGCTTCCAGCAAACTATCCGGTGCCTCTGGATGGACAGAGGCCACCGGTGGAATAGGCGCACCGCCTCCTTTTGAAAGGGGCGGCTGGCCTGGTTCCGGAGCCACATGTGTCTCCGGAACTATATTCGGCTGAGGGCCAATTTGGATATGGCCCAAACCGTCAGTGTCCATGGGGGCTGGCTCCCCAATGTGTCCGGCCGTCGAGTCTTCACCCTCCGGTGCCTCCCTGACAGCCTCCGGATTCTCTCCTGGGCCGGGGATCCTTCGGGACGATGCCTCTACGACATCCAGGTCCCGGGCAGAGGTGGCCGATGGAAGGGTCCCGCTGTCCATCGCAGCCGGATCCACCGAATCCTTTGAGGACAAGGACTGCTCGAGATTGGACCGAGCCGGACTGCGAATGCATAAATCAGCACATTAAAACAATAAAATAAAGAGGCCGGATACATGAACGTGTCCAGATACTTACGACTTGTCCAAGGGCTTCTCCCTGGGTTCCCACTCCCAGCTACTGTCGGTGCCCGCTGCGGAGCTGTGTGGAAGGGAAGCTTTCACCTTCTTGGACGCCTCAGAGGCCGTCCTCTTCTTCTGCCTCCTCCTCCTCCTCATCATCTTCGACGATGGAGGAGTGAGCCTCGGCATCTTCGGACGCCGCGTCCGAAGTACCCTTGCGGCGGAGATCACCTCTGGTCCCCTTGGCCTTCTTCTTGGACTTCTTCTCCGGCACCTCATAAGGCACCGGAAATAGCATCTTCGTTAGAAGCGGGGTTTCTGGGTCTTCGGGCAGCGGAACCGGACAGTTAATCCGCTCCGCTAACTCTGACCAGTCCTGAAATATTTGATAGGGAGGCATAGATGCCTTCCTCTAATATGCAAGTAAAGGGTACACCTTGAAAACATGAAAGAACTTACCGGATTAGCAGGGTGAGTTAGGTCGTGCCCACGATCCTCGTCTGTGGCCGGCGGCACCTCGTTGGCCTTAAAGAGCACCTTCCAGATATCTTCGTGCGTCGTGCCGAAGAGCTCTAGTAGGGTCTGGTGCTTGGCCGGATCAAACTCCCACAGATAGCAAGTGCGGTGTTGGCGCGAAAGAACCCGACGGACTAGCATAACCTGGATCACATCGACGAGCTTGACTTTCTTGTTTATCATGCTCTGGACGCGCGTCTGGAGCGCTGTCAGCTTGTCCGAAGAGCCCCAGGCTAGGCCTTTCTCTTGCCAGGAGGTGAGCCGCATCGGGACTCCGGATCGGAATGCGGGGGCCGCTGCCCAATTGGTGCCGCATGGCTCGGTGATGTAGAACCACCCCGACTGCCACCCTTTGACAGTCTCCACAAAGGAGCCTTCGGGCCAGGTGACATTGGGCATCTTGCCCACCATGGGGCCTCCGCACTCTGCTTGTTGGCCGCTCACCAGCTTCGGCTTCACACTGAAGGTCTTCAGCCATAGGCCATAATGAGGTGGGATGCGGAGGAAGGCCTCGCACATGACAATAAATGCCGAGATGTTGAGGATAGAGTTGGGGGCCAAATCAAGGAAGTCCAGCCCGTAGTAGTACATCAATCCGCGGACGAACAGGTGGAGGGGGAATCCCAGCCCGCGGATGAAGTGTGTGATAAACACCACCCTCTCTTGGGGCTCCGGGGTAGGGACGATCTGACCTTTGGCCGGAAGCCAGTGAGTGATTCCCTTGGCCAAGTACCCGGCCTCCCGGAGCTTCTTGATGTCCTTCTCCTTGACGGAGGAGGCCATCCTCTTGCCTCCTGCTCCGGATCCGGAGATGATTGGAGTGCTTTTTTGGGCGGAGAAGGCGAGGGCTTGGGCGCTGGAGCCCGAGGATGGATGGGCAGAGGAAGGAGAAGGCGTGGGTGAAAGAGGATGAATCCTTATCCCTTTATAAAGGTAGTAAAAGTCATGCACCTCCCCACTCACCTTAGAATTCGCCTATTCCCTAAGAGCCATGCGGATGACACGGTTGGGTTACCCATGCCCGTATTGATGAGAATCCTGTGATAAGGGGACACGATCTCTACATTCACAAGACGTGCCAATGAAACCGCACCTCGAAATATGGAGCGGCAGGCTAAAAAATGGTTCGAATAATGACCGGGCAGTGGCATGATGTCACACTACAAAAAGTTGTCAGCGGATTGGACTCGTGGAATATTATACTCTCTACGGTTGTGTGTGGTACTTGTTTTGCAGAGCCGGACACGTTTTCTATGTTCGGAAGGCTATGTTGGAATATTCGGAGAAGGAACCCGCCTTGCAATGCCGAAGAAAATCTGCGCGCCGGACTCATCGTCATTGAAGCCTAGTTCAGGGGCTACTGAGGGAGTCCTGGATTAATGGGTCCTTGGACAGTCGGACTATATACTTTGGCCGGATGGTTAGGCTATGAAGATACAAGACGAAGACTTCTTCCCGTGTCCGGATGGGACTCTTCTTGGCATAGAAGGCAAGCTTGGCAATTCAGATATGTAGATTCCTTTGTTTGTAACCGACTTTGTACAACCCTAGCCCCCTCTGGTGTCTATATAAATAGGAGGGTTTAGGCTTCTAGGGTTTATCCACAGCAATCATAACCTCATAGGCTAGACTTCTAGGGTTTAGCCATTACGATCTCGTGGTAGATCAAATCTTGTAATACTCATATTCATCAAGATCAATCAAGAAGGAAGTAGGGTATTACCTCCATAGAGAAGGCCCGAACCTGGGTAAACATTGTGTCCCCCACCTCCTATTACCATCAGCCTTAGACGCACAGTTCGGGACCCCTTACCCGAGATCCGCCGGTTTTGACACCAACAGTGGACGGTGACGAAATTGGAGCGGCAGCGGTGAGGCGCAGGACGGCGTGGTTGAACTGGCTCGGGCACGGATGGCTCGGCCTCGGCTTCAACTACTAGCCGTGGAGGGCGTTGCGGTTGAGGTTGCGGTGGACAATGACGTCGGGGTATCGGCTCCGGCATAATGGAGGAGAGCGGTGGTTGATGGGTGGGATGGGGTGGCGGACGGAGGACGCCGGGGTTTCGCGGCTGGTGGAGAGGTAGTTTTTGCGCCCATGGAGTATGAATGGGGAATCAGATGGGTGGGCGGGGGGAGGGGGAGAACCATGTTTTGCTCTGGGACGCGCTTGTTTGTGGCTTTTTTGAACAGAAGATGGGATGCGCTTGTTTGAAATTTGGGGAAAGTACAAACTTTACCCCCCTCTCAAATTTCAAATAGTGGGCGGTTGCGATTTTCAGCCGCGCGCATGTGTGCTTAGGCGGCCATAGTGTATGAATGTTCTTCGGAGGCGGTTGCATGGCGTCTAGATGAAGCTACAAACCTACCCCGGTTTAGACCTTTCGACGTCGGGCCGCTAGGTTTCATCGGTCGGAGTTATTAGAAAAGTAATTTTCTTGTACTACCAAACATTGGTCTCACGCGGTTTTGGGCGAGTAGAGGCTCTTTTGGCGCTTCGTTCGAAATTTTGAAACACAAGCATTCACGTTTAGAGTACTCTTGAACTATGAGGATTGACCTAAATAGACAACGTTAAATTCGACCTTGTATGTTTGAAGACCTCATTAAATTATCCGCTTCCTTTTGAAATTTTGACACTTGAAAATCCTATAACTACGATTATTTTGGAATGGAGGAGCTAAATTTGAATCTATTTTGTACACGACTACATATGCTATTATGTACAAAATCAGAGCAAAGATTGGTGCCCCCATAATTTAGGTATGATTTACAAATGCCATGATATCAAATTCAAATAATTGAATGGACTTCATGTTGAATTCGACTTTTCTTAGACCACCTTAAGTTGAATTCAAATCTATGCTAGTTCATACGTAGCTATTTATAATGTTCATTGTGTAACTTTCGTATGTATAATGTGCTTTACACACACAACATGAACTATACTCACGTTTATATTCGATTGCTAAAGCGATGTATTGTCGAGGGCAAAATACTAACTGTGTGGATCAATTGTGTCGAATAATAACATTAACATGCTCAAATTCGATAGAATCTAGATGTTTGATAGATCAATGACCGTTCCTTAGGCGAATTGCAAATATCATGATCCCATCCTAATATTTGGATACAATTTATATCTTTAATCAATGTGGACAGCAGTCTTTTACGTGTAGTTTCACTCTCCATCGGTGGTCTCTCACACATGCTCACACACTCTCTCCCGAGGTGTCTTTCATGCACACATGTTCTCGATATAACCCTCCCTCCCTCTCGTAACCATTTACGACTGTTTTCACTAACCTTTATCACAAGCACTCTTTCTCTCGCAAGCATACACACGCACAATCCCCATCAACCCTTTCTATATACGTAGACCTGCCTCTGTGTCTCCTGTACGCACATTATCTTTAGGCGTGTCTCTCACTCATTGTCTCACACCTCTCTTCCTAATCCACGAGTATGATTCTAGGAGAGCATTATGTAGGATGCCCCTGAAAGTTAGGTTGGATGAGTAGTATTATCAGAGATAAAGGGGTTACCTTAGTCCGAGAACCTAGGGTTACAAATCCTAGCCGGCTTTGTCAGTGGACACAGAGTACTTCACAATTCTGCTATCTTTGTCTTGTACGACTAGTCATCCATGGGTCTCCCTAAATGCGTCACGGGCCGACCAATGTGGCGCAGGACGGAAACGAACGAAGGGCCTCACCTCGATCCACCGGACCTCACGCGGTGACACACCCTCTGTCCCCACGTCTCGTTATCTTCTCACACCCACACATACCAACACAAACACCACACACACAAAAAATATTCTCCTGGTGCCTCTATCCCCTCCCCCTTGCATATACACACTCAAGGGAATCTCTCGCCATGATGTCATATTCGTCTCTCTCTCTAGACCACTCTCATTTCTCCTGCTATCTCTCCCACGCCCCCCCCACCGGCCCCTCTATCCATGCCTCTCTTGAATACGTAATACACACACATACCTCTCTAGGCCCCGCCAAAGGCATCAACTACACATTCACACATGTTACATCACGTGCCCCATTGATCTAAAAAGCCCTCTCTTCACGTTTATTTCGCATACAACATTCCTTTTGAATAAAGTGTGGCCAAAAAATTATTTTAGAATTTCTACATATATACAACATTACAAAGTTATATGGAGGAGTATGAATGCTAATTTGCATTGCATGGTGCCCACAATGATATTTATTCCGCACTGCGAATTTGTATATTTTTATACGATATATAAAGTTTGTCATAATAAAGAGAAACGAAGAGCATCTTTCTCTCCATCGCATACCCTACGCCCCTTTCACGGACGCACACAAACTATCTCCAAGTCCTCTAAAAGTAAGCCCCCAGCACATTCACGCATGTTTCATCTTTCTCTCGCGATATATATAGTGACGATCATTGTATTTGAAGCGAAAGCACGATACGTACATTGGACTTCAGAATCCACTCATTACGGTCACCATTTACGTTTTGTGGTTTTTTATAGTCACAGGCTCACTGTACAACTCTGTATTTGCTCAAGACACGAATAGTTGACCAGTTAAACGCTCCATGTGGCACCTCTAGTGTTGCATCACATTGTCTCACTCCCATCGGGCCCACCTGTCGGCTTGTATCTACTCTACATCTACACTCTTATAAAATACACTCTTATAAAATACACTCTTATAAAAATACAGAGTTGGTGATGATGGTGTGCCTGCCATCCTGCAATATAGGCCGTCCGATTTATATCTGACGGATAGGAAAGAAACTATGGCAATTTTGCAAAAAGGTACCCACACACCTCTCCACATTTGCAAATAAGGCCTTCCCTCGTTCAACCTTTTCTCTCACAAGATAAACTAGTCATACAAATGCATCTTGATGTTACGTGCAACGCACGGGCATCTTGCTAGTAAGAATGAAAACAAACGAAAAAAACATATTGGACGGTGGTTCAAAGTCATGACCGCGGTCACAGCGGACAAGGTCGCCTTGTATTGGTATGCTGAGCCATCTGTTTTAACACACAGGAGCTGGTGTAGTGATTATACACACACGCACGCATGCACACGAACTGCATGCACGCAACACTCACATGAACACATGCACCCACGCACGCACGCAACACTCACACGTACACACGCAGCCACACATGCACGCAACACTCACACGCACACACACACGCATGCATGCACACACCAGTACACCATACGACCAACACACACTCTCACGCTCAAGTGCTCAACCTACACGTGCATGCGCACACATCAGGCCCTGACAGACACATACACAACCAGTCGATTCCCGTGCACGGGTTGGAGTCTTGTCGCGCCTGCGTAAATTTGTGTTTATCTGACCTTTTCCCTATGTGAACTGACAGGTGGGATCCACAAGGAACGTGGTCAATTTAACTAGTCAACATTGTGCCACGCAGACTATTTGGCCGGTCAACAGAGTGCAATTCGATACTGAACCGTGAGCAAGTGACCGTATAATCACCGCAAAACGTATATAGTGACCGTAATCAGCTTACACTACTAGGGAAAACCCTAGTAGTAGCGTGGGTTTTGAGGCTATCAGCAGCGCGGGCAGCCGCGCTACCAATAAGGCGCTACAGCTAACTGTTAGTAGTAGCGTGGTCTGTACCCGCACTACTACTATGGACTATATCAGCAGCGCGTTTTCGTAGCGCGCTACTGTTAATTAGCTGTAGCGATTTCCTGGCCCCGCGCTACTGCTATATCTTCCATCATCCCCCCCCCCCCGCTTCCTGCCCTGTTTCAGCTTCAATAAACTGCAATTTCCATATACTAGGTACTACTAGATATCAATTTCATAAAGCATTATAGGTACTAGGTAGTACTCCCTCGGTTACAAATTACTCGTCGTGGTTTTATTTCAAATTTGAACTAAAACCACGACAAGTAATTTGGAACAGAGGGAGTACTAGATATCAATTTCATATATATACTCAACATGCATCCTCAATGTCGGGTGGTAGGTGCGACATATGCCAACGGATGGCTTATCATGGTGGGAGCCAGTAAGACATCGCCGGTGCCTGGAAACGGGATAAGGCGAAGACATGCACGCCGGCGGATCTTACCCAGGTTCGGGGCTCTCCGTGGAGATAACACCCCTAGTCCTGCTTTGCGGGGTCTCCGCATGATCACTAGATCGATATGAGTAGCTACAAGAGGCCCCTTGAGCTGTTTGGTCAGAGGAAGAAGAAGGGCAAGGCTAGCTCTTCTCCTCTCTCTATGTGGTGTCTGAAACTCTAAGAGATCAACCTTAAAGGATCAACCCTTTGCATGGGTGCCCTGGGGGTTTATATAGGCCTACCCCCCAGGGGTACAATGGTAATCGGCCTGGATGCGGGTCCAGGCCGTCAGTGTCTGTATCCGCTGGCTTCTCCGCCGGCTACTGGGGCCCGCCGACTGGTGGGTCCCGCCGGCTGCCAGTCACTGTAGCGTCGCCCTGATGACGAGGGTTTTTCCGAGGTAAGCGTGGCTACAGTGCCGCCGTCCGGCGGGCTCTCACTGTAGCCTTACCTTGTCTTGTCTCCTTTATAATGCACATACTTCGAGGGAGTGAAGTAGCCGGCTACTGGGAGCCGGCTACACCCCAGGCCGACTGGGGGAGGCCTGGCCGCCTTCGAGCGTCTCTCTGGCTGAAGGGGCCCGCCGCCCGCGGGCCGTACTGACAGACTGTCGCAGGCGTCCTGATCCACATGGCAATAGTGCCGCGCCGGATGGGGGATGGCCGACCCGTACGGCGCACTGTATCCATGCGTGCTCCGGGATTCGGGGGTGGCAGGCTTTACTGTAGCCACGCCCCGTCTCGTCACCGTTATGAGGGTGCAGACTTTGAGGGTGCAATCTTGGCCGCTTGCCAGGAGCCGGCCTTCTTGTGGCCGGCTTCTTGGAGGCGACCCTCTCGTGGCCGGCTTCTTGGAGTCGGCCCTCTTGTGGTTCTCTTCGGGAAGGTTTCTTAGGGCTGGGCCGTCTTCCAGTAGTCGGTTCGTGAGATAGCCAGCTAGGGGAAGGCGGCCCTGTCCTTTGGGTGCTTGAAGGCTCGAGCGGCCTGGTAATTTTCAAAGAGCCAGGGGGAGTCGGTTAGGCTACCCGTGGCCATTTACTCCGACAGTAGTCCCCGAAGCTGGTTGGGCTTCGAGGATGAAAGGAGGATGAGAAGCTCAGACAGCTTCCTATCTTGAAGAGCCAGCAACTAGGAGCCAGCTTCGATCATGTGCGCCGTCTTGATGATGTTTTGAAGTTTGAAGGCGGGAGCCGGCTGGTGCGCACGCCGGGTTGTGGGCCGGCCGCTTGCCGCTCGCGCGCCGCGTGGCGCCCTCCAGCTGGAAAAGCCTGCCTGCCCACGCACGTGACGGGACGCTGCCGCAGGCCGGGGCCCACCACTTCCATGCCTGGGCCCAGGCGCGGATTTTCTGAGGCCCCGAGCGGGCCGCTCGCCTTCCGACGATAGTTTCTGCATGCCCTTAGGGCGCAATAATCGTGGGACGTGGGGGAGTGGGCGCAGTTGATCCCACGTTCCCCCCCACGCCTCGCCTCCTCGGCTTTGCCACACGAGGCTATAAGTAGGGGGAGGAGGGGGAGCGGCAGGCGCTCACACGCTCACCCTCGCTCCACCGTTCTCTTCTTCTTCTTCTCCGTTCCAGCAGCCCTTCGCTGCCGTGCCGTACCTCTAGTCTTCGCACTTCCCCACAGCTTCGCCGCCGCGGGGCCGTGTTTTCTTTGCCGCCGCGCCCTCTCTTGTCAGCCTCTCGCCGTCATGCAGCACGGCGGAGACTGGGACGGCTCCCTCGTTCATACGGAGCACATCGACTTCCTCCGCAAGACGCGGCGGTTGCCCGGCGAGGACCGGGTGCGGGTTCGTCTTGCGCCGGGGAGGGAGATCACGCCGGCACCGGAGGAAGGCGAGCGTGTAATCTTCCGCTCGCATTTCTTGTGCAGCCTTGGCCTGCCCGCGAGCTCCTTCTTCTACTCATTTCTTGAATTCTACCAGCTCCAGCCGCACCATCTCACTCCAAACACAGTGGTGCTGCTGTCCACCTTCGTCACCCTGTGTGAGGGCTTCCTTGGTGTTCTCCCCACCCTCGAGCTCTGGGGGAATTCTTCCAATCCAAGCTCGGCACCCGCATGCAGGGCGTGCCGGCTCAGAGCGGCGCCTTCATCGCGATGCGGAGGCCGGCAGCCGACAACCCCTTCCCTGCCATTACGCTAATCCAGTCGATGAAGCTCTGGCAGAAATCATACTTCTACGTGAAGAACGTCGCCCCGCAAGGCGACTACGTCAACCTGCCGGCTTACGTAGCCGGCCTGCCGGCTGGGAGGCGGCCCCAGTGGTCCTATCGGGCCAGGACGCTGACGCCGGCTGGAGCTGCCGCCGTTCCCCGACTCCGGGTAATGATCCAGTCGGAGGGCCTGACGGGGGCCGACCTGCTGGCCGCCTTCGTGGTGCGTCGGGTGCTCCCGCTTCAAAGCCGCCCTCATTTGATCTGTCAAATGAGCGGCCAACTCGATCCGAGTCGGATGTGCACCAAGGAGATGCCTCATGACGAGGTAGCTCACATGGTGAATTATCTCGCGAACTGCAAGCTCTCCGCGGAGTGGCAGTTTGGCAAGGAGCCGTACTCCCGTGCCAATCCCCCGCCTAAGGTACGCTTTCTTTATCTTCTCTTCTTTAGTTTTGTCACCGAGTTTTTCTTGGCCGACTCTGACTAGTCGGCTTGTCTTGGTAGAACCCCCTCCTTCTACCGGCGGCCGGGACAGTGGGGGCGGATCGCCAGTTTCTCCCCGACCGGGCGGCGCATGACTTGGAAGACCCCGACTTGGGGGCAGCCGCTATGGACGACAACACCGAGGCGGGAGGCGGCAAAGCAGGTGGCTCCGGGCTTGGGGCCAGCTTCGCCGACTGGCCGGATGACGACGAGGCGGAAATCTTCCCGCGCCGCCAGCCAGCGTCCGATCACGGCGCGGGCTCGTCTGCCGCGCCGACTGTCCAAGGCGGCGCGCAGAAGCGCCGGGCCGCGTCGGGCTTTTTCGGCACTCGGCCGAAGAGGCCCAAGAGCGAGGCGGCGGCGACCAGGCGGGAAGAGGCGGCTGCGAAGGCGGCCCGCTTCTGTAAGGTGGTGAAGGAGCCACAAAAAGTTTCGGCGTAAGTGTCAATCTTCTCGCGTATCCCTTCTTCTTTTCTTGATATTCTTCTGAGCCCTTGTCTTGACTCAAAAAACAGGGCTCCGCTTTCTCTTGAGCGAGTCGCCGCCGCCTCCGTGGTTGGGGAGGCGGAAGGATCTGCAAGCACCCACCGCGTGGACCACCGCGCCGAGCTTCAGGCGGCGACGGAGCGGAATGCGCGGGAGGCGCGGGAGGAGCGGCAGGCAACGGAGCTGAGGGCGGCCGCTGCCAAGGTGGCACAGGAGACGACGGAGGAGTCGGCGAAGGCGCAAGAAGACGCGGCGGCCAAGGCTCAGGCGGAGGCTGAAGCCGCAGAGGCAGCGGCGGGGGCCTTGCTTGTCATCCCCCTGCGAGCCATGGCGCCCGAGATTCCGGAGCCCCCGCCGGAGGAAGCCGGTAGCGACTTGCAGGGGATGGAGAGGGAGGTGGGCGACGTTGTCGTCCAGGAGAGTGAGACGGCACCGCCATCGCCGACTAGGGCGGACTGAAGCAGGCGGCCTAGCGCGCTGCCTACGCAACCGGCTGGGGGCGAGCCGGCCACGCGGGCAGACCTTGTGGTCCGTTCGCCATCGCGCCGGCGCAGGGGGAAGGCGACTTCGGCGCCAGACCCGCAGAAGGCCGCGGGCTCTAGCTCGTCGGCCCAGGATCTGGAGGCGGCCAGCGCCAGCTCGGAGTGGACGCCAGGTGGCGGGATGGCCGTGCTGAACACAGCAGCGCAAGAAGTCCGGAGTCGGCTTCAGTCCCAGGCCACCGTGCTGAGGCAGTACAATCAAGAGTTCCTCGCGACACGGTCGGCCGTTCGGGTGAGTCTTCCCGCTTTTTGTTGTTTCTTGATCTTGATTTCTTCCGTGGGGGTGCGTCAGCGCACCCACTGGGTGTAGTCCCCGAGTTCCGAGTCGGCTGCTGAGCAGGCGGCTTGGAACTTCTTAGTAGACTTTGTTTGCTGTCTTGCTCTTATTCGCTTTTCTGTCCGACTTGCAGGACTACCACAACCTCTGTGCGGCTGCCTTCAACTCCCACGCTCAGGAGCTGACCCAGAAGACCGCTGATCTAACTAAGAGCCGGAGTAAGTGCTTCACCTTTTATCTCACGTGGGGGCGCGTCAGCGCACCCACTGGGTGTAGTCCCTGAGATTCGGGCTGACTACTGAGCAGTCGGGCCGGATCTTTCCTGGCGACTTCTTTCTTATTGCTTTTTTCTTCTTTGCCATATATGCAGAGGCCAATGCCGACCTGAGGGAGCAGTTGGGTGTGGCCCAGACCGCCCTTCGCGCCAAGGAAGCCGAGTTCGACGCCTTGGCCCAGGAGCGTGACTGCTTGGCCAAGAGGCTGGCCGACCAGGAGGAGAGCCACAAGGCGGCCCTGAAGGCGGTGCAGGACAGCGAGGCCGCCCTCCAAGCTGAATACGACACCGAGGCGGCGAACTGGGCAGATGCAAGGCAGTCGATGATCAGCGGCTACGGCCAGATCGAAGACTTGATTGACGGTAGGCCGCCTTTTTCTTCGTTCCTTGCTTGCCGCCTGCCATTTGGTCCGTTCTCTGACTTTGAGTTTTTTCTTTTTCTGCTTCCTTTCTTTCTAGTGCAGAGTACTTCCCTGGTTACTCTACCGCTGCCAACCGGGTCGTCGAGGCCCGCCGCGAAGCGCAGAGGCAGGCTGGTGCTGTGATCGCGCCGAACGCTCGTCGGTCGCTTGAGGAGCAGCTCTTGTTAATCCAAGCCCGCCTCCAGCCGGCTCACCGCATGCTTCGCCGTCTTCAGCGCGTTGGGGCGCAAGTGCTGGCCGCCCTCTGGCCCGGCGAGGTGGTTCCCCGTACCCCCAGTCGGACTGCCGACTGGCTAGAGGTAGCGGTTGGCCGCTTCAAGGCCAGGAAGGCTTCTGCGGCCCGGTGCGACGCCAGGCGGGCGCTGGAGTTCGTCAAAGCCTGGTATCCTGAGCTGAGCTTGGACCAGCTGGCCACCTGGCGGCAGGAGGCCGACACGGAGCTGGAGGCGGTGCGGCCGGCTATTATCCAGCGCGCCTCAGCGATCGCCGACTACACCAACACCAGCGCCTTTGCTCCTGAGGTGGATGATAATGGCATTACTCATTCGGAGGAGTGGTTCGGGCTGAACCCAGCCGATGGTGAGGACTCGACGGAGGAGATCGACTCCAGCGACGAGGGCGAAGAGGAGGAGGGAGAGAATGGTGAAGACACCGTGCCAGACGGTGGAGCAACCGGCCAGCCTCAGCTTGATCGCGCCTCCAGCAATGAGGCGCGCGCGAGCGCGCCGCCTGCAGCCGGTGATGATCAAGCCGAGACCCGCCAGCCGGCCACTCCTCCAGCCGTCACCGCCGTCTCCACCGACCAGCCCGGCTCGCCTATTGCGCCCTTAGCCTGATCCGCCGCCTTTGCTTTCCTGTCTGTTGCTCTTTGAACAATATTTTTGTTAAGTTTGCGCAGTTCCACCCACTGGGGGTTTATTCAGACTATGTTTACTGCCGGCCTGTTGAAGGCCTTTTATGTAAATATAATCATGCATGTGTTTGCCTTCCCATTGTTCTTACTTTTCATCCTTTGGCTATTTCCTTTGCCGCCCTCCCTTGGTCGCCGCCTTCCCAGCCGGACAGCTGCTCTGCAGCCTGTGGCTGGAGAAGTGCTTGGCCGATTGGGAGGGCAAGTACTCTAGCTTTCTTGGATTGTAGCAACGTGAATGGGAAGCCGGCCAGCCGGCTGTTCTGACAGCCGGTAGGCGTGGTGGGAGGCCGGCTTGTGTTATATAGGTTCGTTAGTCCTTAGCCGTTTTTCGTGTCGGTATCCTTTCCTGCCTTTGGCTCTTGCCAGTCGGACAGTCGGTTCTTTGAGCTGTGACTTTCAACAAGAGAAGGCTCGGGTGCCGGCACACTACTTGTCCGACTGCAGGTCGAACTTTAATATAACTCAAGGCGGCAAGTCCCCGGGCCGACTGGTCGAACCCGGTGCCGGACAGAAAATCAAATGTAATAGTACATTCATAGGTATGACACTCGTCATACATAGATAAAAGATGGCAGTCCCCAAGTGCTCCTCGGGGGGCCCGTAGTCTTGTACTTAATACAAAAGGTAGCGTGGTACATACTGCTTTTAACCGTAAAATCTTCGGAGGAGATTGGCATTCCATGGTCGTTCCGACTCCTTGCCGGAATCATCTCTCTTGCGTGCCTTCGGCTTCTGCGCGTCGATCAGGTAGTAGGAGTCGTTGCCTAGGGCCTTGCTGATGACGAAGGGGCCTTCCCAAGGGGCCGAGAGCTTGTGCTGGCCGGCTGTTCTCTGGATCAGCCGGAGCACAAGATCGCCTTCTTGGAAGGATCTTGGCTTGACCTTCCGGTTGTGGTAACGGTGCAAACCCTGCTGGTAGATGGCGGACCGGCTGAGTGCTAACAGCCGGCCCTCTTCCAGCAGGTCGACACCGTCTTCTCGCGCTTCCTTGGCCTCCGCCTCCGTGTACATGGTGAACCGAGGCGTGTCGAACCCGATGTCAGTTGGGATGACAGCCTCGGCACCATATACAAGGAAGAAAGGGGTGAAGCCGGTCGACTTGTTCGGGGTAGTACGCAGACTCCAGAGGACGGCCGGCAGCTCGTCGAGCCAGCACCCAGCCGAACGCTCCAGTGGTATGACCAGTCTTGGCTTGATGCCGGAGAGGATGAGGCCGTTTGCTCGCTCGACTTGGCCGTTTGACTGCGGGTGGGCAACGGACGCTAAGTCCAGTCGGATGCCCAGTGTCGCACAGAAACGCGCCAATGCTCCCTTGGCAAAAATTCGTGCCATTGTCAGTGATGATGCTATGTGGTACGCCGTACCGGGTGGTGATATCTGCGATGAATGTCACGGCAGTCGGCCCATTCAGCTTCTTGATCGGCTTCGCTTCAATCCACTTGGTGAATTTGTCCACGGCGACAAGCAGATGTGTCATGCCGCCGCGTGCCGTCTTGAATGGGCCCACCATGTCCAAACCCCAAACAGAAAAGGGCCAGGTGAGGGGGATGATTTTGAGTGCAGAAGCCAGCAGGTGTTGCTTGGAGCTGAAGACTTGGCACCCTTTGCAGTGCTTGACTAATTCCTTGGCGTCTTCCAAAGCAGTCGGCCAGAAGAACCCATGGCGGAAAGCTTTGGCGACAAGTGATCTCGAGGTCGCGTGTTGGCCGCATTCGCCTTGGTGGATGTCCTTGAGGATTGTTATGCCCTTCTCTGGCTCGACGCAGCGCTGGTAGACTCCAGTGACGCTGCGCCTAACGAGTTCTCTGTTGACTATTGTGTATGCTCCGGCTCGGCGTTGACTTGTCTTGCCGAGGTCTCATCAGCCGGCAGCTCTCTGTTTACCAGAAAGTTGAGGATGGGCTGGGCCCATGATGGAGCTGTGACTTCTTCTATTGTCAATGCAGCTACTGCGACCAGGGTGGGTGGGTTGGGTGGTGAAGAGTTGGAGTCGGCCATCGCTTGTTGTGTCGTTGCAGTCCCCGGGCCGACTGCTGCAGTCCCCGGGCCGGGTTTTGAAGTCCCCGAGCCGGGTGCGACTACGGCAGTCCCCGGGCCGCCTGTCGAAGTCCCCGAGCCGCCTGCTGGGTTCCCCAAGTCGGATCCAACTGCATCAGGGTCAGGCGGTACGAAGATGGAGTCTGATTTTGGAGACGGCTTGACAGACGGCTTGAGGAGTCGTTGGAGAGAGACGCCGGTTGGTATAGCTTGACGGGTGGAGCCGATTCGTGCCAGGGCATCTGCTTGGTCGTTGTCGGCCCGTGGCACGTGGAGGAACTCGCACCCTTCAAAGTATCCGCTGATTTGCTGAACGAGGAAGCGGTAGCTTGCCATGTTTGCGTCCTTGGCGTCCCAGTCGCTAGATGATTGTTGGAGAACAGAATCCGAGTCGCCATAGCACAGGATCCGGCGGATGCCAAGCTCTTTGGCTAGTCGGAGCCCATGTATGAGCGCCTCGTACTCGGCCACATTGTTGGAGGTGGCAAAGTGAATTTGCAATGTGTATCTGAGTTTGTCGCCCTTGGGAGAGGTGAGGACGATGCCGGCTCCCAAGCCGGTGCGCATCTTGGACCCATCGAAGTGCATCCGCCAATGAGTGGAGTCGGGAGCCGGCGGTAGGTACTGGGTCTCGGCCCAGTCGACAAGGAAGTCGGCCAATGCTTGGGACTTGATGGCGGTGCAGGGCTGGTAGAAAATCGTGTAAGGAGCCAGCGCAATGGCCCACTTAGCCACCCGGCCGGATGCATCCCAGCTGCCTATGATCTCGGCAAGCGGGGAAGTGCATACGACCGTGATGGGATGCTCTTGAAAGTAGGGCTTCAGCTTCTGGGCAGCAAAGTATACGCCATAGCACATCTTCTGGTAGTGCGGGTAGTTTTGCTTCGAGATGGACAGTACTTCGCTCAAATAATACACCGGCCTCTGGACTAACTGAGCTCGGCCTTCTTTTGGGCGTTGGACCACAATAACTGTGCTGACCACTCGGCTAGTCGCGGCGATGTAAAGGAGCATGGGCTCTTTCTCAGTCGGCGCCGCCAAGACAGGCAGCGTGATCAGCATCTTCTTCAACTCATGAAAATCTTGGTCCGCTTGGTCATTCCACTCGAAGTGGGTGGACTTTTTCATGAGTCGGTACAGGGGGAGAGCCTTCTCTCCTAGCCGGCTGATGAAGCGGTTTAGGGAGGCCAGGCACCCGGTAGACTTCTGGACGTCTCGCAGCTTGGTAGGAATCTCCATTCTCTCAATGGCCTTGATCTTCACCGGGTTGCACTCGATGCCTCGTTCGGAGACCAAAAAGCCTAGGAGCTGGCCGGCTGGTACTCCGAACACGCATTTCTCAGGGTTGAGCTTGATCTGGAACCGACGCAAGTTGGCAAATGTTTCTCTGAGGTCTTCCAGCAGGGTGTCGCACTTCTCCGTCTTCACCACGATATCGTCTACATAGACGTGGGCATTTCTGCCGAGTTGCTTGAGGAGGCATTTCTGCATGCAACGCTGAAAAGTGGCACCGGCATTTCTCAAGTCGAATGTCATAGTCAGGTAGCAGAAAGCTCCGAATGGCGTGATGACGGCGGTCAGCTGGATCCAACTTGATCTGGTGGTAGCCTGAGTAGGCATCCAAGAAACTCAACAGCTCGCATCCGGATGTGGAGTCTATCACTTGATCAATCCGAGGCAAGGCGAATGGATCTTTGGGGCAGGCTTTGTTGAGGTTAGTGTAATCTATACACATGCGCCATTTGTTGTTCTTCTTCATCACTAGGACCGGGTTGGCAAGCCACTCTGGGAAAAACACCTCCATAATGAAGCCGGCTGCCAGGAGCCGGGCTATCTCTTCACCCACTATTCTTCTCTTCTCTTCCAACAGACGGCGGAGAGGTTTCTTGACTGGCTTTGCGTCTGCTCGAACGTGTAGCTTGTGCTCAGCGAAATCCTTCGGAACACCTGGCATGTCCTTTGGGGACCATGCAAAGATGTCCCGATTCTCACGGAGGAAGTCGACGAGCTTGCCTTCCTATTTGCTGTCCAGGTTTGCACCAATGACAGCAAACCTCTCCGGGTTCTCCGGGTCCAGAGGTATCTTCTTTGTTTCCTTGGCCGGCTGAAAGGAGCCTTGAGCGTCATACTCCTTGGGGACGGGGGACAGGGCCGGCTGCTTGCCGGCCATGGCCACGACTCGGTCCAGCATCTTCTTCTCTTCAGCAATCACGAGGGACTCGGCTAGCCAGCTGCTGGCTACAGCACACTCGGAAGATTTCTTGTAGTCTCCGGCTATGGTGATGATCCCCTTTGAACTCGGCATCTTCATCTTGAGGTAGGCGTAGTGGGGCACAGCCATGAACTTGGCCAGGGCAGGTCGGCCAAGCAATGCGTGGTAAGGGCTCTCTAGATCCACCACTTCAAACCAGACTGCTTCTCGGCGGAAGTGATCCTTGTCTCCGAAGAGAACATCTATCTTGATCTTGCCGATTGGTGAGTAGGATAGGCCGGGTACAATGCCATGGAACACAGTCCGGCTTGACATGAGATGCTTCGTCTTGATGTTCAGCTTCTCCATGGTGTCGCGGTACAGTATGTTGATGCTGCTTCCGCCATCAATCAGCACACGGGAGAAACGGGCAGCCCGCCTTTCCGTCGCGAGGGTGGCGTCTAACACCAACGCATAAGAGCCGGGAGACGGCATCACCTCTGGGTGATCGGCCCGACTCCAACTGATAGGCTTCTCAGACCAATGCATAAACTTTGGGTTGCTAGAGGCGACTGCGTTGACTTCTTGGTGTTGTCGGCGTCGACTGCGCCTGTCTTCAGTTTAGCTCGTAAAGACGATGTAGGTGGCGTGTTCGTCCAGGAATTCATCTTGAATGACTCCGACTGTTGGTCGAGCAGCCGGCTGCTGAGGGGCCAGAGGCGGCTGGCCAGCTGGTAGAGGCGGCAATAGCCCTTCGCCTTTGGAGATTCGCATGAGCCAATGACACTTCCGAGTCGTGTGATTGGACGGCTTCACGCCACTGTGGAACTTGCAGGGGGCATCAAGGGTTTGCTCGTAGGAGAAAGCCGGCTGCCAAGCCGGCTTGCCGCCCTTCTGCTTCTTGGGCATGGGCCGCCCTTCAGGTTGTTCATCTTCGACTGTGGCCACTTGCCGACTGGTGGAAGGCGGCATAGGGGCCTTGCGCTTGTGGTCGTACGGGCGTCGAATGGAGTCACCAACCGGCGTCTTGGGAGCCGGAGCGAGCACCTTTCCAGATGCATCCACTCGAAGCTCAGTCTTCATTGAAGAGTCTGCCGTGGCGTACTTGTCTGCTATGATCAGCAGCTCGTCGAGGGTAGTCGGCTCGTCGCAGAGGAGTCGGTGCTTGAGGAGGGTGCCCTCTCAGCACCCGGCGGTGAAGTACTCTATGGCTTGAACCTCGTGCACCCCTTTGCAGGAGTTGCGGAGCTCGGCCCAACGCGTGAGGTAGTCGCGAGTTGATTCGCCGGGCCCTTGGACGCACAAGAAGAGCTGGCGGGGCTTGGGAGGCCGCTTGTATGTGCTGGTGAAGTTGCAGATGAAGACTTCCGTGAAGTCTAGCCAGCTGTTGAGGCTGTAGGGCTTGAGGCTGTTCAACCAAGTGCGTGCCGTGCCTTGAAGCATGAGCGGGACGTACTTCATGGCAACGCGCCTGTTGCCATTCGCTATGCGGACTGCGGTGGAGTAATCGATCAACCAGTCTTCCGGCTTCATGGAGCCGTTGTATTTTGGCGTGTCTCTTGGGAGCGAGAACCCTTTGGGGAAGGGCTCGTCGCGGATGCGGGGGCCAAAACAAGGCGGGCCGACATCATCTTCTTCTTCTAGCGCCAGGGATCGCGCTAGGCGGTCGATCCGGTGGCGGGCGTCATTCTCGCCGACTCCTTCGCGGTGGCCTAGCCGGCCGCCGAGAGTCGGATGCGTGACAGGCGGCGGGGTGGGATATCTTTCCCCACGAGGCGGGGGAGGAGGCGGATTGCCTCGTCGTTCCACAGCTCAGGGGCGGCCTTCTGCGTCGCGCTCGATGGTGAGCCGAGTCCGACTGCGGCTAGCAGCCAGCTCATTGTCTTTTCTCACGCAGGCGCCGTCTGCAGTCGGCGTCTGGGATGTTGCGCCGTGCTCTCGGCGTGGGGGGAGACTTTCAGGGCGAGCGCCGGCTTCATGCCGCTCTGCGGCCGCGTCGATCAGCTGCTGGATGCGCCTGGTCATGTAGGGGAGCTCGTCGGCCCCCAGCCCGTTCAGCTCGTCTACGGCCGCCTGAGCGGCACGCAGGTTCTCGAGTGGCGTGGCGTAGACTGGGCGGTCTGCTCCCAGCATGTTGGCGATGGCCGCGCCGCGCTTCTTGACGATGTCGGCTTAGCTCGGCCCGCCAGGAGGCGGCGTACCAAAGGCGGCGCGGTCGACTTCGCACTGGTGAGCCTCAGTGAGGCGTCTCATGGATGCTATCTTCTGGCCCTCCGCGATGAGGGCGAGGCGGCGTGCCTCCAGTGTCTCGGCGTCGGCGTCGGCCGGGATGGGGGCGGATAAATCGTGTAGCGCCGCTTGTAGGGCGTCGTGGGCGTTCTCGCCTGAGGTGGCACCGTGGCTGACGGCCAGCACCTCAGTGACAGCGCTGCTGCCACTGTCGGCTGGAGGAAGAGGGTCATCGATGACCACCACGTTGGTGGGGAAGGCGTCAAGCGATGCCGTGTCGGAGTCGACAAGCATCGGGTCGGCGGAGCCGACTGACTCCAGGTCCGCAGCAGGCTCGCTGGAGACGTAAAGCTGGTCGAGGAGGCTGACGAGGCGGCTTTCGGGGCAATCTGTGCCCACGTCGGACGCAGGCTCGTCGGAGATGCGAGCCTCGCCAAGAAGATCGGCGAGGCAGCTCACCGCGCAGGCGTCATCGGCGCCTTGCAGCGCGTCGGGGCAAGCGCCATCGGGCATGCCGGGCTGGCTACGCTCGCTGGGAAGGAAAAGGGTTCCCGTCCAGAACAGGTCTCCGGACGATGGTGCACCTGGCCCCACGGTGGGCGCGAAATGTCGGGTGGTAGGTGCGACATATGCAAACGGATGGCTTATCATGGTGGGAGCCAGTAAGACATCGCCGGTGCCTGGAAACGGGATAAGGCGAAGACATGCACGCCGGCGGATCTTACCCGGGTTCGGGGCTCTCTGTCAGGACCCCGATTCCAAGTCACATCGATCTAGCCGGTAACACCTCATATCACTTTGTGGCCTCACGCACGGTATTCCCACGGGTGTCGCCTTACCATGGCCCGGGACCGTTTGCGCCTTTTGGCTCACGTATATGATAGTGTCGCTAGCATCCATATGACAGAGAACCCGGGCCGACATGACGAGTCGTGAACCCAAAGTGGCACTAACTTACGGGGACAGGCATACATGATTCAACATCGAGCATGTCGGTCAGCAGCGTGCGAATCCGGGCTGTAGCTCTGGGCTAACAGGACTCCGGGAACCCGGGCTGTAGCAGGCTAGGCAGGACTCCGGATGTCACCGCGTGACACTTCCCCGAAGGGACAGACACAGGAACGAAGTGAATCACATGCCGGCCAGTCAAGTGTTCCGGAGCAGTAGTGCTGGGCTAGCAGGACTCCGGTGAACCGGGCTGTAGCGGACTACTATGGCTCATGGAAGCACAAGACTACATTTCCCCATAAGAGAGGCTACCAAGGATAAACAACTAGGTTGTCGGATCCCACACATACCAAGCATTTCAATCATACACACAATATGCTTGATATGTGCAAATACAACATGGCATCACAACAAGACTCTACGACTCAGAGTATTTATTCATTAGGCTCCGAAGAGCCAGATATTACAAACATGGGTCTCATGACTCAACATTCAGAGCATACAAGCAACAAGCACATGCGGAAGCTTAACTTGTCTAAGTACAGACAACTACAAATGAAAAAGGCTGAGAAGCCTGACTATCTACCAGATCCTGCCGAGGGCACAAGATTGTAGCTGAGGTAACAAGCTAAACGTCGAAGTCCACACGGAACTACTAGCGAGACTGACGTCTCTCTGCAAAACATAAAATAAGCAAACGTGAGTACAAATGTACCCAGCAAGACTTACATCAGAACTATCTACATATGCATCGGTATCAACAAGGGGGTGGTGGAGTTTAACTGGAGCAAGCCAGCTTTGACTCGGTGGCTATCCTAAACTACGACTGCAAGTAACTCTTTTGAGGTGGCGCACACAAGTCCACATATTCACCATATCAATACACCACTATGGATTCGCTCCCGTCTCCCTACGAGGACGCTATCCATAGCACTCACGCTTATCTTGCGCATTTTAGAGTATCCACTTTCACTTGTCTATGAACTGTTATAGGCAACCCAGAAGTCCTTTACCGCGGACACGGCTATTCGAATAGATCATATTAACCCTGCAGGGGTGTACTTCGTCACACACGCTCTCGCCACATACCACCATGTACACGTCCTGTACCTCGGCAACCTTCATGCGGAAGCCTAGCGAGGGAGTCGGCCACGACCTGACTAACCACACAAGTCTCTCGTCCAGGTTTATCGCCTATTCGGGTTCCATCCGCAAGGAGATCCGGCCGGGGTGTCGCTCACGGCCCCAAATGATGTGTGCAGGGTTCCCGAGCCGACCATCCGGGTGCCACTCGGTACACCAGGCCACGTGTGCCTAGTCTGTCCCAAGCCCACCTGTACCGGGTGCCACTTGGTAGACTACTAACACTACCTACAAACACCAGAAACTAGTTGCAACTCCTGGAAGAGATCAAGTTGATTAATAAGTCGAGAGGGGCACTTAAGCATTCCAATGTGTGGTAGTAACTGTTCATGGATCACAAACACAGAACTCAGTTCCTGAGGACGGTTTCAATGAGACAACCCACCATGTACTCCTACATGGCCTCTCACCGCTACCTTTACCAAATCGTGTTCACACACTTAGCTCTCACACAGTAGGACATGTTCACCACTTTCCAATTCATTCCCGATGAATCAGACCTGACACAACTCTAAGCAATAGCAGGCATGACAAACAAGCATGAATGAGTAGGCACATCAGGGCTCAGACAACTCCTACTCATGCTAGTGGGTTTCATCTATTTACTGTGGCAATGACAGGTCATGCAAAGGATAAGGGGTTCAACTACCGCAGCAAGTAACACATGAATCGTTGTTGTCCTAATGCAGTAAAAGTGATCAGGAGCGAGAGAGTGGGATTGGATCGGAATGAACAAGGGGGTTTTGCTTGCCTTGCACTTCTGAAGATAGCAAAACTCTTCATCAGTGTCATCGATCAAATTGTCGGAACGTCGTCTACTGAGAGGGGACAAACACCGGCAACAGAGAGGAAACACAATCAATGCAATGCAACAATATGATGCATGAATGTGACATGGCCATATGCTGTGAATTGAGCTAATGCAGCTAGCAACAAGTGCAAGGGAGTCCATTTGAACCAAAGGTTCAAATGCAAACTCTAGTTTGAGCATTTAAAATGCCATTTGAATGTTTTCACTTATACAGCAGGTATAAGTTGGTTTTTCATGCATGAAAGTAGCATAAATGGATAGATTGGATTTTTCTAATAATTTTTCATATATAAATTATTTCATTTGGAGTTACGGTTGATTTTCTATGATTTTTAGAAGTTTATAGCATTTTCTGGAATTCATAAATCATTTCTGATTTATTTAAAACTCCAGAAAACAATTACTGCGTCAGCATTACGTCATGATGAGGTCACCAGGTCAACTGACCCGGTCCTGGTCAAACCTGACCCGTGGGGTCCATTGGTCAGCGACACAGCGCTGGCTAGAGTCACAGACAGGTGGGGTCGGGTCAACGGCCATGTCAGCATAGTCAACACTGACACACGGGCCCACTGTTGTTAGATTAAACTTAATCTTATTTAGTTAGCCGGTTAGTTAGGAGGTGGGGCCCGGCTGTCAGTTTCACCGGAGGTTTAATTAGTGGTGCAATTAGCCGCTAATGACGTGTCCACGTCATCGAAAACGGCGGTTAGCCGCCGGTGCTAATAGGGACACGGTGGGGTTGCCCGTCCGGACAACTCCGGCGACGAGAGGTCGCGCGACCGGGCGCGTTGGAAGCGGCGCAACGAGGCACGTCCGTTGGTGGCCTCGGGCGGCGCTGGGGTGGCGTGCAACGGCGGGGACGACGAGTTGCGCGGCGGCCGGAGTTCGGTGTGTAAGGCAGCTGCGGCTAGAGCAAGCGGGCGAGCAAAGCGAGCAGTAGGGCAGCAACTACGTGCGTGTGCGAGTGTGTTGGATAGGTCATTGTGATTGAAAGGCCACCGGAGCATCACCGGCGTTGAGCTCCGGCGGCGGCGGTTTTCTGTATCCGATGAATCGATGACTATGGCGAGCAATCGAGGCGGAGGAGAGGGGGGTTAGGTCTGTGAGGTCACAGCGGAGACGTAGGGAAGGTCAGCGTGCTCGGGGAAGGCCTGGGGGCGACGAGACGACGGCGGCGATCTCGGCCAGCCGTGGTTGGAGATGATGTTGCGGGCGTCGCTTCGGGGCTCTCCTCGTCGCGTGACTCAGCAAGGAGGGACGAGGACGAAGTAGCGGAGCTTCCTAGCGCGTCGGCGAGGCGAGGGGACACGGTGGCCGTGGCAAACGGCGTCGGCGAGAGAGCAGAGGAGGGGGAGGAGGTCGGGAGAGAGTGAGAGAGTTCCAGGGGGTGGCGTGGCGCTGCGAGAGATGTCCAGGGGGAGGAGGAGGCAGCCAGGCAGGGAGGAGGTGGCCGGCGTGTGGCTGCCCGCGCCGGGCACGCGCCCCTGCCTACTGGCGCGAGGAGGAAGGCGACAGAGGGGCTGCGGTGGTGGGCTGGGCCGGCCACTTGGGCCGCCAGGTAAGCCCAGGTGAGGTTCCTCTCTCTCACCTTTCTATTTCTGTTTTCTGTTTTCTTTTTCTGTTATTTGTTTTGATTTAGTTTTAAGCACTAAACCATTTTGCTTTCTTCTGATAATTTTGCAGGGACTGAAAGGATTATCCCAAAGCCCCTCACAATTTCTCAGAATTATTGGACACATATTCGATATATAGCAAATATAAATCCAATGAAAATAGTTATTGCATTAGCTTCAAATGCCCAAAATAAATATTTATGAGCTCCTAAAAATATTGGTTTGAATTTTAATTCTGGCCAATATTTTCATAGTGAAACATGAACATTTTCTTGGACCTATTTGAAGCAATTTTTATGTTGGTCTTTTTCAGAAATGATTTCTGAGGCTTTCACATGTCCCCATTTCAAATTCATTGAAACTTAAACATGATGCACACATGACTAGCTAGCCTAGAGCAAACCAGAACTAGGGATGTGACAACTCACCCCCACTAAAGAAAAAATCTCGTCCCGAGATTCAAGCGTAGGGTAAGATGAAAGGGGAACGCAAAGTAACATAATCTTCACGATCCAATTGTTCTGCTCGAAGATGTTGATTCATTGCATCATCTTGATCTTGACATCTTTTCTTTCGAGAGCTTCATCTAACTATGATGACGGAAGAGAGGGAAACTCTACAGGATTGATCTTCTCGAAGATCGAGCTATACAAGATCAACTCGCGGAATGAGATGTTGAAACATCTCGAGTTGAGATACAAAACACATCGAGAGGGATGGAAGAACAAACGATGAGATTTGATTTGGTGGGCAACAATCCCACGCGTAGATAATATGGTGCATGGGTTCCAAAGCAGCGAGGAGTTAATTGCCATGACTCCATAACGGGGCACCTTAGGGAAGGTGGCTCATAGAAATATCCCTTAAGTGGCAAAAAGAATTACTGTTGATTCAGAGATCATTGAAACTCTTCATACCAGCCTAAGGCAATTTACAAATGATCGTTTGAAAGAATTCAAAAGAATGGCACACTCAATTTGGAAAGGAACTATGGTTATAGAACAACTCGGCAAATGGAAGGCACATTCCAGTTGATACCAAGGATATAACCTAGTGACTGAGCGTGCTTTCAAGAACTTGAGCATTTCCATATTCATCAAGGTTTTACCAACATCCGTGCCGAGGATCCTGGCAACACATCATACTACCATGATGAACGGTGATGGAGGATGCAGGTGCAAAGGAGGACAACACTTTCTCAGATTTTTCCTTGGCAATGCCAAAGAAACAAATCTGGATGATCGGCCGAGAGACATTTAGCACTCCGCTTCTAATGTTCTCCCTGATGTTCTAGCTACCACGGTTATGCTAAAAAAAACATCAACATGGCCATCAAGTAAAGGTCGGACTTCGGAGGCACAAGAATCCATAAGGAACAACTTGTGGGATAAGTCATATGAAATCCTCATGGGAAGTGACCAAACGGCTTAATCAAGATACTACAATAATGGTGCTTCCAGCTAGGTGCGTCCACTTCACTGGAACCTATATCATAGTTCTTGGAAGAAGTTCCAACCATCATATCTGCCTGAGATTTAAATCTGGTTGGTAACAGGATAATTCAGACAACGTGTCTGGAAAGAAAGTTTGCAACACAAAACCGACAAGATGATGTTGCGAGATTCTCGGGAGATGAACTACGATAGCAAACTCCAAAACGAGCTGGTTCTGCTACAACCTGTGAACACGTTGTCCTGGACAAGCATGGCCACGTAGTAGTCTTATAATACAACACTACCGAGTTCTGGTAAGGAACCATCATCAAGGATATCGAATTCCTAACATAAGTCTTGCTCTTAGGAAGGAACTTCTTCTCCTTGAACAAATCAGTCAGTGGCTTGGTGTGCTAGGGAATTCATATGGAGTGGAGGTAATTAATCTACCAAACCATAGAATACTTCGCACGAATGCATGACTGACTTGGGATGATTCCAAAGGAAGCAAGAACAAGCTCCCTCGAATTCACGGCGGCAACTTGCATCGATTGCACGTGAATTTAGAGGAAGTCACTACTTTCATCCAAACATATACTTCATGAGCTAGCACGAAGAAAATGCTTCCAAAAAGTTTCCAACACTAGCTGGATGTTCAACACGAGTCATGGAGAAGGTAGCAGTGTTGCCGATGGGCTCAACAACAATTCATCCAGGTTTCCATGGAGATGGAATTCCATAATTATGTGAACAAGTGATAGCATGGGTCAGACCAAAAGATGTAATGGTGTATGCTCGAGGAATCAACCACGAGTAAGACAACATTACGAACATCGTTGGTTCTGGTTTGATTTGACATTAGCCCATACTCAAATCAAAGTTTGGTTAAGATGATAGGTCCATTAATTGATCACGAGGACCAATCGATGAAGAAATCATCTACAACAAACACACACACAAGAGATATCCTTTGGAAAGAACTAAGTCAGGCAAGCTTTTATCTTCCAACTCTCCAAGTTGTTGTTTAGCTTAACCAACTAGCTCAAGGTATCCAACACAGATTCTTGGAGAAAGAGTGGTTTATAGGAAAACCATTTGATCACGAGCTCAACATAGCGGTCAGGTGACAACCTGGTGATACTTCTGAGAAGATATTCGGAAAATCACGAACCACCGATATGTTACTAAGCTCGAGAACAATCTTGCTTTTCAGGGCAAGACGATATGATCAGCTGAGCAAGGGTTTGACAAAAATCCTAACTCATTGGTTGAAGAGTGCACCAAAAATAAGGACTAGGTAGCACAATCAATCTTAGGATGATGATTCAATAACCAGCACGCTAAGAATGAGAGTATTGCCATTAACTACCAAGCAACGAGTTGCTCAGGGTATTGATTTCACACATCACGGTTCACTTGTCGGTATTCCGGTTGTGACAACACGGGACCGAGGAACGAATAATGATGGCGAGAAGTATCACTGCGTCAAGAATTCATAAGAGGTGGTGCCATTCTCATGACACTCTTGACATAAAGATGGTAACGCTCCAAGGTAGAGCAGAGCAAAAGCCGGATTGGCATTTTGGTCTGCGAAATACAATTGCTTTGACCCAATCCTAGATATGGACGAGGTTCTGGAGTTTGTTTCTCCTAGTCATTCTGAAATAGAACGGCTTGACGGACCACAAGGATAGTACGCATCGATAACACGGATGTACAACTAGTCCTGACTATCAATTGATAGACAGAGGTCAGAATACAACTGAAGAGAGGCAACTCAAAAGGACATATGGTTTTCTGAGTTGCGGATGCATAGATTTAGTATGTCAACAAGTTCCACATATTTCTTCCAGATAATCCATGCAGAAAGGTAGGACTGGCAGATTCACAATGCAGAATGGAGAACTCATCAAGAGCACTCTGGTTGTGATCTTTTGGGTCAAAGGAACTTCTGCCATATTGGTTCATGGTATTGGAAGAATGATAAACCACGAACCTCGAGGACTATCGCAAGGTTACTAATATCCTAAAGGAACTAGCAAACACTATCAACATGAAGTAAGTAGGGTGAATCTTGGGTTCAAGAACCCAGAAATAGAATGCCTACTAACTAAATGGCATCACGGGATGCTTTCGAGAAAGATGGCCAGAATCATCACACCGGGAACACAAAACATGGCTAGATTACTAGGTGACTCCCTAAAACACCTAGGGTCATAATAATAGCTCCAACATATATACCGAGGCAATAGAGTGCCTCAACGCACCGGTAGTGTGCTTAATCTGGCCCTAAGGCGTAGTCCAGCTGAGCCTTCTTCATCAGGCTCGATACCACAACTCACAGATAGGTTCTTTGGCAATTTCTGAATAAGAAAAACATATCAATTAATAAATAGCCTCGCACATACTCTTGCAAATATATTTCTATTAAGTCTAGGTTTCTACACTATCAAAAGACACAGTACTAAGCATTTGTACTAACTAATCATGAATTCTACTAATAAGTACATATGGATTATCTACACTAGTAATAGTTCCATGGATTCTACACTAATAAGCATGTGATCAGACTCTACGCTAAAGCAAATCATCGACTAGATTCCACAAAGCATATCATTGGACTCTACAGTAAGCATATCATCGAATTCACTAAGCATATCATCGGATAATTTGCATTTGTAAGTATAACAATAAAGCATATATATATATCATCAAATTACTATAGTCAGTACGTATAACATACCATTTCATGCCGATCGACCATGGTACTTGTCAGGCGGGTCACGAATGGCACCCCGACAAAGTCATCACGTGGCGGAATTATGTCCCATAGGTTGCACACCTCCTCCTCCTCGCTCAGCCTCATTCTTTGAGCTATGATGGCTTCATGAAGTGGGTTCTCATCATCTTCATCGAGTGGGTCCTCATTATCTTCATCATCTTCGTCATCTTCATCATCTTCCACCAGGTTGAGATAAATGACAGCCAGCTTGGGTCTTTCTGCTCTGAAGGAGAAGCTGATCAACTCACCACCAGTAAGACGCATGCGGGCAAGGAAACGGGCCCATCCATCTCCTCCAATCTGCGACATATTGCGTCCTTTCTCGACCTCCATAGTGTACGGCCCCCCAGGAGCCTCAAATGTCACAGTGTCTCCTGTCAGCTTGTTGAATTTCAACCTCACATTGCATGGGACAATCTGTGTAAAAAAAGAAAAATGACACAATGCAGTAATGCCAACACTAAAAATAAAATAGTTGTTACATTTCATCTAATATCTTACCGCCGCATGACGAAAACTCGGCTGGAAGTAGATGTCGAACAGCTTGCCAGTTGCAAGGCTGCTGGCGCACCTTGACTTGCACAGTCGACATAGTGGTGGTGGTGGTGGCGCCATTTTCCTAAAGCAATATGAGCAAAGGATTAACGATTCACTTCACAGGAAAGAAAAACAGTAGCATGTGATATTTTTGGTTCTTCCGCGACAAGCAATTTTATGGACAAAGCATTTCGGTGGCACCTATTGCCGAAAAAACTTTTCACAAATATCTACCAAATAAGGGTACCACCTACCAAGACATTTCATCTCATTTGGCCCCTATTGCCTAAGATAATTGATTAAAAAAAGTGGCAAATTTAACTAAATTGGCACCTACATTTTGCCAAAAAATAACTTATTACAAAAAAACAAAAGCATCTACCTATCCACGTACAGAAAAAATAACAATAAAATGGTGCATACTAAATCAACTAGCCTACTAAATCCACTAGCATAATAAATCAACTAAATCAAAATGTTCTAAATCAACTAGCCTACTAAATCAACTAAATCAAAATGTTCTAAATCAACTAAATGAACTAACCTACTAAATCAACTAGCCTACTAAATCAAAATGTAGTAGGGAGGAGGGGTTGTGGATGGAGGAGGGAGGAGGGAGAAGGAGGGGCGACTCGAGGAGGGAGAAGAGAGTAGGACGGAGGAGGAAGACGGAGCGAGGAGGGGTCGGCCGGCGGCGAGTGGAGGGAGGACGGAGGAGGAAGGCGGAGCGAGGAGGGGCCGGCCAGCGGCGACTGGAGGGAGGACGGAGGAGGATGCTGGTACCGAGTCCAGCGAGGAGGAGGAGGTGACGGCGGCGCAGATCAGAGGAGGGGCGACGGGGGAGGACCGGCGTGGGGGTTGAGGGGGAGATCGAGTGAGTGTGAGTGTGAGTGGATCGGATAGATCTAGGGGGAGATGGAATGGCTTAGCAGTAGTGCGCTATAGCAAAAGGCGCTACTGCTAAACGACCTAGCAGTAGCGCCTTTCACAAAGAACGCGCTACTACTATGTGTCAGCATGTAAAAATAGACATCAAAAATACAATGATCATCAATGATCTTTTTGTGACAATCTGATTTGTCAATATGAGTCCTCACCAGTTTAGGAACTGGTGAAGACGCATATTGCGGCCACAAATTCTACACATAGAGTTCAATGAAGACCAAGTGCTTGTGAAAGTTTGAGAAGTAACATATTTAAGGTGGTACAAACTCTCTTCACGGAGCGAGGTGGGACTAAATTTTTTAGTAAACTTAGCAGCAGCGGTTATTGTGCAAATGCGCTACTGCTATGACCCGTAGTAGTAGCGTTCTTCATATTAACGCGCTGCTGCTAGAACTAGCCTCGCGGCGGCGTCGTGGCAATTATAGCAGTAGCGCGTCTTATACCGGGCGCGCTACTAATACATTTATTTCAGCGGCGAGTTTTGAGCGCACGCGCTACTGCTAGTTAGCAGCAGTGCCTTATTTTAAAGAGCACTGCTGGTAAGATTCTGTGTATAGGCTTTTCCCTCGTAGTGTTATTCTGAAGTTTGGTGATCGTATTACGCTTTTCTCTCTATAGGCCCTCCAAAACTACATCTCTACACGTTCTCGCATGTTACATCTACCAACTATGCAATACAGCACTACTACTACACTCTAACACAATAAATCATATGTGTTTTTAGTTTTACTAGATATCATATTGTTACTTAATTATTCAGTTTGCATACACACTACTACTACAAAAACAGTTATAGCCAATATGGACACTAATGGCGCACTGTACATGTGGTGCGCCATTACTAAATACTAATGGCGCACCATGTGTTGGTGCAACATTAGTGTGCAAATACTAATGGCGCACCACATCCACGGTGCGCCATTAGTAAAAAAAAATTATTTTTTTCAAAACTACTAATGGCGCACCGTGGGATGGTGCGCCATTACTAGTTCAACTAGTAATGGCGCACCACTCCCACGGTGCGCCATTAGTAATTATGTTTCAAATTTTTTTTAAACTACTAATGCCGCACCGTGGGAGTGGTGCGCCATTAGTAATGGCGCACCACTCCCACGGTGCGCCATTAGTAATTTGGCCCAAACAGAATGCACCCCCCCCCCCCCCAGGACCGCCTTTTCAGTTTCAAAAAAAATAAAAGAAAATGATAGAAATGTCAAAAAAATAAAAGAAAATAAGATTCCCATGTGATATGTGGTCTAGTTGTTAGCAAAATTTACAAACATGAATATTCGACTTTTTTGCAAAATCTCTCGAGAATTTGTAAAAATGGGCATAACTTTTGCATACGAACTCGGATGAAAAAGTTTTTTATATGAAAAATCATCTACTCGAAAAGTTACATCTGAATTTAACCGGGGGGACCCCGTTAAACATTTTCAAAATCCTCAAAAACCTAACAGAGAAAAAGATACGGGACTTTTAAGATCTGGAGAGGCAAAAAAATTCAAAAAATTCAAACTTACTAATGGCGCACCTGCCCATGGTGCGCCATTACTATCTTCCCGCCTTCAAAATTCAAAATAAATCAAAAAAATAAAAAAAATTACTAATGGCGCACCTGCCCATGGTGCGCCATTAGTATCTTCCCGCCTTCAAAATTCAAAATAAATAAAAAAATAGTAATGGCGCACCTGCCCACGGTGCGCCATTACTATGTCGTATATATGGCTGGGCGTGTCCTCTCCTCCTTACCTCTTCATTCTTCTCCTCCACTCCACCTCTCCTCCACTCCATCTCCTCCTCTCCTCCACTCCATCTTCCCCTCTCTCCTCCACCATACTACCCTCCTCTCCGGCGACCTCCTCCTCCTCTCCGGCGACCTGCTCCTCCCTCCTCTCCTCCCCTCCCCTCCCCTCACGGTTTCTCCTCCCTCCTCTCCGGTGAGCTCCTCCTCCCTCCTCTCCTCCCATCCCCTCATGGTTTCTCCTTCCTCCTCTCCGATGCTCCGGTGAAGTCCTCTCCGGCGACCTCCTCCTCCTCTCCGGCGATGTAGGCGAGCGCCTCTCCGGTGACCTCCTCCTCCTCCTCTCCAGCGAACTCCTCTCCGGGAAAAGAACATGGCAAAAGAACGTGCAAGATCCAAAAACAGGAACAAAATTTGAAATAATATCATGCAAAAAAAGAGCAAAAAATGGGCAAAAAAATCGCGATCTAGATCCAAATTCAAAATTCAAAATTAGCAATGGCGCACGGTGGGGGTTAGACGGTGCGCCACTACTATTTTCCCGCCTTCAAAATTCAAAAATACTAATGGCGCACCGTGGCCTATACTAATGGCGCACCAGTGGCCTATACTAATGGCGCACCGTGGCCTATACTAATGGCACACCAGTGGTGCGCCATTAGTATACCAGATACTAATGGCGCACCACTGGTGCGCCATTAGTAAAAAATACTAGTGGCGTGATGCTAGTGGCGCACCAGTAGTGCGCTATTGTAGGCAAAACTGGTGCGCCACTAGTAGGCCTTTTCCTAGTAGTGACATTAAAATTGCCTTTGAAATGTATGGCCAGTATCATCTACCACGCAGGAAAAATCCCGCCCTTTCCTGTTTAATCGGGTTTGTATCAATGGATCGTGCGAAATAGCAAAACTATAGTACTATACAGTACAAGTGACAGTTCACTGGGCCGTCGTGTCGTGTACTCCTCCGTCGTACGAGTGGAGCGCTCGCTTTCATAAATCTTCTAGTCCCTTTCGCTGACATGTGGGACATCAAGCTACCTGGTCCACGTGCCATACCTGAATACAGTGCAGAGCAGCCAGGGTGAAGCACCCCACTCATGGCGCCGGCGTAGTAATGAGCAATGAGGCGTCAAATCACAAAGTTGCACCTTTCCCACAGTTAAGTTGGAGGAACGAAGTAATAATGCTAAAAAAGAAGTTGGAGGGACGAAGTAACCATCATTTCACTCGTTTCTGAATCCGCTTCTCCCTCATCTTCTTCAAGTTAACCATGTGTTGCTTCTGCCGTTATTCTGCCTCATGTGGGACGCGGATCGGCTTGGTAAAGCACTGACACGTGGGACCACATGTTAGCAAACCACCAGGATAACGTCCTCTAAAAATAAGAAACCTCCCCCGCCATCCGCGCGGCAAAATCACCTCCTTTTTACTAATCTTGATTCTATAATTTTTTAGATTAATATAATTGAGATTTCTATAGATAGCACACAGGAGCAAAACCAAGTGGTACGGTTAAGGGCATCCAGAATGTGTAGTCAAATGTGAAAATAGCTTTTGGCATCGTGGGAACCATTGTGGACGGTGTTGCCAAAGCCAAAGAGATGGAACTGAAGCTCCCTGATTGATTGATTGATTGATTAAAGGAATAGAAAAATGCAACATCTCTCCTCTTTCTCCCGTGCTTGGACGCATGCACAGTATAGAGCACAGAGTCTACTCCCCAGACCCTTCTATCACAAATCACAAAGCAGTGAGGCGTCAAATCACAAAGCATGGATGAAGCAACCATCATTTCACTCTTCGCTGACTCCGCTTCTCCATCGTTTTCTTCAATAAACCATCTCACTGCACTAAGTTGGACGGACAATGCTATTGTGTACTACTACCTCCGTTCTAGTTTATTAGTCCACATTGTATTTTGTGCCAAAATTTGACCATAAATTTAACTAACAAAATGTTCATGCATGTCATAAAAAATTATATCATTGAAAACTAGGTTCAAATACGAATCAAACGATATAATTTTTGTTAACATGCATTATAATTTTGTTACCTAAACTTTTGGTCAAATTTTGGCACAAACTACAAAAGGGACCAATAAACCAGGACGGAGGTAGTAGTAGTAGTACTACTAGTACATTTACGCGTCCTTTGCTTCAACGGACTTCCTGGATGCAAATAAGGCGGTTGTATCGGCTTGCAGGTGGCACTTGCGACCGACTTACCGTCGTCTCCCTCAATGGTGTTCTCCGTCGAACGCACTTCGCCAAACCACAACATTCGAGACATCGTCGACGTCACCGCAATGGGGAAGGAAGTCAAATATAGTTACTACCTCCATTTTTTTGTACACAAGGCCAGTATATCATAATTACAATTTGCAAAATGCCACTAACACTAATCGAGGCAAAATTGATGGGGTTTGCCTCGTACTAGCAACCAAGGACATTAATATCCCCTGCATGCATGCGGAAGTGAGAAGGTTGGTTTGCATGGCACTGCATTAATCAAGCGATGAGGAGTGAGATGGTTAGCTCTTTGGGCTTTGGAAAAAATATGCATTAATTGACACGTGAAACGAGGATTTGTATCGATTAATCCTGCGAAGGAAAACCCCGCCTTTCTTTTTTAACACTAGTACTCCTAGTACGTACGTACTTATCTTGTTTGGGTCTAGGCCTTGCATTGCCATACTTCGCCACACATTTTTGCCAAGCTTGCCTAAAGTTTTCAAAATGAAAAGGAGGTACACTTGCGCATGGCTGTCGCGGTCGCACCGCACCCTCACACGGTCGCTCCTGCATGCCGCGGTCACACCGCATCCTCACACAGTCGCTCATGCACGCCGCAAACCCAACCAAGGGAATGCACCCTCACTGACACGTGCTGTCGCATGTGAACAAACCAAACTCAACCATCCTACCGCTGACACATAATTTTCGTTCATAGAGTATGTTTATCCAACCGCATGTTGGGGAGTATCCATACGGCCCGTGCGGTGGTCTGTTGGGGAAGAAGAAGAGGTGAGGAAGAAGGGTTAGGAGACGTAGGATATTCATCCAACCGCCTGAAATGGTAGACTGACCCAAGTGAGGCGACTTGCATAACAATATATGTTTTTACACAGCAAAAGATCCATAAAAACAACAACATAAAGAAACACTATCACTGCTCGCGGAACGAGACTACCTCGTCGTCTTTGGCTGCCGGTGCGAACCAGCCGTAGCTGCCGACGTGTGTCTCCGCACCGTGGTTGTCCTCGGCCTCCAGCTACTCGTTCACGTAGAGCATGCGGGCGCTCCGCACGGACGAGAGCACAGCCCGGTTCAAGTCGAGGATGTCCGGTTCCGCCTGCAGGAGGGCCTCGATGGCAGCGGCATCCACACGCTCCGCGTCGAGTCGAGCCTCCGCCGCCCGGTTCAAGTCCAGGACGTCCGGTTCCGCCTGCAGGAGGGCCTTGATGAGAGCGGCATCGGCGCGCTCCGCGTCGGGTTGAGCCTCTGCCGCCCGGTTCAAGTCCAGGATGTCTGGTTCCACCTGCAGGAGGGCCTCGATGGCAGCGGCATCCGCGCGCTCCACCTCAAGTTGAGCCTCCGCCGCCCGGTTCACATCCACGACATCCGGTTCCGCCTGCAGGAGAGCCTCGATGGCAGTGGCATGCACGCGCTCCGCGTCGAGTTGAGCCTCTGCCTCCCGGTCCTCCTTTAGTATCGCCAGGTTGAACCGCAGGTCCGCCTGCACCATGGGGGACTCGGACGCCGGCACGAAGTCGACGTCCATCGTCTCATACCCATCGGGGGCCTTCTGCGCCGTGACTTCCACCATGAACATTGGATCGGCTTCCTCCTCCTCATAGCTTGGCTCTAGAGAACTCGGGGATTGGCCCACCGCAAAGCGAGCTTGGGAACGGAGGTCTGTGGCACCGACCGCCGCCGCAATTTCTACGCGGCGCTCCGGCGTCAGCATCTTGTAGTACGTGATCTTGCGGCGCACCATGGCTTTCCGGCAAACTAGGGGACGCTTCATGCGGGCTAGGGGATCGAAAGGTGGGGGAATGGGCTGGAGATTAGGTGTGGTTTTAGGGCAGTGGCTGGCGTAGACCGAGCAGCGAAGGTTCTGGTGTGAATAGTGGTTCTGGTGACGACCGGTCAATCGTTTTTGATTGTACATCACTCTTGTCGCGTTCGCGTTGCAGCCCGGCACGCTGGACCCTCCACGTCGCTCACCGAATGGAACGCGCTTCGTCTTGAGTTTTCGCTCGCTTGTGGGACCGTAGTTGAGAGCAAACCGACGTCCCTCCCCCTCCCCCGCCCGCGTCATTTATACTACCACTCCCTCCGTTTTATGCGGAGTAAATAAAAATAGAGGGGGTATGTAGGATCGGAAAGTATGTCTAGAGGGGGGGTTGATTAGACTACTTGATCAAATGAAAATCTAGCCTTTTCCCAATTTTAGTTCTTGGCAGATTTTAGCAACTTAACACAAGTCAAGCAATCTTAACACAATTCAAGCAAGCATGCAAAGAGTATATGGGCAGCGAAAAGTAAAGCATGCAACTTGCAAGAATGTAAATGGAGGAGTTTGAGGGAGCAAACGCAATGTTGACACGGAGATTTTTTAGCCGTGGTTCCGATAGGTCCTGCTATCGTACATCCACGTTGATGGAGACTTCAACCCACAAAGGGTAACGGTTGCGCGAGTCCACGGAGGGCTCCACCCACGAAGGGTCCCCGAAGAAGCAACCGTGTCTATCCCACCATGGCCGTCGCCAACGAAGGACTTGCCTCACTAGGGTAGATCTTCACGAAGTAGGCGATCTCCTTGCCCTTACAAACTCCTTGGTTCAACTCCACAATCTTGTCGGAGGCTCCCAAGTGACACCTAGCCAATCTAGGAGACACCACTCTCCAAGAAGTAACAAATGGTGTGTTGATGATGAACTCCTTGCTCTTGTGCTTCAAATGATAGTCTCCCCAACACTCAACTCTCTCTCACAGGATTTGGATTTGGTGGAAAGAAGATTTGAGTGGAAAGCAACTTGGGGAAGGCTGGAGATCAAGATTTATGTGGTAGGAATGGAAGATCTTGACCTCAACACAAGGGTAGGTGGTTCTCTCTCAGAAAATGTATGTTGGAAGTGTAGGCATGTTCTGATGGCTTTCTCCACGAATGAAGAGAGGGTGGAGGGGTATATATAGCCTCCACACAAAATCTAACCGTTACACACAATTTACCAAACTCGGTGGGACCAAATAGTAAAACTCGGTCGGACCGATTTAGTAAACAATGTGACCGTTAGGATTTTCGGTGGGACTGACATGTCAACTCGGTGGGACCGATATGGTTAGGGTTAGGGCATAACGTAATCTCGGTGAGACCGATTTTGGTAATAGACAAACAGAGAGTTGGTCAGGCAAACTCGGTGGGACCGATTCGCTCATCTCAGTTGGACTGAAATGTTACGAAAGGGAAACAGAGAGTTTGCATTGCAATCTCGGTGGGACCGATCGGTCATCTCGGTTTGACCAAAATGTTACGAAGGGAAACAGAGAGATTACAATCCCATCTCGGTGAGACCGAGATCCCTATCGGTGAGACCGAAAAGACTAGGTTTTGTGGTTGTCGCTATGACATCTGAACTCGGTGGCGCCAGATAGATGGTTTCGGTGGGGCCGAGTTTGACTTTTGGTTTGGGTCATATGTGGATGTGAGAAAGTAGTTGAGGGTTTTGGAGCATATCACTAAGCATTTTGAGCAAGAAACTCATTAAGCAAGACCTCATCCCTCCTTGATAGTATTGGCTTTTCCAATAGACTCAATGTTATCTTGGATCACTAAAATAGAAAATGTAGAGTTTTGTGCTTTGAGCTTGAGCCAATCCTTTTGTCCTTAGCATTTTGATGGATCCACTTTTCTCATCCATGCCATGCCAATCATTGAGCTTTCCTGAAATATTTATCTTGAAATAGCATTAGCTCAATGAGCTATATGTTGTTAGGAATTACCAAAACCACCCAGGGATAGTTGCACTTTCAGTCTCCCCCTTTTTGGTAATTGATGACAACGTATAGATCAAAGCTTCGACAAATGATAATAAGATTGAAAAGCATCGTCGCTTTGAGAAGTATGTGATAAGCAAGAGCTCCCCCTAAAATTGTGCACTATTTAAAAATTTGCTTTGGACAGCAAATGCACAATGAGTTCGGATCATGGGTCACTCTTCCATGTCACATACATCTTGGTGGAGCGCTCAAAATGATAATAATTAAACACATGCACTCATCACCAAGCAAAGTGAATGATCATATAAAAGATAATATCATCCAACAAGCATTAAGGTAGCATATTATCAAACACATGATCATCCAAGTATCTCACAAAAGGCATAAAGTATCAAGCAAACACACAATAAATAAGTTCAACCACCAAAAGCAAGAGAGATAAAAAGCAACACTCTCTCTCGAAGCCTATGATCTATACATTTTCATAGTCAAAAAATGATCTATACATTTTTCTCCCCCTTTGGCAACAAGTTACCAAAAAGTTCAAAAATACATAGTGCTAATCGACTCTCAGGCTTGGTCTTCATGAGATGTTGTAGAGATGACTCCAAGGATGAAGGCTTCAGATGAAGTCGCTGGAGCTGGTGGAGTAGCTGCTGGAGGTGGAACTGGAGCTGTTGCTGCTGGTGCTGATGTTGTTGCTCTAGTATTTGTCACGGGCACTGCAGCAGATCTTTGTCCTCTGGGCACTCTAGCAAAAGCATCTGTGGTAGACTTTCCCTTCTTCTCCTCTACTTCCTCCTGGAGCTGCTCAACTGCAGTTTGGATCTCTGTTACCTTGACATCAAGGTCATAGAACTTCTGCTCAATGATCCTCTCCAAACTCTCCTGGTTCTCGGTCAGGGTGGCCAAGCCCTTCTCAATCCTCAGGGTGGATTGGATCAGATATCCAAGCTGGTCTTGCTTGCTCTTCAAGAATATCTGAGATGCCTCCTCTACAGTTGGCATCTTTGCAGCTTTCTCTGCCTTAGCCTTCTCTCTCTTCTCATGTGCTTGAGCTGAAGATGGTTCATTCTCATTCATCACCACTATGTTGTCTTCAAATTCAGGGTAAAGGGGTAGATGCTCCTTATCCAAAAGATATGTGCCTATGCCCATCTTTGAGTTGATGAGCTCCTGAATGTGTGGAGCATACCCACAACTCCTCTTTTGATCAGCTGTTGTCCTCTTGATTGTTTCAACAATCAAACTCATGACCTTGAACTTCTGTGGGACATCAAATATGTGCAACAAGTTTATGGCATGTCCTCTGATCATCTTCTGATCACCTGACTTGGGTAGCAGAGTGTGCCTTAGAATCCAGTTGATAGTTGGCAGACCAGACAACAAGAAGTGAACAGATCCAAACTTATGTGTATCCAAAGCATCATTTGGGATCTCTTTGTACATGTTGGCCATTGTGTTGTGGTCTTTCTTCTTCTGCGCATAAATATCCAAGTCATCCTTATGTTCCTCAGGAGCATTGATAAGCTTGGCCCATTCCTCAATTGTAGACTGGTACCTGGTACCCTCAGACATCCATACTATCCTTCCATCTGGATAGAAGTGGGCAGTGGAGTAAAATTGCATGATGAGCTCATCATTCCACTTGGTGAGCTTTTGGGCAACAAAAGTGTCAACTCCACATGCCTTGAAGCTATCAAGCACACCAGGGAAGTGATCCTCATTTTCCTTGATGAACTCCCAGTCAATCCATCTCATGTCACATACAATGGGCTTCTTGTCAAGCAGAATTGTCTCATAGAAGTCCTGTTGTTCCATGGTGTGAAACATGTAGTCTACAGCAGTTCTTCTCCTGATAGCATATGGATCAGACTGTCTCCATAGTCTCAATCCTGCATCCTTCCTGATTTTCATGTTTTCTGCAACTGGGTGTGCATCATTGTGGTCAGGGATCTTGGGTTTCAGCTTCCTCAGTACAACAGAGTCATCTTCTTCAGCAGCTTCAGGCATTGGGGCCTTGTTCTTCTCTTCAGCAGGGATGTTTCTAGTGCTTCTCTTGGGTTTAGGCTTTGGAACTGGAGCAGCAGATTTGGGCTTAGATGGAGCAGCCCCTGACTTGATTGCATCTCCCATTAGCTTCTGAGCTTTAGGAGCTGGTGCAGCATCCTCTTCCTCTTCTTCTTCATCATCAGATGGATCTCTCATCATGGAGGGCTTGCCAATGACTCTGGCAATGGTCTTCTTGACCCTTTCCTTCCTTTTTCTTGCCATCTCCAGTTTCTTTGGGTTCAAGAGTGAACTCCATTGTTGACTTTGAGGCTTCAACAGTTGAGGCTCTGGCCTTTGACATTGGAACTCTTCTTCCTCGAGCCTTTGTTTTCAGTCCAGGCTTTGTTGCAGCAGCTGTGCCATACTCTTTCTTCAGCACCTTTTTCTTTGAAGTGGCTTCATCTTCAACAGCCACATAGTCCTCATCATCAGAATATGAGGTTTTCTTCTTCCTTGTCCTGGTAGCAGCCTTTGGCAAGTTGCTGGGAGTGCTCCTGCTGCCTTCATCATAACTGCTAGAGTGATCTGAACCCTCACTCATCTGCACCTGTTGCTCAGACCTGTTCTGACTGTCACTTTGATCAGACATCACTGCAAACACTCTGACAGCAGACCCTATGAATAGGTTATAGATGAGGTAGAGTAGATGAGCATCACAAAGTACAGGAGTTTTGCAAAACAGATGACTTAAAAACTTAGTTTTAGTTCTTCACAGAAAGCATTTCGGATCTACCGATTTGTAAACTCGGTGATACCGAAGCAGCTTTTGGAACCTAAACTAATGAACTCGGTCAGACCGAGTCACAGTTCGGTGGTACCGAGACTGCTAGGGTTTCACAGAGAATCGAACTCGGTCACACCGATTTGCAATTTTCGGTCAGACCGAAAATGCATGTTCTCTGGCCTAAGCCAAATCGGTGAGACCGATTTCTACAGCTCGGTCGGTCCGAGATGAATTCGGCGGAGACCTAACCCTAAATTTTCAAACCAAAACTAGTCTACGGGATGCTTTCACTGGACAGGATGATTTCAATCGTGGCAAGAATCATGGCAAAGCAATGTGCTAAGAATCAGAGTTATAGATTAGCACAAAGATCAAGTTCGTACCCTAGTTCGGCGGCGAACTTGGTACGGCGGCAACGGCAGGGCAGATTGCCATTGACAGCGGCGGAGACCAGCGGCGGGAGGTCGCTGGCGACGAGAGGACGATCCAGAGACCCGAGGAGGCAGAGCAGGTTACGCGCGGGCGAAGAGGTTCGGAAAAATTTCCAAAATTTGGCCCGTCAGTATATATAACCTGACCCTGTCGGTGTGACCGAGTGGAATGACTCGGTGGCACCGAGATGCAAAACTGCAAGCAGTTACTGCAACTCGGTGTGACCAAAAGGTTCTAATCGGTTGCACCAAGATTGAAAACCCTAGATCAACTTAGTGATCTCGGTAGGACCGAAAAGGGTGAATCGGTCAGACCGAGATGCACAAAGAGGTTTTGGAGGTTTAAGTCTATGACGAATCGGGAACTCCAAGTGCTCCTCACACAGAGTGGTTCGAATCTGACTTGATCAAACTTTGTGATATAGCATGAATAGAGTTTGAGACGAGGAAAGCATAGATAGCTAGAGAAGGTTCTTAGGCATTCTTGTCCATCCACTTGGCAAAAGAAAAGAAACCAAGCAATCAAAGCAACAAGTGGATGTCCTTGAATGAGTAAAATATGCAACCAACATGCTCACACAATATAATGGCAACTGAAATATGTGGCAAAGCATGCACAACCAATTCTAACATCTATCAAACAATTGGCGATGACTAGGTCATCTATATATGAGTATATTGACTTAGGAGTCAAATGAGAAAATTTGATCATAGGTCATACTCATCGTTTAAGCACAAGTGGGGTTACCACTATTACATAAAGCATTGTTGTTTTCACACCATTGAGTTGCTTTAGCTCAATACTTAGAGTAAAGTCCCCCTAGATGTGAGATCCCCCCTAAGAGGGATGAACTAACCTTGGGTTTTATCGATGATGACTTCATGTAGGTGTTGAAGATGTCGATGCTCAATGTTGATGTAGATCATTTGGAGCAATCCATTGGAGTGAGTTGCACTTTCAATACCTACACGGGTTAGTCCCACAAGGAACAAACAAGGATATCCATAGACATAGAGTGATGCATACACATGATGATGTCCATGAAAGCATTAGGTTACCTTGTCCCTTGTCTTACCAACAAGAGGGTTTGTGACTCCTTGAACTAGTGCAAGATGTGGAAGTTGATTGCACTTGTCCTTGCCAAAATGATATGAGTGAAGAATGTTGGCGGAGTCACCCTCAAGAACTCTCTAGTTCTTCTTCCTTGGGATCCACATCATCTTGATGGGAATCCATGGAGTTGTAGTTGTACTTGATGAAGTAGAACTTGATGTAGTCTTGGGAACCCACTTGACCAAGGCCTTAGGAGCTTCTTCAAATGCATCAATCTCCTCTTGAAGCTTGTCCTTGCCTTTTTGCTTATGGTCTTGTGGTGGAAGATCATCTTGAGCTTGTGTCCCTTTGAAAGAAGTAGGATCATACTTCTGTTGTTGAGGAACAAACTTCGTCTTGGGGTATTGATCTTCTTCCCACTCAACTCCATTAGCATTGAACTTTCGTTCAAAACCAACACCTTGATTCTTCCGATGCCTTCCTTGCTTGCGTACAATTTCCTCGAATTGCTTACTTCCGGCAAGACTCTTGTAAACACCTTTCTATATAATTCCCTTCAATAAGCTATTTTCTTGCTCAAGTGTAACTTGGCTAAGAGAATCATTAGTGGAATCAAGAGAACTACTAGAAGCAACAACATTGGATTTAGCATGATCATTGTTACTACTAGAAGGAGAATCTTTCTTGTTCTTGTTACTAGACTTGACTTGTGGCATGTAAGTAGATAAGAGTAAACGCTTGGCGATGTAAGAAGAACTTTTCTTGCGAAGATCATCATTGATTGCCTTTAAAAACTCATGCTCTTGCTCAAGGTTGAGCTTTTCAAAGCGTAATTTCTCATGAGTCTTTAAAAGTTCTCGATGGTCTTCCAAGATAGTTTCATGAGCCAACTTAAGAGTGTTTAGTTCTTTAGTTAGGTGCTCAATCTTCTCCTTATCATTGTCATTCGTTTTATCTTGATTAGCATGATTAATTAACGTTTCATCATAGTATTCATCACTAGAGTTGTCAACAAGTAAATCATCATCACCTAACAAGTCATCTTCATCACTATTGAAATCAACATATTCGGGGTGTGATACCTTTGGGCCTTTAGCCATGAAGCATCTTCCAAGTCCTTCATTTGGTGAGTCAAATATGTCGTAGGAGTTGGTTGACACAAGTGCTAGACCGGCAACACCTTCATCTTGAGTATATTCGGAGTCGGAGTGATAGTCGGAGTGATTGTCGGAGTCGGAGCCGGATACCCATTCACCAACATGAGCTTGATGTCTTCGTTTTGTGTAGCTCCTTGATGACTTGTCCTTCCTTTCCGAATCCTTGCTTCTCCGGGATGTTCTTTGTTCATAACGATCATCTCTACTCCTTCTTTCTCTTGATGGTGATTCTTCTCTTCTACTCCTTTTTGGAGAATCTTCTCTTCTTTTGTAGGGAGCCGTACACTCATTTGAATAGTGTCTGGGTCTTCCACAATTGTAGCAATTATGCTCACGACTAGAAGATCTTTTGTCATTGTAGGACCTTGACTTGGAAATTCTTTCCTTGCTTCTACTCTTGTAGAACTTGTTGAAGTTCTTCACCATTCGGCTCAATTCTTCATTAAAGGTTTGTTTCTCACTTGATGATGTGGGAGCTTCACATGAGGCTTTGTAAGCGCCACTTGACTAGTTGTGGAGCTCCTCCTTATCCTTGAGTGACATCTCATGAGCAACAATTCTTCCAATGACTTCCGTTGGCTTGAGATCTTTGTAATTTGGCATCATTTGGATCAAAGTGCACACGGTATCATATTTTCCATCCAAGGCTCTTAGGATCTTCTTGATGATGAATTTGTAGGTCATCTCTTCACTTCCTAAGCCGGCAATCTCATTTGTGATGAGAGCAAGCCTAGAATACATTTTAGCGTCACCTTCACCATCCTTCATTTTGAACTTGTCAAGTTGACTTTGAAGCACATCCAATTTGGATTCCTTGATGGAGTCGGTACCTTCGTGCATGTCAATCAAAGTATCCCAAATTTCCTTTGCATTCTCAAGCCGGCTGATTTTGTTGAATTCTTCGGGGCACAATCCGTTGAAGAGGATATCACAAGCTTGAGCATTGTATTGCAGCATCTTCAACTCTTCTGTGGTAGCTTCACGGTTCGGTTCTCTCCCATCAAAGAATTCACCTTGCAAGCCAATACATGCAATAGCCCAGACGGCGGGGTTATGTCCAAGAATATGCATTTTCATCTTATGCTTCCAACTAGCAAAATTAGTACCATCAAAGTAAGGACCTCTACGGTGGTAATTTCCCTCGCTAGACGTCATACTCTCCTAGGTTGTGAAACCAAGGCCATGACTACCAAGAGCTATGGAAATCAAAGCAAATGGAGACCAAAGCTCTGATACCACTTGTAGGATCGAAAAGTATGTCTAGAGAGGGTGATTAGACTACTTGACCAAATAAAAATCTAGCCTTTTCCCAATTTTAGTTCTTGGCAGATTTTAGCAACTTAACACAAGTCAAGCAATCTTAACACAATTCAAGCAAGCATGCAAAGAGTATATGGGCAGCGGAAAGTAAAGCATGCAACTTGCAAGAATGTAAATGGAGGCGTTTGAGGGAGCAAACGCAATGTTGACATGGAGATTTTTTAGCCGTGGTTCCGATAGGTGGTGCTATCATACATCCACGTTGATGGAGACTTCAACCCACGAAGGGTAACGGTTGCGCGAGTCCACGGAGGGCTCCACCCACGAAGGGTCCACGAAGAAGCAACCTTGTCTATCCCACCATGGCCGTCGCCCATGAAGGACTTGCCTCACTAGGGTAGATCTTCACGAAGTAGGCGATCTCCTTGCCCTTACAAACTCCTTGGTTCAACTCCACAATCTTGTCGGAGGCTCCCAAGTGACACCTAGCCAATCTAGGAGACACCACTCTCCAAGAAGTAACAAATGGTGTGTTGATGATGAACTCCTTGCTCTTGTGCTTCAAATGATAGTCTCCCCAACACTCAACTCTCTCTCACAGGATTTGGATTTGGTGGAAAGAAGATTTGAGTGGAAAGCAACTTGGGGAAGGCTAGAGATCAAGATTTATGTGGTAGGAATGGAAGATCTTGACCTCAACACAAGGGTAGGTGGTTCTCTCTCAGAAAATGTATGTTGGAAGTGTAGGCATGTTCTGATGGCTTTCTCCACGAATGAAGAGAGGGTGGAGGGGTATATATAGCCTCCACACAAAATCTAACCGTTACACTCAACTTACCAAACTCGGTCGGACCGAATAGTAAAACTCGGTCGGACCGATTTAGTAAACAATGTGACCGTTAGGATTTTCGGTGGGACTGACATGTCAACTCGGTGGGACCGATATGGTTAGTGTTAGGGCATAACGTAATCTCGGTGAGACCGATTACACAAACTCGGTGAGACCGATTTTGGTAATAGACAAACAAAGAGTTGGACAGGCAAACTCGGTGGGACCGATTCGCTCATCTCGGTTGGACCGAAACGTTACGAAAGGGAAACAGAGAGTTTGCATTGCAATCTCGGTGGGACCGATCGCTCATCTCGGTTTGACCGAAACGTTACGAAGGGAAACAGAGAGATTACAATCCCATCTCGGTGATACCAAGATCCCTATCGGTGAGACCGAAAAGACTAGGTTTTGTGGCTGTGGCTATGACATCTGAACTCGGTAGCGCCGGATAGATGGTTTCGGTGGGGCCGAGTTTGACTTTTGGTTTGGGTCATATGTGGATGTGAGAAAGTAGTTGAGGGTTTTGGAGCATATCACTAAGCATTTTGAGCAAGAAACTCATTAAGCAACACCTCATCCCTCCTTGATAGTATTGGCTTTTCCTATAGACTCAATGTGATCTTGTATCAGTAAAATAGAAAATGTAGAGTCTTGTGCTTTGAGCTTGAGCCAATCCTTTTGTCCTTAGCATTTTGAGGGATCCACTTTTCTCATCCATGCCATGCCAATCATTGAGCTTTCTGAAATATTTATCTTGAAATAGCATTAGCTCAATGAGCTATATGTTGTTAGGAATTACCAAAACCACCCAGGGATAGTTGCACTTTCAAAGTATACTACGGATGAGGATCCCCTGATGTGGCCGAACCCATTGAGTAACTGACATGCGGGGCCTAGCAAGCATGGGGTCCGCCAGTAAGTGACTGAAAGGGACGGTAAGGCAGGGATACCTACATCAGAGGATCCACTTCCACTACTACTCCCTCCTTCCATTTACTATACATGGACTAATGCGGTTTTCGAGGCTAACTTTGACCAAATGTTAGAGTAATAATATATGACATGCAACTTACACAAAGCATACGGTCAAATTCGTATGTGAAAGGAGCTTCCAATGATATAATTTTCACATTAAACATCTCATGTACTATTAATCTTGTCAATAGTCAAATGTGGTTTTGAAAAACACATTAGAGCATGGTTAATAATATAGTCAGTCGATGGCTATAAGGAACTGCCATGTCATCTATAGCCATCATCTATTATATGCACTCATACAGTAGTGTGGGCTATAAGGTTGGCTATTTCCCGCAAAAAAATTATAAGGTTGGCTATTGTATTAGTACTTTTTTCCATCTCCTCTCTATATTTTTCTTCATATTCATTGTATTTAACTAGGAATGTGTATATAGCTAGGCTCTTGCATGAGAGCTCACTCCCCTTACTTTTTCACATCTCTCTCCTCCACATAGGCCCTATATAAATGGAAGGAGGGAGTACTACTATGAGCACTGCATACTCTAGTACAGATGTTGTCAGTACTCCACTAGTACTATTGGACAGGGAGCTTAAAAAAGTTACTATTGGACTGGCTATACGTGGCGAAATCCTAGTAGGAAGAGCATGCGCGAGAACAAGCACATTCACGTGGTTGAAAACAAATTGGAAACTATCTCGAGTACAAATCTAGGAATACATACGAATCTAACAATATTGATTGTGCGTTGTTGAATGATGATACTTTTTTTATCAAAGTAGAGATACTTTGACTACACATAAAACTTATATGTAAACTAGAAAGGATAGGAGGGAGTATATTGTACGTCCAAAAACGAAACGAACATTGAATACCCTTTATATATGATTAGCGGATGCTATGATCACCGGTTCAAAATTTTGAATCCGCCTTAGGTATCACACATGCCCCGACTCGTTCTGTCTCGATTTCATCTCGGGTCCGGAGATCGATTGAAAGAGGACTAGGGTGGGTACAATATGTTCGTTTTGCTTATGAACGTACAATATACTCCCTCTGATCCCCACAGACCAACCCCGCCCCCCCCCCTGCGGGTCATTTCTATCATAGAAATAGACCAAACCTTTATCTCCTTGCATGACACGCAATTAATCTCTGAACATCAATCGATCTCGTCAACATGTGTCGGGGCATGAACCGAAGGCGATGTCAAAACTAAGACGCAAAGCGACACGTAGTGGAGGCAAAGTGAAACTTTAAACGAACCGTTTGTTTGTATGCATGTCGGACAAATTACAACATTGTAAATACAAGCATGGTCTAGGCCCACATGCGAATGATACTCGGCAGAATGTTCAAATGAGGCATGCGAGAGGATGGACTCGACCGGAGGGCGACATGATCGATGGAGAAGAGGGTTGGAGAGGAATGAGAAATAAGTAAACGCCACATGATTATACTTGAACGGCTCAAATAAACAATAAGTTGTCTCGCTTGGCCTACATAGTGAAAGGCCTAATGCGCAACACGCAGCACTGACGCTCGAATATGGCCAGGAAAATAGGGAAACCGACATGTGGGGCACACCTATCGGGACGACGTAGCGCAGACTAGTCCAATGGAGGAGCTGGCCCATGACCTCCTCGCCACCGGCAACCGTTCATGTGGGTCGTGGGGGCCAACAACGTGGCTCAGCTACAGCACCGCCTCTGGACAAGGCGACCGCGGTGAGCGACATGCTCATCGTCGCTAGATACTGTCAGGTTCAGTGTGCCGAGGGTGGCGTTAGTGTTGTGGCACGACCAACAGTATGTTTGGTTTGTGCCCAAGGTTGCCCCATCAAAGCATTGGGTAGCCAAAATTTTGGTTGAGGTTTTGGTTGCCCATGATTTGGCCGAGATTGGCAAGAAAAATGAACTAGAGTTGGCTAGAGTTCATTGGCATGCCAAAAAATGGCAACCATCCAAACAAAGACCAATCTTTGGGTCATGACCAAAGTTTTGGTAAGGTGCACTTTGGCCACAATCCAAACACACCCCAACACCGGGCTCGTCGAGGATGCACGGGGCGCCGCGACGCGTCCGCGGAGTGGTGTAGCGCGGCCAACTGCATCCTTAGGACCTGAGACCATGCCGGGTCGTCTTGCTTTTTCAATGACATGCGGGGATCGCATGTGAGCAAAGGGCATCTCCAACGTTGCCACGACCGCAACTGGCTACCCTGGCACACCAAAAACCCTCGTCCCTCGCGCCGTTGCGCGGTGCGTTCCCAGCCGTCGCCAGCTGCCCGCATTCATACCGTCCGTTCGTATGCCGTCGTTGAGAGGCTCGGTGCCCGAGGAACCAACTCCGTCGACTTAATGACGCACCCGGACGCTTGGCCTTAACGGAATGCGCAGCTTAAAGCGGCAACGCCCAGCTAACCTCCACACCATAGCGCATCGTCCTCCTACCTGGCAGATCTTTTCTTCGGGGATGAAGCTCGAGGTCGCCGCCCTCGCTCAAGTCGCCTCTCGCGATGCAATAGCGGCATAGCCGGACGCGGACGCGACCGCACAAGCGGTGGCCACGCTGGCGGCCGACGACGGGAGCACCGTCAGCCACGCGTCCTACTTGCCGTCATCCAACGTCCGGCACCGCTGAGCTCGGGGACTCCTCCGAGGATGCGTAGGGCATGGGAGGCGGCAGGGCATGGTGTGCCAACTGGCCGGTCCGTATCTCGTGTTCTACTCTTCCTCGCTGGAGACCGCACCTTCACTTCACGGGTCTTGAACCCCGCCCCCTTACATAGAGATCGCAGATGGAGGACGTCGGTCGCCGCCGTAGAATAGGTTTAGGGTCGGGTTTCTTTTATTTTTCTATCCTATAAAAGTTCGAAATGTAATGAAAATCTGCCGTGTTTGCATTAATCTCGGCCGGTGTATATGAACTTTCACAATAATATAGTATATTGTAGGAGTACTAGGAAGATGCCCGTGCGTTGCATGGAAGATCAAGATCTTGTGGGAGAAAAGGATGAACGAGGGAAGGCCTTATCTGCAAATGTGGAGAGGAGTGCGGGTAAATTGTCATAGTTTCCTTCCTATCCGTTACATATAGATCGGACGGCCTATATTGCAGGATGACAGGCACACCATCATCACCAACTCTGCTTTTTATTGAACCGAGACAAAGCTAAAATGCGAAGTAAAATAAACACATAGGGTCTATACATACACAATTTATCTTAGGCACTCCAATAGTACATCCACTACACATTCATGCATTTCACATCTTTCTACATCTACAAGAACCTACAAAAGGGTTAACGTAAATTGCCTCTCTCTCTCCTCCCCTGATTTTCATGGTGGTGGGCCCCTCCCTCCCCCCAATCAACAATCAACAGCTCACACGTTTCACATTATGTTAATTACGTAGGTGTAGCATTACTCGTCCTAAAAAAACCAACTAAGCCAACCCCCCAGCATATCGCGCGGGAAAAGACCCGGCCGCGCCGTTTTAGTCGGGATTACCGGATTACTAGTAGTAGTATCGATGGATCGCGCGAAGCAACAAATTTTTTTTGAGGGGGCGAAGCACCTAGTTTAAAATGAAAAAAGGCGTACACTCACAGCACCCCTGTCGCGGTTGCATTGCACCCCACACACGTTCGGTCCTGCACATGGCTCACGCAAACGGAACGTGCTTCGGCTTGCCTCTTCACTGACACATGGGACTGCACTTGGAGAAACCGACCATGCGCCAAACTCACCCCACCCACCGTGCGAAAATCCTCCCCCCTCCACCCAAAAATTACCCCCAAATCCTACATTCAACCGCGCTTCGGCCAACTAGCCAATAATATTCCCCAAACCCCCCTCCCCCCCGTCCCCCTCCACTCCATCCTCTCTGCCAAAGCCGCCCTCCCCGCCGCGCCGATATGTCGGCACCACGGTTCGTCGAGGGGACGCACGGCGATCCTCTCGCTCCCACAGTACGCTCTCGTAGACTGCCGTCCTCTAGCCGTGCCGCCCCGCTGGCTACGTTCTTGTGGAGGCGCACGGCGGTCAGCGCCACCACCACTGGCGACGTTCATGTGGAGACGCACGGCGGTCAGCTTCTCCCACGGTACGCGCATTCTAGACTGAGGCCCCATGCATGTCGGTGTAGCACTGAATGTTAGCTGATAGACGCTGTTAATCTCACTGTTTGCCAAAGTAGTTTACAGTCAATATGCTCTGCTTAAGAAGCTTGCCCTGTTCTGCACTCAATCTGCTTAGCTGAGATGGCATCCAAGGCCGATTAGTTGCTAAAATATCCTGCCATATATTTATTGTGACGTAGATTTCCATGGTCTAGTAGCCAATCTGTTAGGTGAACTAGCTCTACACTGTTTTATACTCGATCTTTGTTGCTGCGATGGCCTTCGATAGTTAGATGGTTGTGTGTTCGGCTTCACTGACTGCTGAAACAGCCTGCCATAATTTAGCACTCAAATATGTTTGCTGAATTAGCTTTACATATATTTCGTTACTTAGATCTGCTTGTCCAAATATCTTGCCATAGCTTTAGACATCGACCTAGGTATTTTTTTCTGGACTTCATAAAAAAGCATATATGTTTTTCCTGTAATATCTAGTAGAAGAACTAATTTGTATGTCTAACAGATGGACAGGGCTTGGATAACTTCTGCTCAAAGATTCTCCGCTGCATATGTCGAAGGGGTTGAAAACTTCATGAACTTTATCAGAGCTGAGTACGGTGGTCCGAAATCAGATGTGCTCTACCCCTGTAGCAGTTGTATGAATTTAGTTACAATACCCCAGTCAACTTTGCAAAATCATCTACACTTGTATGGGATGTCGGTCACATATACTAGGTGGGTTCATCATGGTGAAACTGTGAACGTCAATGTTATTGACTACGTGGAAGCAGCAGATCACCATCTTGATCTGCCTGATGCTCAGGTGGAAGAGGAGGAGGAGGTGGTGGTGGCAGAGCCAGTGAGTTTGACCAACATTGAAACAATGCTACGAAATGCTCGTGCATTCTGTGAACTTTCACCTGCAGAAGAAAAACGGTGGGCCCGCATGTTCGAACAATGCAACATCGCTATCACCCTAGGAAATAAGCTGTCAGTATTCTCAGCTGTGTTCACCTTTCTTCAGGTGAAGACATCTGAGTGGATGACCAACAAATCATTCGATGCGATGTTGGCTGCTTTCCGCAAATCTTTCCCAGATGCGTCTGAGCTGCCACACACCTACAGTAAAATGAAGAATTTCCTTCGTGCAGTTGGAATTGGATATGATATGATCCATGTTTGTAAGAATAATTGTGTTCTGTTCCGGAAGGATTATGCCAACTTAAGTGAATGCCCGAAATGCAAATCATCAAGATGGAAAGATGGCGATGCTGTGAAGAGGATTCCTCATAATGTTCTGAGACATTTCCAATTATACCAAGATTGCAGAGGTTATTTCATGATGCTGAAACAAGAGAGGATGTATTGTGGCATTCTAGGAACCAGGAGTACAGAGATCAGAATGTAATGAGCCATCCATCTCATGGTAGTGAGTGGAAAAGCTTCAATCATAAACACAAAAACTTTGCTGCTGACCCGAGAAACATTAGACTTGGCTTAGCTTCAGATGGATTTAACCCATTTGGCCACCAGAGCGCCACATATAGCATGTGGCCTGTGCTTGTTATCCCTTACAACATGCCTCCAAATGTCTGCACCAAAGAACCAAACTACATGATGGCCTTGCTCATCCCAGGTCCAAAAAGTCCTGGAAAGGATTTTGATTTCTTCATGGAGCCTCTTGTGGAGGAACTTCAATAGCTATGGAAGGGTGTTCTCACTCGAGACCTATATAGCAGCCCACCAGCTGATTTCTTTCTACGTGTTGTTATAATTTGGTGCATCCATGATTATCCGGCTTTGGGCACTATGTCAGGGCGAACGACATATGGTTACAATGCATGTGTTCGCTGTGACAGGAATCCGCTGTCATAGGCAATACTTAGCAAGATCTATTACATTGGATACCACCGTTTCCTTGCCAAGGACAAACCGCATCCTAGAAAATACTGAAGACATGTGTTCAATGCAAAGCATGAAAACCGTGATGCGCCAAAGAGGCTCACCGCCGATGAGTTGCAAGTGGAATTAGAGAAGGTCAGGCATATTACACCAAGAAACCATCCTGGTAATGGTAGAGGGAAAAGGAAGCGTGGAAGGGCAAAAGAGAGATTATTGTTTACCCGTAGGTCCACTTTGTGAGATTTGGAGTATTGGAAAGATTTGGATCTGCGGCATAATCTTGATGTGATGCACATCGAGAAAAATATATGTGACAGCATTATCGGCACACTTCTTAATATTGAAGGCAAGACGAAAGATACCTTAATATCTAGGATTGATTTGACACACCTGGGTATCAGACAGGATTTGCAGGTGCAAGATGAAGGTAAACCACGGGACATGGCACCAGCTGTGTACGTCTTGGACAAGGTAAAAAGAAAAGAATTCTGCGAGGTCCTGTCACGTGTGAGATTACCACATGGATTTGCTTCCAACATTGAAAGGAGAGTCAGTGCAGATGGAAACAAGGTACAAGGGTTGAAAACTCATGACTGCCACGTCCTACTTCAAAGGGTTTTACCTGTTATCCTTAGAGGATTGGGCCGCCCTAACTTATACAGAGCAGTTGCAGAGTTGGGACAATTCTTCAGGGAACTCTACAGTAGAAATATCAGGATAGATGCTTTGGAGCGTCTTAGAGACAAGATACCAACTATCCTATGCGACCTTGAGAAGATATAACCTCCAGCCTTCTTTGATGTGATGGTGCATTTGGCTGTTCATCTACCTGATGAGGCACTACTTAGAGGTCCAGTATAGTATGGCCGGATGTACCCTATTGAAAGGCGGCTAGGCACTTTCAAGGGCTATGTTAGGAACAAAGCTAGACCTGAGGGTTCCATTGCAGAGGCTTATATTGCTACAGAAGCGTTGACATTCTGCTCAAAATACATTGAAATAGCTGATCAGCTTAGCAAAGAGGTGGGTGAAGACAATCCCAGGCTCAATGTTTTCGATTATTCTGTTCAAGTTACAGGGAAGAGTCGACAAGAGGACAAACCTAAAGATTTGGACAAAATGGTTTGGTATGTGTTGAATAACTATCCTGAGATACTACCTTATATCAAGTAAGTGCAGTACTGCAGCTTATACATCGTAATCTACTAAACTTGCTGCACATTCTTATATATTTAGATGTTTGACGCGATCACTATGTTGTGCAGCATCTACAAAAAGGATTTACTGCCGCAAAATCCAAGAAACATTGACAAACTGGTTATGGTAGGATTTGCGAAATGGTTCAAGAGCCATGTAAGCTTTTGAATTGCACTGTCAGTTTTTTTAATATATTGAGTACATAAGATGATCAGCTTGTCTATTTTCTAACCATATTTTAAGAAGATGCGGGAGGATGGGCAGGCAGTTGATGATGCCCTTTACTCACTAGCAATAGGTCCTGATACTCGGGTAAGACATTATGAATCTTGCGTTGTTGGAGATGTGCGCTACAACACCCTTGCACGAGACGAAGGCAGGAAGACACAAAACAGTGCCATCATGAGCACGGATACGTATGACAAAGAGACAACTGAAATGTATGCTAACATAACAGACATTGTTCAGTTGCAGTATATCTCCAGTTTCGAGGATCATCGGTGTGTGGTTCTGTTTTGCTGTCGTTGGTATAACCTGTTTTCCAGGATCGCAAAACCCAGAGCTGATGATTATTTCAAATCCATCAATGTCAAGGCGGCGTACCAGACCAACGAGCCTTTTATTTTGGCAAATCAAGCAACACAGATATTTTTCTTGGAAGACACATTTGCACGTAGCAATGACTAGAGAGTATTGCAAAGGTTTGAGCAGAGGAATTCGTTTAATGAAGTTGCACAACAAGATGATGCTTACACTGCTCCTGATGTACAAGATATCACAGATGTTCCTAATATCTTCGAGAACCATCACGTGAATGACGCCGGCGAAAAGATTGCCTGTCGTGATGTGGACATACAAGAGTTGATCAAGAAGAAGCCAACGTTCGAGGACGTTGAGGACGAAGAAGAAGATGACACCGTGGGTAATTATGATTCAGACTGATACACATGGCGAAGATGTTAACGCTACTACTGTGGATGATGATTACATTGCTTTTGTCGTATTTGCCTGTCAGAAGACGTTTTTTTATCTACTATGTGAAATTGTGTTTGCTATGACAACTGAAACCTGATGAACATGTTGTTTAGTATTTTGCTGTGAGAACATCACTTGTTATGTATGCTGATTTGTGTTTGGTGATTGTTTGACAACTAAAACATGATGACATTGTTGTTTAGTTGTACTCATATTTGGCTGTGAAACTTGAATTTGATGACATAGTTTGCTGTTGGACTACAATTTGCTCGATGTCTTCGAATGAGAACAAAGCTGACCCGACAGGGCCTCTGCTATTTATTTATTTATGATTAAAAGGGGATACCCCCTGATTTCCGTTAATAGAAATCAATAGATGTTCACAACACTACGCCCGGCCTGCTACATAGGTTTCATTCATTACTAGTTTCAGCAAAGTGCTCATGTCATAGCCACTGAATACATCACGAGTGCTACATACACTGCAAATAAAGAGACAATCATCCTACAAAGCACATCGATTTTTCCCATTATCTTCATAAGCTCTTTCATCTCCTCATTGCTGTCAAGGCCGTTCAGCAGCTATTGCTTGGCCATGATCAGAGGAACTGCAGCTTTAACCTTCTTCTCTGCATCTTCCTCTTCTGCCGTTCCTTTAGTTACTTGTCCAACACCCCAACCTGCTGGTATTGGGATTCCTCGGCTAACCAAATAATCAGCGTAGTTGCATTCCCCCACATCAGCAACTTCCCAGAAATACAAATCACACGAATCTTCCCTTTTCTGCACGAATCAAATTGGAAGATCATCAACCAAACTATTAAAAAAATCAGCAACTGAAAGCAGCAAAAAAACACTTAAACATATTATTACCCCATGATTCGGGCATTTGTAGAAGACTCGGCCAGGGTTGAGGATTGTGGTTGAGACGCGACGGATGACTCTGCGTGATTTGCAGCAGTGGCACCACACCAACGGCAGCGGGTTGCGATGAGCAATCGGCTGCGGTGCGCGTGCCGACGGGGGTGTGATGAGACCCACAGGCGATGGTACGGGTGGCGACTTGGCGCATATCTGGTTGTTGCCTGCTGAAGAGCAGGTGGATGAGCAGCTAGCGGATATGGTTGTTGTGGCCAGAGCTTCTGATGCTAGGCAGAGTAAGTAGAGAAGAGGAGAAGCGAACGTTGGATATGTCAGTTTCATTACTTGCAGAGTAGCATAGCACCATATATAGTCATAGTCTAGGTTTCGATTCGAACCAGCTACAGGAGCACGTCTCTCTTTTTTCTATAACTCGGCAACGTCTCTTTACTGGTACAGTAGCTTGTTCTGTACGCCTTCCCAAGTCTTTGATTTTATTTCCCTTTTTTTGCGAGGAAGGAAGGAGGACAAAATTGAGAGTTCCTGGGACTCGAACCCAAGACCTCTCGGTTGAAAACCAAGGGTGCTAGTCACTTATGTGGCGAACGTTCCCTGTGAGGAGGACGGCAGACGAACGCATTTTCCTCGCAGTTTTAGTTGCGACACAAGATCGAACAGTCGTAGTTTCGGGAATGTTATCAGGACAACGAGCCCAGTTTTTCTTTTCTTCCTATATATAAAAAAGTATGCTACTTGGTGTCCTCTTAGTCAACAAACGATTGTGCCAACCTTGACCATTGGATTGACATTCAATGTCTGTCGTGTTTCTCCAGTCTCTTCTTCCTCGAGCCGCCAAAGCCAAACCAGCGCCAGCGGGACCGCCTGCTCCCGCCTCCCACGGCTGGCTGTGCTGCCGCGCACGCATCGTGGCCACATCGCACCCTAAAACTCTGCGCATCTTCCCCGGCTCCTGTTCGTTCCCGTCCGAGGCCTCACCATCGTCCTCCGCCTTGGTTCGCTCGCCGCGGCGCCGCCCTCCGGTGTTGTCAACATGGTCAACAACCGAGAGGAATAAGGAGATGACTGTACATGGTGAGGATGACAGTAGGGACCCAGCAGCACGTGCAGTAATTTTGTTTTTTCGGGACGAAGAAGGGTATCAACTGGGTTGTGCGGGACCCGTGGCCCGTCTAGCCCAGGCTTTTATTTCATATGTTTAGCACATGACCAGCCCAGTTTGTTTTTTTCCTTTCTGAAAATGGCTAGCCAGCTATTTTGTTTTTCGCAGAATAACCAACGTAGGCCTACTTGCTTTTCTACGCCCTGCTGGGCCGGAAATCTTTCAAGACGAGGAGGGATGCATTTTGCCCAGAAAATGGGCTATAAGTAATAAGAAATGGGCTATAAGTAATAATAAATGGGCTGTAAAATGAAAAAATACAGCAAACAGGCAATTAGTTCCAAAATAATGTTTTCTTTCGGATTTTGATATTTTAAATTTCATTGTTTTTGTGCGGGTAAAATTTCATTGAATTTAAATTAAGGTATATTTAGATTTAAAATTAATTTGAATCTGGCTAGAAATTTCGGGTTGTCTGCTGTTTGGGACAGATTTGGAGGCTGACTTGTGGGTCTACTAGGTTGACGTGTACTTTGGCTTTGTCAACTTAGTCCACAAACGATTCTAGCAGCAGTGACCGTTGGATGTTAATCCAACGGCCGTGCTGCTTCTTCAATATCTGATCTTCTTGCTCCAGCCGCCCAAACCAGCTCCGGTGGGACTGCCTGCTCCAGCCTCCCAAGGCCGGCTGTGCTGCCGCACAGGCCGCACCGCCCCACCCTACTTCATTGCTGGCCAGGCCATTCCTCTACTCACCCACACCTCCTGTTATTTTTCGGCGACGGCAGCCGGACCAGTAAACCCTCGTACTCCCCACCGCATGGGCAACCATTGCCGAGTCTTCCCCGGCTCCGTGTTGTTCCCTTCCTAGGCCTCGTCGTCGTCCACCGCCATGGTGCTCTCGGCGCGGCCTGGTCAACGTGGTCAATGAACGACATCCATCGGACGTGGATTGTACGTGGAGAGGCTGACAGCTGGGTCCACGGCCGCACAAAAGGAAATGCCTCCTTATTACACGCAAAATAATGATGTCCATCCAACGGCCGTAGTGCTTCTTCAACCTCTGGTCTTCTTGCTCCAGCCGCCCAAACCAGTGCCGGTCGTGCCGCGTGCTCCTGCCTCCCGTGGCCGGCTGTGATGCCGCGGAGGCCTCACCGCCCCTACTACTCCCACCGCTGGCCAGGCCATCCCTCTAATCACCCACACCCCCTGTTATTCTGTGGCGACAGCAACCTCACACCGCAGCCGAACCAGTGAACCCTCGTACTCCTCTCCGCGCGGGCTTCCACTGCCGCGTCTTCCCCGGCTACGCGTCGTCCCCTTCCCAGGCCTCGCCGTCGTCCACCGCCCTGGTGCTCTCGGCGCGGCGTGGTCAACTTGGTCAAGGAACGACTTCCATCGGAAGAGTACTGTACGTGGAGAGGCTGACAGCTAGGTCCACGGCGGCCGCAAGGAACTGCCTCCTTATTACGCGCAAAATAATTATTCCTCCACCTGACATCAGGGACCCACCGGACGGGCCACCGTATTTCGTGAAAAAAACGTTTCCCCCCTGACTGCTAGGACCCACCAGCTACACCTTCGCACGCAAGGAAGTGCGTCCGGGCAAAAAGAACGATTCGCCCCCCTGACTGCTGGGACCCACTAGCTACATCTTCGCACGCAAGGAAGTGCCTGACAGTCGGGACCCACCTGGTCGAAGCGTACGTAGCGTTGTCATTCTGGTCGTGAACGTGTATGTACATACTGGTCGATGTAGAAGCGCGCACGTGTCGTAGTAGAGGCGCGCACATAGCATGTACACGTATGTATAGTGGCCAGTGTGCAAGAAAGAAAATATGGCCACGTATGTGTACATACGGGCGGGGTCTCGAACGCCTACTCGTGCATACGTACGGCCAGGGCTCGTGTACATGGCTGGGTCAGAATGAAGAAACAGCGTCGTCGTCATGTTCATGGGGAGCCAACTGGCTGGGTCGGAACAGAATGTGTCGTCGTGTTCATCGGGAGGGCTTGGACGGAACAGGCGATGGAAACGAGGCCTGGCGTACCGCAGAACGGATGAAACGGCCTTGTGTTCGACCGGCCACGTTTGAAATGGGATCATGTTCATCGGGAGGGGTCTGGCGTACCGCAAAACAAAGGAAACGGACCTCCTACGGTCGAAACGGGGGTCCTGTTGATCGGGAGGGGTGTGGCGTACCGCAAAACGGACGAAACGGACTTGTGTTGGAGCGCTACGGTCGAAACGGGGGTCCTATTCATCGGGAGGGGTGTGGCGTACCGCAAAATGGGACTCCACGGGATACTGTTCATCCACCGTCGACCTCCTCCAGCCTCCACGGGCTCCTGTTCATCCAGCCTCCACTGCGCGCTACTCCACCGGCTACTGTTCAACCACCCCTCTCCACAGGCTCCTGTTCAACCACCCCTCCACGGGCTACTGTTCATCCACCCCTCCACCGTCTACTGTTCATCCAGCCCTCCACGGGGTCGTCCTGTTCATCCAGCCCTCCACGGGGTCCTCTTCATCCAGCCCCAACCGGCTCGATCGATCGGGGTCCTGTTCATCCAGAGGTAACGCCACGGGGCCTTGTTCATCCACCCCCACCGCTCACTGTTCATCCAAACCCCCCCCTACAACGCTCACTGTTCATCCAGAGGCAGCATTGATTGGCTTCAGTTAGCAGCAGTAGCGAAGGAATCGCTCGATCGGGTTCAGTTAACAGCCATCGATCGATCGCTCGGGTTCAGTAACGCGTAGCCTGCAGTGCAATCGCTCGGGTTCAGTTAGAGCCCAACGCCTCGCTCGGGTTCAGTTAGAGCCAACGCCTCGCACACACGCGCGTACGTGTATGAGAGAAATGCGCATCGCTCGGCCCCCGACCTCCCACCGTAACCGGGAACTCCCCGAAATTTTCCTCGCCTTAGCTTCTACCACGGTTTTTCCGTCATGGACGGCCCAAAGAATGTCATGCAGCTGCGTCTCCAGCCCGCCCAGGACGAAAAGCCCATTTTCTGTCATGATTTTTTGTCATAGAAGTAGGAGCCCACCACATCTATGATGATACCGGGTTTTGTCACAATTATCGTCATAGACGTGTCATAAGTATGACAAAAAAAATTTGTTCGGCCCAAAATGTCATGGATGTGTCTTTTTTTTGTAGTGTTAATATTATTTCCTGGTTGTTTTGGCCCTTGAACCAGCATGCTCATGTGAATGTACTTCGACTTCATGCACAACCAGGGAGGGAGGATGTACATCCATACAAACACGGGCCCTGTGCTATGGTTGGTATTCTGGTTGCTAAATGGATTCATGTCATCGGTACACGCACCGAGCACGATGTTCCTTGCATCACATTCGAAATACCGATAGAAGCCATTCAACGCTCTCCACTGGCTTCCAGCCTTGACGTGTCTCAGCTTCGGATCATCTCCATCGTCGGGCTTCTTCCTCTCCACGTGCCAGTGCATGAGCTTTGCTTCCTTGGGATCTACAAAATACCGCTGGAGACGGGGAGTGATCGGTAAGTACCATACAACTTTCTGGGGAGATTTCTTCCCGGCCTTCTTGTATCGAGAAGCATTACACACCGGATGCATGGTATCTAACATGTGACTGATCAAGAGAGCACACGATCTTCTTGGCCTCATCCACACTAGTAGGACATAGATTCCCTGCGGGAAGAACATCCTTTAGGTACTTGAGAGGCTCATCGAGGCTAGTGTCGGTCCATTTGTTTTTAGCCTTCGTCTTCAGGAGTTGGAGCGTGAAAGTCAAGCGGGTCACCTCAGGATTGCAACCATCATACAATGGAGTGTTCGAGTCTACCACCAGTTGCTGCAGCTTAGACTCCTCTCTAGAAGCAGCTCTCTCAGTACTCGTCTCTTTGCGAAGCAGTGCTTGAACATGAGGGTCCCGCACGATTGAACTTAGTACCGACGAACTCTGCAGCGTGGATTCCATGTTCTCTCCGTCGCCATGTATGACCCCTTCTCCACCGCCATGTATGACCCCTTCTCCGCCGCCATGTCCGGCCCCTTCTCCTCCACCATGTCCAGCCCCTTCTCCGCCGCCATGTCCGGCCTCTTCCCCGCCGTCATTGTCGATCATCTCTTCGTCATGCCCCGTGTCGTCATTGCCTGCCCCGTCGGCGTCCTCAACATCAACATCCTCATCTTCAATTATCCATCGAGTATAGCCATCCACGAAACCAGTCATGAGCAGGTGCGCTTCAACACGACCATCGTCATAGGGGTCGAGCCAAACTATTCCTTTGCATCTTCGACACGGACATAAAACCTCTGTCTGGTTATTTTCTTTCATGTCCTGCACCGCCGACCGCAACCACATGTCCACCATCGTTCCACTGACCATCATGAACGCTTGGACGGTAATAATAAACAATTTGATTATAAAAATGCGTGCATGCATCAAAGTCATACAAAAATTCGGCATGACCTTCCCTAAAAATAGGACATATAGAGTTTGCCCGAATTTCGCCGAAACGAAAATAAATCGACATTTCGGCAAAACATAGGCAACTCAAGCACAATTCGGCGGCAACTCAAGCCACACACACAATTTCCATCATATCACGCGATTATGTCATATCGCACACATACACATATTTCCATTCTTGCAAAACCACAAATTTTTAATCACCTATCTTGAGATCGAGCACGGTGATGATGATGTCAATCGGTGTCACCACACACCTAGGGAATGATCAAAGTGGACAAAGCTTACTTCTTGAGATGGCTAGATCTAGTTAGGGAGGTACATAGCTCACTTCATTAAATGGGTAGATCTACCAAGCTAGTTGGGGAAGGAGATGACTATCTAGTGGAGGGAGAGGAAAAAGAGAAAGGAGATGCATTAATGGAGGTGGTGTAAGTTAGCTGGGAGCAATAAAGAGAGAGAAAGGTAGGTAGAAGAAGGAGAATAATGGGGGGAGAAGTAGTGAGGAAGAAGCTGTGGCGCCCCCGATTTGACCGTACACTAATCATGCACGCAAATGTGTACGATCAAGATCAGGGACTCAAGGGAAGATATCACAACACAACTCTACAACATAAATAAGTCATACAAGCATCATAATACAAGCCAGGGGCCTCGAGGGCTCGAATACAAGTGCTCGATCGTAGACGAGTCAGCGGAAGCAACAATATCTGAGTACAGACATAAGTTAAACAAGATTGCCTTAAGAAGGCTAGCACAAAAGTAGCAACGATCAAAAAGGCAAGGCCTCCTGCCTGGGACCTCCTAACTACTCCTCGAAGCCGAACTCCAAGTAGAATCATCCTCGGGATCTCTAGCTCCTGGACTCCAGCATCTGGTTGCGACAACCAGGTATAGAAAGGGGAAAAGAGGGAGAAAAGCAACCGTGAGTACTCATCCAAAGTACTCGCAAGCAAGGAACTACACTACATATGCATGGGTATATGTGTAAAGGACCATATCGGTGGACTGAACTGCAGAATGCCAGAATAAGGGGGGATAGCTAGTCCTGTCGAAGACTACGCTTCTGGCCACCTTCATCTTGCAGCATGTAGAAGAGAGTAGATGGTAAGTTCACCAAGTAGCATCGCATAGCATAATCCTACCCGGCGATCCCCTCCTCGTCGCCCTGTTAGAGAGCGATCACCGGGTTGTATCTGGCACTTGGAAAGGTGTATTTTATTCAGTATCCGGTTCTAGTTGTCATAAGGTCAAGGTACAACTCCGGATCGTCCTTTTACCGAGGGACACGGCTATTCGAATAGATGAACTTCCCTGCAGGGGTGCACCACATAACCCAACACGCTCGATCCCATTTGGCCGGACACACTTTTCTGGGTCATGCCCGGCGTCGTAAGATCAACACGTCGCAGCCCCACCTAGGCTCAACAGAGAGGTCAACACGCCGGTCTAAACCCTATGCACGCAGGGGTCTGGGCCCATCGCCCATTGCACACCTGCACGTTGCGTACGCGGCCGGAAGCAGACCTAGCCTAGTGGCGTTCTAGTCCTATCCGGCGCGCGCCGCTCCGTCGCTGACGTCAAAAGAGCTTCGGCTGATACCACGACGCCGGGATACCCATAACTACTCCCGTGTAGATGGTTAGTGCGTATAGACCAAATGGCCAGACTCAGATCAAATACCAAGATCTCGTTAAGCGTGTTAAGTATCTGCGAACGCCGACCAGGGCCAGGCCCACCTCTCTCCTAGGTGGTCTCAACCTGCCCTGTCGCTCCGCCACAAAGTAACAGTCGGGGGCCGTCAGGAACCCAGGCCCACCTCTACCGGAGTGGAGCCACCTGTCCTTTCAGCCCCCTCATCAGAATCACTTGCGGGTACTCAACGAGCCGACCCGACTTTAGTCACCACATGTGTCATGTATATAATGTATATAGTATATACCCGTGATCACCTCCCGAAGTGATCACGGCCCAGTAGTATAGCATGGCAGACGGACAAGAGTGTAGGGCCACTGATGGAACACTAGCATCCTATACTAAGCAGTAGGATAGCAGGTAAGGGTAACAACTTTAGCAACAATGACAGGCTATGCATCAGGATAGGATTAACGGAAAGCGGTAACATGCTACACTACTCTAATGCAAGCAGTATAGAGAAGAATAGGCGATATCTGGTGATCAAGGGGGGGCTTGCCTGGTTGCTCAGACAAGGAGGGGTCGTTGGTGACGTAGTCGACCACAGGGGCATCAGCATCGTCACGGGGTCTATCGAAGAGAAGAGGGGGGAGAAACAGTAAATACATAGCAAGCAAGTGCATAACAGGACAACAGGCAGAGCTAGACGTGTCCTAACGCGGTATGAGGTGATACCGGTGAAGGGGGGAAACATCCGGGAAAGTATCCCCGGTGTTTCATGTTTTCGGACAGATGAGCCGGACGTGAAATGTTGCAGGTTCACTATGCTAGGGACGCGTGGCGGACGAACGGACTGCGTATTCGGATTCGTCTCGTCGTTCTGAGCAACTTTCATGTAGAAAGTATTTTCATCCGAGTTACGGATTATTTTATATGATTTTCTAAAGATTTAATCATTTTTTGAATTTTAATTAATTATTTAATTCAACATTATCCAAAACAGTGTTGCGATGACATCATGCTGACGTCAGCAGTCATCTGACACGTGGGTCCCACATGTCATAGACTGATTAGGGTAATTAGGGTTAACTAATTAATTAACTATTAATTAAACTAATTAATTAAATTAGATTAATCTAAACAGGGTTAATTAACTAATTAATTAATTATTTTTATTTTATTTTATTTTTATTTTATTTATTTATTTATATATTTATTTTTATTAATTTAAATTTTTTTAAATCATTTTTAATGTTTCAGGGGATGGGGCCCCCTGTCATAGGCCCAAGGGCATAGCGGGCGCAGGGGGATGCGGGCGCTGGGTGCTGGGCGCTGCGGGAGCCCGACCCAGGAGAGGGCCGAGCGGGCGCGGGTCGGCGGCGCGGCTCACGGGAGGGAAGCGGAGCTGCGGGCGCGCGCGCTGCGACGGGCAAGAGGCGGGCGCGGCACGGCATCAGCGGGGCCAGCAACGGGCGGAGGCGGGGCGGCCAGCAGCGGCGCCAGCAGTAGGCAGCAGCGCGGTGGCGGACGCCGGGAGTAGAGCTCCGGCGGGCACTAGGGGGAAGGCGCCGGCGAGCGACGGCAGGCCGCAGGTGGAGCAGAGCGGCGGCAGCGCAGACAACGGCAACGAGGCGAGCTGGGGGCACTAAGGAGCAGCAGAGGAGTCGCTTGCAGGCAGAGCGAAGGCAGCAGGCGGCCAGAGCGAAGTGGGGCACAGTGAGCACGGGCGCGGGGCTACGGTGCGAGGACGCGGTCGGCGGTTACGGCAACGAGATTGAGGGGGGAGGTGTGGGATCGTCGGAAAGGCTCACTGCGGAGCTCGTGGAGGGCTCGGTGATGCCGGGGGAGGTCGAGGTCGTCCGGCGAGGTGGGGATGAGGACGACGGTTTCGGGCGACGGCGGTTGGCGTCGGGGCGGCGAGCACGGCGTCCTGCAGAGCTCGGGGAAGACGGGCGACGTGCAGGAGGGTGAGGAAGAGGGCCGGGAGGCGCCGGCGAGGACGAGGCGTTCGGCGATGGAAATGGGTGCAGGGAGCTCCTCTCCCTGGCGCGGTTTGTGTGTGCAGGGGTGTGGCGGCGGATGAGGGGTGAGGGGAGCGGGCAGGGAATGAGAGGGGATCGAGAGGGTTAGGGTTACGGGGGGGTGGAGGAGGCCTAGTAGGCCAGGGGGTGCGGGAGTGAGTCGGCTGGGCCGACTAGCTCCTTCAGTCAACTGGGCCAAGGCCCAGTCGGGGGGGGGGGTTCTTTTATTTCTTTTTTTCTTTTTTCTTTTTTTGTAGTTTCTTTTATTTTTAGTTTTACAAAAATTACCACTAGTGCCTAAATTTGTATTTATCAACAAACTACTGTGAGATTAATCCTTAACCCATAATAAAATAGTTTTAGCATTTTATAAATTCAATAGGCATTTGTTTAATTGTTTTCACTATTGTTTTAATTGTTTTAGAGCCTTTAAATATTTTATCAAAGCTTGGTTTCTCCACCATAATTACTTACGATTTATTTGACACAACCCGAACATTTTAGTTTTGATATTTGAAAATTTTACTGTTTGCCTATATTTTAGATTTTAATTTGAATCGTTCTTGAACTAACTCGAGTTATCAACAGTAACCGAGGTGACGTGGCACCATTAGCAAAGGTTTACTGTAGCTTGATTATCCGGGCATCACAGAAGCAAAGTGAGGGAGAGAGGAGGTGGGAGGTAGGGGAAAGTAAGGAAGAGAGGATGGGGGAGGGGGTGGGGGAAGGAAAAAGGTGGCATATGCTGCGTCTTAGAAGTAGGGCCGGTCATAAACTGCGCTACTACTACAAACGTAGCAGTAGCGCGCTTATGACACGCGCGCTACTGCTAAGTGGGTCCCGCCATGTGGCCAGTTTCAAAAAAAGCGACAATTAGCAGTAGCGCGAACAGGTAAAAGTGTGCTATTGCTATTAACTTATCAACAGCGCGCTTATATAGACCGTGCTACTGCTAAATCTAGGTTGGCGGGAATTGTCGGTCGACTTTAGTAGCAGCGTGGTTCCGAGAAACCGCGCTACTGCTAAATCAGTAGCAGTAGCGCCTGTTGTTTTCACTCGCTGCTGCTACTTAGCAGTAGCGCCTAACCCTGAAGCGCGCTGCTGCTAAGATTCTGTGTATAAGGTTTCCCCTAGTAGTGTAGGGGGGCCAAGCTGTATGTCTGAGGACCGAAGGTAACTATGAACAAAGGACACAGTGTTTACCTAGGTTCGGGCCCTCTTAATGGAGGTAAAACCCTACTCCCGCTTGATTATATTCGAGGGTATAGGGGTTACAAGAGTTGATCTACCACGAGATCGAGTTGGCTAACCCTAGATTGGCTAGCCTAGCAATGTTGTGATCCTACCTCTGATCTACCCTCTAGTTTATATAGACACCGGAGGGGCTTAGGGTTGTAAAAAGTCGGTTTTACAGAAAGGAATAACATATCCGGACACCTATACTTGCCATCCACGCATACAGGAGTCCCTACCGGACACGAGGGGTGATCTTCTGTCTTGTATCTCGACGGCCCATCAGTCCTGCCCACATCCAATAGACTGGACGCCCGTGGAACCCCTAGTCCAGGACTCCCACACTGGCCTAGCCGGTGGTTAAGGGCCTTTGGAAGGCGTGCCTCCCGCTCAAAATCAAAGTGTTTTCGTGGCAACTGTTTCGCAAAAGATTGCCCACATCTGAAAATGTGGCAAAATGGCAGGGGCCGTCGACAGGCACTTGCGCAGTCTCCAATGTAGTCGAGGACACAAACCACGTCTTTTTTGTTGCCCGCTAGCTAGGTTCGCTTGGAGCGCGGTTTAGACCGTGGCGGGGCACTAGTAGAAAACAGGGCTTTGGTCACAGGGCAATATTCACATTAGTCCCGGTGCAGTCACGAACTGGGACTAATGTGAGCATTGGTCCCGGTTCGTGCGGCCAGGGGCCTGCCGGGCCTCGTGGGGGCATTGTTCCCGGTTCGTCTAACCCCTTTGGTCCCGGTTGGTGGGACAAACCGGGACCAATGGGCCTCGCTCCTGGCCCACCACCATTGGTCCTGGTTGGGGGCTTGAACCGGGACCATAGGCTGCCCTTTAGTCCCGGTTCATGCCACGAACTGGGACCAATGAGGTGCCTATATATACCCCTCGCCCGCGAGCAGAGCCTCGCCCCTGGCCCATGACCATTAGTCCCAGTTTGTGCCACAAACCGGGACTAAAGGGTTGGTCCTAGTTGCGGTCAGAGTTTAGTCCCACCTCGCCAACCGAAGGGCGCTCACACCGGTTTATAAGCCCGTCCCTCTCTGCCTTGTTGAGCTCCTCTCAAAGTGAAAATAGATGCCCTTATACAGGGAATTTGACCTAAATTCAGAGTAAATTTCTTTGAAATTCATAGAAATTTATTATGAATTTAGGTTGAATTTTCTCTATAGGCGCATATATGCTCTCTTTTTTTATGTTGGGGTCGGCGATCTTTACAGACTTTTTGTGTGTTGAATATGCACCATTCAAAATCAGTCTCTACTTTGAATGGTTCATTTTTAACACACAATAAGTTCAATAAAATGAAATGCCTTTGTAACAGATGAGTTTTCGTCCGAAACCCTGATAGTTCGAAAGAGATTGTCCATTTTGTTCACGAAGTGCATCCAGCTTTTGCCGTAACCCTCTCAACTTTTTAGCACATGCTATGTGGGTGAAATGATGATACCATGCCAACTTTCAACCTTTTCAGAGTTCATCTGAAGTGCTTTTCAGTTTCAGGGTCATTTAGCTCAAAATCAGTAAATGCATGAAAAATAACAAATGAAGTCAGAAAGGGTTGAAAATTGATGATGTGGCTTTGAATGGTGCATTTTGAACACACAAAAAGTCTGATGTTCAAATAAATTCAAAAAATGAAATCCCTTCGTAACTGATGAGTTTTCGTCCGAAACCCTGATAGTTCGAAAGAGATTGTCCATTTTGTACACGAAGTGCATCCAGTTTTTGTTGTAACCCTCTCAACTTTTTAGCACATGCTATGTGGGTGAAATGATGATACGATGCCAACTTTCAACCTTTTCAGAGTTCATCTAAAGTGCTTTTCAGTTTCAGGGTCATTTAGCTCAAAAAAATCAGTAAATGCATGAAAAATAACAAATGAAGTCAGAAAGGGTTGAAAATTGATGATGTGGCTTTGAATGGTGCATTTTGAACACACAAAAAGTCTGGTGTTCAAATAAATTCAAAAAAATGAAATCCCTTCGTAACTGATGAGTTTTCGTCTGAAACCCTGATAGATCGAAAGAGATTGTCCGTTTTGTACACGAAGTGCATCCAGTTTTTTCCGTAACCCTCTCAACTTTTTAGCACATGCTACGTGGGTGAAATGATGATACCACGCCAACTTTCAACCTTTTCAGAGTTCATTTGAAGTGCTTTTTAGTTTCAGGGTCATTTAGCTCAAAAAAATCAGTAAATGCATGAAAAATAACAAATGAAGTCAGAAAGGGTTGAAAATTGATGATGTGGCTTTGAATGGTGCATTTTGAACACACAAAAAGTCTGGTGTTCAAATAAATTCAAAAAAAATGAAATCCCTTTGTAACTGATGAGTTTCCGTCCGAAACCCTGATAGTTCGAAAGAGATTGTCCGTTTTGTACACGAAGTGCATCCAGTTTTTGCTGTAACCCTCTCAACTTTTTAGCACATGCTATGTGGGTGAAATGATGATACCATGCCAACTTTCAACCTTTTCAGAGTTCATCTGAAGTGCTTTTCAGTTTCAGGGTCATTTAGCTCAAAAAATTCAGTAAATGCATGAAAAATAACAAATGAAGTCAGAAAGGGTTGAAAATTGATGATGTGGCTTTGAATGGTGCATTTTGAACACACAAAAAGTCTGGTGTTCAAATAAATTCAAAAAAATGAAATCCCTTCGTAACTGATGAGTTTCCGTCCGAAACCCTGATAGTTCGAAAGAGATTGTCCGTTTTGTACACGAAGTGCATCCAGTTTTTGCCGTAACCCTCTCAACTTTTTAGCACATGCTAAGTGGGTGAAATGATGATACCATGCCAACTTTCAACCTTTTCAGAGTTCATCTAAAGTGCTTTTCAGTTTCAGGGTCATTTAGCTCAAAAAATTCAGTAAATGCATGAAAAATAACAAATGAAGTCAGAAAGGGTTGAAAATTGATGATGTGGCTTTGAATGGTGCATTTTGAACACACAAAAAGTTTGCAGTTCAAATAAGTTCAAAAAATGAAATGCCTTTCTAACAGATGAGTTTCCGTCCGAAACCCTGATAGATCGAAAGAGATTGTCCGTTTTGTACACGAAGTGCATCTAGTTTTTTCTGTAACCCTCTCAACTTTTTAGCACATGCTACGTGGGTGAAATGATGATACCATGCCAACTTTCAACCTTTTCAGAGTTCATCTGAAGTGCTTTTTAGTTTCAGGGTCATTTAGCTCAAAAAAATCAGTAAATGCATGAAAAATAACAAATGAAGTCAGAAAGGGTTGAAAATTGATGATGTGGCTTTGAATGGTGCATTTTGAACACACAAAAAGTCTGGTGTTCAAATAAATTCAAAAAAAATGAAATCCCTTTGTAACTGATGAGTTTCCGTCCGAAACCCTGATAGTTCGAAAGAGATTGTCCGTTTTGTACACGAAGTGCATCCAGTTTTTGCTGTAACCCTCTCAACTTTTTAGCACATGCTATGTGGGTGAAATGATGATACCATGCCAACTTTCAACCTTTTCAGAGTTCATCTGAAGTGCTTTTCAGTTTCAGGGTCATTTAGCTCAAAAAAATCAGTAAATGCATGAAAAATAACAAATGAAGTCAGAAAGGGTTGAAAATTGATGATGTGGCTTTGAATGGTGCATTTTGAACACACAAAAAGTCTGGTGTTCAAATAAATTCAAAAAAATGAAATCCCTTCGTAACTGATGAGTTTCCGTCCGAAACCCTGATACTTCGAAAGAGATTGTCCATTTTGTACACGAAGTGCATCCAGTTTTTGCTGTAACCCTCTCAACTTTTTAGCACATGCTATGTGGGTGAAATGAGGACACCATGCCAACTTTCAACCTTTTCAGAGTTCATTTGTAGTGCTTTTCAATTTAAGGGTCATATAGCTCAAAAAAATCAATAAATGCATGAAAAATAACAAATAAAGTCAGAAAGGGCTGAAAATTGATGATGTGGCTTTGAATGGTGCATTTTGAACACACAAAAAGTCTGGTGTTCAAATAAATTCAAAAAAATGAAATCCCTTCATAACTAATGAGTTTCCGTCCGAAACCCTCAAACTTCGAAAGAGATGGTGCATTTTGTACTAAAAAGCTTTTATAAAACTCCAATAGCAAAAGGAATCAACAAAAAAACTTTTATGAACCTCTAGTATTATTGAAACTAAAATTATATAAAATTTATGCAACTAAAATTATCAAATCATTTTCTGTTCAAAACATTAAAAGCAAAAAGAATTTTCATAAAGAATGTTTTTGTTAGACATTTTAATAGCAAAAAGCATTATCATAAAGATTTTTTTGTTAGAAACTAAAATAACAAAATCTGTTTTTGAATAGAATCATAAAACACAGTAATATTAAATAGCAGGAAAAAGAATCACAGAAATTTCAAAGAATTCAAATTTGAAAACTAATGGCACTAACAGAAAGTTTATAATTTTTGTGACCTAAAAGCAAAAAGAATTAAAAAATAAAATTTAATAAAATAAATAAAAATAGCAACAGTAAGTATTTTGTTGTAAGTAGAAATAAAATAAAATAAATAAAGCAACAAAGAAAGAAAAAGTGCCATCTACTGGGCCACCACGGCGTGAATACGACTAGAAACCCAACCATGGGCCAGGATTCAGACCCGCAGGTGGCCCAGTAGGCCCATTGGCACACAGTGTACGGTTAGGCCCGAAAGCCTGCAATTGAGAGGAGCTCAAGAGGGTGGGCGCAGCAGCACTTATAAACCACTCTCGAGCTCTCTCAACTAGCGAGGTGGGACTAAACTTTGGCCGCGACGCGGGCAGAACATGTCCTTTGGTCCCGGTTGGTGGCACCAACCGGGACTAAAGGGGGCATTGGTCCCGGTTGGTGCCACGAACCGGTACCAATGCCCACCCTTTAGCCACGAACCGGTACCAATGCCCCCCTTTAGTCCCGGTTGGTGCCACCAACCGGGACCAAAGGCCGCCGCTTCCCGCCCTTTGGGCTGCTGAAAAGAGGCCTTTGGTCCCGGTTGGTGGCACCAACCGGGACTAAAGGTGGCATTGGTCCCGGTTGGTGCCACGAACCGGGACCAATGCTCAGTGTATATAAGCAAGACTTGTGAAAATTTTCACTTCTCATCTCGCAGTTGCCGCCCGACGATGCCGAGCTCATCGACGCCGCCAGGCTGCCCGTGCTCGCCGTCGCCGCCCCCACCTCATCGTCGTCGCCCTGCGCCCCGACACCACGCCCTGCGCCCCGACGTCGACACCCTGCTCCTCCTCGCCGGCCCTGCCTCCTCGTCGCCGTCGCCGCGCCCCGACGCCGACGCCCTGCTCCTCGTCGCCGGCCCTGCCTCCTCGTCACCGTCGCCGCGCCCTGCATCGACGCCGTCGCCGCGTCCGAGCCCGCTGTCAGCGCCGCCCCGATCCCCTCCTCCTCCTCCCTGTACTGCCCGCAGTCGCCGCCGCGCGCTGCCGCCGCGCCCCCTGCCCTACGCTGCCACCGCGCGCCTCCCCTGCGCGGCCACCGCGGCGCCGCCCCTTCCCTGCGCCGCTGCCCCTGCCCTGCAATTTTTTTATTTTTTTGTCATATATAGGTTTTTTTTTGTCAATTTATATGTATATGTGTATAAATGTGTGTATGTGTGTATATGTATATGTAATTTTTTGTCATATATATGTATTTTTTGTCATATATATGTATTTTTTTGATGTATATATGAGAAACGATGTTCATAGAATATTTACCAAGTATATATGTATTTTTGTTCATAGCATTTTTTTCCATTTATATATGTATGTGGCTATAGATGGATATATATGAGAAATGATGATCCATGGAAAAAATTTAGATATGCAAAAGTTACATTTTTAGAAAAGTTTTATATATCTAGCTAGGAAAGGAAGAAGAAGAAAAAGAAGGAGAGGAAAAACGAAAATAAGAAGAGGAAGAAAGGAGAAGAAGAGGAGAGGAAGAAGAGGAGAAATAAATAAGAAGAAAAAAGAAAAAAGAAAAAAAAGAAGAGGAGAAGAAGAAAGGAATAGAGGAGAAGAAGAGAAAATAGAATAAAGGAATAGAGGAGAAGAAGAGAAAATAGAATATTCTATTTTCTCTTCTTCTCCTCTATTCCTTTCTTCTTCTCCTCTTTTTTTTCTTCTTTTTTTTCTTCAATCTTCTCCTCTATTAATATCTTCTTCTCCTCTTTTTCTCCTCTATTAATATACCCCGCGTCCCGAGAACTTCAACACGAGGGGGGTTCGACCTACCCCCTCCCCGATAACATTATTTTCCCATGTATGTATGTCGTCGTTGTCGATATAACCCCCTCCCGGATAACTTCGACCGTGATAACTTATACCACGGGAGCACCCCCCCCCCCCCCCGGGCCCTCTCGCTCGACCAAAACTCTCGAGGACACCCAAACCCTAGAAAAAAATATGCCGGTCTCCTACCCCCTCCCGCCGCGCCCCTACCCTTGAAGCGTTGCTGAGGCCACCCCAAACCCGGAATAAGCTAGGTCTACGTTTGCACTAATATATCCACCTGTTGTCATGTTTGTGTAATAATTGTCATGTTGTAATATTTGCAGAAACAATGGAGCACGGACGAGACGAGCAAGCAGAAGAGGTGTTGGAGGACATAATCTTAGCCGGAGGTGATATCTTGTCGTATCTTAACGACAATGATGGTTTGGAAGAACAGGGTGAAGAAGCAGACTACGGTGATCATAGAGTGGAGGAGGAAAGACATGATTATGATGGCTCCGGTGACCCAATGCTGGTGCAAGAAGGAGCCCGTGGTGACGGCTCCGGTGACCGAACAGAGTCCGGCCAGGTAAATATATTAGTTAAGCCTGTGCTGACTAGCTAATTGGTGCATTCATTGTTTAGGTATGTACACATATTAATTAACTCTCGTCTTTCTTCTTTTTTCTAGCCCTCCGGATCAAGCACAACTTCGGTAAAGAGATGAGGCCCGAAGAGAAAGTTGCGCTCGAATGAAAGGTTTGAGATCACAGCAATCGCGCACGACGGCCAACCGATTGAACCCATCCGGACAAAGGAAGCATTTGCTGCTCAGTGCGGGGTTCTTGTTAGGGACAAGATCCCGATCAGCATCCACCAATGGTATAAGCCTAAGAAGGAAGACCCTGAGGTGTCTTATGTCAATGATATGCAGAAAGATGATCTTTGGACTGAGCTGAAGGCAAATTTCACCCTACCGCCAGAGGAGGATCCGGAGAAGCCAGTTAAAGAGCAATTAATCAAGTCTCATTCTCTTAAGAAGATGGTAGACCTATTCAGGAGGTGGAAGAATGAGCTGAAAACGTTTGTCGACAAAGAAAAGACACCAGAATTCATCGGCCGGTATGAGAAGATCAGAGATCACTGGCCCGCATTTGTGGCCCACAAGACATCGGAAAAGAGTAAGAAGATGTCAGCGACAAACAAGAAGAATGCTGCGAAGAAGAAGCTTCACCATCGCACGGGGTCAGGTGGCTACCTCAAAGCCCGGCCTAAGTGGGCCAAGGCTGAGAATGATCTGCTTGAAAAAGGGATTGAACCACAGACAATGAACTGGCCAGACCGTTGCCGGGCTTGGTTCTTTGGGGCTGGCAGAAAATTGGACCCTGTATCAGGGAGGTGCGTTTGGACGGATGAGCTTTTGAGAATACCAGTCAAGAAGATTCAGCAATATATCGATGCAGCGCAGGAAGGGACGTTCGTTCCAGACAGAGAGAACGACGAGCTCACAATGGCCCTCGGGAATCCTGAGCACCCTGGACGGACATGAGGCACGCCAGGCTCCGTTCCGTGGAAGGCTGGTTTTCCGGACTCAGGTGGTTACAAAAGCCAGGAGAGGAGAAAAAAATGGAGTAGACCCAAATTCAGAAGCTGCACGAAAGGGTTCAAGCGCTAGAGGAAGGAGACGGCAATCGACATGCTGAAACTACCCCTGAAGCTACCCCGCCATCTCAGCGGAGAAGCAGCGTGGCTTCCACCGAGCTGCTTCAGCTGGAGCATGTCTTGATGGCTCCTGCTAGCTACCCCGTGGATGCTATCACGGAGTCTCAACATTGCCACCTTATGGCGCAATGGCAGAACTTCAAAGTCAAGGTGGTTGTTGGCTCTGTTTTACCTCCTAAACCCGGCGCAACCTACCACTGTCGGCCGATTCCAGAAGGATATGCTAGGGTGATGGTGGATGAAATAACGGAGGGATTTGAGAACCTCCATCTTGACCACCCTACCGGTGAAGGGGAGACTCGGCTGGGTTCTGCTCTGAAGACTCCATGCCTATGGCGGAAGGAGCTCATTAACCTTCCGAACTGGACGCCTCCGGCGAGTAAGGGCACTCCGCCTCCTCCTCCAGCGAGTGATCAGGGCACTCAGCCTCCTTCTCCGGCGCGTGGCGGCACTCCGCCTCCTCCTCCGCCTCCTCCTCCGGCGAGTGATCAGGGCACTCAGCCTCCTTCTCCGGCGCGTGGCGGCACTCCGCCTCCTTCTCCGCCTGCGCCGGCGTGCCAGAGCAGCCAGCCTCCTCCTTCTCCGCCTCGTCAGCAAGGGCGGAAGAGACCCGCCGCTGCTCCGGCGCGTCGTAGTCCTTCTCCTCCGCCTCGTAAGCAAGGAAAGAAGACAGCCGCAGCCGCTCCGTCTGCTCTGCCGGCGTCTAGCAATACAGCTGCCAGAGGCGGGAGGCAATACAGATTCGGTCCTTCTCTGAAGACTCCAGAGAAGTTACCATACAAGAGGACCGAGGAGGAAACCACGAAGATCATGTGAGCCGAAGTGACGAACTTCTTTGAAGGGGTGAAAGCAAAGAAACATCCACCTCCGGAGGAGAAGGTAGATCCGGTGAAAGCGAAGCGCACTCTGGCTGCCCTGACAAAACCACCAAAGTCTCCGCCGAGAGGCAACTATGAGCGCATTCTTGCAAAGACATTTGCCGAAGCGGAGCGGTCGGGAAGTACTATCAGTGATCAAAGGTTAAAAGAACGACGAGCTGGGAAAAAATTGCCCAGCTCGGCGAACAAGCGAACCAATCGGGCCCCCCGCTCAAGGTGTCTAGCGACATCGTCGCTAATGATCCGAGGATGATGCCCGGTTATAGCAATCTTGGAGATTACCTGCCCGACGATGTACATTATGAAATCATGGAGGTGGACGAACACAAATACCATTACGGGAAGCCTCTCGTCAAAGATGAAAGATCTCTAACAACGATGATGCGAAGATTACATGATTGGTACATGAAAACCTGCAGAGAGTCTCGGGGGAGGAATACTTTGACACTGAGAGTTAAACCGGAGCATGACCTCGTTGGAATTGAACTGTTGAATGTTCCATTTGAGGAGTTCTTCCAGTTTTTCAATCAAAAGGTCCTCGATAAATCAACGATCACTTGCTACTGTCTGTAAGTAGTACTACTTCTGTCATTAAGTCTCTCTATATAGGTCAGCCCTTTCATTGCATGTATTTATAATTATCCTCACTATATTATGCAGATTGAAGATCGCCAAATTGAAGAAAAGACAAATCGGTGATATTGGGTTCATTAACACAAATCTCATAGATGCAACTCAGGTTAAATATCATGCCGAAGATACCGAGGCCAACTTGCTACGATCGTTGGTAATAAATGAAAACAAAGATATAATACTCTTTCCTTACAACTTCAAGTGAGTGTTACTGTCTTGTGCATATTCGGTTTCCCTTATTAGTCCAGGTTATGAAAATGTAATTGATGACTTATGCATGCGTGCGCAGCTTCCACTATATTCTCCTAGAGATTAAGCTTGAGCAGGGAGTAGTAACCATCTTAGACTCGAGAGGAAAAGGTCCCCAGGACTATGCGGACATGACTCAAATGCTCGAGAAGTAAGTTAAATCGATCATTATCCACCATATCAGCAACTTTGTTCATTTCCTGATATCAAGTAATTGTTTTCTTTGTCTGTCAGGGTTTGGATAAAATTCACCAAAAAAGCTCCGGGACTGCCGAAGAAGCTACAATTTAGACACCCGAAAGTAAGTACTATAGTTTCATCAATACCATTTAGCATGCTTGCTTATCAGTTTGATTGACCTCTATTTCTTGTAAAGTGGTTGTGGCAGGAACAAGGGAATGATTTATGTGGATACTACGTATGCGAGTCCATCCGCCACACGACCTGTGAGCGGGGCTACTCTGACGAACAATATGAAGTGCGTAAGCAATAATATTCATAATTTTATTTTATTACCATCATTTGTGTCGAGTTTCATTTATTCATATATATATGTATTGACCCCCTTCTTCAAATTAGATCTTTCGGATGCGGGATGAACTCCTAGCACCAGATCGTATGCGAGCAATTCAAGAGGAATTGGCGGCATTCTTCCTTGACCATGTGATCGCTGAAAACGGAGAATACTATGTGGACCCTGTGTTCCTACAATTTAATTAGGAGATTGTATTGTAAAAGATAATTATTGTATATATGTAGCCGGTAGTGTCGGATAGATATACGAGAACTTGTTGTTCGACCAATCTCTCGAAGAAGGAGAGGTGGTCGATATCACTTCTCTCTGTATGCATATGTTCATGACGATCTTCTGTTTCCTTCATTTGCTTACTAGCTAGCGTGTCTAGTCCTCTCCATACGTATATAGTACGTAGCGTCGACCAAGCACGGAGATAAGAGAGGACACTTATCTCTATTAATTAGCAAGCTAACACAATATATGAAACACCTAAATTAACCCCCCAAAACCCCCCAACCCCCCCCCCTTCAAAAAAAACAAAAACCCCAGCCCCTGAAATGCTGACGCGTGGATGCCTATTGGTCCCGGTTAGTGCCACCAACCGGGACCAAAGGCCCTCCTGCCTGGGCTCGCCGCACCGGCCACGTGGAGGCTATTGGTCCCGGTTGGTGCCACCAACCGGGACCAAAGGCCATCCTGCCTGGGCTCGCCGCGCCGGCCACGTGGAGGCCCATCTGTCCCGGTTCGTGTAAGAACCGGGACTAAAGGGTTAGGGCATTAGTAACGACCCTTTAGTCCCGGTTCGAAAACCGGGACAAAAGGCCCTTACCAACTGGGACAATAGGCCCTTTTTCTACTAGTGGGGGTATCTTGGGACCCGAGGTCCACTGACGATCTAGTGGCCATTCTAGAGTAGGTCCAGGGGAGCGGAAAACGCGTGTTGTGGAGCTGTGTTGGGGCACTGTTATGGATGCTTTGGTTGACTAGGAACAAACTAGCTAATGAGGGGATCTTCCCGACCCACCCGGCTAATGTTATCTACAAATGCAATATGTTTTTGCAGCAGTGGAGTCCGTTGGCGAGGCGCAAGGATGCTGAGAGGATGCAGCACGCTCAAGACCGTCTCCGCCAGGTGTACATGATGGCTAGGGAGCCAGCTTCCACTCCTTAAAGGAGGGGCCCTTTTGTTCGTTTGCGAGCCTGCGTGCCCAGTGTTTGGCCCTCGAGCCATGTAACTCTTGCTCGCGGTCTTTTGCCCTTGAACCCTATGACTGTCCTCGTGCGTGGCCCGAGGACGTTGATGTGTGTGTAAGGTTTGGATCTGTCAATACGCTGCCTATGTTGTGGGCTTCATTAATTTAAAGCCGGACGCACCTAGCGTCTTTGTTCTGAATTTTTTTAACTTGCACAAGTACACACACAATAATTCCTAAAAATAGTAATCAATGCAAGAAATTCTAATCATACAATATTCCCTGAAAAGCAAATAGTACCATGTAGCAGAGCAACTGACACCACTTCCTCTGTGATGTCTTAAGGGTTCAGGCATCACCACGACATTTCAATGAAGCCATCATGCACTTGCGTTTAACAGAAGATTCACTGAATAGACGAAGGAAAAACATGTCACATATGGGCGTCAGATAGTGTTATACGAAATTGATAATTGTGATTAATACCTCTTGCATTGGTAGTGAAATGTCAGTTCCCTGACAGCTAGCTCTCTTCATCGTCAATGCAGCTTTCTTCCAACTCGGTCCCGGATAGATAACTTGGGACGATTGGGATGGCAATTTGCCTCGTTCCTTATAGCAGTAGCTGCAGCAGAGTAGCTTACGGAAGATGTGCCTACATAATTGCAGAGAGTAAATATGGCATCTCTCAGACATGGGAGGTGGCCAAGACCCAAGTAGAACCCATACGCTTCTGCCGCTGAAACAAAAAACGGCACCACAAGCTTCTCCAGCTTTAGCAGTGCTCCTTCTTCAAACGTCAAGTAAATTGCACTTTCCCAGCAGATAAGGTATAATTCCTTCAAACACGGAAATGCAATGCCTTGTACGGTAAGCCTTTCTTTTTGGAAGGTATTGAATGTTATATTCAGACAAAGTAAGGCCGGCATCTCTCCCAGCAACCGCAGATCCTCCTCTGTTGCTTCAATCAAATTAATGTTCAGGTATGAGAGACTGGTGAGTGCTGGTACAATCCACTTTGGCATCTTTGGTAAATAGTAGCTACTGGTCATCCAAAATGTTTGGAGGCTATATGGAAGAGGGGACCAAGAATCTAAGAACTGGATGGGTGTTGAATCCGGAGAGTATATCCATAAAGACTGGAGTTTGCAAGTGACAAGCTTGCACAGTGAAGAGAATAACATCTCTTCATGTCTCTTGTATTCCTGAGATCCTCCACCGTCCAACAGTAGATGGAGTTCTTTCAAACGATTCAGTTTCCCCAATTCCTCGACTGCACGTAATGGACTCTTGATAATATTAAATCCCGAGATCGCCTGTAAATTCCTCATATTTTCAATCCCATTTGGTAACTTCATTTCACCGTGAGGACCGGGATATCTTGCAGTGAGTAGATGTTGGAGAGCGGTTTTTCCTAGCGCGGGCTACACGGTACCTCCTATCATTGTCGTCCAATCTGGGCTCTACTGCATGTGGATATGTGCCAGGTACAGCAGCTTCCACAAGGATTGCAGGCCTACTTAAACAGTAACCACCACAGTCGATTAGAAAATGAATGGGCGGAGTAGCTCGGGTTGGTTCTGACACATTGGCAGCAGTTGCATGGCTACAGTACATCCAGATTAAAATATCCAATACATATCTCTTGCACAACGTTTTTTCTTTTTGTCTTTATGCTGTTGTCCTTGATTGAATGCAAAGTATGTCCAGAATAAATCGACATGAGCATCCTATTACATATATACTGCAGGATACTGTTCCGCTGCGTAAAAAACAAGGTTAAAAATAACAATAATATATATCATGTGTTAGCTTAGTTGCATCTATTTCGTCAAAAAAGCTTACTTGCATCTTTGCTGCCATTTGTTTTCATGGATTTAGAAAACGTTGGGCTACTACTGTTTATGACATGAGGTTGCAATGCATCCGATTCTCTCTCTCCAAGACTATTCCCGTGCATGCATCTCTCTCTTAATCTTCTGAAAAAACTTTGCACAACGGCGCTCTCTCTCTGCTTCGCTTCCTGGCAAACTCAGGTGACTACAGTACCTGCATGTAGACAGTAGAGATATGACAGGTTAGTACCTGCATGTGGACAGCAGAGATGCATGCAAGCAGCACCTGCTAATGACGCTGCAGCGAACAGCTGCGCTCCTTTTCTGCACAAATCTCGAAGCAAACCAATGGGCCAGATAAGAGGTACCATAGAGCTCGAGCTAGGAAGAAACTTTGCGTAGATGTTGTAGCTTAACAAGCTGAATAATTCCAGTGGGCAATTCTTCTATCTATGTATCTCTAATATCTAGCGTTTCTAGACCATATAGCTTCACAATTCCTGATGGTAGCTTTGACATGTCAGTGGCCCTGAAGCTCAGATAATTCAGCTGGAACAGTTTATCTATACCATTCATATCATACTTGTTCAGACTCTCACAATTTTGAAATTCTAGTACACGCAAAGCTTCAAACCGAACAAGCATAGGCAAGTGTTTGATGCAAGTTGATGCGGTCACTGTTAGAGATCGCACATGACTCAGATCTTCATTCGCCAATATAGATGCAAGCTCTTGGTCAATGTGTTGGACTGATAGTCGCCGAATAAGACCATGATGATTTACCAAATCAGTTTGACTATGGCCTGCCAAAGAGATGAAATTATCTTCGACTGATTTTGAAATAATGAGCTCAAGCATCATGTCATGGACTTGACAAGCACAAGCTTTTCCATCATAGCCAATTTCTACAGGTTGGACCATGCTTTTGTTAATTAGCTCATAGAAGTGGTTCTCGGCAACCTCCTGTTTGCTTTGTCCACGCTCTTCTGAGATAAAGGCTTCTGCTATCCATCGCCTCACTAGAATATCTCTCACAATGACATAATCCTCAGGGTATATACTTAAATATAACAAACATGACTTAAGATTAGGTGAAAGATCATTGTAGCTAAGTGATAGTATGCTATTCATTCCATCTAAGCTTCGGCCTTTGTCCAATGCAGAACAAATAGACCTTCTGACCCTCTCCCACTCATCTTTGACCACTGGCTTCGTTGCCAATAAACTTGATATAGTGATAATTGCCAATGGGAGGCCTCCACATTTTTTCAGTATTTTGTTTGAAATTTGTTTTAGCACATCAGGGCAACGGTCCTCCAAACCAAATATTCTTTTGAAAAACAATATTTTAGAGTGCAGATCACTTAGGGCTTCTATTTCATACATGCGACCATTACCATCTAGGCAACATGATCTTGCTACATCAACAATGCGTGTAGTAGCTACAATTCTGCTAGAAAAATCATTCTCTGGGAAAGCATACTTGATAGCGTTCCATGCTGATATTGACCATATATCATCAATAACGATGAGATACCTAATAGATATAAGTAGTTAATGTTAATCAACTACGAAAAATATTTCAAGTGCAGAACAAGAAGATACCAATGTCATGTCAAAAGAATTCAACCATATACAAAAAAAAACTATGAACTCCAAGAGGATGGTAATAAAAATACTCAAAAATAAATAGCAAGTAAACCATGATAATCTAAGCATCATATAAGGCGCAAGTACTCAACAAGTTAAGCTCTACCATCTGCCTATTGCTTATGTTGCCATCTGTAGTTTGCTTACTTAACTAAGACTTTAGCCATAGTTGGAACTCAAAACTAACCAACTTAAGTTCAAAAAAGATTTCACTCTAAGAAATGTTTGCCCATGATCATACAAGCATCATTTTACAATACTTGTGTGAGTAAAAACAAAATCGTCTAGAACACTTGTTTGAATATCCAGTGTGTGGTGTAGCATATTTCGAGTCCTTTGAGTACAACACTGATCTTTAACCTCTATACACATTTTTTTACAGTTTGATTCTTTTTCATTGCAGTATATCAGGCTAGTATTAAGAAATCCTAAATATATTTGTTAGAAAAGGGGACTGAAAATTACCTCTTATCTTGTAGGAGTTCTTTTATCTTCACAATACATTTCGCTTCATCCCAAGTGTCGATTCCTTTCGCAAAATCTTCCTTGCAAGGCAATTGGGAGATTAAATCCTTCATAATTTTCTTTACATTAGGTTTTTGCGAGACAGAGACAAAAGCTTGACAATGAAAATGCCCTTGGATCTTGCGGTAGACCTCCCTTGCCAGTGTTGTTTTTCCCAACCCACCAAAGCCAACAATGGACAGCACCTTGCGATGCTTGGCCAAGCTACTTTCATCTTCCAGCATCCAACTAGCAAGATCATCTCTTGGACCATCAATGCCCACAAGATGCGCTTCGTCAGCAAGAAGAGCAGACAAGCGGGGATCCACGGCTGAATGTTCAAAGGGGCAGCAGGGAATTTCATCCAGCTTGTAACTAATTTTCAACTCTGCCACAGTCTAATTAGAATGTTCAAAGGAGCTATTCTCCGCCGCCACCGGAGGAGGCCGGCGAGCGAAGCTCGCCCGGTGGACGGCGGACGGCGGACCTTCCTCCTCTCCTCGCGAGGGGATCCTCTGGCCGAAACGTGATGGCGAACCTGCTCGACTGGCGTGGAGGCGGAGTGGGCGTGATGCGGCGGCGGCCCGATCGGATTCCAGCGGCGGTTGTGCCTCCACGGCTGCGGGGGCAGCGTGGGGCCAGCCATGGCGGCTGGCGGCGGCAGATCTGGGGCCCCCACCCCAGATCGATTCCCCTCCAGATGGTGTGGGCTCGGGCACCGGCCTGGCGGCCATGAGCGGTGGTGGGTGCGCGCCAAGGTTGCCCCCACTCACCGGCATGGTTGGGGGTGGCCAGAGGTGTGTGCGTGAGGCCGGCATCGTTCGGAGTCGGCTCTGACGTGCGCGGCGGTGGGAATCTGGCAGGCGGCGGACGGCTGTGAATCCCGGTAGTGTCATCTCCGACTCGATCAGCTCCGGTTCGTGCTAGTTCCAATACCTACCCGGTGCAGGCTTGACGGATCTGGTGGGTGGGCATGGATCCGTGGGAAACTCCAGGCCGGTGTGGCGGCTGCGCCAAAGTCGATGCCCTCGGCGCCGATTCCCTTCCTGGAGGCTTCGGTGTGGATCCTACGCCCCCACCTCTGCCATGAGCGCAGGCGAAAGCCTCTGTTCCTCTGTTTGGGCGATGATGGCACTTTGGTGTCGTGTTCCTTCCTGAAGGCGTCGGCCGAGGACTGCTCAGGGTGGTGGAGTTGCTGGTAGTTCAGAGTCTACGCGAGATGGCATGTAGGTGGAGCGTGTGGCATCAACAGTATCATCGATGGTGGGTATCGGCGGCATGGCGCAGTGGAGACTCGACGTCTGATCCGCGAAGATGGACTCGCGCAGGAGGAGGAAGTTGTCTGGCGTCGTGGTGGCGTCGACGACAGCTAGACCGTGCAAGGTAGATGCAGCAGTATAGCTCTGAAGATGGATTGGTGGCAGGTGGCTGCGGCGGCCTCATACCCGGCAGGCGTCCTGGTTGAGGAGTGCGCCGGACCGGTGGGTGCCCCATACCCGGCAGGCGTCCTGGATGGGACCTCTGGTCTTAGATGTTAGGTTTGGCTGCGAGGTCTGTTTGGTATTAGGCCCAGACTATCAGCATCCCTTCATCATTTGGATAGGATTAGCGACAGATGTTGCCTAGACGGTGGCTTTAGTCTTGCTGTTGTATTACTTTGTAATGTCTTGTGTGAACAATTAATAAGGTGGTTGCATGCATCGTCCAGATGCAGAGGCCGGGGGTCCTCCTCCATTTCTAAAAAAAATGCAAGTAACACTCAAAAAATGAACGGTATGTCTCCAAAACAAATATGCTCCACTCACACATTATCCCACCTTTTGTCATATAATAACTTTATTAGAAGCAGAGAAATGCAAGTGGAGTAATTAAGCGAGTTGTGCTACTGCTTGATGATTTATCACTCGAGGCGAAGAAAAGAATTGACTACTTGAGGCAATAATCCGGCCACGTTCATGGGTACCTGTATTTGGATCCACCGGACATCAAACCTCTGTCTGCACTGGCACTGCACCCCCATGTATTTGGATCCACCGTTCATGGGGGAACTGATCTCAGCCATTTATTCTAGATCCAACGCATGAAATGTGGCTAAGTTAGGCTCCTAACTTCACAGTAGCTAAGTTAGAGGAGCCGGTTCCGTTCATGGGTTCCTGTCACAATTCACCCACGTTCACTTCTTTCAACAAACAAGACATTCAAAGTCGACTATAAGGCTCCAGCAGCGACACGCTCTCACCGAATCATATCAACCCTGAATTAACCATGTGCTGCAACCGCCAACAGGACCCGCCGTGTTGCTTCAGGTACGAGGTTCACGAGGTCAGATCTGTTCATTCTCACATGCTTGAACCCCTGTTTCTGGCTTCCATGCGAGCAGAGCAACTCTGTTTCCTTCTTCATAACAAATAGAAACAGAGGCCACTTGGCTATAGTTTCTTCTCTTTATTTTTTCGAGGAAAGGGCTAGCCCGGCAATTTCGGCTTCTACTGTACAGCCCATAATGTGTAGAAACTCAACAACAATCACTGGTGTGAGCCAGTGGGATGAATGGTGTGGGCACCGTCAGGCTGCTGCAGAGTCTTGGACTGTTCCTGCTGGAGAAGGTGAGCAACCTTGCCGAGTAACACAGTTTCGGTTCAAATAGCATAGCAACAGACTTATTACAGTACGAGTACTAGGTGATGAACGGCATTGCTGGTCTGAACTTCTGTGGTTGCCGAAGCATCAAGTAACAACTATCCTCCGATCTATGCAATTAATTAGTACGAAATATGCTTAGTGGAGTGGATTACTGGAGTTCCCTGTCCTCTGCTGCTGCTGGCAAAAGTTCGTGTAGCTTCACTTGAATCTGGGGATCTGTTTCGGTGTGAAATTAACGACATATTTTCGTGTGAATTTCGTGGCTCACGAAAATTTTCTATTCACGAATTTTTGTTCCCTGGTTCAGAGTATAGCAGTTGACGCCACAGTAGTGTTCAGAGTATAGCAGTCCACAAAACAACGTTACAACTCTGTCTGAATAGGATGCAAAAAAAGAAAGTTACAACTCTGAAACCTAACATCATATCTCTCAATTTAACTTTTTTTTTGCGGGGATCTCTCAATTTAAATTAACTTAACTGTCTCAACTTAACTGAATGCATGGTCCATCAAAATATAAGTTACACACAAGTGCTTGAGCACGTACACAACAGAGAAACTTCACCTAGAGTGGTGAACTTAGTTCTTAACAATAGTACAAGATCCCCTCAAAACCAAATATTACCATGTAGCAGAGCAACAAACTAACACAGCTTCTTCTGGGACACCTTTCTTTGAGCTTTAGGGTTCAGGCATCACCACAACATTCCAATCAAGGCAGCAGCACAACATCACACGCTTTCATTCAATAGAAGATCCCCTGAACAGATGAAGGGAGAACATGTCAACATCTAAGCGTGAGAAAGATTGCCTCGGAAACTGCTGTACGGAATCAAAATGTTAATTATGATTAATACCTCTTGCATTACTAGTGGAATGTCATGATATAACAATTCCCTGACAACTACATCTCCTCCTCTTTGCTCCAGCTCTCTCCCATTTCGTCCCGGATAGATAACCTGGGATGATTGGGATGATTATTTGCCTCGTTCCTTATAGCGGCGGCTGCAACAAAGTATTTTTCTCTAATACGAGCTGCATTAGAGTTGCCTCCGTAATATGTGTCATAACTGTTGCAGAGAGTAACTTCGGCATCTCTGAGACATGGGAGGTGGCCAAGACCCAAGCAGAACCCATAGGCTTCTGCCACTGAAACATAGAACGGCAGCTTAAGCTTCTCCAGCTTTGGCAGTGTCCCTTCTTCAAACGTCAAGTAAATTGCACATTCCCAATGGTACGCAAAAATAATGTAGAATTCCTTCAAACACGAGAATGCAAAGTCTTTTATGGTAAGCCTTTCTTTCTGGACAGTCTTGAATGCTATACTCAGATAAAGTAAGGCTGGCATCTCTCCGAGTATCCGCAGACCCTCTTCTGTTACTTCAATCAAATTAAGGTCCAGGTATGCAAGACCGGTGAGTGCTGGTACAATCCACTTTGGCATCGGGAAATAGTAGTCAGTGGTCATCTGAAACATTTGGAGGTTATATGGCAGAGGGGACCAGGAATCTAAGAACTGGAGTGATGTTGAATCATTAGAGTACATCCATACAGACTGAAGTTTGCAGGTGCCAAGTTTGCATAGTGACGACAGTAACATCTCTTCATGCCTCTTGTATTCCAGAGATCCTCCACTGTCCAACTGTAGAATGAGGTCTTTCAAAACGGTCAGATTCCCCAGTTCCTCGACTGCACACAATGAACTCTTGATAATATTAAAGCCCGAGATCGCCTGTAAATTCTTCATAGTTCCAATCCCATTTGGTATCTTTGTTTTACCGTGAGCAGTACCGGAATATGGATATCTTCCAGTGAGTAGATGTTGTAGCTTAACAAGCTGAATAATTCCAGTGGGCAATCCTTCTATATGTGTATTTCTAAGATCCAACGTCTCTAGATCATAAAGCCTCAAAACTCCTGATGGTAGCTTCAACATGTCAGTGCCCCTAAAGCTCAGGTACTTCAACAGGAATAGTTTATCTATGCCATTCATATCATACTCATGCAGATTTTGACAATCTTGAAATTCTAGGACACGCAAAGCTTCAAAACGAACAAGCCCAGGCAAGTGTTTGATGCAAGTTGAAGCCATCACTGTTAGAGATCGTACATGGCTTAGTTCTTCATTTGCCAATATAGATGCAAGCTCTAGGTCAATATGTTGTACTGATAGTCGTCGAATAAAACCATCACACTTTGCCAAATCAGTTTGACTATGGCTTGCCAAAGAGATGAAATTATTTTCAACGGATTTTGAAATAAGGAGCTCAAGCATCATATCATGGACTTTACAAGCACGAGCCTTTCCATCATAGCCAACTTCCACCGGTTGGACCATACTTTTGTTTATTAGCTCATAGAAATGGTTCTCAGCAACCTCTTGTTTGCTTTGTCCACGCTCTTCGGAGATAAAGCCTTCTCCTATCCATCGCCTCACTAAAATATCTCGCTCAATCACATAATCCTCAGGATATATACATAGATATAGCAAGCAGGTCTTCAGATTAGGTGGAAGGTCATTGTAGCTAAGGGATAGTATACTATTCATTCCTTCTAAGGGATAGTAAACTTGATATGCTGATAATTGCCAATGGGAGGCCTCCACATTTCTCAGTATTTTATTTGAAATTTGTTTTAGCACATTAGGGCAACAGTCCTCGGAACCAAATATTCTTTTGAAAAACAATCTTTTGGAGTGGAGATCACTCAGGGCTTCCATTTCATACATGCGACCATTACCACCTTGACAACATGATCTTGCTACATCAACATTGTGTGTAGTTGCAATAATTCTGCTACAAAAATCATTCTCTGGGAAAGCATACTTAATAGCATCCCATGCTGATATGGACCATATATCATCAATAACGATGAGATACCTAATGGATATAAGTACATGTTGTTAACCACTATGAAAAGGAGCTCAGATGTAGAACATAAAGATACCAATATCATGTATAAGGAATTCAAGCATAATACACACAGAAAAAACACTACAGACTCCAAGGGGATGGTAATAACAAAAAACAAAAATCAAAATAAAGCAAGATACTCTAAGCATCATGTAAATTGCAAGTACTCAACGAGTTATTTAAGGTCCACCATGTACTTATTACATATGTTGCCATGCGTACTTTGCTTACTTAACCAAGACTTCGGACATAGATGCAACACCAAACTAACCAACTTAAGTTGAAAAAAAATCTCACTTTAACAATGTTTGCCCATGTTCATACACACGTCATTTCAAATACTTGTTTGAGTATTTCTGTCCATAACACTTGTTTGAATATCTAATGTATGTGGTGCCATACTTAGAAGTCAATTTTGATATCGTATACTCATGTGTCAACAACCTATATGTATGTTATTCATGCTTTAAAGGTTGAGGATAAATATTTTGAATCGTTTGAGTACATCACTAATCTTTAACCCCTATACATGTTTGTTTACAATTTGATTCTATTTCACTACAGTATAGTCAATCTTGTATTAAGAAACTAAAAATATGTGGGGGGAGGGGGGGTGAAATTACGTACCTCTTATCTTTTAAGAGCTCTCTTAGCTTCGCAATACATATCGTTTCATCCCAGGTGTCGATACCTTCTATAAAATCTTTCTTGCAAGGCATCTGGGAGATCAAATCCTTCATAATTTTCTTCACATTAGGCTTTTGTGAGATAGAGACAACAGCCCAACAATGGAAATGCCCTTGGACCTTGCGGTAGACCTCTCTCGCCAGTGTCGTTTTTCCCAAACCACCAAAGCCAACAATGGACAAAACCTTGCGATGCTTTGTGAAGCTATTTTCATCTTTCAGCATCCAACTGGCAAGGTCATCTCTTGGACCATCAATGCCCACGAGGTGTGCTTCCTCAACAAAAAGAGCAGACAAGCGGGGATCCACAACCAAATGTTCAAAGTGAATATCATCCAGCTTGTAACTACTCTTCAACTCTTTTACCTCCTTGAGACGAATTTTCAGATCGTCGATCTGGTTGGCGATTCCATGACGAGAACCTAACGTCTTGAGCCGGCGAGCAGTCTTGCGGAAGAACTCCTTGAAGCCACCCTGGTGCTGGCCATCATTACCGAGCTGGTGGATGAACTTGTCAATGACATCCTCGATGTCATAGGCCAGCTCCCTCACGAGTGATATCCAATCCTTCACCTGGACATCGGGATCTTGTAGCATCATGTACTTGCGGACAACGCCATGCATGCCAGTCAGCTCAGCTTTGAGCGAGCGGATCTCGCGGCGGACGCCTTTGAGGCGGGCACACTCACCTTCAAGCAAACCAGCGAGCTTCCCCAGCAGGGGACCTAGCACACCCTGCGAAGCACTCACCACCTCCATTGATTTCTCTATTCCTCTCGGTTTGTGCTTGGTGTGTGCTCAGAGTGGATAGAAGTGTAGGAACAGGACCGACTAATGGGGTTCGCACTAGCTGCAAGATTCTTATAGAGTTTTTGCTTTAGTTCGGCCTGACCATGACGATAGCTGAGGGTAAACAGTTGACAGCGTCCTGTCTGGGACACAGCTCCGTAGGCCTTGTTGGGTAAACAGGAAAAAGATTAAGCATAATGGCCTTTATCACAAAAATAAATATATGCTTCTCTCACACATTCTCACCTGCTGTCATATCATAACTTTTCGAGAAAGCAGGCAAAGGGAATTGGAGTAATTAAGCAAGCTCTCCTATTGATCATATTTGTTCATACTTAAAACGTGCACTGGTGATTTTCCTTTTCAAAAAGGAGGGTTTAACTCTGGTTTCTGCATCCGCAGATTTGAGAACTAGATACCTTCACTTACATGGTAAGAGCAACTTTAGCCAATCTCCTAAAAATTTAGAGGAGTAAACGATCGAGTATCCTTTAGAGGACTATCCCCAATACTTAGAGGAGTAAACTTTTTTTTATCAAATTCATTAAATTTTCGGCCACCGAAATAAACTTCACTACTTCATTACTTTATTAAACGACATATCGGTTACATACTTCATGAATTCTTCGCTAAGAGAACCAATCCAATGAAACCACAAGAAAAACACACTTTAATAGAAATCCAACTTCCATAATTGCTTTCACTAGTTGAATTAATAATTTCTCTACGTCTTCATTGCCTACATTGTTGTTTTTCTCTATTGGCTTCTCAAGCTTGCACACTTCTTTTTTCTCCGTCTTCACACAAGAGTGAAGGCATTTTTTTTACTTGGGCAAGTGAGCAGCCGGGTAAATATAGGAGTTCGCGGTGCAGACGAGTATAATTTTTTTCTCCTCTGCATGGTGGAGCTAAGAATCTCGATGAGGACTATCCGAGCTGATAAAGACACAAGCAGCACGAAGCATCAAGAAAAGTCAGAAATATTAGAGCAATGGAAAGTGATACGTCGCCTACCCCTTTGCTAAAGTTATTCCGATCGAGAGCATTATGCATGTATGCGTTGGCAAGTGGGAAAATGATGTATTGATGGGTGGAACTCGTGATTTTTATTGAAGACATGCACGGTCATGGCAATTATTGGCAAGCTGCTCTTTGGTCTATAGGAAACAATATACTTTCTCCAATGCTTTTTACTTCGCATATAAAATTTGTTTGAAGTCAAACTTTGTAAAGTTTGACTAACTTTATTCAAAAATATATCAACATACAAAATATGTAATCAATATCATTAGATGCATCATGAATTTAATTTTCATATTCTATAATATTAGTATTATAGATGTTGATATTTTTTAATTTAAATATGCTAAAACTTCACAAAGTTTAACTTCAGACAAATCTTATATGTGAAGTAAAAAAGGCCGGCAGAAGTACAAGATGTGCCAGATGTCTCATTCGCCCCCTTACATGCCCCGCGTAGAGGGTACCATCAAGGTTGTGCCCTACCTGAAGAATGAGCACGCGTCGGGGGCACGCTGATTAGGAAGGGCATCTTGCAGTCATGGAAATGCCCGATGCAAGGTTCATTGCACCCGACCGTGTTGCGTCACCCGACAAAGAGTAGTCGACGGAGGATATTGTGGTAGGATAAATCTTGCCAAAGAGTATTCTTTTAGGGTTCTTCTAAAGAGAAAGAGTACAATACCCCTTATGGTATCTTGTAGACCAAGGGGGCAAATATGTAATCTGACACCTGCATCCACTTTTCTTTATGGCCTACCCTTGTGAGGGCAACATCTTTATTGGGAGAATATCATACGGAAATCAGCGAAACTCATGCGGTTGTTCCCAAATGCATGTGGGTTCATTATCCAGGAAGAGCCCATCAAAACACCACATTATAAAAAATAAAATATACACCATCATCTCCCTCACACACCAAATCAAATATATTTTTTATGAAATCCCAACAACACAAACAGCGCAACAAAGCGCCCACAACGCTTCTAGTTTCTAACAACCGTGAAGGATAAACTCTAATGCACAGAATAATTATTTGTTTACATGCATGAATTGATGATGTGGCAACATTACATGCATAGAGTAATGCAAAAAATGTAATTTATGGCTTGCATGCATGACTTGCTTATGTGACATGGTTGCATGGCTACAAAAATAGATAGTGTGTTGTAGCTATTTAGGAATAGAGGATGTCAATCATGTACTTGAAATAGTTCAATGTGTATTAAAAAATATCATCGTGTATTTGAAAAATGTTCACCTTGAATTTTAAAAATGTTCCATGTGTTTACAAAATGATCGTTGTTTATTTAAAAAATGTTCACCATGTATTAAAAAAATCAACGTATTTAGAAAAATTCTTCACCATGTATTTAAAAAAAATGTATGGCATGTATTTCAAAAAGATTCAACATGTATTTGAAAAATATTCAACATGTATTTTTAAATCATTCATTGTGTATTTCAAAAAAATTAACGTTCATTAAAAAATATTCAACATATATTTGAAAAATATTCAAGAGGTATCTGCAAAATGTTTATCTTGTATTCAAAAAGTTCAGCATGCAGTTGTAAAAATATTCCTTTTTCTTTCATCTTCCCGGAGGTCTGTATCCTGAAAGCGAGAGTTCAAGGAAGCAAATAGAAGATTCAAGCTTAACATAGTAAGCCAGGTCCTAGGTCGTCTTGCAACCGTCCGGTTCCCACACGCATGAATCACATCTAAACATTTCTAGAATTTAAACATGTCTGAGAGACAGAATTTGGTTCACCGAAGGTTACCAAAAAACTTAACTGTTTCCCCCAAAACAAAAGTTAACTTCGCTTTTCTCTGTTTGATGTCAGCTTGAGATTCGATCGACTGCACAGGGTCCACCACCAGACAACACACACACGCGTCCACCACCAGGACCCGCTATGTTCCTTCCCGCACGAGGTCGCTCTGTTCATTCTCACTTGCTCGATCCCCTGTCTCTGGCAGCCAGGGAGCAGAGCAACTCTGTTTCGCTCTTCGTAACGACACCAAACACAGGCCCACTTGGGCCATAGTTTTTTTAAGGAAAGGGAGAACCCAGGAATTTCTGCTTCTCTTGTAGTACAACCCATACTATGTAGAAACCCAACAGCACTAACTGGGGTGAGTCAGTCATATAGTTAACTGTTTTCCGCTCAAACAAAAAAGTTAACTGTTTCTCAAAAAACAAAAGTTAACCTTCATTTCTTTTGTTTGATATTGAAGGTTGGGATTCAATTGACCGGATGACTCATTTGTCGATATTTCTTTCTGTGCTCTTGGACGCCTGATGTTCGCAAGGTTTCATTCATGGAACCACCAACTAGAAGCTTTAAATATGACAAAGATATCCCTCGTGGTTTCTCTCTTGCAGCCGTCCAGGACTTTTTCAAGCATGAAGCGTGTATAAAATCCAAACATTGTGCGAGGTATACATATACATTTTTCATTATCATTCAAAATTTTCAAATAAATGATTAATTGGTTTAAAAATACACGTTTTTGAACCGATTTCAAAACATCTCAAACATTTGTCAAATAAATGTTTAAACATTTTTTTGAATAATACAAGACATTTTTTTAAATATGCAAACTTATTTTTACATCATTAAGAAATTTTCTAAAGTGTCAAAGACATATATTTGAAATGCTCGAACATTTTCTAAAAATGTAACGTACATCTGTTTTTAATGGTTCAGATATTTTTTTGAATATTGTTTTTATTTACATTGTATAAAGTTTTCAAAAAAATCAGCGTTTTTTTTTTGAAATGCATGAATATTTCTTAAATGCCCCGAATATTTGTTTGAATGCTATCAACATTCTTAAAATTATACCGTGTTAGTTTTCAAATTTCTGTTTTTTAATTAAATATAGTTTTAGAATATATGTGTTTCGAATTGTTTCAAAAATATGAGCAAAAGAAAAGAAACACAAAAGACATAGAAAATCGAACTGACCTGGAGGAAGGTAATTTGGCCGGCCCAACTTGACGCTCGCTGTAGGTCGCCCCTTCGCCCGTGTGGCTTGGTGCCGTCGGTCCCGGTTCAGGTGACTTCTCCTAGTCTCCGTTTCAAGAAAATCCTGCGGCGGCGGCGCGGCGGTGGCACAGCCTCGGACCTTCGATTCCGGTAACGGCACAAGACGGCTGGGACGAGCACAAAGTCGCCCGTCGGCGCGGCAGCTGGTGCCGGCGGCGACGCTGCTTGCCTGTTAGAGCCAGTGGGTTGAATGGTGCGGGCGCCGTCAGAGAAGAAGCGACAGCGGCTGCGGCTGGTGCGAAGTCTCGGCCTGCTCCTTGTGGAGAAGAGAAGGTGAGCAACCTTGCCGCCACTAGCACACAATCTATTCAAATACTAGCATAGTTACAGATTTACAGTACTACGTACTACGTACTACGTACAGTACTTAGTTGCTGGTAGCAAGCTGTTCATGAGGTGCAGACGATTGACATTGCTGGTCTGAACCTCTCTGTAGTAGCCGAAGCATCAAGGAGCAACTGTCATCTGCTTTATGTTCAGTAAATTACTTGAGTTCACTATCCTCTGCTGCCAGCAAAAAAAATTCGGTGAAATTGCAGTAATATTTCATTTAAATTTGTGGACCTGTTTCGGTGTGAGATTAATGAAATGTTTCCTGAGATGTCCAAAATTTCGTGGGTCACGAATAATTTCCCATCACGGATCCTTTTCCCCTGGTTCAGAGTATAGTTGTTCACGCTACAGTCGAAGGGTTTAGAGTACAGAAGTGGGGAAACGACGTTACAACTCTGAAACCTGACAGCATAACTCTGAACCCAGTTGTTTCAACTTAACTGAATGCATGATCAATCAAACTAAGTTACACACACAAGTACGTACTTGAGTACATGCACAACAGCTAAACTTCACCTAGAGGTGAACTTATTGTTCTTAAAAATAGCACTCGATGCAAGAGATTATGATAATGCATGATCCCCTGAAAACCAAATAGTAGCATGTAGCTCCCTCAACACCCTGCATCTTCCTCTTGTGCTCCCTGTGCACCCTCAACTTTGTACTAGCTATAATCAAACTGCAACGAACTTGATTATAAACATTCAGTTTTCTCGTTGATTGTGTCACACCTTGCGATGGTGGTTATTCAACATAATCAGCCCACTCGATCGATGGAGGTACTCGATTGATTCCACTAGGCACTCAGGCAGGCAGCAGAGGAAGGAAACAGAGCGACCGGCAGCAGCAGAGCACGAGAATAACTGGCTGTTGCCAAGTGCCAAGTTGATGCAGCTGGCCAGAAGTTCAGTGCTGGATACATTCTGCTGAATCATTACCCTACTGTGAATCCCAAATCTCACGCCCCGCTTACACCTCCGAGATTGAAACCAGATGAAGCAGTTTACAGTAGAGCAGTTCAAGCTACATAGAAGAGTTCCGAGTATTGGAGTGACAGAACAACGTTTCAACTCTGAAACCTGAGATCAAACTTGTAGCCAACCGTTTCAACTTAACTTTATGAATGGCCCATTAGACTAAGTTACACACAAGTACATACACAATAGGGAAAATTCACCTAGGTGAGCTTAATAATTCTTACAATAGCAATCAATGCAAGAAATTCTGATACAAGATTCCCTGAAAACTAAATAGTACTAACACCACTTCTTCTGGGACATCTTCAGGGTTCAGGCATCACCACGAGATTCCAATCAATCCAACAGCACACCATCACGCACTTACGTTTAACAGCAGATCCCCTGAATAGATGAAAGAACATGTCACATCTATGCATAAGAAAGGTTGCGTACAGAAAGTGTTGTACAAAATTATTGATTATGATTCATACCTCTTGTGTTGGTACTGAAATGTCATGATCTAAAAATTCTCTGACAGCTAGCTCTCTTCATTGTCGGTGTAGCTCTCTTCCTTGTAGTTGTAGCGCTCTTCCATTTCACCCCGGATGGATAGCCTGGGATGATTGGGATGGCTATTTGCCTCGTTCCTTATGGCAGCAGCTGCAGCAGAGTTGCTTTTGTAAGATGTGTCATCATCGTTGCGAAGAGTAATTTCGGCTTCTCTCAGGCATGGGAGGTGGCCAAGACCCAAGTAGAATCCATAGGCTTCTGCCACTGAAACAAAGAACGGCGGCACAAGCTTCTCCAGCTTTGACATTGCCCCTTCTTCAAATGTCAAGTAAACTGCAGTTGCACTAAATGAGGAATAAACAAGGTAGAATTCCTTCAAACATGGGAATGCAACGCCTTGTACGCTAAGCCTTTCTTTTTGGATAGTTTTGAATGCTAACTTCAGACAAAGTAAGGCAGGCATCTCTCCGAGTATCCGCAGATCCTCCTGTGTTGCTTCAATCAGATTAATGTTCAGGTATGCAAGACTGGTGAGTGCTGGTACAATCCACTTTGGCATCTTTGGTAAATAGTAGTCAGTGGTCATCCGAAACATTTGGAGGTTATATGGCAGAGGGGACCATGAATCTAAGAACCAGAGGGGTGTTGAATCAGGAGAGTATATCCATAAAGACTGAAGTTTGCAGGTGCCGAGCTTGCATAGTGAGGAGAGAAACATCTCTTCATGCCTCTTGTATTCCTGAGATCCTCGACCGTCCAACTGTATATGGAGTTCTTTCAAACCAGTCAGATTCCTTAGTTCCTCGACTGCACCTAATGAACTCATGATAATATTAAAGCCCGAGATCGCCTGTAAATTCCTCATATTTCCAATCCCATCAGGTATCTTTGTTTTACCGTAAGGACTGCCGGCAGGGGAATATCTTACAAAGAGTAGATGCTGCAACTTAACAAGCTGAATAATCCCAGTGGGAAATTCTTCTATATGTGTATTTCTAAGATCCAACGTCTCTAGACCATAAAGCCTCACAACTCCTGATGGTAGCTTCAACATGTCAGTGCCCCTAAAGCTCAGGTACTTCAACAGGAATAGTTTATCTATGCCATTCATATCATACTCATGCAGATTCTGACAATCTTGAAATTCTAGGACACGCAAAGCTTCAAAACGAACAAGCCCGGGCAAGTGTTTGATGCAAGTTGAAGCCATCACTGTTAGAGATCGTACATGGCTTAGTTCTTCATTTGCCAATATAGATGCAAGCTCTAGGTCAATATTCTGGACTGATAGTCGTCGAATAAAACCATCACACTTTTCCAAATCAGTTTCACTGTGGCCTGCCAAAGAGATGAAATTATTTTCAACAGATTTTGAAATAAGGAACTCAAGCATCATATCATGGACTTTACAAGCACGAGCCTTTCCATCATAGCCAACTTCCACCGGTTGGACCATACTTTTGTTTATTAGCTCATAGAGATGGTTCTCGGCAACCTCTTGTTTGCTTTGTCCACGCTCTTCGGAGATAAAGCCTTCTGCTATCCATCGCCTCACTAAAATATCTCTCTCAATCACATAATCCTCAGGATATATACATAGATATAACAAGCAGGTCTTCAGATTAGGTGGAAGGTTATTGTAGCTAAGGGATAGTATACTATTCATTCCTTCTAAGCTTCCGTTTTTGTCCAATGCAGAACCAATGGACCTTCCAACTCTCTCCCACTCATCTTTCACCACAGGTCTGTTTGCCAGTAAACTTGATATGCTGATAATTGCCAATGGGAGGCCTCCACATTTCTTCAGTATTTTATTTGAAAATTCTTTTAGCACATTAGGGCAACAGTCCTCGGAACCAAATATTCTTTTGAAAAACAATGTTTTGGACTGCAAATCACTTAGGGCTTCCATTTCATACATGCGACCATTACCATGTAGCGAACACGATCTTGCTACATCAACAATGCGTGTAGTAGCTATAATTCTGCTAGAAAATTCATTCTCCGGGAATGCATACTTGATAGCGTTCCATGCTGGTATCGACCGTATATCATCAATAACAATGAGATACCTAATAGATATAAGTAGATACTGTTAATCAACTACGAAAAAGAGTTCAAGTACAAAACATGAAGATACCAGTGTCATGTCAAAAGAATTTAACCATATACAAAAAAATACCACAGATTCTAAGAGGATGGCAATAAAAATACTCAAAAAGAAACAATAAGTTTACCTTTATAACCTATGCATCATATAAGGTGCAAGTACTCAACAAGTTAAGGTCTACCATGTGCCTATTGCTTATGTTGCCATCTATAGTTTGCTTACTTAACGAAGACTTTAGCCATAGTTGGAACTCAAACCTAACCAACTTAAGTTCAAAAAAGATCTCGGTTTAAAATGTTTGCCAAATGATCATACAAGCATCATTTTACTATAATTGTGTGAGTAAAAAAAAAGAATAGAACACTTGTTTGCACACTTAGAAGTCTTTTTTAATATAGTATACTCATGTTCGACAACATATGCGAATGTTATTCATGCGTTAAAGGATCACGAGAAATATTCCGAGTCCTTGAGTACAACACTGATCTTTAACCTCTACATATTTGTTTGCAGTTGATTCGTTTTCACTGCAGTATAGTCAGGCTTGTTAAGGAATTATCCTAAATATATTTGTTAAAAAGGGGGGTTTGAAATTACCTCCTATGTTGTAAGAGTTCTTTTAGTTTCCCAATGCATATCGTTTCGTCCCAAGTGTCGATGCCTTCTTTAAAATCTTGCTTGCAAGGCAGCTGGAAGATTAAATCCTTCATAATTTTTTTTTTTACATTTGGCTTTTGCGAGACTGAGACAAAAGCATGACAATGAAAATCTTCCCAGATCTTGCGGTAGACCTCCTTCGCCAGTGTTGTTTTTCCCAACCCACCGAAGCCAACAATGGACAACACCTTGCGATCCTTGGTCGAGCCATTTTTATCTTCCAGCATCCAATTGGCAAGATCATCCCTTGGACCATCAATGCCCACAAGGTGTGCTTCGTCAACAAAAAGAGCAGACAAGCGAGGATCCACAGCTGAATGTCCAAAGGTAATAATATCATCCAGCTTGTTACTACTTTTCAACTCTTTTACCTGCTCGAGACGAATCTTCAGATCATTGATTTGGTTGGCGATTCCACGGCGAGAGCCCAGAGTCTTGAGCCGGCGAGCAGTCTTGCGGAAGAACTCCTTAAAGCCACTCTGGTGCTGGTGGCCCTCATTACTGAGCTGGTGGATGAACTTGTCGATGACATCCTCAATGTCATAGGTCAGCTCCCTCACCAGCGGCATCCACTTCTTAACCTGAACATCGGGATCTTGCATCATTGTGTACTTCTCGCGCCATGCATGCAGGTCAGCTCGGATTTGAGCGAGTGGATCTCACGCCGGACGCCTTTGAGGCGGGCACACTCACCGGTGAGCTTCCCCCTTACTTCCGTTTTCTTTGTTGCGAACTTCTTCCCTCCTTACTCTGCTTTTTGCAGCTTGTGATGCGGCTGTCACACAAGGACCTCATGACTCGTCTGTCAAAGTTCCTACCTGCGGTCTTGGATGCCTTCGAAACCCAGAGTCCATATGTTCGCAAGGTTCATTAATTCCCCCTTACTTCTATCACTTCTGCTTTGGTAGACCCTCCTTAAACACATCGATGGCTTAGATTATTCCATACCTCTTCATAATAAAGGGCAGGATGGTCTTTTCTTCAAAATACGTCGAGAGGCGGTCCATGTGCGTTCTGTACTAGCCACTTTGACTACCAATCTGTTGTGTTAGATTTCCAGTGCTAATCTTAAATAAAAAGAACTTAAATGTCGCGGCACTGGGAGAAAAAAAGGATGGCAACGAGAATCGAACCTGCAATTTCCAGTTTACGGTGCGTGCTGTGCAGCCTGTGCTAGCGACTGTGACTACCAATCAACAACGTTATATTTCCAGCGCGAACCATTAAGAAACTAAAAAGGTCGCAGCAAATTTTAAAACATGAGTTTGCAAAATTAAGATGTACTCCCTCTGTAAATTAATATAAAAGCGTTTAGATTACTAAAATAGTGTTTTAAACACTCTTACATTAGTTTACGGAGGAAGTACCAAAGTGTCCAATAGGTATCGAACAAGGGACATAGCACCAGCCAACCACGTCACTAGCCACTATACTAACTAACATTAAGTGTCCAAAAAGATAGCCCGATCTATATGAACCATAAGCGGCGACATATTTTCTTTAATTTCGGACCTCATTTTTATTGGAAAACGTAAATATTTTTAGAAACGCAGTCATTAAGAAATGTGTGATATTTTTAAGAAAACTACAACAATTTGTGAAAATGTGAACGTTTTTTTGGGAATCATAAAAGAAACAAAATTGCAAATGATAACATTTTTTAAAATTGCTTACAATTTTTTGGAAAAGGCGAACATTTACAATTTTGAGATTTTAAAAACTAATTTTTTTTGTGAAAATGCGATTTTTGGGAATCTCAACCATTTGTTTTACAAAGGAAAAGCATTGAAAAGGAGAACATTTTCTGAAAAACAGGAAATAAACTGAAAACACGAACATTTTTCAAAATTACAAATAATTGTTTCAAGGTGTGAACTTTTTTTTGAAATTCCCCAAACATATATTGAATTTGCGAACAACTATTAAATCAAGAATATTTTCTGAATTTGGGAACAAATTTAGTAACCTCATCGTCCTGATTACACTGCTTGCCATCCGACTACACGGCCATGATATTTAAGAGCAAGAAATTTATAAGGGTCAACTACTGTATCGATGCAAGAAAACTTGTGTTCGTTTACAATGCCTACAGTATACACACACATGCATGTTATCAAGAAACATATTTTCTCAAACATGATAAAAATAAACATATTTTCTTAATCTTTTTCAACGAGAACTTTTACTGAATTTGTGAAACAATGAAAAAATTGTGAAAAAGAAAAGAGTAAAAAGGAACAAGAAAACAAAAAATAAATAAGATAAATAAGATAAATAAAAAACAGAAATAAAACACTAGAAGAAAAAATAGTAAGAAAACCGATTCAGGATCCTTTTGGAACATTCCCAAAAAATGGCTAGGAACCTTCCAAAAGGTTCTCAAAACCAAAGCTTGTGCACGTTAGCTATTCGTAAAATGGTTCAGAGGCTTGCCCTTCCGGCCTACCCGAGCGTACCAAGTTGTACACGGTGGAGTGGCGAAGCCAGCTTAGAGGCAGTGTAGTCAGTTGACTACACAGGTCTTTGGTAATACAAGCAAGAGTTATGCAAAAAAAAATTTAGAAAATATTACAAATACGTGTATTTGAGTACACAATTTTGTATTGACTACAAAGTGTTTAAATCATGGCTCTGTCACTGACACAGTGTGTTTGGTTGCAAGCATGAAACCTGGCATACATGCTGGCCATGGTGATGCCAAGGTGTGAAAATTTTTTGGTGCTTTTCGGGGGAGGTGAAAACAAAAGTGGTTCGAGACTTGCTCTTCCCGAACGTATCAGATTGTACACGGTGTGTTTGGCTGCAAGCATGAAATGACACCAATTTTTGCCAGTGGTTGGGCATGCCCAGGGTTGTACCTCACGTAAAATTTGAATAAATTCGGACACCGAACGTACGATGTGTCACGTCCAACCTGTGTTTTAGGGTTTTTTTTCAATGGGAAACATAGAAAATGCATAAAATGTCGAAAACCAACGAAACTTGGCCGGCATGATGGCCATGTTGATGCCAAGGGGAGGGAAAAAATTGGGCGCTTTCGGAGTAGGTGAAAAAAAATGGTTCGAGACTTGACCTTCCGGTCTACCCAAACGTAGCCGGTCGTACACGGTTTGTTTGGTTGCTAGCACGAAATCACTGAAAAAAGTTCCATCTGCTGATGAACTGAAAAAATCACAAATTTAAAATAAAATCACAAACACAAAAAAGTTCATGAAATTGAAATAAAACCACATACTAAAAAAAATCATGAATTTGGAAAGAGTTCATTTAAAAAACAAATCATAAATTTGAAATAGTTAACAAATTTTAAAAGTTCTATGAATTAAGAAAGAAAACAAAAAATAGAAACAAATAAGGAAAAATGAAAAAAAATCCAAAGAAAAAGGCCAAACTGAAAAAAAGGAAACGCATGCTTTTTTTTTTATTAGCGTTATATTTAGATAAGAAGGAGGGTATTATGACACAGCAATTAAACTATCCCCATGGTTAGGTGCTTCACTAGAACAGGTCAATCGTGTGGGTTCGAATCACACAACGCATAGCTACTTTTTGTAGTTTAATAAAAGAAAGAAAAAAACATAATTGGGCCAGGTCCGCCCAAGGTGCAAACGTTAAATGTCCATATTACCCTTTATACGTTTTGTAGGGGGGGTCTACCGAAGCGGGTCTCTACTTCTATTTATAGGTTGTGTATATTTTAAATCATCTTCAATTTTTTTGGCAACACCGCTCCCTTTTCTTTCATCTTCCCGGAGGTCTGAATCCTGAAAGCAAGAGTTCAGGGAACCAAATAGTTGTAGAAGATTAAAGCTTCACATGACAAGCCAGGTCCTAGGTCATCTTGCAACTGTCCTGTCCTCGCACGCATGAACCACGTCTAAACATTTTTCTAGAATTTAAACCTGTCTCAAGCTCAGAATTTGGTTCACTGGAAGTTCAACAATGGACAAAGCTCATGAAAGCAAAATTTCATGGAACCATCCGAAGCTGAAAACTTAACACGATAATCCAGGTTGTCTTGCAACTGTTCAGGCCTTGCACGCACGAATCACAGCATGTATACATTGTGCTGGTCTGCAAGAATTTAAACTTGTCCGAAACTCTGAATTTGTTCACGGGAAGTTTAACAACACTAGTTTGTGCATACTGTACTGCACCCCATGTGTCTATCCTGAACCCTGAGCCGACTCTGCATCTTCCATGCCCGTCTTCTCAGCACACAGATTATCAAACAGATGCCCGTCTTCCTATTAGTTGTAAAACCAAAAACAAGAGCACTGAAAGCCGACCATAAAAATTCCTGCAGCACGTTCTTGCTGAATCATATCAAATCTTGAATAAACCAGTGCTGCATTGCAGGCTATTTTGCTTTGTCTGGTGGACACGTACCTGAAGTTGGGGGCGGCGCTGGCGCCGCACCTGGAATGGCTGGGCGGCGCGCAGGTGCTGCAGCTCGTCGTGGCCACGTCGGCGAGCAGACTGTCCAGGGCGAACATCTGACGGTTCAAGGCATGGCGGAAGGCGAGGCGGCATCTTGTAGGCGTGTACGTGCAGCTACATCTCTTGTGATTCACTCAATGTAAACATCAATAATACAATGCTGCCTCAACGGTTTCAGAAAAAGAAATGAACAGAGAACTCTGACCTGTTCATGGCAAGGAGCAGAGAAACTCTGTTTCTGGAAGCCAGGGAGCAGAGCAACTCTGTTTCGCTCTTCATGTAACAAAACCAAACAGAGGCCACTTGGGCCATAGCTTCTTTTTTTCTTTTGAGCGAAGGGCTAACCCTGCAATTTTCGCTTCTCTTGTACAACACTCACCGGTGTAGATCATTCACTTGCTAAGAGAGCTTTCTGCTGTAGATCCACTTCTAGATGCAACTTTCTATGCAGCAAAGTCTCTGGATGTAATTCTAGATTGGCCTTGGAGGCCATCTCGTTCCCCAAAGGGAAATTAGGCAAATTTGACAATTTTGACCTCGAAACGAAATAAATTCACAGAATGAACTGGGTGCGAAACTATTTCACACCCCTAACCCTTTTGTGTAGCGCCCGCCACACCGGCGCCACACCCTACGGTGCAGCGCCTAGCTCCGGGGCGTTACACCACTGTCCACCGTGGCAGCCCACGGGCCCGCACCCAGCAGCGCAACGCCTCCAAGCTAGGCGCTGCACCTGTAATGTGCAGCGCCTAGCCGCTAGGCGTTGCACGTGTAATGTGCAGCGCCTAGCGGCTAGGCGCTGCACTGTGACTTATCCAGCCACTTGGCTGGGCCCCCCTCCCCCACCCCCCCACCACACACTCTCTCACTCTCTCCCCGAGCTTTGCCCCCTCTCCCACTCTCCCCCCTCTCAAATCTTCTTCCAAATCTTGCAAATTTGAAGAATTTGTTCGTGGATTTCGAAGTCAAACCCTCCCTCAAGGTAATAATCTCCGATCCTTGTTTTGATCGAAGTAAAGTTCTCCCATTGCTCATTTGTTGGTAGTTTGGGGAAACCCTAGTTTAGTTTGGATCTAGAGATTTGCATGGAGATGTGAGATGTTTGTTTGCCAATTTCTATGATTAGGCTTTGTTAGTATGCTAGGGTTATTCTTATGGGTGTTCTTATGTTGGTGCTAGGGTTAGGTTTAGGGCTAGGGTTATGGTTAGGGTTAGGTTTAGGGTTAGGGTTATGGTTAGGGTTAGGGTTGTTGTTTCATATATATATTAGGGTTTGTATTCGGTGTTAATCCATGGATTAGTACTCATGGAAGCAATGTTACCTTGTGTTCATTGCTTATAGGGATGGGAAGAACATGTGTGTTTTTTCATCATGGGGACAAAGACGCCTTTTTGAAAGGCAATAAAGAACCGGACCCGGATGAGCTTGACATTGTGTTTGATAGTAGTCCTAGCTATGCGGAGCTCTTGCAACAAGTTAGGAAAGATTTGAATTGGATGGACCCTAGTGATATCATTGAGTTGGAGGGAAGGCATAATGTTGGTTTTGGAATGCACATCCGTTGGAAGACAATGCGTGTAAACTCGGAGCAACGTTGGGTTGCATACAAGGAGACGGTGGCCGAATCACTAGACAAGGCTCTTGAGTTATTTGCAACGAAGAAGGTTGAGTCAAGTTTGCATTTGGACTTGAACCGGCACCCCTCCCCTTTGGTTGCTAGTAGCCCCCCACCCTTGAAGCAAGATGAAATTGTTGAACCTCTTTTGACCCAAGAAGTGAGGCCAACATTGAGCCCGTGTAGAAACAACCAAGATGAATCTTTGCAAGAGGACAACGATGAGTATGCGGACGATGACAATGAAGTTGATCTCCATGACAACAATGTGGGTGATCTCGACAAATATCATTTGCAAGAGACAATGGACCATTCCATCCCTTTTTCCCGTGCATATGCATCGGACTCGGATGACGATGGTCCCGATGAACAAGTTGATGCGGAGGGGTTCACGGTGAAGGAGGCCGAAGCTTTCGAGAAGGTATTTGGTCGGGATCATCGGACTACATTGTTCAAGGATGTTAGTCTCGCGGATGAAGCCGTGGTAGATGGTGGCCAATGTGTAGCTCTTGGGGTTAGGCCAAGCTCTCACCGTGATTTGGTAGACGACAAGAACCGGATTGCTAAAGGTTCTAAGTTCGACAGTTTGTTGGATTTGAAGATGTGGCTCGACAACTACTCGGTTACGCATTATCGTCCACACAAGGTGGTGCACTCGGACGTCAATGTGCGCTACACGGTTGCATGTGCATGTGAAGATGAAAAGGAGGTCCAACTTGGACTTACAAGAGGCCGTGGTGGTGGTAGAGGTCGTGGAAAGGAGGTCCAACAAGGAGTGGCAAGACGCCGTGGCGGTTGTCCGTGGATTGTGCGTGCAAGACCATGGAAAGGAGGTCCTACTTGGCATGTAGTGAGTTGTGTGCCAACTCACATGTGCCAAGGCAAAAGGGTGGATGGCAAGATTGTGTCCCAAGACCACAAACAACTCACGTCCGAGTTCATCGCTTACAGGCTCTCGAACTCAATATCCACACTTCCAACAATGAGCGTCCAACATGTCATTGACCTTGTGAAAGCCATCTTTCATTACAAGGTGAAATACGGCAAGGCATGGAAGGCGAAGCAAGCCGCATTTAAGATGTTGTATGGTACATGGGAGGAAGCATACAACCGAATCCCTAGGTTGTTGTTAGCCATGGCCGCGACAAACCCGGGCATGGTTCATGTGGTCGAGCCTCATGGGCACCAAACAACGGTTCATGAAGGAAGGAAAGTCAGAGTATTTGGCCGTGCTTTTTGGGCGTTCGAGCAATGTGTGAGGGCTTTCGAACATTGTAGGCCGGTCATCGCAATTGATGGCACGTTCTTGACCGGACAATACAAAGGCACCTTGTTGGTTGCGATAGCAAGTGATGCCAATAACCGGGTGTTGCCATTGGCATTTGCTTTGGTTGAGGTGGAAAACAATGACAACTGGGAATGTTTTCTGCATCTTTTGAGGACGAAGGTGTTACCTGCTCAAAGGGAAATTTGTGTCATATCGGATCGGAATCAAGGAATTCTTAACGCCGTGGAGATTGACATTCCCGGGCATGCTCCGTTGCACCATCGATGGTGCATGAGGCACTTTTGTTCGAACTTCTATAGGGCATGTGGCCTTAAGGAGTTGGCCGATGATCTTCAAGATTGTTGTCTCGCTTTCTCCGATAAGCGCTTCGCCACTTTGTACAACAAATTGCTCGCACACAAAAAACTTGATCCCGGGGGTCAAGAGTTTCTCAATAGGCACATTCAATACCGGAACAAGTGGGCACGTGCTTTTGATGAAGATGGCCGGAGATACGGTCAAATGACAAGCAATATGGCCGAATGCTTCAATAGGGTGCTCAAAGGTGCACGTGGATTACCCGTGACGGCAATAGTTCAATACACATTTGACAAGATGAATGCGTACTTTGTAAAGTACTCAATGGAAACCGATGCACAGATAGCGGGTGAGAACCCACGGAAGTACAAGTACAAGTTCCCACCCAAAGTTGATGAATGGTTGCTATTTCAATCACGGAAGGCGGACTCAGAAGAAGCTATATTATATGACAATGAGGAGTGGAAGTACGAAGTGAAAGAGCCAGGAGGAACCACAAACGATGGCCGGCAACATGGAGGTCGGGCTTTCAAGGTGTCGTTAACACAATGTGATTGCACTTGCGGGAGGCCATTATTGCTTCATCTCCCATGCTCACATTTGTATGCCGCCGGCCGCGTTAGGAATGTGGACATCAATCACCCACGCACCATGAGGGAGTCCCAGTTCTCAATCATGACGGTCAAGAAAACATGGGCTCCCCGCTTTCACCCATACTTTGACCAATCACAATGGCCGGAGTATCATGGAGTTCAACTATGGCCGGATTCGGAGTTGAAGGTTGTTAAACGGGGTAGACGTAAGACAAAGCGTCTTAGAGGCGACATGGACGGATGGGGCCATGGTGGGCGCCGCGAAGCGGGCAACGACCAATTCCAAGAGCCTCGTGAGAGCTCCCGTTGTGGGGAGTGCAAAGGTCATGGCCACAACAAAAGAAAATGTACGAAACCAAGGAAAAGGTCCAAGAAAAATGATGCAAGCACAAGCCAACATGGAGCTACACAAGGGAGCCAACCAAGTGGTAGCCAACCAAGTGGTAGCCAACCTAGTGGCCGCCAACCTAGTGGTAGCCAACCAAGTGGTAGCCAACAAGTGCGAAGCCAACCAAGTGGTAGCCAACCTAGTGGTAGCCAACAAGTGCCAAGGCAACCAAGTGGTACCCAACAAGTGCCTAGCCAACCAAGTGTTAGCCAACCTAGTGGTAGCCAACAAGTGCCAAGGCAACCAAGTGGTAGCCAACAAGTGCCTAGCCAACCAAGAGGTCGGCAACTTGGAGTTACAAGAGGCCGTGGTGGTGGTAGAGGTGGTGGTGGTGGTCTCGGCCGTGGTGGTGGAAGAGCTCGACGTGGTGGTAATGGTCGTGGTGATGGTCTCGGCCTTGGTGATGGTCTTGGCCTTGGTGGTGGACTTGGCCGTGGTGATGGACAAGCGCAAGTTCGTTATAGAGGAATGTTTGGATACCTAGATGGACCGTTTCCGTATGTTCCTCACTTACTATAATGTATCATATGTTCTTGTTTTTCCATATGTTCTTCTTTTTCATATTTGCTTCCATTTGTTCTTATTGTCCTTACTAACCATTATGTTCCACTCATTGTAGGTATGGCGGCTTCCCAACCCAACAAACCAACGATGAAGGAGGATGGCGAAGATGAGATGGCCGGATGGTGGGAGAAGGCGGCGAAGAAGCTTAGAGAGGAGGATGCAGCCAAGCTAAAGAAGAAGAAGGAAGAGGAGCTTGAGAAGGAGAGGAAGCGAAAACAGAGTGCGGCAAATGCGATGCGCGCTAGGGAGCAAGCGTTGATGAGGAAAGTTGAGGAGGCACAGAAGAAGCGTCAACAGGATTTTGAAGAAAGAACCATGAAGCTTTGGGCAATTGCAGCTGAAAAAGAAGAGAGGGACAAGCAGATATTCATGAAGAGGGTGGTTAATGAGGCTCACCTCATAAGAAAAAGGGAGGAGGAAGAGGAAGAAGAGAGGAAGAAGAAGAAGGGAAAGGGGCCTTCCTCTACGCAATAGAGCTATGTCTCCTCTTCAATTTGCTTGTGAACTACTATGTCTCCTCTTCGATTTGGTTGTGAACTACTATGTGCCGTGAACTACTATGTCTCCTCCTTGATTTGGTTGTAAGAACTACTATGTGCGGTGAACTACTATGTGTCCTCCTTGATTTGGTTGTACGAACTACCATGTGTCGTGAAGTAGTATGTGTTATGAACTACTATGTGTCGTGAAGTACTTGGACGCTGCAATCTACCATGTGGCGCCTAGCTGCTGTTGCTCTCTGGATAGCTAAAAAATTCACTAAGTCCAAGTCCAAGTGCCTCAAACTGTAAAGTACCTTCTATTCTGGCTGCATAGCTACAGACCAGTGCAGCGCCTAGCCAGGAGGCGCCACACTGTACAGTGCAGCGCCTGCGGGCTAGGCGCTGCACTCTATAGTGTGGCGCCTCCTAGCTAGGCGCTGCACAAACACTTAGCGAAATTTTTGCCTGAAACTGGAGGCATACCTTCTGTTGGTTGCTGGATACCTACAGACATGTGCAGCGCCTAGCACGGAGGCGCCACACTCTATCGTGCAGCGCCTGAGCGCTAGGCGTTGCACTATACAGTGCGGCGCCTCCAAGCTAGGCGCTGCACATGTCTGTAGCTATCCAGAAAAGCAACAGAAGTTTGGCTAGTTACAGACATATGCAGCGCCTAGCACGGAGGCGCCACACTCTATAGTGCAGCGCCTGCGAGCGAGGCGTTGCACTGTACAGTGCGGCGCCTCCAAGCTAGGCGCTGCATATGTCTGTACCTATCCAGAAAAGCAACAGAAGTTTGGCTAGTTACAGACATATGCAGCGCCTAGCTCGGAGGCGCCACACTCTATAGTGCAGCGCCTGCGAGCTAGGCGTTGCACTGTAGAGTGCGGCGCCTCCAAGCTAGGCGCTGCATATGTCTGTACCTATCTAGAAAAGCAACAGAACTTTGGCTAGTTACAGACATATGCAGCGCCTAGCTTGGAGGCGCCACACTCTATAGTGCAGCGCCTGCGAGCTAGGCGTTGCACTGTAGAGTGCGGCGCCTCCGTGCTAGGCGTTGCATATGTCTGTAGCTATCCAGAAAGCAACAGAAGTTTGGCTGGTTACAGACATATGCAGCGCCTAGCACGGAGGCGCCACACACTATAGTGCAGCGCCTGCGAGCTAGGCGTTGCACTGTAGAGTGCAGCGCCTCCGTGCTAGGCGCTGCATAAACACTTAGCAATTTTTTTGCCTGAAACTAGAGGCCTACCTACTGTGCCTCCAGCCCCCCTCTACTGGGTCTTTTTCAGCCACAGTTCAACAACTAGTATAACAAACATTCAGGTACGACATCATTTCTCCAAGTATAACAATTAGTACAAGAAACAAAGGGTTCACAAAAGACTTCATTTCATAGAAATGACCATCACAATAAGTTCCAGTTTACCATAGAGCTACCATCACTCCAAGTTCAACGACATAAAAGGTACGACCACTCCAAGTTCAACGACATAACAAATCGCACTCGAAGTTCAACATTATAAAAAAAACTAAGATGACTAGTGCTTTCCACGCTTGCTGGGTCCTCCCCCCTCTTGACGCTTATCTTCTTCACCTTCCTAGGAAGAGGAACCCGCTCCGGCTCCGGCTCCGCCTCCGGTTCGACATCGTCATCCAAAGCCGCCATCCGCGAGGTGCCGACCGTCCTTTTGCCTCTTTGGGTGAAGTCTTCAGGCGTGTACTTGTTGATTCCCCTCCTAGGCTTCAACTCGTATGCAGACCGAGCCCGGTACGTCCCCAAGGTCATATCATCAGCAACCTATGCATCAACAAAAGATATGGAAAGACCGTGTGTGAGGATATAGTTAGCAATGCATCAACAAATGGATATATATCGTCATGCCATACCTCTTGGGTGACCCCACCCACATCCTCATCCGTGAAAGGTTCACCATGGCTCTGCCCCGAAGCGGGATCTGATGGTGTCGCCGACCTAGACCGTTCTGGTGATACATACTCGGGGTCACGACAACCGAAAAGGTTTGATAGCCGCCTTAACTTTTGGCCCTGGCGCTGCAACATGTACAAGTGAATGAGACATGGAACGTACCAACAAATGTTAAGTGCTAGTTTGAAGGAGATGTGAACCTTAATGAATTCTCGAAGTGCACCTTCCCCATCGCTTTTGCCAGCCGGGGTTGTTTCCAGAATAGTCTCGGTCTCGTTAGCTGCTTTCTTGATCTGGGCACGCTATGAACAGAAACGGTATCAAAGTGTTAGGCAAGCGAAGATGTGAAAAGTGCGAATGGAAAAGCAAAAAGGGCTAACCACAAAGTTCATCATTGGAGCTGAAGGGATCACCGAGTTGCCTTTCCTGACTAATGCGTTGTACTGGTGCTGGGCTACCTCATCAAAAACGGTGGGTTCTTCCAGAATCTCCTCAGCATACGCCGGCTGGCATACCTCCACGCGGGTACTTGCAAGAAACCATGCGAGATAGTTGTTGAACGCGATCGGGCAGTGCTCACGAAGCTGGGCTCGTTTTCCAGCCCTTGCTTGCTCCACACTAAGAGCGAACTGCACGACATACTTCCTGTGATGGCTGGCCCAATCCTTGATCTTCCGCTGCTTTTTCCTATCCAACCTGCAAGTTAGAAACAAGATATTAGCATCATCGAAACCGTCGAGAAGCTGCTAAGTGCTCAAGGTTAATTATATCTTACGCGTGTAGCAACTTGTCCGTGTCCCCCCACTCCGGCGGGTGTGGCTGGAACAAACCAAACTGGCGGAACACCCGATGTGGCAGGTGAAGCTCAACCGCCCAGTTGCATATCAGTGGGCACCGCATATGCCAGAGATCCCTATCCCTAATGCACATCGGATTAAGCCTGAACTCTATAGGGTTACCAAAACTCTCTCCTTTTCCATACGGCTCCCATTCCACCTGCAAAATGGGATTGAATGCAAAATTGATATCGAGTGAAGATACAAGCATGATAATCACTTATGCAAGGTCGGTTCACCTGCTCAGGCGTGATCGCGTCCAGCTCGCTCTTGTACAACTTGTACATTACAGAGGGATCATCCGTCGTCTCATTTAACACATCCCACTTGTAAGCCCAAGTGGGGAGCCGTAGTGGGTCGTCTTTATCGTCCCAATCCTCGTACTTCACGGTCTTAGGTCGTCCAACCGGCAAACGCTCCCAGCTCCATATGGAAAGTGCGAGCAGACAACCACCAATACCTCCAGTGTGCCTACAACTGGCATCGTCCAACTGCACATAAAAAAGAACATGGTCAAATTTGCCGCAAGAGCGCATTGATAATGTATCAATGAAGTGAAAAGGAAACAACTTCATACCTGTCGATACAAGTAAGCTAGTGTCGCCGAACCCCAACTCCATTTGCTATCGAAGACGGTCAACGCCTTCAGCCACATCCATGGAGCATTCTTGCCTGTGCCATCAGCAAACATTGTCCTCGATACCACGTACCACATGTAGACACGAGCATAAGTCTTCACCATGTCCTCATTAGCATCATCGGGGCAATGAGCGAAGTGCGATGATATCCACGTGAAAGTAGCGCCCGCTGCGACTCTTTCCTTCTTCTTATCTTCCCTTTCTGGCTCCCGAGGCTCCGGAGGAACCATACCGATAAGGGCTTGCATCTGCGCGCGCCACCCTTCAGAATCGGTGTTCATACATAAAGGATTGCCATCGATAGGAAGACCGATGATCATAGCGATATCCTACAGCGTCACGGTCATCTCCCCGGTCCGAAGATGGAAAGTGTGTGTCTCCGGCCTCTAATGATCAATAAGCGCGGTGAGTGCTGCAGCATTGTTGGGTGGCGTCGACCGGCGGACCAACTCAATGAAAGGGAGAAGTCCTGCCTCCCTAACATAAGGTGTGTACCGCTCATCATAGCTCATCCCTCCAAGGCTGATCCCGTGAGACCGAAGCTTCAGAGGTGCAAGCTCCTACAAACAAACAAATCATAACATTACATATGGGGCATTTGTGTTTGAACAAACATACGAAATTCATAACACCGACCACTTTCAGTATTACCCGCTGCTGCACCGACATAGCATACGACCGGTGTTGATGGTCCCAGTGATCATCGAGAAGCCAAACCATCCTAACAATTTCAACAAAGCATTCTTGTCAACACGATTATCTTTTCAATTCAAAAAAACTAAAGTAGGCCTACTACATGCAAGATCCAAAGCATATGGTGCTTCCCCCTACTTGGGCCTACTTCATACAAATAACATGTCAATCTATGTATCCAAACTATAACATGTCAATCTACTTCTCCATACAAATAACATGTCAATCTACTTCTCCATACAAAAAACATGTCAATCTATGTATCCAAACTATATAAATAACATGTCAACCTATCTATCCAAACCACATTCTAATCTAACAAAGGTTCCCCAAATCTAATATACGCAAGATTCAAACAAAAGTTGTCCAAATCTAATACATGCAAGATTCAAACAAGGGTTCCCCAAATCTTCAAAATATAATATTTTCTATGGATAAAAAGAAGGGGATCGGAGGAGAGTACCTTCTACGATGGATTGGTGAACAAATGCACGGACCAAATCGTCGGATTGGAAGGATTTGGGAGAGGGGATTGAGAGGGGGAGTGCAGATGGCCGCCGCCCTTTTTTCTGTAACTGCCAATGGGGAGGGTGGGGGAGGAGAGGGCTGGCGTGTTTGCATATAAGTCACAGTGCAGCGCCTAGCCGCTAGGCGCTGCACATTACACGTGCAACGCCTAGCGGCTAGGCTAGCTCGGAGGCGTTGCACTGCTGGGTGCGGGCCCGTGGGCTGCCACGGTGGACAGTGGTGCAACGCCCCGGAGCTAGGCGCTGCACCGTAGGGTGTGGCGCCGGCGTGGCGGGCGCTACACAAAAGGGTCAGGGCTGTGAAATAGTTTCGCAACCAGTTCATTCTGTGATTTGCTTTCGATTATAGGTCAAAATTGTCAAATTTGCCGGGAAATTACTGTCTGTACATTGCCTTGGATGCTAAATAATAAAATTTAGCCCTCCTTGAGGGCTCATGTTTGCAAAAAAAAAAAACACTCACAGGTGTGAGTCAGTCAAACAGTTAACTGTCCCTTCCATTTCTCAAAAAATTAAATCAATTGTTTCTCAAAAAACAAAAGTTATTTCCTTTTTTTTTCTGTTTTGATCTTGCCGCTTGAGATTCGATCGACTGTAACAGGGGCGACCTGATGACTCATTTGTCGACATTTCTACCTGTGGTCTTGGACGCCTTTGAAAATCTTAAGTAGTCCATATGTTCGCAAGGGTTCTTTCATTCTCAGTTACTTCCATAGATTATGTTTAAGACGAACTAATCCTCTTCCATTTTCCGTCAACACAGCTGCTTCTCTTTGATCTCCCCAGAGTTCCTGAACCCCAAACGTAATAGCTCATAGAAGCTTAAAATCTGGCAAAGATATCCCTCTCAGTTCTATCTTGCAACCGTCCAGGACTTGCAAAGCATGAACCATATATAACATCCAAACGTTGTGCTAGAATATAAAAGATGTCTGAAACTCAAGAACCTGTTCTGAAACTGACGTGTTCACGGCAAGTTCAGTAGTGGGTGAGCCTTATGTTGGCTAAGATTTGCATGTGAACATTTTGTTTTGCAAGACCATGAAAAATACCTGGGATTGATGTTGAGCATCTCCCAGTAGCACAACTCGACATGTCCGCCCTATGCGTCCACCCTTCGCATCTCGCCTCGGACCGTTGACTGTACTGTACTGCATCCCCGACTCCTGAACTGACCCTGCATCTTCTTCTGTGGTACACCTCTGAACTCTGAAGCACACACATGATGAAATACTCGTACTGTACAGCCGGGGCGGTGCAGGGTGATGTGAAATCACTGCCAAGTGCCGAACACTCTAGATGCCCTGGTCGATACTGGATAGGATACTACCCGCTGAATCATTTTTCCTACTGTACATCTCAAATCTCACACTCCGTTTACATCTCTGAGACTGCAAACAGGTGGGTGCAGCAGTTCACGCCACAGCGAAAGTTCAGAATTATGTACATAGGATTGACAAAACAATACTACAACTCTGAAACCTGACATCATGCATCTCTCAACCCGGCTGTCTCAAAACTGAATGCATGATCCATCAAATTAAATTCGTGCACACAAAGTGCTTGAGTGCATACACAACAGTGGGAACTTAATTGACTCTTAACAATAGTAATCAACGCAAAAAAAATGGATACAAGATTCACTGAGAACCAAATAGTACTATGCAGCAAAGCAACTAACACAACTTCTTCTTGGACACCTTTATTTTTGAGCTTCCACACGCGTGTTCCCGTCTGAAAGGCGAGAGGAGAACGTGCATGATCACCACAGCATTCCAATCACGTGATTGCATTCAATAGAAGATCCCCTGAATAGATGAAAGGAGAATGTGTCACACCTGGGCGTGAGAAAGGTTGCCTAAAGAAAGTGTTGTAAGAAATTGTTGGTTATGATTAAATACCTCTTGCATTCGTAGTCGAATGTCATGATATAACAGTTCCTTGACAGCTAGCTCTCTTCCTCGTCAGTGTAGTTCTCCTCATCGTCGGAGTTATAATATCCTTCCGCCGTTCGGTGGTAGATAGATAACCTGGGATGATTGGGATGGCTATTTGCCTCCTTCCATATAGCGGCACCTGCAGCAGACCTGCTTTCGGGAGATCTTCTTGGGCATCTCTCAGACATGGAAGGTGGCCAAGACCCAAGTAGAACCCATGGGCTTCTGCCACCGAAACAAACAACGGCAGCTCAAGCTTCTTTAGCTTTGGCATTGCCCCTTCTTCAAACGTCAAGTAAACTGCACTTGCACTATAAGAAATAAGGTCGAATTCTTTCAAACACGGGAATACAACGCCTTGTACGGAAAGCCTTTCTTTTTGGACAGTGCTGAATGTTATATTCAGATAAAGTAAGGCAGGCAACTCTCCAAGTACTCTCAGATCCCCCTGTGTTGCTTTAATCAGATTAATGTTCAGGTATGCAAGACTGCTGAGTGCTGGTACAATCCACTTTGGCCTCTTTGGTAGGAAGTAGCTAGTGGTCATCCGAAACATTTGGAGGTTATATGGCAGCGGGGACCATGAATCTAAGAACTCGATAGGTGTTGAATCAGGAGAGAATATCCAGAAAGACTGAAGTTTGCAGATGCCAAGCTTGCATAGTGAGGAGAGTAACATCTCTTCATGCCTCTTGTATTCCTGACATCCTCTACCTTCCAATTGTAGATGGAGGTCTTTTAAACTGGTCAGATTCCCCAGTTCCCCGACTGCACATAATGAACTGTTCGTAATATTAAAGCCCGAGATCACCTGTAAATTCCTCAAGTTTCCAATCCCATCTGGTATCTTCGTGTTGCCAGAGCTGAAATATGCAGTGAGCAGATGTTGCAGCTTAACAAGCTGATTAATTCCAGTGGGCAATTCTTCTATATATGTATTTCTAAGATCAAACGTCTCTAGACCATATAGCCTCACAACTCCTCGCGGTAGCTTTGACAATTTAGTACCCCTAAAGCTCAGGTACTTCAACTGGAATAGTTTATCTATACCATTCATATCATACTCATGCAGACTCTCACAATCTTTAAATTCTAGTACACGCAAAGCTTCAAACCCAACAAGCCCAGGCAAGTGTTTGGTGCAAGTTGATGCTATCACTGTCAGTGATCGTACATGGGTTAGATCTTCATTTGCCAATACAGATGCAAGCTCCTGGTCAATATGCTGGATTGATAGTCGCCGAATGAGACCATGACAATTTGCCAAATCATTTTGACTGTGGCCTATCAAAGAGATGAAATTATCTTCAACAGATTTTGAAATAATGAGCTCAAGCATCATGTCATGGACTTGACAAGCACGAGCCTTTCCATCATAGCCAACTTCAACCGGTTGGACCATACTTTTGTTTATTAGCTCATAGAAGTGGTTCTCGGCAACCTATTGCTTGCTTTGTCCGCTCTCTTCAGAGATGCTATCCATCGCATCACTAAAATATCTCTCTCAATCACATAATCCTCAGGATATATACATAAATATAACAAGCAGGTCTTGAGGTTGGGTGAAACATCATTGTGACTAAGGGATAATATGTTATTCATTCCATTGGTAGTCAAATGTCATGATATAACAGTTCCTTGACAGCTACTCCCTCCGTTCCAAATTACGTGTCGCAGAAATGAATGTATCTAGACGTATTTTAGTTCTAGATATATCCATTTCCGAGAAAATAATTCCGAACGGAGGGAGTAGCTCTCTTCGTCGTCAGTGTAGTCATCTACCTCATCGATGGTATAATAGTGCCAATCAGACATTACGTCTATGATAGATAACCTGGGATGATTGGGATGGCTATTTGCCTCCTTCCTTATAGCAGCACCTGCAGCAGACTTGATTTCGGAAGATGTGTCAGCATCATTGTAAAGAGTAACTTCGGCATCTCTGAGAAATGGGAGGTGGCCAAGACCCAAGTAGAACCCATACGCTTCTGCCACCAAAACAAACAACAGCAGCTCAAGCTTCTCCACCTTTGGCATTGCCCCTTCTTCAAACGTCAAGTAAACTGCACTTGCACGACAGGTTGCACGAATAAGGCAGAATTCCTTCAAACACGGGAAGCCAACGCCTTGTACGGTAAGCCTTTCTTTTTGGACAGTGTTGATTGTTATACTGAGGCAAAGTAAGGCAGGCATCTCTCCAAGTATCCGTAGATCCTCCTCTGTTGCTTCAATCAAATTAATTTTTAGGTATGCAAGACTGGTGAGTGCTGGTACAGTCCACTTTGGCATCTTTGGTAAATAGGAGAAGCTTGTGGTCATCTGAAATATTTTGAGATTACCTGGCAGAGGGGACCAAGAATCTAAGAACTGGAGGGGTCTTGAATCACAAGAGTATGTATGTAAAGACTGAAGTTTGCAGGTGCCGAGCTTGCATAGTGAGGAGAGTAACATGTCTTCATGCCTCTTGTATTCCTGAGATCCTCCACCGTCCAACTGTAGATGGAGTTCTTTCAAACCGGTCAGATTCCCCAGTTCCTCGACTGCACATAATGAACTCTTGATAATATTAAAGCCTGAGATCGCCTGTAAATTCCTCATATTTCCAATCCCATCTGGTATCTTCGTATTACCGACTGGACCGACGAAACGGTTATATCTTACAATGAGTAGATGTTGCAGCTTAACAAGCTTAATAATTCCAGCGGGCAACTCTTTTATATCTGTATTTCTAAGATCTAGCGTCTCTAGACCATATAGCCTCACAATTCCTGATGGTAGCTTTGACATGTAAGTACCCCTAAAGCTCAGGTACTTCAGCTGGAATAGTTTATCTATGCCATTCATATCATACTCATGCAGACTCTCACAATCTTGAAAATCTAGGACCCGCAAAGCTTCAAACCGAACAATCCGAGGCAAGTGTCTGATGCAAGTTGATGCTATCATTATTAGAGATCGTACATGGCTTAGTTCTTCATTCGCCAATATAGATGCAAGCTCTTGGTCAATATGCTGGACTGATAGTCGCCGAATAAGACCATCACACTTTGCCAAATCAGTTTGACTGTGGACTGCCAAAGAGATGAAATTATCTTCAACCGATCTTGAAATAAGGAGCTCAAGCATCATATCATGGACTTTACAAGTACGAGCCTTTCCATCATAGCCAACTTCCACCGGTTGAACCATACTTCTGTTTATTAGCTCATAGAAATGGTTCTCTGCAACCTCTTGTTTGCTTTGTCCACGCTCTTCAGAGATAAAGCCTTCTGATATCCATCGCCTCACTAAAATATCTCTCTCAATCACATAATCCTCAGGATATATACATAAATATAACAAGCAGGTCTTGAGATTGGGTGAAAGATCATTGTAACTAAGGGATAATATGTTATTCATTCCATCTAAGCTTCGGTTTTTGTCCAACGCAGAACCAATAGACCTTCTGACCCTCTCCCACTCATCTTTGACCAGCGGTCTGTTTGCCAATAAACTTGCTATACTGATAATTGCCAATGGGAGGCCTCCACATTTCTTCAGTATTTTATTTGAAACTTGTTTTAGCACATCAGGGCAGCATCACTCAGAACCAAATATTCTTTTGAAGAACAATCGTTTGGAGTGGAGATCATTTAGGGCTTCCATTTCATACATGCGACCATTACCACCATGAGAACATGATCTTGCTACATCAACAACTCGTGTGGTAGCTACAATCCTGCTAGAAAATTCATTCTCCGGGAAAGCATACTTAATAGCGTCCCATGCTGATGTGGACCATATGTCATCAATAACAATGAGATACCTAATAGATATAAGTACATATTGTTAACCAACTACGAAAAAGAGTTCAAATACAAAACATAAAGATACCTATGTCATATATAAGGAATCCAACCATAATACAAGAAAATAGCACTACAAACTCCAAGAGAATGGTAATAAAAAATTCAAAAATAAAAATAGACCATGATAATCTAAGCATCATATAAGCTGCAATTACTCAACAAGTTATTCAAGGTCTATCATGTCCTTATTGCTTATGTTGCCATGTGTGCTTTACTTACTTAACCGAGACTTGGGAGTTCAGACATAGATGTAACGCACCCAACACAAGCTAAAAAAATATCTCACTTTAACAATGTTTGCCTCATGTACACGCATCATTTCACAATACATGTTTGAGTATTTTCGCCCATAACACTTGTTTGAATATGTAATGTGAGGTACCATACTTAGAGGTCTATTTTAATATCCTAGTGTCGTGTTTCAACAACCTATCTGTATGTTATTCTTGCTTTAAAGTTTCAAGGGAAATATTTTCAATTGTTTGAGTACATCACTAATCTTTAACCTCTATACACATTTCTTTACAGTTTTGATTTATTTCGCTGCAGTACTAAGAAACTGTTCTAAATATATCTGTTGAAAAAGAGAAAGGGGGGAGGGGGGTTGAAATTACCTCTTGTCTTGTAAGAGTTCTTTTAGCTTTGCAATACATTTCGCTGCATCCCAAGTGTCGATGCCTTCTTTAAAATCTTGCTTGCAAGGCAGCTGGAAGATAAAATCCTTCATAATTTTCTTTACATTTGGTTTTTGCGAGACTGAGACAAAAGCATGACAATGATGAAATTGCCCCTGGATCTTGCGGTAGACCTCCTTGGCCAGTGTTGTTTTTCCCAACCCACCAAAGCCAACAATGGACAGCACCTTGCGATGCTTGGTCGAGCTATTTTCATCTTCCAGCATCCACTTGACAAGGTCATCTCTTGGACCATCAATTCCCACAAGCTGTGCTTCCTCAACAAAAAGAGCAGACAAGCGGGGATCCACGGCTGAATGCTCAAAGGATCCAGCTTGTAACTACTCTTCAAATCTTTTACCTCCTTGAGACGAATCTTCAGATCGTCGATCTTGTTGGCGATTCCACGACGAGAGCCCAACGTCTTGAGCCGGCGAACAGTCTTGCGGAAGAACTCCTTGAAGCCACCCTGGTGCTGGCCGTCATTACCTAGCTGGTAGATGAACTTGTCGATGACATCCTTGATGTCATAGGTTAGCTCCCTCAGCAGCGATATCCATGCCTTCACCTGGACATCGGGATCTTGCAGCAATGTATATTTGTGGACCGCGGCATGCATGCTGGTCAGCTCGGCTTTGAGAGAGCGGATCTCGCGGCGGACGCCTTTTAGCCGGGAACACTCACCGGCAAGCAAACCAGTGAGCTTCCCCAGCAGGGGACCCAACACACCGTGCGAAGCACTCACCCCCTCCATCGACCTCTAGCTCTATTCCTCTCGTTTGTTCCTGGTGTGCTCAGATTGGAAACTGGAAAGAAGTGCAGGAAGATGACTCCTACTACTCCGGCTAGCCTGATGAGATAAGGATTCACTGGCCAGGAGATGAGATATGGGGAAGAAAATTCTGACGACTGAGGCCCCAAGTCGGTGCAGGTCTCGTTTTCTTGGACTCGGGTGTAGATATTTTCTTAACCTCTCGCCACGCTGCTCTATCCATGGCTGTAGTAGCTGTGGACAGTGGACAGCGTCCTGTCTGCTTCACAGCTATCGGGTAAACAGGGGAACGATTAAAGCACTGTGGCCAATATGCAAGCGACTCTTCAAAAAAATGAACGGTACATCTCAAAAACAAATATGCTCCACTCACACATTATCTCACCTTTTGTCATATCATAACTTTATTAGAAGCAGAGAAATGCAAGTGGGGTTTTCTGAACGATCATTGGCCTGATGATTTATCACTCGAGGCCAAGAAAAATAATTGAACGAGCACTGGCCAAGGGAGCATCCAATGCTAGGACTTCCTTGGTGACTAGGTGTGGTGTAACCGTATGAACTGTAAAAGGTGTTTTTTTTAGCCCAAAAAGCTGTAAAATGTTTTTTTAGCCAAAAAAACTGTAAAAAGGAAACTTCTGTTTTTTTCAAGGTCATCAGGGTGCTTTTACAGACCACCTAAATATTTCACTAAGCTGTGAAGGCGGATTAATACGGTTCGGGCGTCCACAGCAGGAGACAATGTTGTGGATAAGCTCGTGCTTAATCTAGCCAGTTTTACTAGCATCACATTCCTTTACTCGTTACTTCCTTCATCTCTCTATTAGTTAAGTGAGTCATGCGGTTAATTAACTTCCGTTTTTCTTACCGAGAACTTCTTCCTTCCTTCTCACTGTGGTATTGGACGCCTTCGAAAATCTTAAGTAGTCCATATCTTCGCAAGGTTTCGTTCCTTCTCACTTACTTCCGTAGATTCTGTTTAAGACTTGATAACCTTCCATTTTCCTGTCAACACAGCTACTGAATCCCAAAAGCAATAGCTCATAGAAGCTTAAAATCTGGCAAGATATCCCTCCCAGTTCTGTCTTGCAACCGTCCAGGACTTGCAAACCATGAACGAACAATAGCATCCAGACATTGTGCTAGAATTTTCAAAGGAGTCTGAAACTCAAGAACCTGTTCTGAAGCACGCCACTCACTCACACATGATGAAATACCAGGAATGGCGGCCAGAGCATGGGAATGGCTGACTGTTGCGATGTTTCTCATGCTATCACTCACTCAGTTCCATCAGAAGTGAAACCACTGCCAGGTGCCGAATAGATGACGTGGTGGATAGGATCGGATACTTCCCGCTGAATCATTTTTCCTACTCCTACTGTACATCCCAAATCCCACACCCCGTTTACATCTCTCACTCTCAGACTGAAACCAGGTGGGTGCAGCAGTTCAACGCTACAGTAGAAAGTTACATAGGATTGCAAAACAATAATACTGTACAACAACTCTGAAACCTGACGGCACATATCTCTCAACCCGGCTGTCTCCACTTAACCGAAGTACTTGAGTACACACACAACAGCGAGAACTTAATCGATCCTTAATAAAAAATAGTAATCAACGCAAAAAAAAAAACTGGATACAAGATTCACTGAAAACCAAATAGTACCATGCAGGAAAGCAACGAATACCACTTCTTCTGTGACACCTTTATTTTTTAGCTAACACACGCGTATGTGTTCCCGCCTGAAAGTCGAAAGGAGAACGTGCATCACCACAGCATTCCAATCACGCGATTGCATTCAATAGAAGATCCCCTGAATAGATGAAGGGAGAACGTGTCACATCTGGGCGTGAGAAAGGTTGCCTACAGAAAGTGTTGTACGAAATTGTTGGTTATGATTAAATACCTCTTGCATTGGTAGTCGAATGTCATGATATAACAGTTCCCTGTCATCTAGCTCTCTTCCTCGTCGGTTTAGTTCTCTTCCTCGTCAGAGTTATAATACTGCCAACCAGCCGTTCGGTCCCTGATAGATAACCTGGGATGATTGGGATGGCTATTTGCCTCCTTCCTTATAGCAGCAGCTGCAGCGGACTTGATTTCGAAAGATGTGTCAGCATAACTGCAAAGAGTAACTTTGGCATCTCTGAGAAATGGGAGGTGGCCAAGACCCAAGTAGAACCCATACTCTTCTGCCACTGAAGCAAACAGCGGCAGCGCAAGCTTCTCCAGCTTTGGCATTGCCCCTTCTTCAAACGTCAAGTAAATTGCACTTGTACAATGGGTTGCACGAATAAGGCAGAATTCCTTCAAACACGGGAAGCCAACGCCTTGTAAGGCAAGCCTTTCTTTTTGGACAGTGCTGAATGCTAGACTCAGGCAGAGTAAGGCAGGCATCTCTCCAAGTATCCGCAGATCCTCCTCTATTGCTTCAATCAAATTAATATCTAGGTATGTAAGACTGGCAAGGGCTGGAACAATCCACTTTGGCAGTTTTGGTAAATAGTAGTCACCGCCCATTATAAATATTTGGAGGTTATGTGGCAGAGGGGACCAGGAATCTAAGAAGTGGATGGGTGTTGAATCAGGAGTGTGTATCCATAAAGACTGAAGTTTGCATGTGCAAAGCTTGCATAGTGAGGAGAGTAATATATCTTCATGCCTCTTGTATTCCTGAGATCCTCCACCGTCCAACTGTAGATGGAGTTCTTTCAAACTGGTCAGATTCCCTAGTTCCTCAACTGCACATAATGAACTCTTGATAATATTAAAGCCTGAGATCACCTCTAAATTTCTCATATTTCCAATCCCATTTGGTATCTTTGTTCCACCTTCACGAACAATGTAATATGAATCTGTTTCAGTGAGTAGATGTTGTAGCTTACCGAGCAAAATAATTCTAGCGGGCAATTCTTTTATATGTGTATTTCTAAGATCTAGCGTCTCTAGATCATATAGCCTCACAATTTTTGATGGTAGCTTTGACATGCGAGTGCCCCTAAAGCTCAGGTACTTCAGCTGGAATAGCTTATCTATACCATTCATATCATACTCATGCAGACTCTTACAATCTTGAAAGTCTAGTACACGCAAAGCTTCAAACCTGACAAGCCTAGGCAAGTGTTTGATGCAAGTTGATGCTATCACTGTCAGAGATCGTACATGGCTTAGATCTTCATTTGCCAATATGGATGCAAGCTCTTGGTCAATATGCTGGACTGATAGTCGCCGAATAAGACCATCACGCTTTGCCAAATCAGTTTGACCATGGCCTGCCAAAGAGATGAAATTATCTTCAACCGATTTTGAAATAATGAGCTCGAGCATCATGTCATGGACTTGACAAGCACGAGCCTTTCCATCATAGCCAATTTCAACCGGTTGGACCATACTTTTGTTTATTAGCTCGTAGAAGTGGTTCTCGGCAACCTCTTGCTTGCCTTGTCCGCGCTCTTCAGAGATGAAGCCTTCTGCTATCCATCGCCTCACTAAAACATTTCTCTCAATCACATAATCCTCAGGATATATACATAAATATAACAAGCAGGTCTTGAGATTGGGTGAAAGATCATTGTAACTAAGGGATAATATGTTATTCATTCCATCTAAGCTTCGGTTTTTATCCAATGCAGAACCAATAGACCTTCTGACCCTCTCCCACTCATCTTTGACCACCGGTCTGTTTGCCAATAAACTTGCTATACTGATAATTGCCAATGGGAGGCCTCCACATTTCTTCAGTATTTTATTCGAAACCTGTTTTAGCATATCAGGGCAGCAGTCCTCAGAACCAAATATTCTTTTGAAGAACAATCGTTTGGAGTGGAGATCATTTAGGGCTTCCATTTCATACATGCGGCCATTACCACCATGAGAACATGATCTTGCTACATCAACATTGCGTGTAGTAGCAATAATTCTGCTAGAAAAATCATTCTCCGGGAAAGCATATTTAATAGCGTCCCATGCTGATATGGACCATATATCATCAATAATGATGAGATACCTAATAGATGTAAGTACATATTGTTAATCAACTATGAAAAAGAGTTCAAATATAAAACGTAAAGTTAGCCATGTCATGTATAAGGAATCCAACCATAATACAAGAAAAACAACACTACGAACTCCAAGAGGATGGTAATAAAAAAAATCAAATATCAAAATAAACCATGATAATCTAAGCATCATATAAGCTGCAAGTACTCAAAAAATTATTCAAGGTCTACCATGTGATTATTGCTTATGTCGCCATGTGTGCTTTGCTTACTTAATCGAGACTTCAGACATAGATGTAACACAAAATTAACCAACTTAAGTTCAAAAAAATCTCACTTTAACAATGTTTGCCTCATGTTCATACACACATCATTTATTTGCTACTGTATTAAGAAATTATGATAAACATATTTGTTAAAAAAGAGAGCGGGGGGGGGGGGGGGGGGGGGATTACCTCTTATCTTGTAAGAGTTCTTTCAGGTTCTCAATACATTTGTTTTCATCCCAAGTGTCGATGCCTTCTATAAATTCTTTCTTGCAAGGCATCTGGGAGATCAAATCCTTCATAATTTTCTTTACATTAGGCTTTTGTGAGACCGAGACAAAAGCCTGACAATCAAAATGCCCTCGGATCTTACGGTAGACCTCCCTTGCAAGTGTTGTTTTTCCCAATCCACCGAAGCCAACAATGGACAACACCTTGCAATCCTTGATCGAGCCATTTTTATCTTCCAACATCCAATTGGCAAGATCATCTCTTGGACCATCAATGCCCACGAGGTGTGCTTCCTCAACAAAAAGAGCAGACAAGCGAGGATCCACAGTTGAATGTTCGAAGGGAATATCATCCAACTTGTAACTACTTTTTAACTCTTTTACCTCCTTGAGACGAATCTTCAGATCTTCGATTTGGCTGGCGATTCCACGGCGGGAGCCCATGGTCTTGAGCCGGCGAGCAGTCTTGCGAAAGAACTCCTTGAAGCCACCCTGGTGCTGGTGGCCCTCATTACCGAGCTGGTGGATGAACTTGTCAATGACATCCTCAATGTCATAGGCCAGCTCCCTCAGCAACGATATCCATGCCTTCACCTGGACATCGGGATCTTGCAGTGTCGTGTATTTCTGGACCGCGCCATGCATGCAGGTCAGCTCGGATCTGAGCGAGCGGATCTCGCGACGGACGCCTTTCAGGCGGGCACACTCATTGGCAAGCAAACCAGTGAGCTTCCCCACCAAGGGACCCAACACGCCCAGCGAAGAACTCACCACCGCCATTGATCTCTCTATTCCTCTCTCGAACCCATCTCTCGGTTTGTGCTTGGTGTGGTCAGAGTGAAGAGAAGAGCAGGGAAGAGGACTGACTAATGGGGTTCGTACTAGCTGCAAGATTCCTTGAGTTTTTGCTTTAGCTCGGCCTAACCATGGCTGTAGCTGTGGACAGTGCGCAGCGTTACTCATGTCTGCTTCACGGCTCTGTAAGCCTTGTCGGACAAACATGGCGTGCAGTGCAGCATATGGAGCCCGCATTGACTGGTAGTCTCCTACCACAGTTTAACCTATGGCAGCAGATGGGTGCACAGAATTAAGCACAATGGCCCATATGCAAGTGACTCTTGAAGAAAATTAAGTGTACGTACATCTCAAAGGTATATGTCCTTCTCTCACCTCTTGTCATGTCATAACTTTGTGTGAAGCAGAGAAAGACAGTGCAGTAAGTGAGCGTGCTGTCCTACAGCCAGTGCAGCCAGTGATTTATCACTGGAGGCCAAGATTTGAACGATCATTGAGCAAGGGAGTATCCAATGCTAGACTTCCTGGGTGACTGGTTCTGGTGTAGCCGTGTAAGTTGTAAAAGTTGCAATTCTGAAAGTCTGAATATTATTAGGATGCACATAACCAAGTGTTAGCATAAAAAAAAGCATTAGCATCAATTTAGTTACTCGTTATGTTGTGGATAAGCTCGTGCTTAATCTAGCCAATTTGACTAGCAGCATATTCTTTTACTTGTTACTTCTTTTTCTCATGTCTCTATTAGTTAAGTGAGTCATGCAGTTAACTTCCGTTTTTCCTTACTGCAAACTTGTTCCTTCCTTACTGTGCCTTCGAAACCCACGGTGCATTTATGCACTTATACTTTTATACTTCGCAAGGTTCGCAAGATCCATATGTCAAGGCGTCGAGCTCCCCCCAGTAGCACAACCCAAACTGCGGGCTATTTTGCTGTGCCTGGTGGACAAGTACCTGAACTTGGGGCCGGCGGTGGCGCCGCACCTGGGCGGCGCACAGCTGCTGCAGCTCGTCGTGGCCACGTCGGCGAGCAGACTGTCCAGGGCAAACGTCTGATGGTTCAAGGCATGAGGGAAGGCGGCATCTGGTAGGCGTGTACGTGCAGCTGCATCTCTTTGTGATTCACTCAGTGTAAGCATCAATAATACAATGCTTCCTGAACGGTTTCAGAAAATGAAATGAATGGAAACTCTGACCCTGTCTCTTCCCAGCCTGCACCAGCATAGCGGCACGCACACGCGTTCACCATCAGGGCTGGCCGTGTCCATTCCTGCACGAGGTCACTCTGTTCATTCTCACTTGCTGGATCCCCTGTTTCTTGCTGCCATGGGAGCAGAGCAACTCTGTTTATTTCTTCATAACGAAACCGAACAGAGGCCATTGCTTCTTCTTTTACTTTCTATGATGAAAGGGCTAACCCTGCAATTTCCGCCTCTCTTGTACCGCCCATACTTTGTGTAGAAAGAAGCCCAACAAAACTCATGGTGTGAGTCAGTCAGACATACAGTCTAAACAAAATGTTCCTTCCATTTTTCAAAAAATAAATTAACTGTTTCTCAATCTTGCCGTTTGAGATTCGATTGGCTGTAACAGGGACGATCTGATGACTCATTTGCACTGAAAAGAATAGCGCGCTATACCGTCGCTAATAGCACGCTATAGCATATTGAGAATTGCCTCGCTAAATATATCAGCGTACAACCAGTGGCGAATCTAGCACAGAAATGAAGGGGAAGCTCAAAGCAAGTTCCTAGGTCTAATTAGCAATGCATTGCAATTATTGGATGTGAAACACCTCAGTATAATTGGCAAGTAGTATATTTAGTTGAAATAGGATTTTTGGAGGGTAGGCTTCAGCCTATTGAAGCCCCACTAGTAGAATCGCCACTGCGTACAACGTCTCGCTAATAGCGTATTTTGAGGTCGGCTATTTTGTTGTAGCGCGCTATTTTTTTCTTTGCTCATTTGTCGACATTTCTACCTTTCGTCGATTCTGTTTAAGACTAATCATCTTCCATTTTCCTGACAACACAGCTACTTCTTTTTTTATCTCCCCAGAGTTCCTGAATCCCACGAGATATTCCTCCTCACGTCCAGGACTTGCAAGCATGAATGGACCGTAGCATCCAAACATTGTGGTAGGATTTTAAACTAGCCTGAAACTCCGAATCTGGTCTGAACCTCACGTTTTCACTGCAAGTTCAGTAGCGGGTGCATGTTAAAAAAGGCTTCTGTAGAGGGTCTGAACCAAAGTTGTACATATGAAGTGATGAACGACATTGCTGGTCTGAACTTCTGTCATTCTGTGGTAGCCGAAGCATCAAGCAACAACTGTCTTCTGTTTTATCCAATTACTTACGAGATATGTTCAGCAGATTACTGGAGCTCACTATCCAAAATTTCATTTTAATTTGGGGATCTGAAATTAACGAAATATTTCACGAGATGTCCAAAATTTCACGGGTCATGGAAATTTCTCCATCACGTGTTTTCCCCTGGTTCAGAGTATAGCAGTTCACTCCACAGTAGAGTTCAGGTTATAGGAGTGACAAAATCTTACAGCTCTGAAACCTAACAGCATATATCTCTCAAACCAGCTGTTTTGACATCACCGAATAGATGATTATTATTTTTTGAAATACATGTTTTTGAACAGTTTTCCAAAAACATCTCAAACATTTTTCAAAAACATATTGAAATAATTGTTCAACATATATTAACCTTGTATTTTAAAAAATCATTTTTTACAAAATGATCATCGTTTATAAAAAATCACTATCTATTTGTATATTTGTTCAACATATTTTTTCCAAAAAATCACTGTGTATTTATAAAGACGTTCGACATGAATTAAAAAATTGTTCAACATGTATTTTGAAACTGTTCACCATGTATTTTAAAAATATTATGTGCATTGGAATAACTAGATGATGTCACGCGCGTTGCTGCGGGAATTGGTTGCAATATATTTCAATAAGATTAGATTGTGTGGAATATAAATTTTTAGATTAACAACACATGAACCAAAATTAAAAACTCGCTGCTGCTAAGTATTGCACCTAATTTAGCTATAGCGCGTTTCCTAAAGTGCGCTACTGCTAGTTCGACTTAACCACCCGCGGGCTCAAAATTTCACTAAGTCCTGCTTCCCCCCCCCCCCCTCTCTCCCCCCGTTCCCCTAACTCCTCTGTCGCCGCCGCCCGAGCCCGAGCCTGCCCTCACCGCCGCCGCCCGAGGCCTCCCTCAACCTCACCGCCGCCGCTCTCGACCTCACCGTCGCCGCCCTCGACCTCACCGCCGCTACCCGAGCCTGCCCAGGACCGCCGCCTCCCGATCCCGAGCCCGCCCTCGCCGCCCCTACCTCTCTGTCACCGAGCACCTCCCCGCCACTATCTCTCCCCTCTCTGTAAGCCCCCCACCCCCTCTCTCTGCTTAGTTAGTAGATGTTTTTTAGCAGTAGTAGATGTTAATTTAGGGTTCATAGATAATGATTTTTAGTAGTAGTAGATGTTAATTAGTAGTAGTGATGGTACTAGTTAACTAGGGCAGTATGGTTAATACTAGATGTTTTTTACTATTGTATAATGTAGTTTTTTTTTACTGTTTTTAGTATGTGTTTAAAATAATTAGTAAGTAAATTAATAAACTAGTTGAACTAGTTTAGTTTTAGTTGAACTAGTTTAGTTTTAGTTGAACTAGTTTAGTAAGTAAATTAATAAACTAGTTGAATTAATAAAACTAATGTATTTTTAGTAAGAAAATTAATATAACTAGTTGAACTACTTTATTTTTAGAAAGAACTAGTTTTTTTTATTTATAGTAAGTTTATATTTAGTAAGAACTAGTTGAATTAATAGAACTAGTTGAACATGTCATATTTGTTGTTATTTTTTTAGTTTAAGCAATTATTCGGGATGTATTAGTGATAACTTATAGGGTTTTTGCTTTTGCAGAAATCAAGGAGCCCCTCCATCATCCCCGCCGTCGTCCCCGTCACCGACCCCCTCCGACCTCAAGGTGAGACCAGCCAAATCTCCATGTCAATATGAGTCCTATAAGATATATATGATGTAGATAAAAACGTGTATATCTTGTGTTGCTCAAATAGGATATGTGGTTGCCCAAGTGGCCGGTCATGTTCAGGTTACACCTTCGAGTGGCCTATGTTTTGCCGGAGTGTTGATTAACTTCCGTTCCGGCAAATTTCAGGCGCTTGATATGTCCTTTTTTAGCAAAGGTCATGCCGGATTTTTCCGTGAATTCTGGCACGACTTGTGCTAGAATATGTAGGAAATATCGAGTGGCCTGAATTTTCTTGAAAAATAATGATCTAATTTAGGTTTTTTAGTACATATATTTAATTGTACAAATTTAATCTTTGAATTATGAACGTAGGAAATGTCGTACTCGGACGATGAAAGTCTCCCGGGGGAGTGCAGCTGGTGCCACGACGATCGAGGTCTGTGCGACAGGTGCCCTCACCTAGACGAAGATCGGCGCTTCAGCATTAAGCTCGAGGAGACCTTCGATGTTGGAACGGTACACAACGACGACAAGTGTTTTTTTCGTAATTAAGCACGACTTCAACTATTTCAACGTCTAATTTTCATCTTTTATAATTCGACTAGCTTATCCCATGCCATGCAAGACCCTATGTCTTGGAGAGGATGGGTTTTGAAGACCACGAAAATTTTGAAACAAAGAAAATACACCTAACACTACTGGAATCAGCTAATTTGCCATCTGCCAGCTCTTTGTCGTCTGCTAGCTGACGGTAAAGAAGCTCTTTGCCATCAGCTACCCAAAAGCAGACGACAAAGAAATGGCAGACGGCAAAGAAGCTCTTTGCCATCTGCCAGCTCTTTGCCGTCCGCTGGCAGACGGCAAAGAGAGAGGTGGCCCCCACCCCCCCTCCCGTTTGGAAAAAACTTAACGCCCCACCTCTTTGCCGTCTGCTAGCACACGGCAAAGAGGCAAAAAGGCGGACGGCAAAGAGGAGCGTACCTAACGGCCCGTACCCCCCCCCCCCCCGCCCGTTACTCTCTGTTCTCTCCCTCTCTCTCCTCCCGACGCGCCCCACCACCACATCCCACCCCACCGCCGCCGCCGCCGCCCCCGCCCCCCGTCGCCCCGCCACCCGCCGCCCCCCACCCCTCCGCCCCGTCGCCCCCTCCGCCCCGTCGCCCCACCACCCGCCGCCCGGCGCCGCCCCGTCGCCCCCTCCGCCCCGTCGCCCCCCACCCCTCCGCCCCGTCGCCCCCCTCCCCTCCGCCTCGTCGCCCCCACCCCTCCGCCCGGCCAGCGCCACCCCCGCCGCCCCTCCGTCGGCGAGCGCCACCCCGCCGCCCCTCCGTCGGCGAGCGCCCCGCCGCCCCTCCGTCGGTGAGCGCCCCACCCCTGCCGCAGGTGAGCCCCACCCCTCTTCTCCTTTTTTTCTTCTGTTTTTTCTGTTTTTTAGTTTAGATTACTTTTAGTTTAGTTTTAGATTTAGTTTAGTTTAGTTTTTTAGTTTTAGATTTTTTTTCCTGTTTTTTAGTTTAGATTACTTTTAGTTTAGTTTTAGTTTTGTTTTAGGTTACTTAGTGCTAGGTTTAAGAAGAGGAAAAAGGAGGAGGAGGAGAAGAAGAAGAAGAAGAAGAAGAAGAAGAGGAGGAGGAGGAGGAGAAGAAAGAAGAAGAAGAAGAAGAAGAAGAAGAAGAATAAGAAGAAGAAAGAGGAGAGGAGGAGGAGGAGGAGGAGGAGAAAGCTAGAGGAGAGGAGGAGAAGAGAGAAGAAGAAGAAGAAGAAGAAGAAGAAGAAGAAGAAGAAGAAGAAGAAGAAGAGGAGGAGGAGGAGAAGAAAGAAGAAGAAGAAGAAGAAGAAGAAGAAGAAGAAAGAGGAGAGGAGGAGGAAGAGGAGGAGGAGAAAGCTAGAGGAGAGGAGGAGAAGAAGAAGACCACCGACACCCCGACCCCGACCACCGACACCCCGACACCTGACACCCCGACCACCGACACCCCGACCTCGACGACCGACACCCCCACCCCGACGCGACACCCCGACACGACACCCCGACCCCGACACGACACCCCGGCACGACACGACACCCCGACACGACACGACACCCCGACACGACACGACACCCCGACCCCGACACGGCACCCCGACACCGACACCCTGACACCACACCCACCCTTACCCCGACCCCGACCCCGACCCGGCACCCCGACCCGACACCCCGACCCCGAGACCCCGACCCCGAGCCTGACCCGACACCCCGACCCCGACACCGACACGGCACCCCGACCCCGACCCCGAGACCCCGACCCCGACCCCGACCCCGAGACCCCGACCCCGACCCTGACCCGACACCCCGACCCCGACACCGACACGGCACCCCGACCCCGACCCGGCACCCCGACCCGACACCCCGACCCCGAGACCCCGACCCCGACCCCGAGCCTGACCCGACACCCCGACCCCAACACCGACACGGCACCCCGACCCCGACCCGACACCCCGACCCCGAGACCCCGACCCCGACCCCGACCCCGACACCCCGACCCCGACCCCGACACCCCGACCCCGACCCCGACACCCCGACCCCGAGCCTGACCCGACACCCCGACCCCGAGACCCCGACCCCGACCCCGACACGGCACCCCGACACCGACACGACACCCCGACCCCCGACACCTCCCGAAAAGGTGTTCTTTGGCCTTCGAGAAGCCGACGGGGTCATATATTTGTGAATTATTAGTTAGGTCATATATTTTTCGATTTTGTTATGGAAAACATCATATATAATTGTGTTGATCGGGTAGTTTTAAATGTGCAGTTGTTTCATCGCTGCGAGGTTTGGTGTTCGACGACCTCGCCGTGCGTTTGACGAGCTCTGCCCCTTCGTTCGTGGGTGAGCACAAATGACATGTCCTCCTCCCCCATTAATTATTTGATCTATTCCGATGATTCTTGATAGCTAGCTATATATGTGTCTTGAATCATCAGTATGCGTAACCAATATGTGTCTCCCGTTCGAAAGCGTCATAGTTATAAATATGCATGCATTTGCATATTTATAACCTTGATTCTTTCGAATTGTCCAACGCTATCCATGGACAGCCCGAGTATGTTTAGATTGGGTTCGTTTTCCCATATGCTTTGCTCCGGATCCGACGCATAAATTTCGTCAGTGCCTCCCTTGTTGTTCTTCGGGTACACATCCTCTCTGTTTATTGCAGAGACGTGTATCAGGAGAACAGCGAGGAGGTGCTGCCGAAATTTTGCGTAGGATCCGGAGCATAGCATGGGAAAATGAACCCAATCTAAACATACTCGGGTGGGATTAGGACCTATCATTACTTATTAGAGTGTAGGTTGCATGGACGTAATAAAATTGACAAAGTAGATCAACTGATGAATATATACATGGTGAATTATATATATATATATTTGTTGTGTGTCTAGTACCTCTGAAAGTCAAGATGAGTGATCGTGCGTGGATGTACACCGGTCACACTGGTCAGAACAAATGGAGCACTGAATGGTTCACAAAAACCAAGGGGTTTGTGCGAGCCGCATTTGCAAATGGCCAGAGGAAAACCTGGTGCCCCTATTTACGGTGCGGCAATTGGGAAAAGAGGACAGAGGCTGAAATGGGCAAACACCTGCAGAAGAGTGGTTTTACGCCCGATTATACGGTGTGGACATTTCATGGTGAGTCTGCCCAACGTGACCGAGCTGAGGTGGATCGTCGTCGCACCGACGAGCATGGTACCAGGATGGAAAACATGGTGCAAGACTTCGATGATGCTCGGGATTCGGACGAGGAGATGGAGGAATCTGCAAAGGCCTTCAATGAAATGTTGGAGTCTTCAAAACGTCCGCTCCATGAGCACACTGAGCTTTGTCAGTTGGATGCCATCTCACAAGTAATGGCTCTGAAGGCTCAGTTCAACTTGGGCAGAGAATGCTACGATGCAATGATGACAGTATTTGGACGCTTTCTACCCAAAGGCCATGTAATGCCTGCAAACCTGTACCAGTCGGACAAAATCCTCCGTGCACTGAAGATGCCCTATGATAAGATACATGCCTGTGAGAAAAGATGTGTCTTGTTTAGGCTTGACTATGCGGACTTGAACTATTGTCCCATTTGCAAGTCTTCCAGGTATGTTGTCGTAGACAACGGTATGGGTGAGAAGACACAGACCAAAATCCCCGTTAGTGTTCTTCGGTATATGCCAATCATACCAAGACTTCAACGTCTTTTCATGGTCGAAGAGACGGCCAGACAGATGACATGGCACAAAACGGGCAAAAGAACCGAACTAGATGCAGATGGGAATCTGATGATTGTACACACATCGGATGGTGTTGCGTGGAAAAAGTTTGATGAATTACATGGTGACAAAGCGGCAGATCCGAGGCATCCTCGAGTCGGCATCAGCACGGATGGGTTCAGTGTGTTTGGTATGACGGCAGCCCAATACAGTTGTTGGCCCGTATTTGTCTTTCCACTCAATCTCCCCCCGGACAAATTATGCAAAGAAAGAACATTTTCCTGACGTTGATAATTCCAGGGCCCAACTATCCAGGGAAAAATATGAATGTGTACATGCAGCCGCTTAAGGACGAATTGCAAGAAGCCTGGGATAATGGGTTCAAGACATACGACGCCTATAGCAAACGGAACTTCATAATGCGTGTCTGGTACATGTACTCGACGCATGACTTGCCGGCGTATGCGCTATTCGTTGGCTGGTGTGTGCATGGAAGGTTCCCGTGCCCCACATGCAAGGGAGCTCTTGAGTTTCGTTGGCTTCAGGCCGGTCGCAAGTTTTCTTGCTTCGACATGCATAGACAGTTCCTGAATCCTCGCCATAAGTTCAGGAAAGACAAGAAGAACTTCATCAGAGGTAGAGTTGTCAAAAACTCTGCACCACCTGCATTGACAGGCCAACAGACCCTGGATCAGTTAAACGCTCTCGAGCCAGATCCAGAGCGTCCAGGGTACTTCAAGGGGTATAATTCTAAGCACGCCTGGACTCACAAAACATGCTTATGGGATCTGCCTTACTTCAAAGACCTCCTTTGCCCACACAACATCGACGTGATGCACACTGAGAAGAATATCGCCGAGGCACTTTTTGGTACATTGTTCGGCATAGATGGGAAGTCAAAGGATAATACTAAGGCTAGAGTCGATCTGGAGGCGCTATGTGATAGGCCATTACAAAACATGAAAGAACCGAAAGGAAAGCAGAACTCGACGAAGCCAAAGGCATGGTTCAATCTTGGAAGGCCAGCTATGAGGGAAATTATCTTGTGGGTGAAAATGCAGTTGATGTTCCCCGATGGGTATGCAGCGAATCTACAGAGGGGAGCCAGTCTTGATAAATTGAAGATATTTGGTCTCAAGAGTCATGATTGGCACATATGGATTGAGCGGGTAATGCCGGTGATGTTGCGTGGCTTCATCCCTGAGGATGAATGGCTAGTACTGGCAGAACTCAGCTATTTCTTCCGTGTTCTTTGTGCGAAAGAACTATCGCCTGGCGTGCTAGAAGAAATGGAAGAGTTGGCGCCGGAGTTGATCTGCAAGTTAGAGAAGATCTTTCCACCGGGCTTCTTTAATCCAATGCAACATTTGATTTTGCATCTCCCGACCGAGGCAAGATTGGGGGGGGGGGCGTGCAAAATCGTTGGTGCTACCCAACTGAGAGGATGCAGAAGACGCTTCGACAAAAACATAAAAATAAACGTAGAATTGAAGCATCGATGGCTGAGGCATTCATCACTGAGGAGGCGGCAAACTTCTTGACAACACACTACGAAGCCAAAAATCGTCATTTGCATAATCCGAAGCCTCGGTACAATGCTGACGACCCTAAAAAGGGTGGATCCAACCTCAGCCTATTCAAAGGGAATCTCGCACCAGCCAGTGTTTCAAATCCAGTATCTTTGGATAACGAACAATGGCGGACCATTTCGTTGTATATCTTCAACAACCTGATAGAAGTGCGGCCGTACATTGAGTAAGTTCTCGGTACATAGTTTCGCAACTTCTATTTCCTTTGAACTGCTCTTATTCCTGGATATTTCATACAGTCGATACGTCGCCTTATTCTCGTATGGAGCGGTGATCCAAAAGGATTCTATCGAAGAGTATGAGCTTCTCGCAAAGCAAGGAGGCGGCTATCCCGGTTTCATCTCTTGGTTCAAACAAACGGTAATTTCTATTAGACTTGTAGGCTAATTTGTAGGCGGCTATCCCGGTTTCATTCGCTAATTTGTGCGTAATGCAACAATCCTTTCATATTAAACTTGTAGGCTAATTCAGAGTCTATGGACGCCGAATTGAGACAAGTCGCTAATGGCTTTGACTATAAGGTCCGTTCATTTGACAAATACGACATCAACGGGTATCGCTTTCGTACCTATGGCAAAGAGCTATCTATGGCCGACCGAAAGTCTACAAATTGTTGTGTATCTGCTATCGGCGAAGGAGGTACCGAGTATTATGGGAGAGTTGAAGCAACTTATGAACTTCTATTCTATGGTGAAAACCCACCGAATGTCGTAGTCTTCAAATGTTATTGGTTTCAGCCGAAGGAGACTAGAAGGACTCATGAACATATAGGGCTAGTTGAAATCAACCAAAGCACCCATTTAGATGTTCCTGATGTCTATATTACGGCTCAACAGGCGACCCAAGTATTCTATCTACCGTGGGCCTGCCAAACTAATCCAAATTTGAAAGGTTGGGATGTCGTTTATGAAGTGCCGCCACGTGCTTGACTATCTCCCCCAAAGGAAGAGGATTATGAACCTCACATTAACCCAGACACATATGAAGGAGAATTCTTCCAAGAGACACGTCTTTCCAAAAAGCGTTTCAAGAACCGCTATACTTCACCCCAAAACATTGAAGTAGACAGCGACAGTGAATCCGACATCACCCCAGAGGAGGAACAAGAAGAGCCGGAACAAGAAGAGGTTACTGCTGCGGATGACCTGTCATTGCTTGACCGATTACGTCAAGGTGGCCTTCCACATGTTGATGCCACTGAACCCTATGAGCCCGTCATTGATTATAGTGATGATGATGATTATGCATTTATTGATGATACTGATCGAGATTATTAGTAGTGTCAGGTATTAAATTTTTTTATGTTGTACTTGATGATGATACACTTAAGTGATACACATATTATTATTCATGTCTGTCTTTTTTTATGTTGTACTAATTTCGTTTACTGTTTGTCATGGCAGGTGTTGAAATATGGTGGGCGCTGGTCGGGAGCGCGCCAAGGCCCCTTCTTCGTCGGCGCGTGGTCTGAGGTCTTCCATTCCAGACGCACCTCTCCGCCGAGCGTTGCTGGACAGTATGGCCACACCGCCGGGCCCTTCTTCGTCGACCGCGGTGCCCAGCAGGGGACGAGGTAGGAAGAGAGGAGGTGGGGCACGTGGTCGCGAGAGAGGAGGTAGGGTGACTGCTACGGCGCCTTCCTCGCCGCCATCCCCAGCCGTTTCACCCGAGCACGTGACTGCTAGGGTGGACTCGTCCGAGGAGGAGGCTACACGGACTCCGGTCCACGAGCCTCCGGTCCACGGGTCTTGGGCCCACGAGCCTCGGGTCGACTGGCCTTTGGCCCACGAGAGTTCGGCCCACGAGACCCCGGAGGAGCACACGTCCGGATGGGGTACCTGGCCGGATCAGCCTGAGGAGCCGAGTGGCCATGCTGATGATGGCGGGGAGCCGACTGATCTTGAGGAGGAGGGGGGCACCGTCTACCAGCGTGGTGCTACACGGCTCCCGTCCGTGCCGGCGACCCGCGAGCAGAGGTGGTTGATTTTCCCTGATGGGGAGAGGTACGTAAGTGCATTTAATATTTTTGTACCTTCTGCATTCACGTTTCTTCAAATAACTAATGCGTTGGCCTTGTCATGCTGCAGGGGTTGGGACCACCATCATAGTGTCCGCCGGCCCAACTCCGTCCTTGGAGTTCTTTGCCGGCAAAACTTCCCGGGGTTTGTCACGTTGCCTGGTGAGGGTCGGCTTCCAGAGCTTGGATTGAGCTGGGAGCACTACGTGGCTGCCCCGGCCCCGCCGGATGAGATTATCGACGGTGTCGTGTGCGACACGAGGGCAGACATGGTGATCAGAAAGTTCTGGGTAATTTCTCCTTTACACATTTAAAAATCTTCAACCAGCTAGTTATTAATTGTACTAATCAATATTGTCTCATTTGATTGCAGACATTCTACAGGTGTGAGGAGGGATACGAGGAGGACGCGGCACATGTTATCGAGAACGTCTGCAAGCGCCTACGCCAGAACTTACGGCACGAGGCTCGGGTGCAGGCTGTTCGAGACTACTACGCCTTGCGTGGTATCAAGAAGACCAAGCCGGCGTGCCGCGATAAGTTCCTGAGTAAGGAGCAGTACATGAAGGTAATTCTTAAGGCCTTCTACTTAAGTTCCTTCATTTAGTAATTCTTAGCCATAGCGCTCAAGTTTCTATTTGCTAACTTAGGCGCCTCCGAGATGGTGTGCGGATCGGATGGATTGTTGGGAGGTGTTGGTCGATGAGTGGTGCTCAAAAGAATGGCTAGCCCTCCACAACGAGGCCAAGGACAAACGTGCCCAAATGGAAGGTGTGCCACACCATCAAGGCAGCTCCAACTTATATCAGTTCGGGCGCAACTGGGTATGTGGTTTGCTTCATGATTCATGCAATTCATTCATCATGCTAGCTTGAGCCCTTTAATTACTAATTTACATTGTTTCTATCTTTCAGGCACGCCACAATAAGGTGGATAAGGTGCCAGAGGTGTACGACCTGTATGCCATGGCCCACACTGCCTCTTTCAAGAAAGTCAAGGCTTTCTCTCAGTCTGAACTCGATGATGCAAACAACTTCACCAACATCTCCTCCCACAACAAGCTCGTGAGATATAGAGATGAGGGGAAGGCGAGGAAAGGGGAGGACTTTAACCCGAGCCAGGGTCCCATTGATCCAGAGCTGGTGATGATATCTGGTGGCGGGAGGTCCCATGGCTCCATAGCCATTGGAGATGGACTTATCCGTTGTCCTAGCACTCTCCCGGAGATCAAGGCGCGCCAGTCGAGCTCCGCTCCTGAGATAAGGCCTCGTGAACGGCCAGTGCAACTCGCCATCAAGGTTAGTGATACGTACTCAGTTATCTTTCTCCATTACATTGTGTGCACTTCCATCAATGATTACAAATGGTCATGTGAGTGGTGTTGCAGGCTGCTATACAGAGTGAGAGAGATAGAACGGAGAAACTTCTGGCGGAGGCGGCGGAGAGGCAGCGGGAGTTGGAGGAGAGGACGACAAAGATGATGGAGGAGGAGAGGGCACGGAATGACATGCAGGCAAGGGCCATGTACGAGCTCCTTGTGGTAAATTTCTTCTGCAGATTAGCCAAAACATTCATGTAGTGTTTCTCATTACTAACTAGTATGACTGAGTCGTCAAAACCAAATGTGCAGTCTGTGTGCGAGAAGACCGGTCAGACCGCTCCGCCGATGCCAGTGATTGCTCCTGGGACCACGGTGAGTTTAATTTGAATGGACATTACTTGCTAGTCTTAACATTTGAGTGTCATCATGCTAACAAGACATTGGAAATGATCTTTGGTGCAGCGTAACTCCAGACAAGCATCGCACGATCCTTCTCCAGCTACCCACACGAGCCAGCCCGCTCCTACACCTCCTGGATCTTGGTAAGTTTATCTAGTGTTTTGCTTAACACATGCATAAAGACCTAGACTTAGCTTTATTTCCTCCAATGCTTACCATAATGACCTAGACTTAGCTTCTTCTCCTCCAAAATGACTTAATAAGCTTACTGACCTCCAAAACCATCCATTTTACCTAAGTTAGCTCTAAAACGATCTGTACTTAGCTTACTTATGTCAAAAATTGCATAATTAGCTTAGTTAGCTCATAAACGATCCATTTTACCTAAGTTAGCTCTAAAATGACCCATTTTACCTAGGTTAGCTTATAAATGATCCAGTTCATCCAAGTTAGCTCAAAAATGACCCATTTTACCTAGATTAGCTCCTAAATGATCCATTTTACGTACGTTAGCTTTAAAATGACCCATTTCACCTAGGTTAACTCCAAAATGACCCATCTTACCTAGGTTATCTCATAAATGATCCATTTCAACTAATTTAGCTCATAAACGATCCATTTCACCTAAATTAGCTCTTAAATGATCCATTTCACCTAAGTTAGCTCAAAAAGATCCATTTCAACTAAATTAGCTCATAAATGATCCATTTCACCTAAGTTAGCTCAAAAACGATCCATTTCAACTAAGTTAGCTCATAAATGATCCATTTCACCTAAGTGAGCTAAAAAACGATCCATTTCACCTTAGTTACCTCAAAAACGATCCATTTGACCTTAGTTAGCTCATAAACGACCCATTTCAACTAAGTTAGCTCATAAATGATCCATTTCACCTTAGCTAGCTCATAAACGACCCATTTCAACTTAGTTAGCTCATATATGATCCATTTCACGTAAGTTAGCTCATAAATGACATACTATTCTTGTTCTAGTCTTCTTCTTGTTCTACTCTTCTTGTTCTAGTCTTCTTCTTGTTCTACTCTTCTTGTTCTAGTCTTCTTATTCTAGTCACCTATTTCTAACTTTCTTATTTTTCATTTTGCAGATTTCATTCACTTGACGGAAGCTTGCATAGATGGAGTGCTCCTTATCCTTTCTCTGTTTCTTTTGTATCGTTGAACTATGCATGTATCGTTGGATGAAACTATTGTAATATATATGGTTGGATGCCTCTATGTTGAACTTGCTATGTATGATGGAACTATGCATGGAACTTGGTAGTTGGATGGAACTATGCATGTATGATGAAGTTATGTGTTGGATATCTTATATGTTTGCTCTGTAATTGCCTTGTGAAATATATCTATATATGTCATATATATTTGCTGTGAAAATTGTTGGATTTAATAAAAAACAGAAAAAAGAGCCAATATGCAGGCTCTTTGCCGTCTGCCACCGACGGCAACGGGCTCTTTGCCGTCTGCCGCGGACGGCAAAGAAGCCACGTGGCATCCAGCTGTGCTTCCTGGGAGCTGACCCATTTGGTCAGTTTGCCTACAGTGGCAGACGGCAAAGAGTAAACGATTTTGCCGTCAGCGGCGGACGGCAAAGGCCTGCCATGTAGTGACGTGTAGATGACATCATACGGCGGACGGCAAAGACACTAGAAAGTTTGCCGTCAGCGGAGGAAGGCAAAGACACTAGAAAGTTTGCCGTCAGCGGCGGACGGCAAAGGCCTGCCGTTAGCCACTTAACGGACTGACAGCGCAATTATTGCCATCCGCTCTCTTTGCCGTCCGCGGCGGACGGCAAAGGGCCTTTGCCGTCAGCCGCCAGGAAGCAGACGGCAAAGTAGCTGTTTACCGTAGCCTACTTTGCCGGAGCCTTTTGCCGTCCGCGGCTGACGGCAAAGCCCTTTGCCGTCCGCCGTTCATGCCTTTGCCGTCCGCCGTGGCAGACGGCAAAATAGCTGATTCCTGTAGTGTAAGGACCCATCATGATATGAATTTTGAAGTAAATCTGTACAATTCTCAGAGCGTAACCCGTTTTGGTTGCCAAAATTCGGAAGCACTTTGCAAAATGTATGGTTTTTATGAGGGTATGATTGTCACCATGGATCTTGGTGATCCTGACATCGAGCAAAACAATATGGACATTTGGGTCCTTGTTGATACGCTTCCAATTCTACCGCTATGTGAGTTTCTCAAACATAGTTATTAACTAATTTATATTGTTTATTTCAAAATAGTTGACAACTTATTTCCATTGACAGCTTATTTTCATTCTTCAAAGAATGTGCGAAAGATGGTAGACAAAACCCACTACACCGATGGCTCCGAATTAACTTATAAGGAGAAAAATCATCTGATTGCATTTTGTACTTATCTTGAGAATTACAATACCTATTATCGAACTCCTCCAAATTATGGTGAATACGTGCCACTAGTGCACATGTTGAACCACGATAACTTCTATGGAGATACCCTGGTAAGATTTTTTACTATTACGACATTCGTGCATCTTTTGCATACTTCTAAAACTAGTACATCATTGCTAACTACGAAGTTATTACTATGTTTTTCAACAGAAAATCCCGATGGATTGTGTCCTCATCTGATGTATTAGAATGGTCGCCTTGAAGTTCTGAACATACAGCCAGGTCATCCTACGGATCTCACATGTGCATATCGGATTTCTAAAACCGGTGAACACATGCTAATCAAAGAATGGAAAAAATGTTTGGACATTCGTAAGGAGGTTCTTGGAAGCAACATTAAGTGAAAGGCAAGAATTGGAGACAGAATAATCTCCATTCTCCATAATGGAGAGTCAGGGGCTATCTTGTTTTTTGCTATTTTACCTTAGAGAATATAGTAGGTCCTAAGAGAATGTAGTAGGTCCTATGAGGTACAATATGTTTATTATGTGGTACAATGTGTTAGGGTTGATGATGAGGAGTAGTTGTGATTATGACTAGTGACCAATTTGCTATGTGATGTCTCATTGATGAAAACGATGATCATGATGAGGTGTTATATGACAATGATGTATTATGATGATAAGTTATTAATGATATGATGATGATGATATTTATTTTATCATTGGGTGAAAGAACCGCGGATTAGTTTCAAGTGGATGTCCATCCACTTGAAACTAGTCCACGGTTCTTTCACCCCGTGATGTAATAACTAATTATGATGTAAAAACAATCTCTAAATTCCTGTTGTATGAAAACTTGTATAAAGGTGTATGAATACAACATGAAATAAAAAAGAAATAAAATACGAAATAATAGTAGTAGCGCGGGCAGGGAGAAGCGCTATTAGTAATTACCAGTAGCGCTCTTCTGAGAAAGCGCTACTACAAAGTCGATATAGCAGTAGCGTGGGTCAACGCACGCTATTGCTAACCTTTAGCTGTAGCGTCGTACTAGTAGCGCTGCTGCCCGCGCTACTGATAGGCCTAAAACCCGCGCTGTTGCTAGGCTTTTCCCTAGTAGTGCAGGGAGGATAGAAATTCAGCTAACAATACAGACATAATTACTTCCCGATGTCAAGACGTTTCACCATGGGCTCCCATCCTCTGCTCTTGTTGAAGAACCCGTTCGCAACATCAACCAGCAGTGCTGCGACGGCCCGCAACATCGGTTGCCCTTCTTTTCTCTGTAGACCAGCCCAGTAAGACATCCAATAAGAGATTTGAAAGAACAACATACTAGGGTCATGCGGGTAACATGATGAAATGTAGCAGCATTTCTGGCTTTCCACAAAGTCCAAAACACCGCAGAAACACCCACTGCTATTGTTTACCTAATATTCTTAGGAAATTTTTCTACCCAGGCAGTAAACTCTTCTATCTTGCATGGAATGTCATGAATTCCAGTTACATTCCTAACCACACCCCACACAAAATTAGCCACCACACATGTACAGAAAAGATGATCAACCGTTTCTGGGTAATCACATAAACTACAGTTTTTGTCCTTTCCTTTCCAGTTTCTTTTCGCCAAATTATCTCTAGTTAGGACACTATTCTTAAACATCAACCACAGGAAAACTTTAACTTTCAGCGGTATCCTCGCCTTCCACAGTTTCCTATGAGGCCAGGCAGCATGATCTATTTTTAAAGCAAGGTACAAAGATCTAATAGTGAATCTACCAGATTTAGTTAGCAGCCAGCTACATCTATCCTCTTGATCGTTTAAAACTACTTTACTGCATAGATTTTTGAGCTCATACCACATATCAGCCGTGTCTCCCCATAAAACTCTTCTAAATCTAATCAAACTCATTATTAGATAGAGCTTTGGCGACAGTGAAATCTGAACTAAAGGTTAGCAGATAAAGTCTAGGGAACTACACGCTAAGAGGTTTGTCTCCTAGCCATACATCACTCCAAAACATAGTCCTCTCCCCATTACCCACCATCTTCCTACAATATTGCAGGAAAATTGGTTTAACCTTCATTAGACCCTGCCAGAAACGAGAATGACCAGGTTTTTTCTTGCTATCTCTAAGGGTACATCTACTTAAGTATTTCTTTCTCACTAGATCTTGCCACACGCCACTACCATGTTCAAGTTTCCAGATCCATTTGCACAGTAAGCAGATGTTCATAATGTCAAGATATAAGACGCCTAAACCCCCCATCTCTTTAGGTCTACAAACATCTTCCCATTTCACTAGATGGTACTTTTTAACCCCCTCCTCCTCTTGCCATAACATTCTTTTCATAAAAAAGTTCATCTTCTTACTAGGGCCTTTGGGTAGGTCAAACAGAGAAATCATATACAAAGGAATATTGCTTAAACTAGAGGTAATTAAAGTCAATCTCCCCCCATATGATTTGTACCTCCCTTTCCATACACTTAGCTTCTTCTCCATTTTCTGCTCAACCCAATTCCAGTCACTATTACATAATCTAATTGCATTAATAGGGATACCTAAATATCTAAAAGGAAGTTTTCCTACAGCACAAGTAAATATTGTAGAGTAATTGTCCTGTTTGTCCTTAGCTTCACCAAAACAAAAAACCTCACTCTTGTGAAAATTAACTTTAAGGCCAAACAATTGTTCAAATAAACAAAGAATTAATTTCAAGTTTCTAGCACTTTCCAGATTGTGTCTAAACATGAAAATGGTGTCATCAGCATATTGTAACATATTAATGCCATCTGGGATTAAATCTTGTGCTAATCCTTGGATAAGGTCCAATTTTTGTGCCTTAGCTAAAAGCAAATTAAGTATGTCGATGGCAATATTAAAAAGAATGGGGGAGAAAGGATCTCCCTGTCTCAGTCCTTTTTTCGTCTCAAAAAAGGACCAATTTGATCATTGACCATGACTGCTACTTTACCCCTCTCAACTGTCTGCTTGACCCAACCAATAAATCTAGGTGAAAAGCCTTTTTTCTTCATGACAAAATACAAGAACTCCCAGTTAATCTTGTCATAAGCTTTCTCAAAATCTACTTTAAACAAAACAACACTCTCTTTTTTCCTATGAACTTCATGCAACACAATAACCCCATCTAGTATATACCTTCCTCTAATAAAAGCTGTTTGCACAGGAGCTATAATCTTATCAGCTACAGTAATAGCTCTATTATTTAAAACTTTTGTAAAAATCTTGAAAATTACATTCAACAAACAGATTGGTCTATATTGTGATTCAAGTAACAACTATCCTCTGATCTATGCAATTAATTAGTACGCAATATGCTTAGTGGATTACTGGAGTTCCTTGTCCTTTGCTGCTGCGGGCAAAAGTTCGTGACCCTCCATTTGAATCTGGTGATCTGTTTTGGTGTGAATTTCGTGGGTCACGAAAATTTTCTATTCACGAAGTGACAAAACAACGTTACAACTCTGAAACCTTTTTTTTCTGCGGGTGACAACTCTAAAACCTGACATCATATCTCTCAACTTAACTTAACTTAATTGGCTGTCTCAACCCAACTGAATGCATAGTCCATCAAATTAAGTTACACACAAGAGCTTGTACACAACAGCGAAAGTTCACCTAGAGTGGTGTACCTAGTTCTTAATAATAGTAATAAATGCAACGAAATCAGATAGTACATGATCCCCCTAAAACCAAATAGTACCATGTAGCAGAGCAATTAACTAACACAGCTTCTTCTGAGATGCCTTTCTTTGAGCTTCAGGGGGTTCAGGCATCACTACAACATTCCGATCAAGGCAGCAGCACAACATCACACACTTTCATTCAGTAGAGGATCCCCTGAACAGATGAAGGGAGAACATGTCAACATCTAAGCGTGAGAAAGATTGCCTCGAAAAGTGTTGTACAAAATCAAATTGTTAATTATGATTAATACCTCTTGCATTAGTAGTGGAATGTCATGATATCACTAGTAGAATGGAACCGGGACTAAAGGGTCGGTACTAAAGCCCCCCCCCCCCTTTAGTCCCGGTTCTTATACGAACCGGGACTAAAGGCCCTCCACGTGGCTGCTGCCTGGAGGTCCACCTTTAGTCCCGGTTGGTAACACCAACCGGTACTAAAGGAAATTTTATGATTTTTTTAAAAAAATTTCCTGATTTTCAAATTTCTGAATTATTTTAACCTCTAATCTCTAATCACCCCTCATCACTACTCAATTTAACCTCTAATCACCCCTCATCATTCCAAATCATCTAACTTCCCGGACAGTCACCCATCCTCTCACTACCCCAGCCTGAGCACGCTTAACCCCAGCCAATTTCTCCCTCGTTTCCAAGTCTGCGCTTGTTGTTTTCCTGACAATAGTAAGATGTCAATCCTATTAACCCTCAGGAGTTTAGCTTGACCATGAAGTCACACATTTCACTGTTTGAGTTTGAAACTATTGTTCTAAAAAACAATAATTATTTAGTAACACTAGTATTTCTTGAATAAGTAGTTTGACCATTGTTTGACCACAGTTTGACCAGATTTGACCAAAATTCAAAAAAACTGAAATAATTATTTAGTAACACTAATATTCTTGAATAATTATTTAGTAACACTAATACTTCTTGAATAGGTAGTTTGACCATAGTTTGACCAGATTTAACGAAAATTAAAAAAAATGAAATTTGAACATAACTTTTTTCCTTTTAGAATGTGAGGATTCTGAAAATTTTGATATATTATACGTTTTTTCTGACATCGTATGCAAAAGTTATAGCCGTTTTACATTTTCCCTACACTTTTGCAAAACATGTCCGAATTTACGTTTTTAAATTTTCCTAACTAGTAGATGTAGTAACATAACTACATCTCGAAGGATTTTAATTTTTGAAGTTTTTATCATTTTCTTTTGCTTTTTACAAAACTGAAAAGGCGATCCACGGGGGGGGGGGGGGGGGTAGAGTTTGAAAATGGGCCCTTTAGTCCCGTTTTGAGACACGAACCATGACTAAAGGGTGCGATGCCCTTTAGTCCCGGTTCGTGTCTCAAACCGGGACTAAAGGTCTAATCTTTAGTCCCGGTTTGAGACACGAACCGGGACTAAAGGGCATCCAATCGGGACTAAAGGGCTCATTTGAACCGGGACTAATGCCTTTAGCCGCATGAACCGGGACCAATGCTCACATTAGTTCCGGTTCGTGACTGAACCGGGACTAATGGGATTATCTGGCCCGAACGAAAGCCCTATTTTCTACTAGTGTATAACAATTCCCTAACAACTACATCTCCTCCTCTTTGCTCCAGCTCTCTCCCATTTCGTCCCGGATAGATAACCTGGGATGATTGGGATGATTATTTGCCTCGTTCCTTATAGCGGTGGCTGCAACAAAGTATTTTCTCTAATACGAGCTGCGTCAGAGTTGCCATCATAATATGTGTCATAACTGTTGGAGAGAGTAATTTCGGCATCTCTGAGAATTGGGAGGTGGCCAAGACCCAAGCAGAACCCATAAGCTTCTGCCACTGAAACATAGAACGGCAGCTTAAGCTTCTCCAGCTTTGGCAGTGCCCCTTCTTCCAACGTCAAGTAAATTGCACATTCCCAACGGTACGCAAAAATAATGTAGAATTCCTTCAAACATGAGAATGCAAACAATGCCTTTATTTCTGGACAGTCTTGAATGTTATACTTAGATAAAGTAAGGTTGGCATCTCCCCAAGTATCCACAGACCCTCTTCTGTTACTTCAATCAAATTAAGGTCCAGGTATGCAAGACTGGTGAGTGCTGGTACAATCCACTTTGGCATCTGAAAGATCGAGGATGTCGCTTGGGGGGGGTGAATAGGCGCTTTAAAATAATTACAGTTTAGGCTTGAACAAATGCGGAATAAACCTAGCGGTTAATTTGACAAGCACAAAACCTACAACAACTAGGCTCACCTATGTGCACCAACAACTTATGCTAAGCAAGATAAACAACTAAGTGATAGCAAGATATATGACAAGAAACAATATGGCTATCACAAAGTAAAGTGCATAAGTAAAGGGCTCGGGTAAGAGATAATCGAGGCACGCGGAGACGATGATGTATCCCGAAGTTCACACCCTTGCGGATGCTAATCTCCGTTTGGAGCGGTGTGGAGGCACAATGCTCCCCAAGAAGCCACTAGGGCCACCGTAATCTCCTCACGCCCTCGCACAATGCAAGATGCCGTGATTCCACTAAGGGACCCTTGAGGGCGGTCACCGAACCCGTACAAATGGCAACCCTTGGGAGCGGTCACTGAACCCGTACACTTTGGCAACCCTTGGGGGCGGTCACCGGTACCCGTCAAATTGCTCGGGGCGATCTCCACAACCGAATTGGAGACCCCGACGCTTGCCCAGAGCTTTACACCACAATGATTGAGCTCCGAACACCACCAACCGTCTAGGGCGCCCAAGCACCGAAGAGGAACAAGCTCAAGGGTACCAAGCACCCAAGAGTAATAAGCTTCTCAACTTGTAACTTCCACGTATCACCGTGGAGAACTCAAACCGATGCACTAAATGCAATGGCAAAGGCACACGGAGTGCCCAAGTCCTTCTCTCTCAAATCCCACCGAAGCAACTAATGCTAGGGAGGAAAATGAGAGGAAGAACAAGAAGGAGAACACCAAGAACTCCAAGATCTAGATCCAATGGGTTCCCCTCACATAGAGGAGAAAGTGATTGGTGGAAATGTGGATCTAGATCTCCTCTCTCTTTTCCCTCAAAAACTAGCAAGAATCCATGGAGGGATTGAGAGTTAGCAAGCTCGAAGAAGGTCAACAATGGGGGAAGAACACGAGCTAAAAGGATAAGGTTCATTGGGGAAGAAGACCCCCTTTTATAGGAGGGGGAAAATCCAACCGTTATGTGCTCAGCCCGCACACGAGCGGTACTACCGCTCGGGCGGAAGAAGCAGGGAAACGGAGCAACAAAACATGAACCTTGGGGCGGTAGTACCGCTTACAAGCGGTACTACCGCTAGAGGAGCAGAACACGGGCCCAAAAGAGGCAGGGCAGAGCAGAGTACGGCGGCAGTAATGCAGTAGCGGTACTACCGCCCGACCGGAGCGGTACTATCGCTTATAGGCGGTACTACTGCCCAAACGGGGCGGTACTACCGCTTATAGGCGGAACTGCCGTGCCTTACTGCCGTGCAACTACTGCTAAACCCGACACAAAAAGGCAAGACCCAAAATCGAGGCGGTAGTAGAGCGGTACTGGAGCGGTACTACCGCTTGACGCTACAAGCGGTACTACCGCTGCCACCGCGGTACTATCGCTTGACGCTACAAGCGGTACTACCGCTGCCACCGCGGTACTACCGCAGGGAGAAAAACAAAACTGCCATAACTTCTTCAAATGAACTCCGAATTGAGCAAACTCAAGCTTGTTGGATACAAGACGACGAGTAGCATCAAAACCTCCAACCGAGAAGAACCGGCATAACCTCCAACATCAAAAACTCATAGAAGATGCGAGTGAACTCCGTTTTCGATGAACTTGAGCTTGTCATCAAGATGACCATAAGCTCCAAAACTCACAAAGAGAAGAACCAAACAAGAACCAATAGAGATGATGCAAGGATGCAATGGTTTGAGCTCTCTATGAACGATACGATCAATCTACTCATCGAGAGCCCCCCTTGATAGTACGGCAATCGATCCTATAACCCGGTCTCCCAACTACCATCATGAGATCGGTAAAATAGAAAACCTATCAAGAGCAAACCTTTGCCTTGCACATGGTCCACTTGAGCTAGATGATGACGATCTTGCCTCCCTCAAGATGGACCACCTTTCTTGATTGCGTTGGCTCGATGAAGACTAGTTGATTGCTCCCCCATACTCCACTATGGGTGAGCCACTCTTCCGCACATCTTCACAAGTCCATTGTCACCACAATGGATGGCAAGCTTCAAGCATTTGATCTCTTCGTGATGCTTTACTTGAACTTGCCCGCTTCACTTGAACTTGCACACCGCAACCTATCCCCACAAAGAACTCTCACGAAGACCATGGGTTAGTACACAAGGCGTAATTGACAATGCTTACCATACCATGGGATCGCTTGATCCCTCGGTACATCTTGTGCGCTTTGTGTGTTGATCAACTTGATTCACTCTTGACTTAGTCTTGATCAACCTTGACTCTTTCCAACTCTCTTCATTTGGATGATGTCTTGAAGGTAAACATGAATGATCACACAATCTTCTTCTTCAAGACATGCTTGCAATAAGCTCAACTCTCACATGACCAATCTTTGGATAATTCCTTAATAACACCTTGGTCACCACCTAAACTCCTTGAAACCCACACATGGACTACAAGAAATGCCTATGGACAAATCCTTCAAATATAACTCAAGGCACCATTAGTCCATAGAGATTGTCATTAATTACCAAAACCAAACATGGGGGCACCACATGTTCTTTCAGCATCTTTGGTAAATAGTAGTCAGTGGTCATCCAAAATATTTGGAGGTTATATGGCAGAGGGGACCAGGAATCTATGAAATGGATTGGTGTTGAACAAGAGTATATTCGTAAAGACTGGAGTTTGCAAGTGCCAAGCTTGCATAGTGAGGAGAGTAACATCTATTCATGCCTCTTGTATTCCTGAGATCCTCCACCATCCAACTATAGATGGAGGTCTCTCAAACCAGTCAGATTTCCCAGTTCCTTGACTGCACATAATGAACTCTTGATAATATTAAAGCCTAAGATCACCTGTAAATTCCTCATAGTTCCAATCCCATTTGGTATCTTCGTTTCACCGTGAGGAGAGGAATATGGACATCTTGCAGTGAGTAGATTTTGTAGCTTAACAAGCTGAATAATTTCACTGGGCAATTCTTCTATGTGTGTATTTCTAAGATCTAGCGTCTCTAGACCATATAGCTTCACAATTCCTGATGGTAGCTTCTTCAGTGCCCCTAAAACTCAGGTACTTCAGCTAGAATAGTTTATCTATACCATTCATATCATAGTCATGCAGACTCTCACAATCTTGAAATTCTAGGACCCACAAAGCTTCAAACTGAAGAAGCACAGGCAAGTGCCTGATGCAAGTTGATGCTATCACTGTTTGAGATCGTACCTGGCTTAGTTTTTCATTTCCCAATATAGATGCAAGCTCTTGGTCAATATGTTGGACTGATAGTCGCCGAATAAGACCACCATGCTTTGTGAAATCAGTTTGACTGTGCACTGCCAAAGAGATGAAATTATCTTCAACCGATTTTGAAATAATGAGATCAAGCATCATATCATGGACTTTACAAGCACGAGCCTTTCCATCATAGCCAACTTCCACCGGTTGGACCATACTTCTGTTTATTAGCTCATAGAAATGGTTCTCGGCAACCTCTTGTTTGCTCTGTCCTCGCTCTTCAGAGATAAAGCCTTCTGCGATCCATCGCCTCACAAAAATATCTCTGTCAACCAGATAATCCTCAGGATATATACGTAAATATAACAAGCAGGTCTTTAGATTAGGTGGAAGGTCATTGTAGCTAAGGGATAGTATGCTATTCATTCCTTCTAAGCTTCGGTTTTTGTCCAATGCAAAACCAATAGACCTTCTGACCCTCTCCCACTCATCTTTGACCATCGGCCTGTTTGCCAATAAACTTGCTATGCTGATAATTGCCAATGGGAGGCCTCCACATTTATTTAGTATTTTATTTGAAATTTGTTTTAGCACATCAGGGCAGCTGTCTTCAGAACCACATATTCTTTGGAAAAACAATATTTTGGAGTGGAGATCACTTAGGGCTTCCATTTCATACATGCGTCCATTACCACCTTGATAACATGATCTTGCTACATCAACATTGCGTGTCGTAGAAATATTTCTGCTATATAAATCATTCTCCAGGGAAGCATGCTTAATAGCGTCCCATGCTGATATGGACCATATATCATCGATAATAATGAGATACCTGATAGTTATAAGTACATTTTGTTAACCAACTAGGAAAACGAGTTCAAATAGAAAACATAAAGATACCAATGTCATGTATAAGGAATCCAACCATAATACAAGAAAATAACACTACAAACTCCAAGAGGATGGTAATAAAAAAATTCAAAACTAAAAATAAACCATGATAATCTACGCATCATATAAGTCAAGTACTCAACAAGTTATTCAAGGTCTACCACGTGTAGTCCTGGCCATCTCTGACCCGGCCTTGTCGGCCCACCCAGGCCCGGGCCTAAAATCCAGGGCCTAGTCCCGATGGGCTTGCCCGTGGGCTGGGCTTGGGCTTGCGTTTTGAGCCCACCAGCAGGGCCTAGACGGGCTTGGGCTTGGCATATTGGCATTTTAAAGAAGAGGCCCGGCCCACGGCACTAAGCCCTAAGGGCTTTTCAGGGCTTTTTACCAGATGGTCCGGGCTTGGGCTTGAAAAGTAGGCCCGATGGTAGGGCCTGGGCCTCAGTTTTCTGCCGTGGGCTTTTTTAGGCCCGGCCCATGGCCAGGTATAACCACGTGCTTATTGCTTATGTTGCCATGTGTACTTTCTTACTTAATCGAGACTTCAGACATAGGTGTAACGCGAAACTAACCAGCATAAGTTCAAAAAAACTCACTTTAACAATGTTTGCCTGATGTTCATACACGCATCATTTCACAATACATATTTTGAGTATTTTCATCCAGAACACTTGTTTGAATAACTAATGCGTGTGAAGCATACTTAGAAGTCTATTTTAATATCCTACACTCATGTTTCAACAACCTATGTGTATGTTAATGATGTTATAAAGCTTCAGGAGAAATATTTTGAATTGTTTGAGTACATCACTAATCTTTAACGTCTACATACAATTGTTTAGAGTTTGATTCTGTTCGCTGCAGTATAGTCAGGCTTGTATTAAGAAATTATCCTAAATATATTTGTTAAAAAAGAAGGCGGGGGGAGGGGGGTTACCTCTTATCTTGTAAGAGTTCTTGTAGCTTCGCAATACATATTGTTTCATCCCAAGCGTCGATACCTTCTTTAAAATCTTTCTTGCAAGGCAGTTGGGAGATCAGATCCTTCATAATTTTCTTTACATTTGGTATTTGCGAGACGGAGACAAAATCCTGACAATGAAAATGCCCTTTGATCTTGTGGTAGACCTCCTTTGCGAGTGTTGTTTTTCCCAATCCACCGAAGCCAACAATCGACAGCACCTTGCGATGCTTGGTTGAGCTACTTTCATCTTCCAACATCCAACTAGCAAGATCATCTCTTGGACCATCAATGCCCACAAGGTGTGCTTCCTCAACAAAAAGAGCAGACAAGCGGGGATCCACAGCTGAATGTTCAAAGGGAACACCATCCAGCTTGTAACTACTTTTCAACTCTTTTACCTCCTTGAGACGAATTTTCAGATCTTCAATCTGGTTGGCAATTCCACGACGAGAGCCCAGCGTCTTGAGCCGGCGAGCAGTCTTGCGAAAGAACTCCTTGAAGCCACCCTGATGTTGGCCGCCATTACCGAGCTGGTAGATGAACTTGTCGATGACATCCTCGATGTCATATGTCAACTCCCTCAGCAGCGATATCCACGCCTTCACCTGGACATCAGGATCTTGCCGCGTCATGTACTTCTGAACCGCTGCATGCATGCTGGTCAGCTCGGATTTGAGTGACCGGATCTCGCGGTGGACGCCTTTCAAACGGGCATACTCACGAGCAAGCAAATCGGTGAGCTTCCCCAGGAGGGGACCCAGCACGCCATGCGAAGCACTGACCACCTCCATTGATCTCTCTACTTACTCCTCTCTCGAAGCCATCTCTTGGTTTGTGCTTGGTGTGTGGTCAGAGTGGAGAGAAGTGCAGGAAGAGGGGCGACTAATGTGGGTACATACTAGCTGCAAGATTCTGATGGAGTTTTTGTTTTAGTTTGGCCTAACCATGGTTGTGGCTGTGCCATGTGAACGTAACCATGGGCCTGTCTGCTTTACAGCTGCGTAGGCCTTGTCGGGTATACAGCGAAATTATGCGGATGCAATTATTGTTAAGAGTCTCGTACCGCATTTTAACCCAATGGCAGGCAGCACGCACATGTAATGCTCATGTACATCAACTGCAGATGGGTCACCTGCGTCACTCTTGTCATATCATAACTTTATGAAAAGCATGGCCCATATGCAAGTGACTCTTAACAAAAATGAAGGGTACTACATCTCAAAAATAAAAAAAGATTTTCTACTGGAGAAAAGGCAAGTGGAGTAATTAAGCGAGCTGTCCTACTGCAAGATGATTTGTCATTGGAGGCCAAGAAAAGAGTTGAACAAGCATTGAGCATGGGACTATCCAATGCTTGGACTTCGTGGGTGACTGGTTGTAGTGTACTAGCCGTCTAAGCTATAAAAAGTTTCTTCTTTTTTTTGCCAAAAAGCTGTTACAAAGGTAACTTTGGTTTCAAGAAGTTATTGGGAGGGGCGTTTTGACTTCCGGGAGCATAGGATGAACAATAAATGTAAAAAAAAATCAAAAACTTCTGAAAGTTTGTGTAAATGTTCGTGTTAGTCTCACAAACATGCTTGACAAATATGCGAAACAGAGCAGCGGGTTCGTCGATGAAAAAAACAAAATTGGGATGACATATTGGGGGTGACATTTGGTCTTTAATTTTTTTATTTTTTTTTGCACAGAAAAAGTGCTTACCTTTTTTGCCTCAAAATTTTCAGGTAGCATTTGGATGTGAGTAAGTTCACATAAAAAACTGCCTGAGGAGCAGAGTAGCTAACTTACCTTTTTTGCTCTGTTTCCTTCCTCTGCTACCTAAACTTTTTTCGGCTCGGGAGCATGTGCTCCCGGAAACCAAATTGGTTCCAGAAGTTATTGTCTTTTAGACGACAAATTTAAGAAAATAGAGTGAGATTTATTTGTTTTGATTGAGGCCTTGTGCGGTAAACTTGCTTCGGAGACCCTATCCCGATTGATTACTCTTCTCCCTTTAATTGAGCGCTTCAAGTTTAGAATATGCTCCACCTTCGATCTATTTCCTCTTGCATGCTTATGAGCATGATCATGTCCACTTCTTCGTCCAAATCCGACGAATCAAAGAACTTAGCTTCAATCGTTTTATCAAGTTCTGTCGGTCCATACTCCTCGTCTAAACCTGGGAATAGTTTGTAATCCAAACTAAACCCAGGCCAACCCATGCATGTACAAGTCCAGCGCTCAAGCCGAACCAAACCAGATTGCAAATGGTACAATCCAAACCAATCCAAACTGTATTTATTTTCAAGCCAAATCCATCCAGACCATTTTCTAGATATAGTTTGAATCCAAAGTTTCAAACTATGGTTTAGTAGCAGCAACTGGAACGTTGGACTTGGACCCCAAACTTGACCTGTACGTACAAAACTACGAAACGCATGAAGCACGTACGAAACAGCGGCTAGCTTGGTGTGTGCTTGGTCTGAAGAGCTTCAGTGTACGTACTCCGTGCGTGCACCGGAAGAGCAAATGGTGGCGCCGTCCGCGGAGACGGTGGCCCGTCGCCGGCTGCAAGACCTTGCCGGATATGTGCAAGACCCTTTGGCAGATCGCTGTGCCGATGATCTTGACCGGGGTTTTCCAGTTCCTCATCGGCTTCGTCACTGTCGCCTTCATCGGCCACATCGGCAAGGTTGAGCTCATGGCCATCTCCATTGTCAACAACATCGTCCAAGGCCTCGGCTTTGCGCTCCTCATGTTCTGCATGAAGGAGTTGGCTGGGTGATACGCACACTCATGTCGCTCATCTGCGGCTGCGGCTGCGGCTGCTCCCAAACCTAGTGCCAGTCTTGTGTGACATGATGTCAAACTGATCGCTAGACTGGTTTTTATCCATGGACTAAAATGGTCTGAGACCAATTTGTCTCTGTCCAGACCAAACCAACCGAATCTATTAATTACAGAAGCCCATACCAAACCAAATTACAATAGAGGCTCAACCCATTTCAACCAAACCAAAGCAGTTCAACAGGAAAACCAAATTGAAACTATGGTTTCACACCAAACTATTCCCAGGTTTAGACCTCGTCCGACGAAGCATCGGAATTCATGGCTTTCCCACAAATAAATCACAAAAAAAAAGGGTCGGACATTCTGTCGAACACATATTGAGGGGTAGCTCGAGAGTTGCCAGACATACCGTGGTGGCGTCCGGCCGGCGACGATCACGGGAGAGAGAACCGTTGTGCCGGTCTTGGCGGCGCAGATGCTCGGAACGGCTGCGGTGCAAGGGTGGCGGCGGGGCTGCGAGACGTCAGGCGCGGAGGAGGAAGAACAAAGAAGAAAGCAAATGGATCCGGTAGGTCAAGGGATGGATTTGATGCAATTTCTGATGGGGTAGGCCTGTCGGGTCCGACGTTGTGGACGTGTCTGGACTTTCACATATTTAGGCTGGATATGAGGCGTTTAACTCGTCTACAATATTTTCTACTACAGTACTTAATCTTGGCTTCTCATTGAGCCGGGGCCAAACAATCGGCCTAGGTACAGCTAACTGCCTAGCTACGGTAAATGATGAGATATATGGAGACGGAGGACAGAAGGTGGTGGATGGGTGGCTCGGTTCCACTAGGCAACAGTAGCAGAGGAAGGAAACAGAGCAAAAACTGCCGGCAACCGGCAGCAGCAGAGGAAGGAAGCAGAGCAACTGACAGAACACGCGAATGACTGGCTGTTGCGAGGTTGCTCCTGATGTTATCAGTCAGTTCCATCAGGCAACATTAGTATGCACGTACATACATACACCACTGCCAAGTGGGACCCGAGTAGATGCAGTGTTGGTTGTTCAATGGTGGATACATACTTCCTGCTGAACAATTTTTTTTCTACTGTACGCCCAAATCTCGCGCCCCGCTTTCATCTCTGAGACTGAAACCAGCTAGTAGGTGCAGCAGTTCAGAGCTTCCTCTGCCGTTTCAACGATTTTTTTGGTGGGCATAGAGTTTTTATTGTACCGCTCAAATTTTGCGGTTCGGCCATATTTTGAGCCCAGCCCATTCACGTACGCGACTCCCGTTCGTGGCTTCCTAGGTTGCGCGGATACTTCAGAAAGCGTGTGTATCTAGCCGGATACTGCCCCGATACGTATCCTGTAAGTATCCTTTGAATTTTTAATTAAAAAAATAGAAAATAAGGTTTGATACTTCTAGGATACTTCTGCGACACTTTTTGGATCCCTGAAACCTCTCATTCGACATGAAATCCCATCAATAGTAAAGGTGCACCTTTTGAAGATCCCCAACATGGACGTGAGTTCATGCCAAAACACGACTGTCAATGTTCTTGTTGGATTCAAAAGTGAGCAAGAGAGAGCCGATGCATTGATTGAAACAACAAACAAGGCAAATCCCACTGCCAATTAATGGATGTGAAACGAGTGCGAGAAAACAAAGGGAATAATCCTATTGAGGCATGCTTTGACCTAGAAGCTCTCTATTTTGTTTTCAATTTTTTAATAATTAATATATGTAATATCTATATACAAATGTATCCCCGTATCCATGTTTTCTGAAAATTGGCGTATCGGGCGTATCCCCGTATCACGTATCCGATACATATCCAAGTATCGGTGCAACGTGGGTGGCTTGGTGCCGTCGACCCCGATTCTTCTGCTGCTGGTGCAAAGTTAGGATGTAAAGCAGTCTGAAACTCTGATTTTGGTCTGAAACCTCATCTGTTAACGTAGGTTCAGTAGCGTGGCCTAGCGAGTGAGGCCCCTGTTCAGTACTTCAGTTATGCTGACTGAAATTTGCATGGGAACATTGTCTGCAAGCAGCAGGTCATAGAAAGTGCACGTAAACTAGCTAGGATTGATGTTGTCATGTTGGTCATCTCCGAGTAGCACAACTTGACATGTCCAGGAACGGGAGCAGCTTCAGTAGCATTTCGTCGATACAGAAGCTTGGGGTGTACCCAGCCATGATCCAACCTCTGCATTTCGCCTCGGACCGTTGGACACGTGCTTACAGCTTCTACACCCAATACTATAAACTCAAGCTGCAGTAGAAGAGTTCATAGTATTGGAGTGACAAAACAACGTTTCAACTCTGAAACCTGACATCGAACTTGTGGCCAGCTGCTTCAACTTAACTTAATGAATGGTCCATCAAACTAAGTTACACACAAGTACATGCACAATAGGGAGAGTTCACCTGGAGGTGAGCTTAATAATTCTTAACAAATCCCTCAAAAATAAATTCTTAACAATAGTAATCAATGCAACAAAAATATGATAGTACAATATTCCCTGATAACCAAATAGTAATCAATTAATGTAGCAGAACAATTAACACCACTTCTTATGTCACGTCTTCAGGGTTTCAGGCATCACAACGGATTTCAATCAAGAGAACAGCACACCATCACGCACTTGCGTTTAACAGAAAGATCCCCTGAAAAGTTGAAGGGGGAACAAATCACATATAAGGGTGCAAAAGGTTGCGTGCAGAAAGTATGGTACAAAATTGTTGATTATGATTAATACCTCTTGTATTGGCAGTGAAATGTACTCCCTCCGTCCGGAAATACTTGTCATTGAAATAGATGTATCTAGATGTATTTTAGTTCTACATACATCCAATTTCATCCATTTTGATGACAAGTAATTTCGGACGAAGGGAGTATATAACAATTCTTTGACAGCTATTTCTCTTCCTCATCGGTGTAGCCCTCTTCCTCATCGGAGGAGCTTTCTTCCATTTCGCCCTAGATAGATAGCCTGGGATGATTGGGATGGCTATTTGCCTCCTTCCTTATAGCAGCAGCTGCAGCAGAGTTGCTTTCATAAGATGTGTCAGCATTATTGCAAAGAGTAACTTTGGCGTCTCTTAGACATGGGAGGTGACCAAGACCCAAGTAGAACCCATAGGCTTCTGCCACTGAAACAAACAACGGCACCTCAAGCTTCTCCAACTTTGGCAGTGTCCCTTCTTCAAACGTCAAGTAAATTGCGATTCCATGACCGAAAGTACGAATAAGGTAGAATTCCTTCAAACATGGGAATGCAACGCCTTGTAAGGTAAGCTTTTCTTTTTGGACAGCGTTGAATGTTATACTCAGACTGAGTAAGGCAGGCATCTCTCCAAGTATCTGCAGATCCTCCTGTGTTGCTTCAATCAAATTAATGTCCAGGTATGAAAGACTGGTGAGTGCTGGTACAATCCACTTTGGCATCTTTGGTAAATCGTAGTCAGTGGTCATCCGAAACATTTGGAGGTTATATGGCAGAGGGGACCAGGAATCTAAGAGCTGGAGGGGTGTTGAATCAGGAGAGTATATCCATAAAGACTGAAGTTTGCAGGTGCCAAGCTTGCATAGTGAGGAGAGTAACATCTCTTCATGCCCCTTGTATTCTTGAGATCCTCCACCGTCCAACTGTAGATGGAGGTCTTTCAAACTGGTCAGATTCCCCAGTTCCTCGACTGCGCATAATGAACTCTTGATAATATTAAAGCCCGAGATCGCCTGCAAATTCTTCATAGTTCCAATCCCATTTGGTATCTTCGTTTCACCGTGAGCAGTACCGGAATATGGATATCTTGCAATGAGTAGATGTTGTAGCTTAACAAGCTGAATAATTCCAGTGGGCAATTCCTCTATATGTGTATCTCTAAGATCTAGCGTCTCTAGAACATAAAGCCTCACAACTCCTGATGGTAGCTTCAACATGTCAGTGCCCCTAAAGCTCAGGTACTTCAGCTGGACTAGCTTATCTATACCACTCATATCATACTCGTGCAGATTCTCACAATCTTGAAATTCTAGTAGACGCAAAGCTTCAAACCCAACAAGCCTAGGCAAGTGTTTGATGCAAGTTGATGCTATCACTATCAGAGATCGTACATGGCTTAGATCCTCATTTTCCAATATAGATGCAAGCTCTTGGTCAATATGCTGGAGAGACAGTCGCCGAATAGGACCATGACAATTTGCCAAATCAGTTTGGTCGTGGCCTGCCAAAGAGATGAAATTATCTTCAACCGATTTTAAAATAATGAGCTCGAGCATCATGTCATGGACTTTACAAGCATGAGCCTTTCCATCATAGCCAACTTCCACCGGTTGAACCATACTTTTGTTTATTAGCTCATAGAAATGGTTCTCGGCAACCTCTTGTTTGCTCTGTCCACGCTCTTCAGAGATAAAGCCTTCGGCTATCCATCGCCTCACTAAAATATCTCTTTCAATCACATAATCCTCAGGATATATACATAAATATAACAAGCATGTCTTCAAGTTAGGTGCAAGATCATTGTAGCTAAGGGATAGTATGTTGTTCATTCCATCTAAGCTTCAGTTTTTGTCCAATGCAGAACCAATGGACCTTCTGACTCTCTCCCACTCATCTTTGACCACCGGTCTGTTTGCCAATAAACTTGATATGCTGATAATTGCCAATGGGAGGCCTCCACATTTCCTCAATATTGTATTTGAAATTTGTTTTAGCACATCAGGACAACAGTCATGCGAACCAAATATTCTTTTGAAGAATAATCTTTTGGAGTCGAGATCACTTAGGGCTTGCATTTCATACATGCGGCCATTACCACCTTGACAACATGATCTTGCTACATCAACATTGCGTGTAGTAGCAATAATTTTGCTAGATAAATCATTTTCTAGAAAAGCATACTTTATAGTGTCCCATGCCGATATGGACCATATATCGTCAATAACGATGAGATACCTCACTAGTACAAAACAGGGCTTTCGTCACAGGGCAATATTCACATTAGTCCCGGTTCAGTCACGAACCGGGACTAATGTGAGCATTGGTCCCGGTTCGTGCGGCTAAGGCATTAGTCCCGGTTCACCTGGGCCCTTTAGTCCCGGTTGGTGCCACGAACCGGGACTAAAGGGTGCGATGCCCATTAGTACCGGTTGGTGGCACCAACCGGTACTAATGGGCTTTGAGGCATTAGTACCGGTTCATGGCACGAACCGGTACTAAAGGGCCCATCAAACTCTACAACCCCCCCGGTGGACCGCCTTTTCAGTTTTAGAAAAAACAAAAGAAAATGATGGAAATGTCAAAAAAATAAAATAAAATAAATTTCCCATGTGATATGTGGTGTTGTTGGGAAAATTAACAAATATGAATTTCGACTTTATTTGCAAAATCTCTCTGGAATTTCTTAAAATGGGCATAACTTTTGCATACGAACTCGGATGAAAAAGTTTTTTATATGAAAAATCATCTACTCGAAAAGTTACATCCGAATTTAATCGGGGGAACCCCGTTAAACATTTTCAAAATCCTCAAAAACCTAACGAAAAAAAGATACGGGGCTTTTAAGATCTGGAGAGGCAAAAAAATTCAAAAAATTTCAAATTGTGGTCAAACTGTGGTCAAACAATGATCAAACTAATTATTCTAAAATATTAGTGTTACTAAATAATTATTTCAGTTTTTTTGAATATTGGTCAAATCTGGTCAAACTGTGGTCAAACTAATTATTCCAGAAATATTAGTGTTACTAAATAATTATTGTTTTTTAAAACAATAGTTTCAAACTCAAACTGTGAAATGTGTCACTTCATGCTCAAGCTAAATTCCTGAGGGTTAATAGAATTGACATCTTACTATTGTCGGAAAAACAACAAGTGCAGACTTGGAAACGAGGGAGAATAGAACCCGGAAGTTAAGCGTGCTCAGGCTGGAGTAGTGAGAGGATGGGTGACCGTCCGGGAAGTTAGATGATTTGGAATGATGAGGGGTGATTAGAGATTAGAGGATAAATTGAGCAGTGATGAGGGGTGGTGATTAGAGATTAGAGGTTAAAATAATTCAGAAATTTGAAAATTAAAAAAAATTCACAAATTTTTTTTTCAAAAAAAATATCATAAAATTTTCTTTAGTCCCGGTTGGTATGAAGCTCCAGGCTGCGTCCACGTGGACGACCTTTAGTCCCGGTTCGTGTAAGAACCGGGACTAAAGGGGGGAGGCATTAGTAACGACCCTTTAGTCCCGGTTCAAAAACCGGGACTAAAAGCCCTTACCAACCGGGACAAAAGCCCCCTTTTCTACTAGTGCCTAATAGATATAAGTGCATATTGTTAACCGCAAAAAGAGTTCGAATACAAAAACATTAATATTACCAATGTGATGTATAATGAATTCAACCATACCGCAAAAAAAACTACTAACTCCAACAGGATGGTAATAAAAAAATAAAAAATAAAAAAAAACCATGATACTCTAAGCATCATATAAGCTACAAGTACTGAACGAGTTATGTAAGTTCTACTATGTGCTTATTGCTTATGTTATCATGCGCACTTTGCTTACTTTACCAAGACTTCACACATAGATGTAGCGCAAAACTAACCAACTTAACTTCCAAAAAATCTCACTTTAATAATGTTTGCTTCATGATCATACATGCATCATTTCACAATACTTGTCGACTATTTTCGTCCATAACACTTGTTTAAATATCTAATGTGTGTGGTGCGTACTTAGAAGTATATTTTAATATCGTGTACTCATTTTTCAACAGCCTACATGTAAGTTATTCGTGTTTTAAAGGTTCTCGAGAAATATTTGAGTCCTTTCAGTACATCACTAATAAACTCTATGCATATTTTTTTTAGCTTTGATTCTATTTCACTACCTACAGTCATGCTAATATTAATAAATGTTCCCAACTATATTTGTTAAAAAAAGAGGTGGGGAAGGGGGGGGGGGGGGGGATTACCTCTTATCTTGTAAGAGCTCTTTTAGCTTCGCAATACATTTCATATCATCCCAGCTGTCGATACCTTCTGTAAAATCTTTCTTGCAAGGCATCTGGGAGATCAAATCCTTCATAATTTTCTTTACATTAGGCTTTTGTGAGACAGAGACAAAAGCCACACAATGGAAATGCCCTTGGATCTTGCGGTAGACCTCCCTCGCCAGTGTCGTTTTCCCCAAACCACCAAAGCCAACAATGGACAGCACCTTGCGATGCTTTGTCAAGCTATTTTCATCTTTCAACATCCAACTGGCAAGATCATCTCTTGGGCCATCAATGCCCACGAGATGTGCTTCCTCAACAAACAAAGCAGACAAGCGGGGATCCACAGATGAATGCTGATAGGGAATATCATCCAGCTTGTAACTACTTTTCAACTCTTTTACCTCCTTGAGACAAATCTTCAGATCGTTGGTTTGGCTAGCGATTCCACGGCGGGAGCCCAGGGTCTTGAGTCTGCGAGCAGTCTTCCGGAAGAACTCCTTGAAGCCTCCCTGGTGCTGGTGGCCGTCAGTGCCGAGCTGGTGGATGAACTTGTCGATGACATCCTCAATGTCATAGGTCAGCTCCCTCACCAGCGACATCCACTTCTTAACCTGAACATCGGGATCTTGCATCATCGTGTACTTCTCGACCGCGCCATGCATGCAGGTCAGCTCGGATCTGAGCGAGCGGAACTCACGCCGGACGCCTTTCAGGCGGGCACACTCACCCGCGAGCAAACCAGTGAGCTTCCCCAGCAGGGGACCCAACACGCCGTGTGAAGCACTCACTACCTCCATGGATCTCTTTGTTTTCTTTTGAAGGGATCTCTCTATTCCTCTCTCAAACCGATCTCTCGGTTTGTGCTTGGTGTGGTCAGAGTGGAGAGAAGAGCAGGTAGAGGACTGACTAATGGGGTTCGTACTAGCTGCAAGATTCCTTGAGTTTTTGCTTTAGTTCGGCCTAACCATGGTTGTAGCTGTGGGTAGTGCGCAGCGTCACTCATGTCGGCTTCACGGCTCTGTAGGCCTTGTCGGACGAACAGGGAAATGCAGCATGAGGAGCCCGCATTGACTGGTAGTCTCCTACCACAGTTTAACCTATGGCAGCAGATGGGTGCACAGAATTAAGCACAATGGCCCATATGCAAGTGACTCTTGAAGAAAATGAGGGTACATCTCAAAGATAAATATATGCTTCTCTCACACATTATTGAGCAAGAGAAACCTCTTGTCATATGGGAAGATATCTGGTGCTCCGGGAGCACCTAAACTTAGGTGCTCCGGGAGCTTCTCAGCCGTTGGATCTAAAATCCAAAGGCCAAGGAGAGAGCTCGCACATTTATTTAAAAAAACACCCCTAGAAGTCCGTTATTACAACCAGATCTAGCGCATCCCTAGACGACCGTTAAATTATAGATCCAACGGCTGAGGAGCTCCGGGAGCCCGTAGCACCTGATATTTTCCCCAGAGAAGCGCAGTGGAGTAATTGAGCGTGCTGTCCTACTGCCAGTGATTTACCACTGGAGGCCAAGATTTGAACGATCATTGAGCAAGAGAGTATCCAATGCTAGACTTCGTTGCTGAGTGGTTCTGGTGTAGCCCTATAAGATGTAAAAGTTGCAATTCTGAAAGTCTGAATATTATTAGGGTGCACATAACCGAGTGTTAGCCTAAAAAAAGCATTAGCATCAATTTAGTTACTCGTTATGTTGAGGATAAGCTCATGCTTAATCTAGCCAATTTCACTAGAAGCACATTTTTCTACTGTTACTTCTTCTTTTTCCATCTCTCTATTAGTTAACTTCCTTACCCTGCAAACTTCTTCCTTCCTTACCCTGCTTTTTGCAGCTTGTGATGTGACTGTCACACGAGCACCTCATGACTCATGCGTCTGTCAATGTTCCTACCAGCGGTCTTGGGCACCTGACAAACCCACAGTCCATATGTTCATAAGGTTAATTCATTCGCACTTACTTTTATAGGTTCTGTTTTAAATCATCTTCAATTTTTTTGGCAACACCACTCCCTTTTCTTTCATCTTCCGGGAGGTCTGAATCCTGAAAGCAAGGGTTCAGGGAACCAAATAGTTGTAGAAGATTAAAGCTTCACATGATAAGCCAGGTCCTAGGTCGTCTTGCAACCGTCCGGTCCTCGCACGCATGAACCACATCTAAACATTTGTCTAGAATTTAAACCTGTCTCAAGCTCAGAATTTGGTTCATTGAAAGTTCAACAATGGACAAATCCCATGAAAGCAAAATTTCATGGAACCATCCGAAGCTGAAAACTTAACACGATAACCCAGGTAATCTTGCAACCGTCCACGCATTGCTTGCTAGAATCACAACGTGTATACATTGTGCTGGTCTGCAAGAATTTAAACTTGTCCGAAACTCTGAATTTGTTCATGGAAAGTTTAGCAACACTTGTCTGTGCAGACTGTACTGCACGACTATGCATCTTCCATGCCCGTCTTCTCAGCACATAGATTGTCAAACAGATGCCCGTCTTCTTATTAGTCAGAAAACCAAAAACAAGACTACTGAAAGTCGACCATAAAAAAAATCCTGCAGCAGGTTCTTGCTGAATCATATCAATCTTGAATAAACCTGTGCTGCATATATTGCAGGCTATTTTGCTGTGCCTGGTGGACACGTACCTGAAGCTGGGGCTGGCGGTGGCGCCGCACCTGGTGCGGGTGCGGCTGGGTGGCGTGCAGCTGCTGGGGGAAAAAAATCCTATACGACCGGGTCGTACCAACCCGATCGGGAGACCCTACCCGCCACCGGCGCTCCGTCCATGGCCACCTTCTCAGCTCTGCTCCGCCGGATGTGTCCTAGTTACTCCACATTGACCTCTCCATCTTTGCAAACGTGTAACTTGAAGGAGAGAGCATGTCTGCTCATTTGCTGGTTGCAAACACATGCACATAGCTATGTGCTCTCTCCATCTGCATCCTTCTATTCTGCTGGATATGTTCGTGTTGGAGTAATCCTTTTATTCGTTGACAATGAAGCAAAAAGAAGATGCGCAGACATTGTTGTTCTGTCAACACACTGTGGAGCTTTGTTCAAGTCAAGTAGTCTGGGATAGTTGATGATTTGTTCAGTTTTCTTCAGAAATTTCTCCTCTAAGTTAAAGATAGGATAGTTGATGTGGATTGTGGAGCTTTTCTGTTGTATAGTATAAATGAATTTGATGTACACTCTGAATAAAGGCTCCTGGTAGTCAAAGCTCCTCGTGATAACAATTTTGTGCAGTTTGCAGTGTGTATCTGTTGTCAAGAATTTTTATCAGCCAAGAATACAACCTACTAGCATATGCCTATATGCTGATTTTACAAACTCATCACATGCATATCCATTTCTGCAAATAGTGTATCTATCCTGAAACATATAACTTTGTATTGAGGAACCAACAAGAAACAAACAAGACATGTTAGTAGGTTGACATGTCCAGCTACCTAGCCTCAAGAAACCCACAAGACTCATCACTGCTAGGTAGCAACATATGCAGCGGCGACGATCACTTGTCCTTTCACATGGATAATCACAACGTGAAGCCCAAATAACAAGCCTGAATTGTTAACAACGTATCAAGGCAAATGTTACAAGCTTTCATTGATACGCACATCAAGTTCGTTTACACCATGGGCCACATCTTGTATGAACAAAATTCAGAAGAAAAAGAGCTGCCTATGTTCAGTTTTGACAGCTCATGTCAAACAACAATTTACAGGGAGCATGCTGATTGTTAGCAACACACCGGCGGTCAAAAAACTTGGCTGCAACCAAGGGTTGCGTGCAGCATGCTTAGTGTGCCAGCGGTGCGGCGAGTGGAGGCGCCCAGGAGCATTGTTGTGGCCGGCGGCGACAAGTAGCTGGGGTGGTGCCGTGAACTTGGCCGCCGACGAACGAGGCCGTTGCAGGCGGGGATGGAACGCGACTAGCTGAGTTGGTGTACCTGGTGGCGAGGAGCACACACCGGCGGTGAAGTGGCGAGCAGCTGGGCTTATCTCGCCGGCGGCTGGAGTTTGGGAGCGTCGAAGAGATTGGGAATCACGATTTGGAAAAGGGCGAAACGAGGAATGAGACGGCCGCTCCTTTAACATTCGTACCGCCAGATGTCACACGCGGGAGAGGGTCTCAGGATCGGCTTGGTAAGGCCCGGTCGTATAGGATTTTTGGCGAATCTGGAGCCTCCGGTCTTCGGCGGGCACTGCGAACCAACGTGTGGTTGGATGGTTAGACGGACAGTGGTATCCTCAGCCCATCAGGGTTTAAGTCCTGCTACTCGCATTATTTTTGGATTTATTTCAGGATTTCCGGCGACGCGCTTTCAGTGGGAGGAGACGTTCCCGTCGCCTACGGTGACTTTGTAAATCTCAAGATGATATACCGCTCAGTCTGTCAGAGGTGCTCATAGGGGTAGGGTATGCGTGTGTGCATTCATAGGGGTCAGTGTATGCGCGTGTATATAAGCGCTTGTGTCTGTACTGATGTTAAAAAAAAAAGGTCTTCAGCGGGCACGTGGTGGTGTGCATGGTGCGCGTTGGTGCGTCTAGTTCATGGTTGCGGCTGGGAATCACGGTGGTTCTCGGCCTTGGGCGGTGCTCCATTGTTCCTTGTCGACATAATGCTCGGCAAGGAAAGGCGGGACGCACTGCATCCGGTGGCTCTACATTTGGTCGGTGGTGGATGGATTTGTAGAGGGTGTTGGTCGGTGGTCTTCGCGTGGTACAGTTGACTGCGGCGGCGGTGACTCTATGCTTCTTCGGTGGCAGGCTAGTTAGTTGGTGAGTAAAATGCACTTGTGGTCATTGAACTTATCGTATAAGCTTACTTTGGTCACTGTATTTAGAAATACAGTCAATATAGTCGCTATATACGTGTTGAGATGATTATACGATCACTGCAGACCGTATAGCTCCGTATTGCATCTATTTGACTGGTCAAACTATCCACAGGCTGCCTCATCAGCTCATTTTCTCCGCGGGTACTACCTGTCAGTGGGCGGAGAAAGAAGTAGAGCCAAAAAATAAAATGATGCACAAACGTGGATTCGAACCTAACCAGCTGCACCAGCGTCGCTTTGTTGATATCTAGCTTTAAGTTCCCTTTCAACGTGTACATGTATGCTCGCATCGATCAATAGACCACCGGCCGGACCGGCGGAGCTTAGTTAGATGCCGATCCACCGATGGCGGCTATCTAGCATTAGCATGGACGACGATTTACAGTTTGGATGGATCGGCTCGCGCCTCACGCAGGAGCCTAAACAGGTGAAATAGTACTTATGAACCGATTAACAGCTAGCTCTTCTTATTAAGTAGCAGTATCTCCTAATCTGAGACGGAGCGCGTCCGTCGACCCTCCATTGATCCATCTCGTTCGTCACATGCCATGCGCATAGCTGCTTCCCAATGCCTCACATGTTTTCCTTGTTGAAATGGAATCTCGTCAAGTAGCAGCTAGCTAGCTGCATCGCTGCACGACCGATCCACGCATGCATCACGCGCTTAACCGCGGTACTTAGTTCACTACTCAACTACTTCAACAGAAGCTGGAAGTTGTCATGTGAGTAGTGAACTACTGGGAACATTTAACTCAACACGTATTATAAAAAAAAACCTCCACACCTATATACTGGAAGCTTTTAACTCAACACGTATATATTTGAACTACTGGAAGCTTTTAACTCACGTGACAGTTTCCAAGCAATAGGTAAAAGTTTCCACTAGATAAAGCACAACGCGAGAGCAGTGCAGCTGGTTAGGCGGCTCGCACATACGCGAGAGCTCTGGGCTCGAGCGTAATTTTATTTTCGCTCTACTTATTTCTTTATTTCCGCTCTGCTTATTTCTCCCACCCACTGACAGGTAGGACCCACATAGGCAGAGAGAAAAAAAAAATGAGCTGACGAGATTGTTTGACCGGTCAAATAGATGAAATACGGAACTATGCGATTTGGCAGTGACCGTATAATCACCTCAACATGTATATAGTGACCGTATTGACCGTATTCCTGAGTACAGTGACCAAAGTGAGCGTATACAATAAGTCCAATGACCAGGAGTGCATTTTACTCTTAGTTGGTGGGGTTGCCAAGACCGGTGCGGGATAAGGTGCGATCGAGGTGGTGTGGAAGTTGTCTCGACCCTGCGCCATGACGAGCAATGGCGACGGTTGTGGCCGGCGTAGGCCTTCTTGGAGGCATCGCTGCTTTGCTGCCACACCCCTCCCGCACGGATCTGGCCATCACGGCCTCTCTAGGGGATACCCTTGATCTTGTGATCGGACGATGAAATTGCTTTGGTGTCGTTTACCTTCTTGGGGGCTCACTAGTAGAAAAAGGGTCAAATGTCAAGCACATTAGTGCCGGTTTGATTTTGAGCCGGCACTAATGTGTGCATTAGTGCCGGTTCCAACGGCTAGCCGGCCGCTCTCATTAGTACCGGTTCGTGGCGAACCTTTAGTACCGGTTCGTGCCACGGACCGGTACTAAAGTGAGTGGTGGCAGGATGTTGTCAGTCTGGGGCCCCTCCAACACCTTTAGTACCGGTTCGTGGCATGAACCGGTGCTAAAGGTCGTCCTACATAAACCCTTCATCCACCCGAGCTCGCTCTGTTCTTCCCCTTTCCCCTCTCCTCTCTGTTCTTCCCCTCTTCCTCTCGAGCTCATCACACATTTTTGCCCAAAATTTGTCAAGATTTGAAGGCCCCCATCCATTCAAATGATCACAAAGGCTAGCAACTTTGTCCTTTCATCTTTCATTGCTAGATTAGCTCTTGCAATGCTTTGTATAGTGATTAATTCATGAGTTTAGTAATTTGAAAGGAAATGTATGTGCTAGTATTTGATTTATATGCAATTTGAGGTCAAAAATAACACTTAGTTTGCATATGTAGGTGTGGTTTACTTAGTGCCCTCTAAATCTCCGTCGTAACCACCGTCGATCGCCCGCACCGTCCCGTCGCTGGCACCACCTTGTGGTGAGCCTCTTGTTCATGAATGTTTTACATTACCAAATTGATGTTTGTGTGATTTGGATATATAGTTACTCGTATAATTATCTTATCCGTACGTTGTTTGTTACACATAGTGCCATGGTTTTGATATCCGTCCCCGTCGGCCCTCGTCCTTGTTATGATTTGGATGTGGTATATTCTCTTTTAAAACTAGTTGTTGCATTTCGTGTTTATGACAAATTATGCCCATTAAGTTGACATAGATATTTTTATCTAGGAGGTTTGTGAACCGGAAATTCCAACCGACCCTATTGTCGAGAGGTTAAATTTAGTTGAAAGAGAAAACAAGTATTTGAAAGAAAAATTGAAAAGAATTGAGGGGGAGAAGATGGAATTGGAGTTGCATGTTGCCGATGTCGTCGATGATCACAAGATCAAGATGGAGAAAATGCGCTTGAAGATTAGAAAGATTAGAAAATATGCCATTGATAGTGAGGCTTGGTATCATTATGCTGTTGGATCAATTGTTACCTTAATTGCGATCTTGATCGCATTTGTTGTTGCATTTAAATGCTTTAGTTAGAGAGTTATTTGTTTGTTGCATTTAAGTGTTGTGTGAACTTTATGTATGAACTTGTATTAATTTGGTCTTTTTGATGTTGTGTAATGAAGATGAGCCGACAATGGATGTACGATGACCGATGCTCTCCCGAGTTCATTAATGGCGTGCAAACTTTTCTGCTTGCGGCTGAGGCAAACAAGCGGGCAGATGGTTTTATGCCTTGTCCATGTGCTGTCTGTAAGAATGATCACAATTACTCTACGTCAAGAACCATTCACGTCCACCTGTTTAAGTCCGGTTTCATGCCCCACTATAATGTTTGGACCAAGTACGGAGAAAGAGGGGTTATGATGGAAGACAATGAAGAAGAAGAGGACGACGACAGCTATCCTGGCCATGGGTTCTCTGAATATGATGATACAACAATGGCGGAAGAAGCTGAGCCGGCAATGCGGGAAGAAACTGAAGAAGAGGCATCAGATGAGCCCGCTGATGATCTAGGTCGGGCCATTGCCGATGCAAAGAGAAACTGCGCAAGTGATTTGGAGAAGAAGAAGTTGCAGCACATGTTAGAGGATCACAAGAAATTGTTGTACCCGAATTGCGAAGCTGACAAGAAAAAGTTGGGCACCACACTGGAATTGCTGCAATGGAAGGCAGAGAATGGTGTATCTGACAAGGGATTTGGAAAGTTGCTGGTAATGATAAAGAATATGCTTCCAAAGGACAACGAATTGCACGAGAGTGCGTACAAAGCAAAGAAGGTTGCTTGCCCTCTAGGGTTAGAGGTGCAGAAGATACATGCATGCCCTAATGACTGCATCCTCTACCGCGGTGAGTACGAGGATTTGAACGCTTGCCCGGTATGCGGTGCATTGCGCTATAAGATCAGCCGCGATGAGCCTGGTGATGTCGAGGGCGAGCGCCTCAGGAAGAAGATTCCTGCCAAGGTGATGTGGTATGCTCCTATAATACCACGGTTGAAACGTTTGTTCCAAAACAAAGAGCATGCCAAGGCGATGCGATGGCACAGAGAAGTGTTGGGGATCGTAGCAGAATTTTAAAATTTTCCTACGCTCACCAAGATCCATCTATGGAGTATACTAGCAACGAGGGGAAAGGAGTGCATCTACATACCCTTGTAGATCGTGAGCGGAAGAGTTCCAATGAACGAGGTTGATGGAGTCGTACTCGTCGTGATCCAAATCACCGATGACCGAGTGCCGAACGGACGGCACCTCCGCGTTCAACACACGTACGGAGCAGCGACGTCTCCTCCTTCTTGATCCAGCAAGGGGGAAGGAGAGGTTGATGGAGATCCAGCAGCACGACGGCGTGGTGGTGGATGTAGCGGGATCTCGGCAGGGCTTCGCCGAGCTTCTGCGAGAGAGAGAGGTGTTGCAGGGGAGGAGGGAGGCGCCAAAGGCTGTGTTATTGCTGACCTCCCCCCCTTTATATAGGCCCCCTGGGAGGGGGGGCGCCGGCCTGGAACCCATCTGCATGGGGGGGCGGCGGCCAGGGGGGAGACTTGCCCCCAAGGCAAGTGGGGCGCCCCCCCACCCTAGGGTTTCCAACCCTAGGCGCAGGGGGGAGGCCCATGGGGGGCGCCCCAGCCCACTAAGGGCTGGTTCCCTTCCCACTTCAGCCCATGGGGCCCTCCGGGATAGGTGGCCCCACCCGGTGGACCCCCAGGACCCTTCCGGTGGTCCCGGTACAATACCGGTGACCCCCGAAACTTTCCCGGTGGCCGAAACTTGACTTCCTATATATAATTCTTCACCTCCGGACCATTCCGGAACTCCTCGTGACGTCCGGGATCTCATCCGGGACTCCGAACAACTTTCGGGTTTCCGCATACTCATATCTCTACAACCCTAGCGTCACCGAACCTTAAGTGTGTAGACCCTACGGGTTCGGGAGACATGCAGACATGACCGAGACGCCTCTCCGGTCAATAACCAACAGCGGGATCTGGATACCCATGTTGGCTCCCACATGTTCCACCATGATCTCATCGGATGAACCACGATGTCGAGGATTCAATCAATCCCATATAAAATTCCTTTTGTCAATCGGTATGATACTTGCCCGAGATTCGATCGTCGGTATCCCAATACCTTGTTCAATCTCGTTACCGGCAAGTCTCTTTACTCGTACCGCAATGCATGATCCCTTGACTAACGCCTTAGTCACATTGAGCTCATTATGATGATGCATTACCGAGTGGGCCCAGAGATACCTCTCCGTCATACGGAGTGACAAATCCCAGTCTTGATCCGTGCCAACCCAACAGACACTTTCGGAGGTACCCGTAGTGTACCTTTATAGTCACCCAGTTACGTTGTGACGTTTGGCACACCCAAAGTACTCCTACGGTATCCGGGAGTTGCATGATCTCATGGTCTAAGGAGAAGATACTTGACATTGGAAAAGCTCTAGCAAACGAACTACACGATCTTTGAGCTACGCTTAGAATTGGGTCTTGTCCATCACATCATTCTCCTAATGATGTGATCCCGTTATCAATGACATCCAATGTCCATAGTCAGGAAACCATGACTATCTGTTGATCAACGAGCTAGTCAACTAGAGGCTTACTAGGGACACGTTGTGGTCTATGTATTCACACATGCATTACGATTTCCGGATAACACAATTATAGCATGAACAATAGACAATACCATGAACAAAGAAATATAATAATAACCATTTATTATTGCCTCTAGGGCATATTTCCAACAGTCTCCCACTTGCACTAGAGTCAATAATCTAGTTACATTGTGATGAATCGAACACCCATTGCGTCCTGGTGTTGATCATGTTTTGCTCTAGGAAGAGGTTTAGTCAACGGATCTGCTACATTCAGGTCCGTATGTACTTTACAAATATCTATGTCTCCATTTTGAACACTTTCACGAATGGAGTTGAAGCGACGCTTGATATGCCTGGTCTTCCTGTGAAACCTGGGCTCCTTCGCAAGGGCAATAGCTCCAGTGTTGTCACAGAAGAGAGTCATCGGGCCCGACGCATTGGGAATCACCCCTAGGTCGGTAATGAACTCCTTCATCCAGACTGCTTCCTGTGCTGCCTCCGAGGCTGCCATGTACTCTGCTTCACATGTAGATCCCGCCACGACGCTTTGCTTGCAACTGCACCAGCTTACTGCTCCTCCATTCAAAATATACACGTATCCGGTTTGTGACTTCGAGTCATCCAGATCTGTGTCAAAGCTAGCGTCGACGTAACCCTTTACGACGAGCTCTTCGTCACCTCCATAAACGAGAAACATATCCTTAGTCCTCTTCAGGTACTTCAGGATATTCTTGACCGCTGTCCAGTGTTCCATGCCGGGATTACTTTGGTACCTTCCTACCAAACTTACGGCAAGGTTTACATCAGGTCTGGTACACAGCATGGCATACATAATAGACCCTATGGCCGAGGCATAGGTGATGACACTCATCTTTTCTCTATCTTCTGCCGTGGTCGGGCATTGAGCCGTGCTCAATTGCACACCTTGCAATACAGGCAAGAACCCCTTCTTGGACTGATCCATATTGAACTTCTTCAATAACTTGTCAAGGTACGTACTTTATGAAAGACCAATGAGGCGTCTTGATCTATCTCTATAGATCTTGATGCCTAATATATAAGCAGCTTCTCCAAGGTCCTTCATTGAAAAACACTTATTCAAATAGGCCTTTATACTTTCCAAGAATTCTATATCATTTCCCATCAATAGTATGTCATCCACATACAATAAGAGAAATTCTACAAAGCTCCCACTCACTTTCTTGTAAACACAAGCTTCTACATAAGTCTGTGTAAACCCAAACGCTTTGATCATCTCATCAAAGCAAATGTTCCAACTCCGAGATGCTTGCACCAGCCCATAGATTGAGTGCTGGAGCTTGCATACTTTGTTAGCATTCTTAGGATCGACAAAACCTTCCGGCTGCATCATATACAATTCTTCCTTAAGGAAGCCGTTAAGGAATGCCGTTTTGACGTCCATCTGCCATATCTCATAATCATAGTATGCGGCAATTGCTAACATGATTCGGACGGACTTCAGCTTCGCTACGGGTGAGAAAGTCTCATCGTAGTCAACCCCTTGAACTTGTCGATAACCCTTAGCGACAAGTCGAGCCTTATAGATGGTCACATTACCATCCGTGTCTGTCTTCTTCTTAAAGATCCATTTATTTTCTATGGCTCGCATCAGTCAAAGTCCATACTTCGTTTTCATACATGGATCCTATCTCGGATTTCATGGCTTCTAGCCATTTGTCGGAATCCGGGCCCGCCATCGCTTCTTCATAGTTCGAAGGTTCACCGTTGTCTAACAACATGATTTCCAGGACAGGGTTGCCGTACCACTCTGGTGCGGAACGTGTCCTTGTGGACCTACGAAGTTCAGCAGTAACTTGATCCGAAGCTTCATGATCATCATCATTAACTTCCTCCCCAGTCGGTGTAGGCACCACAGGAACATCTTCCCGCGCTGCGCTACTTTCCGGTTCGGAAGGGGTGACTATCACCTCATCAAGTTCCACTTTCCTCCCACTCAATTCTTTTGAGAGAAACTCTTTCTCCAGAAAGGACCCATTCTTGGCAACAAAGATCTTGCCTTCGGATCTGAGGTAGAAGGTATACCCAATAGTTTCCTTAGGGTATCCTATGAAGACGCATTTCTCCGACTTGGGTTCGAGCTTTTCAGGTTGAAGTTTCTTGACATAAGCATCGCATCCCCAAACTTTTAGAAACGACAGCTTAGGTTTCTTCCCAAACCATAATTCATACGGTGTCGTCTCAACGGATTTCGACGGAGCCCTATTTAAAGTGAATGCGGCAGTCTCTAAAGCATAGCCCCAAAATGAGAGCGGTAAATCGGTAAGAGACATCATAGATCGCACCATATCCAATAGAGTGCGATTACGATGTTCGGACACACCGTTTCGCTGAGGTGTTCCAGGCGGCGTGAGTTGTGAAACGATTCCACATTTCCTTAAGTGCGCATCAAATTCGTGACTTAAATATTCTCCACCACGATCTGATCGTAAGAATTTTATTTTCCTGTCACGTTGATTCTCAACCTCACTCTGAAATTCCTTGAACTTTTCAAAGGTTTCAGACTTGTGTTTCATTAGGTAGACATACCCATATCTACTTAAGTCATCAGTGAGAGTGAGAACATAACGATATCCTCCGCGGGCCTCAACACTCATCGGACCGCACACATCGGTATGTATGATTTCCAATAAGTTGGTTGCTCGCTCCATTGTTCCGGAGAACGGAGTCTTGGTCATCTTACCCATGAGGCATGGTTCGCACGTGTCAAATGATTCGTAATCAAGAGACTCCAAAAGTCCATCTGCATGGAGCTTCTTCATACGCTTGACACCAATGTGACCAAGGCGGCAGTGCCACAAGTATGTGGGACTATCGTTATCAACTTTACATCTTTTGGTATTCACACTATGAATATGTGTAACATCACGTTCGAGATTCATCAAGAATAAACCATTGACCAGCGGGGCATGACCATAAAACATATCTCTCATATAAATTGAACAACCATTATTCTCGGATTTAAATGAGTAGCCATCTCGAATTAAACGAGATCTAGATACAATGTTCATGCTCAAAGTTGGCACTAAATAACAATTATTGAGGTTTAAAACTAATCCCGTAGGTAGATGCAGAGGTAGCGTGCCGACGGCGATCACATCGACCTTGGAACCATTCCCGACGCGCATCGTCACCTCGTCCTTCGCCAGTCTCCGTTTATTCCGTAGTTCCTGTTTTGAGTTACAAATATGAGCAACCGCACCGGTATCAAATACCCAGGAGCTACTACGAGTACTGGTAAGGTACACATCAATTACATGTATATCACATATACCTTTGGTGTTGCCGGCCTTCTTGTCCGCTAAGTATTTGGGGCAGTTCCGCTTCCAGTGACCACTTCCCTTGCAATAAAAGCACTCAGTCTTAGGCTTGGGTCCATTCCTTGGCTTCTTCCCGGCAACTGGCTTACCAGGCGTGGCAACTCCCTTGCCGTCCTTCTTGAAGTTCTTCTTACCCTTGCCTTTCTTGAACTTAGTGGTTTTATTCACCATCAACACTTGATGTTCCTTTCTGATCTCCACCTCCGCTGATTTCAGCATCGAATATACCTCAGGAATGGTCTTTTCCATCCCCTGCATATTGAAGTTCATCACAAAGCTCTTGTAGCTTGGTGGAAGCGACTGAAGGATTCTGTCAATGACTCCGTCATCCGGGAGATTAACTCCCAGCTGAGACAAGCGGTTGTGTAACCCAGACATTCTGAGTATGTGCTCACTAACAGAACTATTTTCCTCCATTTTACAGCTGAAGAACTTGTCGGAGACTTCATATCTCTCGACCCGGGCATGAGCTTGGAAAACCATTTTCAGCTCTTCCAACATCTCATATGCTCCATGTTTCTCAAAACACTTTTGGAGACCCGGTTCTAAGCTATAAAGCATGCCGCACTGAACGAGGGAGTAATCATCAGCACGTGATTGCCAAGCGTTCATAACCTCTTGGTTCTCTGGGATTGGTGCTTCACCTAGCGGTGCTTCTAGGACATAATCTTTCTTGGCAGCTATGAGGATGATCCTCAGGTTCCGGACCCAGTCCGTATAGTTACTGCCATCATCTTTCAGCTTGGTTTTCTCTAGGAACACGTTGAAGTTGAGGACAACGTGGGCCATTTGATCTACAAGACATATTGTAAAGATTTTAGACTAAGTTCATGATAATTAAGTTCATATAATCAAATTATTCAATGAACTCCCACTCAGATAGACATCCCTCTAGTCATCTAAGTGAAACATGATCCGAGTTAACTAGGCCGTGTCCGATCATCACGTGAGACGGACTAGTCAAGATCGGTGAACATCTCCATGTTGATCGTATCTTCTATACGACTCATGCTCGACCTTTCGGTCCTCCGTGTTCCGAGGCCATGTCTGTACATGCTAGGCTCGTCAAGTCAACCTAAGTGTATTGCGTGTGTTCCGAGGCCATGTCTGTACATGCTAGGCTCGTCAACACCCGTTGTATGCGAACGTTAGAATCTATCACACCCGATCATCACGTGGTGCTTCGAAACAACGAACCTTCGCAACGGTGCACAGTTAGGGTGAACACTTTCTTGAAATTATTATAAGGGATCATCTTACTTACTACCTTCGTTCTAAGCAAATAAGATGCAAAACATGATAAACATCACATGCAATCAAATAGTGACATGATATGGCCAATATCATTTTGCTCCTTTGATCTCCATCTTCGGGGCACCATGATCATCTTCGTCACCGGCATGACACCATGATCTCCATCATCATGATCTCCATCATTGTGTCTTCATGAAGTTGTCACGCCAACGATTACTTCTACTTCTATGGCTAACGCGTTTAGCAATAAAGTAAAGTAATTTACATGGCGTTATTCAATGACACGCAGGTCATACAAAATAATAAAGACAACTCCTATGGCTCCTGCCGGTTGTCATACTCATCGACATGCAAGTCGTGATTCCTATTACAAGAATATGATCAATCTCATACATCACATATATCATTCATCACATCTTCTGGCCATATCACATCACATAGCACATGCTGCAAAAACAAGTTAGACGCCCTCTAATTGTTGTTGCAAGTTTTTTACGTGGCTTGTAGGTTTCTAGCAAGAACGTTTCTTACCTACGTATGACCACAACGTGATATGCCAATTTCTATTTACCCTTCATAAGGACCCTTTTCATCGAATCCGTTCCGACTAAAGTGGGAGAGACAGACACCCGCTAGCCACCTTATGCAACTAGTGCATGTCAGTCGGTGGAACCTGTCTCACGTAAGCGTACGTGTAAGGTCGGTCCGGGCCGCTTCATCCCACAATACCGCCGAAACAAGATAAGACTAGTAGCGGCAAGAAGAATTGGCAACATCTACGCCCACAACTGCTTTGTGTTCTACTCGTGCATAGTAACTACGCATAGGCCTGGCTCTGATACCACTGTTGGGGATCGTAGCAGAATTTTAAAATTTTCCTACGCTCACCAAGATCCATCTATGGAGTATACTAGCAACGAGGGGAAAGGAGTGCATCTACATACCCTTGTAGATCGCGAGTGGAAGCGTTCCAATGAACGAGGTTGATGGAGTCGTACTCGTCGTGATCCAAATCACCGATGACCGAGTGCCGAACGGACGGCACCTCCGCGTTCAACACACGTACGGAGCAGCGACGTCTCCTCCTTCTTGATCCAGCAAGGGGGAAGGAGAGGTTGATGGAGATCCAGCAGCACGACGGCATGGTGGTGGATGTAGCGGGATCTCGGCAGGGCTTCGCCGAGCTTCTGCGAGAGAGAGAGGTGTTGCAGGGGAGGAGGGAGGCGCCAAAGGCTGTGTTATTGCTGCCCTCCCTCCCCCCTTTATAGTCACCCAGTTACGTTGTGACGTTTGGCACACCCAAAGTACTCCTACGGTATCCGGGAGTTGCACGATCTCATGGTCTAAGGAGAAGATACTTGACATTGGAAAAGCTCTAGCAAACGAACTACACGATCTTTGAGCTACGCTTAGAATTGGGTCTTGTCCATCACATCATTCTCCTAATGATGTGATCCCGTTATCAATGACATCCAATGTCCATAGTCAGGAAACCATGACTATCTGTTGATCAACGAGCTAGTCAACTAGAGGCTTACTAGAGACACGTTGTGGTCTATGTATTCACACATGCATTACGATTTCCGGATAACACAATTATAGCATGAACAATAGACAATTACCATGAACAAAGAAATATAATAATAACCATTTATTATTGCCTCTAGGGCATATTTCCAACAAGAAGACCGTAAGAAAGACGGAAAGTTGAGAGTACCCGCTGACGGGTCGCAGTGGAGAAAAATCGAGAGAAAGTACGGGAAGGAGTTTGCAGATGACGCAAGGAACATATGGTTTGGTCTAAGCGCAGATGGCATTAATCCTTTTAGGGAGCAGAGCAGCAACCATAGCACCTGGCCTGTGACTCTATGTTTGTATAACCTTCCTCCTTGGTTGTGCATGAAGCGGAAGTTCATTATGATGTCAGTGCTCATCCAAGGCCCTAAGCAACCCGACAACGACATTGATGTGTACCTAAGGCCATTAGTTGAAGAACTCTTACAGCTGTGGAATGGAACAGGTGTACGTGCGTGGGATGAGCACATGGGGGAAGAATTTGACCTAAAGGCGTTGCTGTTCGTGACCATCAATGATTGGCCTGCTCTTAGTGACCTTTCAGGACAGACAAACAAGGGATGCCGCGCATGCACGCACTGTTTGGATGATACCGACAGTATATATTTGGACAATTGTAGGAAGAATGTGTACCTGGGACATCGTCGATTTCTTCCGAGCAGGCATCCCGTAAGAAAGAAAGGCAAGCATTTCAAAGGTGAGGCGGATCACCGGACGAAGCCTCGCCACCGTACTGGTGCTGATGTACATGATATGGTCAAGGATTTGAATGTAGTCTTTGGAAAGGGTCCTGGCGGACAACCTGTTTCGAATGACGCTGACGGATGCGCACCCATGTGGAAGAAGAAATCTATATTTTGGGACCTGTCCTATTGGAAAGACCTAGAGGTCCGCTCCACAATCAACGTGATGCACGTGATGAAGAATCTTTGCGTGACCCTGCTTGGCTTCTTGGGCGTGTATGGGAAGACAAAAGATACACCTGAGGCACGGGAGGACCAGCAACGTATGCACGGAAAAGACGACATACATCAGGGTCATGCCAGCTACGCTCTTACCAAAAAAGAGAAGGAAATCTTCTTTTAATGCCTGCTCAGTATTAAGGTACCGTCTGGCTTCTTGTCGAATATAAAGGGAATAATAAACATGGCAGAGAAAAAGTTCCAGAACCTAATGTCTCATGACTGCCACGTGATTATGACGCAACTGCTTCCGGTTGCATTGAGGGGGCTTCTACCGGATAACGTTCGATTAGCCATTGTGAAGCTATGTGCATTCCTCAATGCAATCTCTCAGAAGGTAATCGATCCAGAAATCATACCAAGGTTAGAGAATGATTTGGTGCAATGTCTTGTCAGTTTTGAGTTGGTGTTCCCACCATCCTTCTTCAACATCATTATGCATGTCCTAGTTCACCTATGCAAAGAGATTAACGTTTTGGGTCCTGTATTTCTACACAATATGTTCCCCTTTGAGAGGTTCATGGGAGTCTTAAAGACATATGCTCATAACCGTGCTAGGCCAGAAGGAAGCATCTCCATGGGCCATCACAATGAGGAGGTCATTGAGTTTTCTATTGATTTTATTCCTGACCTTAAGCCGATTGGTGTTCCTGAATCGCGACATAAGGGCAGACTGGATGGAAAAGGCACGCTAGGAGGGAATCAACTAATATGTATGGACGGACATTGTCTCACTGAAGCACACTACACTGTTCTACAGAATTCCGCCTTGGTGGCTCCGTATATGGACGAACACAAGAATTTTCTACGCTCCAAACACCCGGAGCGGTCTGATGACTGGATTACACGTGAACAAACCAGGAGTTTCGCCGGCTGGTTGCAGACACGTACCATGCATGACGCCTCTATTGAAGATGACCTATACTCGCTATCCCAGTTAACATCTTCGAATATAATGACTTTCAAAGGGTTAGAGATAAATGGTAATACATTTTACACGATCGCCCAAGATAAGAAGAGCACCAACCAAAACAGTGGTGTCCGCTTTGATGCAACAACCAAGACGGGAAAGGAAACATATTATGGTTACATAGAGGACATATGGGAACTTGACTATGGACGTGGTTTGAAAGTCCCTTTGTTTCGGTGCAAATGGGTCAATATGACACGAGGCGTGGTAACGAAAGACCCGCAGTACGGAATGACAACAGTGGATCTCAACAATCTTGTGTATGCAGACGAACCATTCGTCCTAGCCAATGATGTGGCACATGTTTTCTATGTGAAGGACATGTCTACCAAGCCGAGAAAAAGAAAAGATAAGGAAGTGAATGCGTCATACGATGAGCCAAAGCTGCACATAGTTCTTTCTGGGAAGAGAAACATCGTGGGAGTGGATGACAAGACAGACATGTCAGAAGATTATGAAAAGTTTGATGAAATTGCTCCATTCACAGTGAATATTGACCCGATCATCCAGTTAAATGATGAAGATTTTCCATGGCTACGGCGCAAAGGGACACACGCGAAGAAAAAGTTTCACACCCAAAGATGTGGGATGTGATTGGCTTCACTATCATCACTTTTTCTGTGTTTCACACCCAAGAGGGAATCTCTGTAATAGTTAGGGTAGTTATGTGTTTTGGCATTTGAAACGCGAAGAAATTTTATGTGCAAACAAATTCTTTCATGCATTTACTGATTTTTTCAGCTAAATGACCCTGAAATTAAAAAGCATTTCAAATGAACTCAGAAAAGGTTAAGTTATTCACACAAATTTCAAATAATTCAAAATTTAAACTATTCAAATTTGAAAACTAAAAAAATAAGAAAATAAAAAAGCCCACCTACTGGCCAGAGCGGCCTGCATACGACTAGAAACCCAACCTGTAGTTGGGCCAGGATGCAGGCCCGCAAGCCCAGTAGGCCCACAGGCAGAGTAGGAAAGGTAGGCCCAGAAGGCCTGCTTTTGAGAGGAGCTCAATGCAGTGCCCGCGCCGGGGCTTATAAACTGGTCTTGGCGCTCCTCAACTAGCGAGGTGGGACTAAACTTCTACGCCCCTCGCCTGGCAGCGCACACCCTTTAGTACCGGGTCGTGGCTCCAACCGGTACTAAAGGGGGGGGTCTTTAGTACCGGTTGGGGCCACCACCTGGTACTAAAGGGGGGCGCTTCCCGCCGCTTGGCCTGGCCAAAACAGACCTTTAGTATCGGTTGGTGGCTCCAACCGATACTAAAGGGGTGTTCTATATAAGAAAGCACTTCAAAAAAATTCAGTTTCTCATCTCTCCCTCTGCTTCTTTCTCCTCTGCCCCGTCGCCGCCACCCCTCGTCGCCGCCCCCGTCGCCGTCCCCGTCGCCGTCGCCGCCCAGGCCGTCCCCGTCCCCGTCGTCCCCGTCGCCGCGCCCCGCCCCGTCATCCCGTCGTCCCCGCCCGGCCCGTCCCCGTCCCCGTCCCCGTCGTCGCCGCCCCGTCCCCATCCCCGTCGTCACCGCCCGTCTCCGTCCCCGTCGCCGCCCCCCGTCGTCGCGCCTCACCGGTGAGCTCCTGCCCCGGCCGCCATGTCCACACACACACACATTGTTTTTTAGTTTTTTTAGTTATAAATTTTAGTTATAGAAATTTTTCTGTTTTCTAGTTATAGAAATATTAGAAATGTTAGTTATATAGAAATGCTATAAATTTTTCTGTTTTTTAGTTATAGAAATATTTATAGAATTGTTAGCAATTTTTCTGTTTTTTAGTTATAGAAATATTAGAAATGTTAGTTATATATATAGAAATGTTAGAAATTTTAGAATTAGTTTTAGCTAGATGAATTAGATTAATGTCAAATTGTTAGAATTTGCATATAGAATTTTAGTTATCACAATCCAATCATTTAAAAAATGTTACTTTTGCAGGCATATAGTATTTGTTCTCGACGATGCCCGGCCCGCATCCTCGCCGTCGACCCGTTCGTGACGACGTCCGGCTGACCCATGTCCGGGACTGGGCTCCGCCGGGCTGGCACTGGGAGGTGCTACCTGGAGGGGCGTGCCGCTTGGTGAGGAACCCGGCCTCGGGTTCCGTCGTCGACCCTGATCTCCTTTGGTGGCGTTCGCACGGGCCACATTCGGTGCAGAGGGAGCCGGCCCCGCCGGAGGTGGTGCGTCGCCGTGTCAGGGAGGAGGACGAGCACGTCCATCGCTACATGGCTGCTATGGACGTCAAGTTCTCCAATACCTGGCAGGTTCTTTGGGCAAATGACCGGAGATATGATCCTGTGATGGTTCCTTCTCTTTGGGTGTCCACCGCCCGCGCCCCAGGAACCGCGAGTGGCCTAGATTCTTCTGTAGTATTCGATCTTTATTAGCTACCTAGCCAGTGATGTATTCGATATATAATATTCAAGACGATGTATTCGAGATTATATATATTATTAGAGACGATGTACTCGAGATTATATATTATTCGATATGATGTATTCGAGATTATATATTATTCGAGACGATGTATTCGAGATTATATATTATTCGAGACAATGCATATTATGTACTATATGATTCAGTTTTTCCTTATTGATTGCATCCATGCATTGTAATTTGAATACTAAATTGTTTTATATTTCTTCTGTATTAGTTAAATAAAAGCTATGGCGGACAATACCGGCAGAGAGGGAGAAGAGGCCATGTTCGAGATCATACGCAGCCCTAACAGGCCAGATGATCTGAATGAAGCAGATGACGGCTCCCAATATCTGAACAGTACCGGGAAGGGTGATGATAAGATATTCGATCTCGACGACCGAGCTGATGAAGTCATGAACTATGATTATGATTATGATGACGCAGACAATGATTATGATGACGAATACAATGTTGATCTTGAAATAACAAAGACTACCGGCGAGGTATATTTATATAAGCAGGCATCTAGTGATCATCACATGTTTTTTTATTTGAAGATATATTAATGAATCGATCTTTCTTCTTTCAGCCCTCCGGATCGAGCAAATCTTCTTCTACAGATAGCAGGACAAAGCGAGGCCCTGGCAAAAAGTTGAAGGAGGGTGTAAGGTACAACATTGTTTCCATCAAAGCTAGTGGCGAACCCCTCACGCCTAAGAACATTGCGAACAAGTTCGTTCGTCAGTGCGGAGTTCTTGTGAAGGACCAACTCCCGATCTCCATTCAAGAATGGAAAGAGCCAAAACCTAAACGTCCAGATGTTACTTGGGTCGACGACAGAGCAAAACAAAAGCTTTGGGAATCTCTGATGGAACATTTCACCCTACCAGATTATTTCACTGATGCAGATGTGCAGAAAGTCAAGGACGCTGCTCTTAAGAAGATGGCAATTGCATTCAACACCCACAAGAAAACTGTATGGGCCAACTACCTCGCTGCAGAAAGGAAGACTCCAGAATTCAAGGGAACACTGGAGAAGCAAAGAGAACACTGGCCCGCTTTCGTGAAATTCAAGGAATCAGAATTATCTAAGGAACGGTCGAGAAAAAACAAGGCCAATGCCGCAAAAGACGCAGTTCCATAGGCTGGGTCCAGGTGGCTACGCGGTGGCAATGCCTAAGTGGGATAAGTCTGAGCAAGAGATGGAGGATGCAGGGGTCACTCCGGTTACTAGGAGTTGGCCCCCCAGGTGCAGAACTTGGTTCTATGCGCATGGGGGGCGTTGGACCCGAAGACAGGCCTGGTTTCGAAGAAGGCAAGTCTAAAAGGAGCCGAACAAAAGTTACTTGACGCAATAGAAGATGCTCGAAAGGGGGTGTTCACGCCCAACAGAGAGAACTTCGAGCTTGCGCGTGCCCTGGGAAATCCTGAACACCCAGGAAGAACACGAGGCAAGGGCGTTATTCCCTGGTATGAGGGATTTTCGGAATGGAACGACGACTACATGACCCATGCAAGAAAGAAGATGGAGGAGGAGAAGAAGAGGAAGCTGGAGGAGGAGCAGAGGAAGTAGGACGCAGAACGCCTTCAAGGCCTAGAAGCAAGGCATGCGGACTTGGCACTCAAATTCCAGCAGCAGTAGCAGCAGCAGATCGACTCACTTAGCCAGGAAAGGGGGTCTCAGCAGCGGCAGCAGCAAGCGGATGATCGTCCAGCATTGGATAGCACCGTCCCATCCATGCCGAGAAGCAGCGTTGGTTCCCCCGGGCGACGCACTGCTGGATACATACCCTATGGATGACATCATAGAGAACACTAACTGTGAGCTACACTTCAAAATGAAGAACATATCCATGAAGGTGGCGGACGCCGTTGCTTTTACAATTACCCCCGAAGCAACCTTCCATTGCACCCCGATTCCAGCGGGCTATGCTCGTGTCTTGGTTGATGAGGTGGTGGACCCATATTCGGGGCTACAGCTTGACATTCCTGGAGGTGACGACGAGCACACACTAGGAGAGGCCATACATCGTATCATCCTATGGAGAAATGATTGCATCATCTTTCGAAGTCCACCGACACCGCGTCTGCCGACTCCTCCTCAAAGTTCGCCACCGAGTCAGCAGACTCCCGCTCCTCCAAGTCCACGAACGCATGAGCCGACTCCTCCTCGAAGTCCGCCACCGTGTCAGCAGACTCCCGCTCCTCCAAGTCCATGAACGCGTGAGCAGACTCCTGCTTCAAGTCCGGCACAGCGTCAGGCCACTCCTCCTGTTTCGAGTCCGACACCGTGTCAGGCCACACCTCCTGCTTCAAGTCCGGCACAGCGTCAGGCCACTCCTCCTGCTCCAACTCAGCCACGTCAGCCATCTCCGCCGCCTCAGCGATCACAGAAGAGACACGCCGCAGCTATGGTGTGTAGCGGTACGAGTCGAGTTAGTACAGGAAGTACAGTCGGAGACAAGCGATATAAATATGGTCCAAGCCTCGCTCCTCTTCCTCAGAGGCCTTACGACATGACCGAGGAGCAAAATGAAGCCATAGTGAAGGCCCAAGTGGACGCCCATTTTGGACCGAAACCGGCACCGCCGCCAAGGGAGAAAGTGCCTGAGGAAAAGATTGACCACTTCATTCATCTGGCTAGACCACCAGCTCCCAAGCCTGTTGACTCAGACTATGAGTGCCAAATCAGGAAGGTGAAAGAACATGCGGTGCCCCCATGTTTGGTTTTGGTAATTGATGACAATCTCTATGGACTAATGGTTGCCTTGAGTTATATTTGAAGGATTTGTCCATAGGCATTTCTTGAAGTTCATGTGTTGGTTTCAAGGAGTTTATGTGGTGACCAAGGTGTTATTAAGGAATTATCCAAAGATTGGTCATGTGAGAGTTGAGCTTATTGCAAGCATGTCTTGGAGAAGAAGATTGTGTGATCATTCATGTATATCTTCAAGACATCATCCAAATGAAGAGAGTTGAAAAGATTCAAGGTTGATCAAGACTAAGTCAAGAGTGAATCAACTTGATCAACTCACAAATCGTAGAAGATGTACCGAGAGGGATCAAGCGATCCCATGGTGTGGTAAGCATTGTCAATTACGCTTTGTGTACTAACCCATGATCTTCGTGAGAGTTCTTTGTGGGGTTAGGTTGCGGTGTGCAAGTTCAAGTGAAGCATCATGAAGAGATCAAATGCTTGAAGCTTGCCGTCCATTGTGGTGACAATGGACTTGTGAAGATGTTGCGGTGTGCAAGTTCAAGTGAAGCATCATGAAGAGATCAAATGCTTGAAGCTTGCCGTCCATTGTGGTGACAATGGACTTGTGAAGATGTGCGGAAGAGTGGCTCACCCATAGTGGAGTATGAGGGAGCAATCAACTAGTCTTCATCGAGCCAACGCAACCAAGAAAGGTGGTCCAACTTGAGGGACTCAAGATCGTCATCATCTAGCTCAAGTGGACCATGTGCAAGGCAAAGGTTTGCCCTTGATGGGTTTTCTATTTTACCGGTCTCATGATGGTAGTTGGGAGACCGGGTTATAGGATCGATTGCCGTACTATCAAGGGGGGCTCTCGATGAGTAGCTTGATCATATCATTCGTGGAGAGCTCAAACCATTGCATCCTTGCATCATCTTTCTTGGTTCTTGTTTGGTTCTTCTCTTTGTGAGTTTTGGAGCTTATGGTCATCTTGATGACAAGCTCGAGTTCATCGAAAACGGAGTTCACTCGCATCTTCTATGATGTTTTCGATGTTGGAGGTTATGCCGGTTCTTCTTGGTTGGAGGTTTCACTCCTCTATTTGTTGGCATACCTCCCCTGCGACACACTGCTGGATACATACCCTATGGATGTTGGAGGTTTCGCTGTTTTGATGCTACTCGTCTTCCTCTATCCAACAAGCTTGAGTTTGCTCAATTCGGAGCTCATATGCAGAAGTTATGGCAGTTTTGGTTTCCTAGCAGTAGTACCGCGGGCCGGAGCGGTAGTACCACTTGGGTGCTACAAGCGGTAGTACCGCTCCAGAGCGGCAGTACCGCTGCGGTCTCGTGCTAGTACCGCCTCGATTCGAGGGGTCTTTTTTCGTGTCGGGTTTTACGGTACTAGCCGCGGCAGTGGGGGCCGTAGTACCGCTCGTATGCGGTAGTACCGCCCTGACCACCGCGGTAGTACCGCTCTGGGCCCAGCGGCAGTACCGCGAGGGGGAGCGGGTAGTACCGCTGGCCAAGCGGTAGTACCGCTCTCTGCGGGGCTTGTGTGGGGGGTAACGGTTGGATTGTTCCCCCCACTGTATAAGGGGGTCTTCTTCCCCATTCTACCTTATCTCTTGAGCTCGTGTTCTTCCCCCATTGTTGACCTTCTTCGAGCTTGCTAACTCTCAATCCCTCCATGGATTCTTGCTAGTTTTTGAGGGAAAAGAGAGAGGAGATCTAGATCCACATTTCCACCAATCACTTTCTCCTCTTTGTGAGGGGAACCCCTTGGATCTAGATCTTGGAGTTCTTGGTGTTCTCCTTCTTGTTCTTCCTCTCTTTTTCCTCCCTAGCATTAGTTGCTTCGGTGGGATTTGAGAGAGAAGGACTTGGGCACTCCGTGTGCCCTTGCCATTGCATTTGGTGCATCGGTTTGAGTTCTCGACGGTGATACGTGGAAGTTACAAGTTGAGAAGCTTATTACTCTTGGGTGCTTGGTGCCCTTGAGCTTGTTCCTCTTGGGTGCTTGGGCGCCCTAGACGGTTGGTGGTGTTCGGAGCTCAATCATTGTGGTGTAAAGCTCCGGGCAAGCGTTGGGGTCTCCAATTAGGTTGTGGAGATCGCCCTGAGCAATTTGACGGGTACCGGTGACCGCCCCCAGGGGTTGCCAAAGTGTACGGGTTCGGTGACCGCCCCCAAGGGTTGCCATTTGTACGAGTTCGGTGACCGCCCTCAAGGGTCCCTTAGTGGAATCACGACATCTTGCATTGTGCGAGGGCGTGAGGAGATTACGGTGGCCCTAGTGGCTTCTTGGGGAGCATTGTGCCTCCACACCGCTCCAAACGGAGATTAGCATCCGCAAGGGTGTGAACTTCGGGATACATCGGCGTCTCCGCGTGCCTCGGTTATCTCTTACCCGAGCCCTTTACTTATGCACTTTACTTTGTGATAGCCATATTGTTTCTTGTCATATATCTTGCTATCACCTAAGTAGGTTTTCTTGCTTAGCATAAGTTGTTGGTGCACATAGGTGAGCCTAGTTGTTGTAGGTTTTGTGCTTGACAAATTAACCGCTAGGTTTATTCCGCACTTGTTCAAGCCTAAATCGTAATTATTTTAAAGCGCCTATTCACCCCCCCCCCCTCTAGGCGACATCCACGATCTTTCAGAAGGCACATCGAGCACGACTACAGAAAGAAGCAAGCTCGGGCTCGAGCCAACAAGCAGCTGTCAAAAAATGCGGGAAAACCGTTTCCCAGCTGGGAGAACAGGCGGCGCAATCGATCCCCCCGCTTGTTGTGCCGCGCGCGCCCAATATTATTGTGGGCAAACCGTTTACGTTCCCCAGCTGGGCAATGTGGTAATAACCGAGGATCATATAATGCAGGCTGAAATGATCAAGATCACTGTTGGACAACTCCTCAATATCGAGCCCATGTCTCCGCTTAGAGAGGAGGAAATAAAACGGAAATATATCTGGGGCCCACCTTTGGTCGATCCAGACGAGGTCAAGAACCTCCCAACGAGAATGTATGAATTGCATCAATGGTACATGAACATTACCAAGATTTCCAATCGAGAGTCCCTCATGGTGAATGTCAAGGAGGAGCATTACTTCCATAAGAAAGTTGTTTCCGTTGAGTATTCAGAACTATTTCAGTTATACAATCAAGACGCACTCGACAAATCTATCGTCAGTTGCTATTGTCTGTAAGTGATTTCTTTCTGTAATTTAAGTCTCAAGCTAGCTGTAGTGATCATTTTGATCAATCATTACCTGTAATTATCCCCACTATATTCTTTTCTGTGATATTATGCAGGATGAAGATGTATGAAATGAAAAAATCTGGACGCTATGGCATTGGGTTCATTGACCCAAATACCATTAATGAGTACACATGAAATATTCCAAGTTGTCGAGCAAGTTTAGAGGAAAGCATGCTAGATTTCTTCAAGCGCCTCAATACCAATGAAGATATACTACTTTCTTACAACTTCCTGTGAGTCACACTGTCTTGTACTACAAATTCTGTTTTTGCTTACTAGCTAGCTAGATGTTAATAATTAAGTGTATAGGGTTTAGGGTAGTTGATTAGTGTTACGCACATGCCCGCTTAATTAAGACATGCAAACGTGTGCACATGCAGTTTCCACTGGATCTTGTTAGACATTAAAGTTGAAGAAGGAAAAGTTAAAGTACTGGACTCACTACTTAAAAAAGAAAGTGACTACACCATCTTATTTGGGATAGTCAACAGGTAATTTCAATCATTATAAACTATATCTCGGCCTATTTAGTTCGTCATTTCCTGATATGAACTATTTATATTAATAACCCCTTTATTAATTTCTTTGCCGGCAGGCAGGGCTTGGGCAAAGTTCATCAAGGTGACTCCAGGCAAATGGGCAAAAAAAGCTGTTTTGGTATCGACCCAAGGTAAGTAATTAAGTAGTACTACCTAGCTAGCTACCATCTTTTTAATTCTTGTTTCAATACCATTAATTAATTATCATGCTTGATTAATCATTATCTGATTCAATTCCATTCTCGTAAAGGCCCTGAAGCAGGCGTCGGGGACTGATCTGTGTGCATACTACGTTTGCGAGAACATTCGCATGATGGCGTCCGAAAGGAGCAGATCTCAAAGACAGGACTGGGTACGTTTGTCAGAACACTATTCACAAATTTTTATACCATTATCGATATCTAGTCACACAACTAATACACATGCATATTGATCTCCTTCTTAACAGTTCAGAGAGGTGCGGGAGCAACTCCTACCAACGGAGCGCATACCGCCGGTCTCGCTTACCGATCCCAAAGGAAAATACTATTACTCGCTACCGCCCCCATGAACCACTTGTCATCGTGCTCCGAAGGCACCAAGGCAACATGTAGGAGAAACTGTATATATATATATACATGTGTATGTGTGAATAATTAATGGTGGTGGTTGTGTGAGACATTCGATGATATATATTTATATATATATATGCGGTTCTACGAGAAAATCTATTTATATATATGCATAACGTGTACAATATGTAGTATCGTAAAATACCAGCAAATAAAAAAGAATTAAATGGAAAACACAAAATTAATGGAAAAATAAAAAATAAAACCAAAACCCCCCAAACATTTAGTACCGGTTGGTGTTACCAACCGGTACTAATGGTCTACCAGCACCCGGGCCTGGCTCGTGCCACGTGGTGGCACTTTAGCGCCGCTTCATGCCGAACCGGTAGTAAAAGGGAGGGGTCTTTAGTCTCCACTCTTTAGTGCCGGTTCTACTTGAACATTTGTCTAAGCTCTTAGGTACAGATAACGCTCCTCTCATTGACCTTATCAATTGCTTAGACAGTTGTCTAAGTGTGATCTTCTTATATTCCCACGAACTGTTCAGCTTGAGAACCGGCACTAAAGGCCCTTACGAACCGGCGCTAATGCCCGGTTCTGCACTAGTCGCTTCATCGGAGCTTGGCATCGGTAAGCGAGACCGGCGGTTGGCAGCGGTTGTGGCGTCTGGGCTTATGTGACAATGATGATGGTGGGAACAATGTCAGCGACGTGATAATGGTTGAGGTAGTCGGAATGTCCACGAGATTACCTCGGTCAGCATTCAGAAAGAACGTCGAGTTTTTACGGTCTTTGAATGCTCGTGTCTGTTTCTCCTTTATAAGGAGAGATGAATGTTCATGTTTTATGGGCAGATTAAAGACAGACAGCGCAAATGTTCAATGTAGTAGACTGTGCAGCAAATCGTCGACATTTTTTTTTTCTTTAAGGAGAAGGAGAAATGAATGTTGTTGTTTTTTACTGGGTGGATTCCACCTGTTTGTTTGATAGTCTGAATAACATGCAAAGGTATAGAAGAAGGTGCAGGGCCGGGTCAGGGATTCAGGATGCACACATGGGGCGAGCAGTGCACAGTACAGACAAGACAAGGTGTACGCGTGCAGCGATCCGAGCCGAGATGCCCATGAACATTGGACAGGGATTTGATGTCTGGTGGATCCAAGTGAAGGTGCTCATCAACATGGCCAGATTATTATTATTAACTCAAGGGCGGTAGCACAGGTGTATATATTGATGAATCGTTGTTGAATTAACTCCTCAACATGTTCAACACCTAGTATGCTAGTTAGGTCTTGCCTTATGTTGGGCGTCCTGTTTCTCTCCTTTCCTTGTAACACTTGTTATTTGTCTGGTTTTCGGCTCGGTTTTCCTCATAAACGGGATCAATTTGTTAAGGTTTTCGTTCCGGTTTTCCTTATAAACTGGATCACTCTCCTGCCATTATGGCTACTTTGAGCAATATATTCAGGTGGAGGGACTCCTCCCCCCGATGATTCTCAAAAAAAAAAAACACATGTTCAACACCTCATCATCAATCCGAGGTACTGGTGTACATGCGATATTTATGGTCTTGAAAAAACAATGTTCCTATGCAGATTTTGGCCAACGCAGCTCAGCAGGGGCCTTGCCCACTACTGAAATTGCCGTCAGCAGATGACGTTCAGAAGAAGTTTTGAGTTTCGGACTTCTTGTGATTCAGACCTTGGGACTCTAGGAGGGATCTTGTCAAATTTTAAGATTCTAGATGCATGGTACCATGGGCTTTTGCTCTCGTGATTTAAGCCTCTGGGGAGATGAAAGAAAAAAGACCGACGTTGCCAGAAAGATTGAAGATGAAAACAGTATCTACAAAAATACGTACACGTGAAAGTAAATCAAATCTTGTGAACATATGAACTGTGGTTTTCGAAAGCGTCCAAGTCTGTAGGTAGAAATGTTGACGGATGAGTCATGAGGTCGTCGTGTGACTGTCGACTGAATCACAAACTGCACAGTTATACAGGCAATTTCATTGTATGCTATGACACAATATTACATGCACAATTATATTCAACATCCCTCACTTCTACAAGTTCGTAGTATTACTACAAGCCGACTAAGGTACACCAATTTGACGAAATCAGAGTTACCCTGGGAAGCTGGATTTGAACGAGATCAAGGATTAACCCACAGATTTTGATCGCCTAGCTAGAATTAACAAGATAAAGATCCAATTCCATAAAAAGCAAGGTCAGGACCTAAGCCTGCGGCCAATCAGCAGAAAAAGAACACCCTGGATCAACGACGCATGTTGTGGCAGAACCCTAGTTTGCTTAGCGCTAGCGCACCGATGTCTAACGCCGCCGCTGCGCCGCAGCAACCTAGATCGCCCCAGCTCTCCACGCCACCGTTGGAAAGAGATATCATTTTGTTTGTTCTGGTAAAAACGCAAGGGACTCCGCGTGTTGTATGCATGCGTTTCGTGCGTACCATGGGCAGGCCTAGTACATGGACATATAAACATGCAGGCTGCAATGTGTTGCAACCCATCTAACGACAAGCAGTATCCGACTCAGAAAAAGCATGCGTCTCAATTTTCTTTCATAAAACATTATTGTTGTGCTAAAATTGCGAAAGCCAAAAGTCTTGTGGCAACAAACATATTCAGGCCCACAAGGTTATTGTTGAACACTCCACCAGCTCCATGGTGGGCTCCTAATAATAAGTAGTAAAAAGTAAGGAATTAGAATATTCAAGGAAAATTTAGCACTCGTGATAAACAAAAAGAAACTAAAACGCCGGCCGGGAAGAGCAGGCATGACGATGCTTAAGTAGCTACCTGGCACCTGGTAACAAACTCGTGATAGTGGAGGTCGGCGAAACGGTCAAGGGATAGGCGATACGAGGAGAAGGAGACGAAGCGGCGTTGTTGTGCCTGTGGACACGTTCGAGGTTGATCTTGAAGCGAATGAAGCGGCGCGCAAACTCGATATCGGAGTCGTAGGTCTTGCCGTGAATGGCCGTCCACTCCATGAACATGTTGAGAGTCTCCTCATGTCTTGCCGAACTTGGTTATAAACTCGGCGAACATCTCTCTGTACGCCTCCTCGTTCCTCGGTCCTCCTCTGTACTCGCTCCTCTGAACTCCTCCGCTGTGGGAGGACGACAGGCAAGCCATCAGCAGCAGCGCTGCCGCGGCCATGAGGGCCGCCGTGTAGTAGGTGGAGCTGCTCGTTGATCAAGACGTCCGTCCGTCCTTGCATGTAATTCTGGATGCGGTGGGAGAGAAAATAATATTGGGGGCGATGGTTAAGGTTAATTTTGGGTGTTATCTGATTTATATAGGCCAGGAGATGAGGAGAGTTAGGCACGTATATGATCCGCCACAAGGAAAGGAAAGGAAAATAATACCATCTAGTACGGATTGTTACAACGGTGTCATCAGGCTCCTTGTCCGCCGTCGATGCACCTTTCATCTCACGTCGGATTCCTATTTCAACTGCACTTTATCACCGAAGAAAAAACACGGCCACGAATGCATGCCCATGGCTGAGGTGCAATGGCCAGTGCCATTTATTGTCCTGCGTGTACGTACGTGGGAGTAGTATTTTATGGCCATGTGTGCACGGGCAGGGCAAACCTAAAGTGGATTTAATCAATGAAGGGGAGGAGAGATCGATCGTAGGACGCAGTGCAGTGATCACCGTCAGTGTAGCGTACTGGATCCAGAACCAGGGTACGTAGCGTACGTGCACCTTGTAGTTACATGAACTTCCGTTTCGGAAAGAGAAAAAAAATAGTTAGTCTACATTAACTTGTTGAAGAAAGTTGGTGTTCATACAAGCTGTGAGTGAAGTTTCCAATTCCAAATTCTAACTTGTCCAGTCCCTGCCCTGCTCTGGCCGTTTTACATTAACTTGTTGAAGAAAGTTGGTGTTCATACAAGCTGTGAGTGAAGTTTCCAATTCCAAATTCCAACTTGTGCAATGCCTGCTCTGCTCTGGCCGTTTGGGTTGCATGAGCATGACATGAGAGGGCACAGTACCGCCCGTGTGCATTGCCCTCAGCCAACATGCATCTTTGCGGACGAGCAGTCAAGAAAGGAAATGCCCCGCTGACTGCTGAGTCAGGCCAACTCCAGCGCGCGACTTCATCCCGTTCGTCCTATTCCGTTTTGAATAGAATGAATGAATAGTGTGGTCCAACGCGTGGCGCCAAACGGACAAATTTCCAGTTTTCGACTCATTCCCGGCCCAAACTTGCGTCGCGTTTGGGGTGAAACGGACATCGCGCGGACGAGCTGGACGCACGCCCTTGTCCTCCTTGTGGTCCGCCTGTCGGGGACACTAGCACTCCATTCGCCTCCACCCGCTCTCCCCCGCCCCACCCCACCGCCGGTGCCGTCACTACTCTCCGGCCGCCTCCTCAATGCTTACCCCCCGGCCGCCCATACCAAACCACGTCTCGACATGACCACCACCACGCCCGCGCTTTCGTAGGAGTTTTGGCCGTCAGTTGGAGGAGTTTTGGCCGTCGCCGTCGTAGCCGGTGCCAGAGGGGATACGACCACCGGCGACGGCTATGGACCACGGCAGCTTCCGTCGGGTGATCATTGCGGCCTCTTTGCCACCACGACCGCAAGGTGTTTGACACTTTGCCCATAAAGGTATGGAGAGTGGAGATGATTTTTTCTTCCACCACTTTGCCCACTTCAAGGTGTTTGACACTTTGCCCACAAAACTATTTTATTAGAGACATTTTTGATTTCAGACAATTAATATTTGGACGTGCAAACTAGTTTTGAACATTAAAATATGAATATAAGTGCATTTTTTACCGTGGCGGACATGATGGGGCCAAAGGATGCGTCCGCGCGTTGGGCGCACGGCCACCGCATCCCAGCAAAGGCCCGGATACGACCCCATTGCCCTACCCAAACGGACAGAATCCGGGCTAAATGGACATCCGTTTGGGGTCGTGCGCTGGAGTTGGCCTCACTTACTTCTGCTTGTTTCTTTTGGAAAGTCCAATCATTCTTTTTACGGTCAAGAAAGAGAGAAGATAAGTTGATTAGCGTTGGTTTTCGCGTCAGGTTGGCACGAGGACGAGGTGTATGTCTGGCATCTAAATCCGACATTGTACCCGTCCACGGACCGGTGAGAACCAATCCTAGGATGTTGTTGCGGGAGTCGACCATCCAACCATGTCCGCATTCACTTTGGAATGGATTTGAACAAACTTGATGAATTTTTTGCAAACAAGACGGGATTCACTTAAGCCGAACATAATTTACATTTCATCGGTTTAATCAAAAACTAAAAAAAACTAGGAGGCTAATTTGTAGCGGACGACGACCTCGTACGCGTGGCCGCCCTGGCCAGCCTCACCGCCGTTGTCGACCGTGTCGGCGTCGGCGTCCTTCCAACGACGGAAGGACACGGGGCCACGATAGCCTTACCTGGCCGCCACCTCGCGCTCCCAGAGGAGCTGTTCCGCTTCCTCCAGAGTCGTGCGATTGGCCGCCGCAGCCAATGTCGACCACGGGTGTGGTGCCCTAGCGGCGGCCTTGGCCCTGTGCGGAGGTGTCGCTTAGTGACCATTCCTTGCCAATCTTGGAGAGCTACCCATCAGGTGGCGACGGTGTCGTGCGGTGGTGACGGACTGGTCGAGAGCCTAGGCCGCCGCCAGGCTGGGGACGCTGTGGACCCAGGCCGGTGCCTCATCCAACTTTGCCAACACGGAGTGGCGGGTCACGTTGGGATGCCTGCCTCACCGCCAATCAACGACGGACACCATGGCCTGCAGCGAAGAGGAGCCTCCACTACCGAGGTAGTGGAGGATGCTCTTGCGTGCCTTCGCGATCATGGACGGCAGCTCCTCCTTGACGACCTGACCGCAACAGCTGTAGCGCAGTGGCGACGTCGACTCCTGCTTGACGCGGCGGAGAGACGATGATGGCTTCTGCTCAACGCAGAAGCGCGACCGGGATTGCGGCTCCTCCTTGATAGCGCGTGGTGGTGAGGGCGTAGTGCACATCGCCCACACGCCTTGATCCACGTTGATTCTGTTTTGCATGAATCCTAAAGGAATCTGTTAGAATCTGAGTGCCACGTGAGCATCATCGTGTGTGTGGGCGTTGGAAAGTTCACCCACATGTCCCGCAGCACGCGGTTTGTCAGCTGCGCTGTGTGGGCGAACTAGTTTCTGCCCACACAGCCACCATCTAGTCCACACGCGTGTGGGCGAACTGCTTTTCGCCCACACGACATCCGTACGTTGTTGGATGGCAACTGCAGTTGCGCGTACGTGGCAACTAGGTAAACACACATGGCAACTATGATTCGTTGCTAAACGGCAACTGCAATTGCGCGTACGTGGTAACCAGATAAACACACATGGCAAACTGTGATTAACCATACATGGCAACTATGGTTGGACCATACGTGGCAACTAGGTAAACACACATGACAACTATATTTGTTTGACCATATGTGACAAGTCGTTAATCACATACGGCAACTATAGTTTGATTACATGCGGCAACTACCATAAATTAGACATGACCATATGTGGCACGTGTGGGCGTTATCAGGACCCTAAGTTTATGTCATTTTAATTTTCTTTATATTATTAATTTTTTGTTTTTTGTTTCAATAGAAATGCTCGCATAGTTTAAATCTTAAGGTTGAATTTGTACTGTGTAAAATATTCGGAAATGCAATCTCCAACTTCGCAGCAAGGTGCGCGGTGCTACCGTGGCTTTGGACCTGCCTGTTTCCTGCGATTTCCTGGTTTATTGCTGGGTTTTTGTGTGTTTTCTGTTGCTTCCTTTTCCATGTTTTCTATTCATATTGACATTGGTCTTTTTCTTACTTTCTTTTTTTCTTTTCTTGAACTCATAAAAAACGAGACCAAAGGGGCAAGCACCACTCACATATTTTTATAGAAGAGCGAGAAACATGGTTTAAATGTTTGCTTGCCATGGGGATCGAACCCGGCCGGCCTGGAGCACAAGATAGTGCCCTCGCTGCTGAGCTAACGCACAGTTCTCTTCTTGAACTCACCAACATTGTTTTTAGATTCATAAATTTTTTGCAAACTCTATTAATACTATTTTAGAGTCCATATATAATTTTTTTCTAGATTCTTGAATATTTTCTAAAATTCATGAACATATTCTTGAAGTTATGATTTTTTTTCTAAAATTCACAATTATTTATAATTTCATGATTGTTTTTCTAAAATCCATGAACACTTTCAAAAATTCCAGAACTTTTCCCAAATAAATCACAGTTATTTTTAAAAAATAATATATTCTGAATGTGAAAATAATCGTGGCATGTTATTTCATGGTTTAAAATAGCTGGATGCAATAATTACTGGCCTGCCACAAAACAGGCTAAATTGACGCTTGATGCCTATATCACCGCTAAATAGTTCTCAAAAAATCGCCACTAAATAGCATTATATCAAACTACAACACTTAAATTGTATGTACTGTATATAAATGTCCTTGGGTGGGACCCTGCGAGAAATGCTATAGCTACAGCCCGATATTTGACCTTCATCTTTTTAGGAGGTAGAAGCGCCTGGTTTTTTCGGGACCTCCTATACGCCGCTAGTTGCGGCAAGAAGTCGGCACTTCGCGCAGGAGCTGCTCACCTGGTCCGGCCCATCTTGCGGGAGCGCGACATTCGTGAGGTAAAAATTCACGAAAAGGATTGCATCGGCTAGGAATCTAACCCGTGTCATCCTATTGATGTATGAGCTGAGCTAGCCACTATGCCTAGCTAGTTCTTATGCTAAATTGGTAGCGCAAACCTAAAAGAAACTAACAGTAGCGACAAAATTTAAAATATCACTTCACAAAACTAAGTACTTTTCAAAAGCTTAAAATATCAGTTCACAAAACTAAGTACTTTTCTGAATATGGGAACATTTTTTCAAAAGCTGAAAGAAAATTTATAACCACACATTTTTCATAAAGTAAGTACTTCTAAAAGCGCAAACATTTTTTTAATTTGCGAGTATTTATTACAAAAGAATACTTTTCTGAAATTGTGTACAAAATTTGAAAACCGGAACATTTTCTCAAAACATGAACATTACTTGGGAACCTCAAACAGTTATGAGAAAAGGAACAAAATTGAAAAAGAGAACATTTTTCAAAATTGTGATTTAAAATCCCGAATATGTTTTTTGAATTTAGAGAACAAAATTTGAACATGAACATTTTCTAAAGAATGAACATTTTTTGAATCTTGATAATAAATTTTGAAACAGAGAACAAATTTGGAAGCGCGGACAATTTTTTAAAGCATGAACTTTTTTTCAAATCTTGAGAACAAATTTTGGAACGGAGAAAAATTTGGAAGCGCGAACAATTTCTTAAAGCACGAAAATTTTCCGAATATTGAGACCGAATGCTGAACAAATTTGGAAGCGTGAACATTTTTTGAAAACGTGAACAAAAAAATTGAAATCTGAAACATTATATGAATTTCTAAAGTTTTGAACTTTTTTGTGTAACGAAAACAATTTTTGAATTTTGGGAACATTTTTTTAAACTGAACATTTTATGGAAACACAAACAAAATTTCAATAATTTTATAAAAAGAGGTGAAAAGAAAAAGCAAATGAAATAACAAGAAAGAAAACAAAACCCCCAAAAAACAAGAAAAGAAGAAAAGAAATAAGAAACAGAAATAACTAAAAACGAAAAGAAGAAGAAAAATTCGAAAATTCAAAAAAAGAACATTTTTTAAAAGCATGAACATTTTTCCGAAAATTAAGATGAAATCTGAATATGTACTTAGTTTTAAAAGATAAAATAACGTTGAAAAAAGGAACTAGCAAACGAAAATGAAAAAGAAAAGAAAAGAAAGAAGAAATTAGAAAAAGATACAGAAAAACCCGGTAAAGGAAACAGAAAAACTGGTTGTAGGTGCACTGGGCCGGCCCATCGCGTGGCTGCTCGGTCGCTCGCCTGTGCGAAGCGCCGGCAATTTAACGCAATGTGCGTCCAATAGGATTTTCCGGTTTTTTCTGCCGTTTCTTCCCAGACACCGACTATTTTCGTGGCGATAGGAGGGCCAGCAGATTGCTAGTTGGGTTGTCCCACTATGCGCTTCGGTGTCTATACTTCGCACAACGCGAAGAATAGGAGTTCACGCCTGGGCGAGCCAGTCAGCTCTTGTACATTCTAGACTGTGTAGAAGCCCAACAACACGCAATAGTGCGTGAGTAGTACAATTACGTTCCTTTAAAAAAAACACTTCCCTTCATTTATTTTCTTTTGATAACTGTTACATCATTAAACAAGAGAGGGGGAATCTTTGGCCGGGCATCATCCACCCACAGGAAAGAATGTGCTCTCATAGCCATACTAGCTAGCTCATGAGCTACTGAATTGGCTCGCCTATTACAATGATCAAAGTAAGTTTGAGCAAATTCGAAAACCAGATTGTAGCAATCATCAAAAATAGCTGCCGCTACTCCCATTGAGTGACCACCATTATTCATCATTTCCACGACCTCGAGATTACCTGAATTCACCATCAATTTATTGCATCCCATCATCTGTGCCAAAGCTAGACCCCTCCTTAGAGCCATTGCTTCAGCGGAGAGAGCATCAGCACATTGCTCGAGCTTCCAATTCCAGCAGTTATTAAAGATCCGGAGGTGTCCCATAGCACTGCTCGAGCCGCCCTGCGAGAAGGTCCTGGTCGAACGCTGTGTCGACATTGAGCTTGACAAAATCAGCAGGCGGCTTCATCCATCCCTCCGGTTTAGCTACTGCCTTTTGCACCATGGAAGCTACAAAATTTGTTGTAATTGCTTGAATTGCTGACACCATGTTCTTTGCACTCTGTGTGACCTTGTCGTAGACCACTTTCCTTCGTTCCCACCAAATGTACCAGGCAGTGATAGCGAATAGCTCGTACAGATTAGCCTGGCCGATTACTCCATTTTATTTCACTAGGGTTTGCATCGGAAAATCAAGGCCGACTCACCTACTCTATCAACACCACATACTTTCTTAATAAAATTTCCAAGTCCCAGGAGGCACCAGACTTCTGTTGCTCTCTTACATTTGAACAGGAGGCGTGTCAGTCACATCCTCAGCTCCACAGTTGTAAACTGGGCACTGTCCTGATACTTTGATGTGGTGGTTTGCTTGATTAACCCTACAGGGAAGAGTCCCTCTGAGCAATGGTGGAGCTAGAGAAGAAGTTCGCGGGGAAGGGGGGCAAATGATAAAATATGCAGAGGGGGCCAAATACTACATTTTTCCTCATCTACACCCTCTAAAAATATTTCTTCACACATTTTTTCAAGGCTGGGTGTTAGAATTAAGCACGACGTGTTGTCCTTGTCCGGCTCGGACTTGGAGAGATCACCTAATAGTAGTACTAGGATTAGGACTTTGTAGCCGTGTAGGTTTACATGTGTTTGATCCTATCTCTATATATACATAGGTCTACCCCTGTAATATGTAATAACTCAGATCAAACCAATAAGCGCATAGGACCGACATGGCCCTATTGCCATCAACTGAGGGGGGGGGGGGGGGGGGGGGGGAGCCCCCTCTGAAGCACACATAGCTCCGCCAAGTGCTCCTGAGTGTTCTCCATAGAAATACTTTCACCTTTGCAGAACATCGCAATTTCCAGACTTTGTCCGAGATTCCATTATGGCCCATAGCTTCAACACCATTTGTTCATCTTAGTTTCCTTCCATGTTGACGGTTCCATTCCACGTGGTAAGTTGAGCGGATAGAGAAAACTCCACTTTTGTTATAACTCCATGCAGCGAAATTTTCCATTTCATTTGTTGGTAATGGTATAGCCATGACTTGACGCACATCTACAGGCCAAAAAGTCTGGTTAACTAGCTCGTCATCCCGTTACCTAGTGACCGGGTTGATGAGATCACCAACCTTCGAAATAATATTCTGTCTCCGGTCCGCCGAACCTAGTACCCAGGCATCTGACTAGATATTATTTTTGTACCATCTCCCACCCTCCAAATATATCCATGTTTGAGTGTATTCACCCCTGACATTATACTCTGCCAAGTAAATGGGCACCCTTCTTTAGGTTTGCATTGAGTAAATCATTGTCCAGAAAAAAATTGCTTTTAGAATTGTTGCGCATAGTGAGTCTGGATTGTCTACTAACCTCGAGGCTTGCTTAGCCAACAAAGCAAGGTTAAAGCAATGGATGTCACGGAAAACCATACCCTCTCGTTGTTTCGGCAAACACAACTTCCACCAAGCCATCTAATGCATCTTTTTTTGGTCATCACTGTCACCCCACCAGCAATGCGACATTGCGTCAGTTATTCCTTTGCAAGTTTGTTTGGGACCTTTCCTCCTGCCGACAACTGTGTGGCTTGTGATTCGGTCGACAGTCACACAACGACCTCATGACTCATCCGTCAACATTTCTACCTGCGGACTTGGACGCTTTTGAAAACCACAGTTCATATGTTCAGAAGCTTTCATTCATTTCCACGTACGTATTATTTGTGGGAATGCCTATTTGCAAGTCAACTGACTTTGTATTTGGGGTCAGTCACTTTTTCTCTCCTTGGATTCATGAACTAATAATAGGGAACAAGGCCCGACGATATGCCTGGCGGGCTACATGCATGCATGCGTGCACGCAATTGTTCGGCATGTCATGCATGGATGATGAATTCGTCACACGTGCATCAGCTTTCACATTTGAACTTTTTGGGTTTGATGGATACGAGTACAGAGAACATACATGAGAAATGAAAGCACGCACACGTTTGTATAAGCCTTTAATCACTACCAGAAACTGGAATTTGTCTCTTTTTTTTGAGAAAAACTCGCCACTTTATTGATTCAAGAGAATGTTCATAGGTACACGGTTTGGGTCGTGGGGGTTACCCAACCAAACATGTCTACCAAGCCTAATTTACAGGCAAATTTGGCGAGATTATGCGCCTCAAAATTAAAGTTTCTACGCTCATGCGTAAAACTACAAGAAGTAAAGCTAGCACTACCCTCCATTATTTCATGTATAATAGCTCCATGAGGCCCTCCTGCCCCGTTCGAAATGTCCTTCACCACGCCTTGACAGTCTGATGCCACCATAATGTGTTGGAGAGCAAGATCCTCGGCAAGTGACAGCGCTTCTCTGCACGCATAAGTTTCCAAAATGAGCGGGTCAGTGATTCCCCGGTACACAACCGCCGAAGAACCCAGAAAAAGGCCATCGGAGTCCCTGCACACTGCTGCAACAGCTCCCCCAAATCTGGACATTGCCACTGCACCATCAGCATTGATCTTGGAGAAACCCGCTACCGGAGCCAACCACCTTTTAACTTCGGCCTGGGGTGTCAAAGTAACCGGTGGTCGGGCCTCTAACTTTGCCAGCTGATCAAGCTCAGAGATGTCGTTATTCACAAAAGTAGCCGTTTGGTGAGGACTCTGGAAGATAGACTCGTAGACAGCCTTGCGGCGAGCATACCATATCGACCATAACGTCACAATCAACCGAGTGAAACTCGCCTGCTCAAGAGTCTCATACAGTTCAAAGATCCAGCACTTGGCACTCGGATTTTCATTGGCACTCATTGTAGCCACAAGGGACTCGTCTGATAATGCCCAAATGCACCTAGACATCGTGCAAGAGAGTAGTGCATGTCGCCGAGAATCCTCGGCCCCGCATAGCGGACAAGAGTCACGGTCTGCCATGTTCCTCTTGTGCAACACATCAATTGTAGGCAGAGAATGACGAGCCAACCTCCAAACAAACACCCTCACCTTAGAAGGGACGTGGAGCTTCCATAGTTTTGCCCAGGACTTCTCCTCCGTTGCAGTATTGGAGGCCCCGGACCGGCCCTCGAGCCAATCTTCTCGCTGTAGTTTAGTTTTGACCAAAAATTTATATGTTGAACTCACAGAGAATTTACCCTTGCTATCTGGGTACCAAGCCCAGAAATCTTCCAAGTTCCTTGTGCACACTGGTATCTTGAGGATTGCGTCGGCATCAAACCGAAGGAAGACCGATCGAATCAATGGTTCGTTCCATGTAGCTGCCGCTGGAAGGAGCAGATCCGCAACTTTTCTAGGTGGTGAAGCTACCAACGACGTTGTTGAAATATGAGATGGGCCTAGAGCCCATATGACAATTTCAGATTTAATCTCTAAGGGCCCATGGAGGGTGGCATGACAAGGTGGTGGGAAGTTTAGTCCCACCCCGAAAGTGGAAGGAGAGTTGGAGTGGTTTATAAGGGATTCTCTCCCTCATGCTATTGGAGCTTGAGAAGGAAAGAAGCCCTCGCACACTCCTCCTCCTCCGCTCGCCGCGCCGCGCCGTGGGTTGCGGGATTGAGCCGAGCCGAGCTCACTCCTATGCGCTTCTTTTTGCCGGTCAAGAACGGAGAGTCTTTGACAGGTAGGGCCACGATCTGAGACGTCGGGTCATGGGCTACCGACTTGGACGTGGGTTCAGCCCACGTCTCTCCACGCGCAGCCGCACATATATATGTGGGGCGCTGCCAACCCTAGCCACCGCGAAAACAGAACGCATCTCCATCTCCGCCTCCACGCCCACATTGTTCCTCTGCTGCTGCTGCCGCCGGCGACTCCGTCCCGTTCACCGCGTACACGGTTGACGGGAGAGCAGGCCTCCGAAACCCCGCCTCTCCGGATCCTGTACGGGAGAGGGGCGATTAGGTTTTTGGGTAGCGACTACGCGACTGCTCGCTTCTGTTCATCTACGTCCGCATCACCTTCCTCATCAACATGTCGACCGACGCCGACCGCGCCGCCGCTGAGAAGGCCGAGGCCGACAAGAAGGCCGCTGAGGATGCCGCGGCTGCTGCCACCGCCACCGCCGCCGCGTGGCCGATTGGAGGGTATACATCGTTTATCCCTCTCGTGTTTCTTTCTGTTGTAGCAGTACTAGCAATATGCGTAGATGTTTCTACTATGTGCGTAGTACATGCTCTGTTAGATCGTAATCAGTGTGTTATCAATGCTGTCCATGTCATGCTCATGATTCATTCATGGACTAATTTAATCGAAAAACTGCCTATTTACTCATCAATCCAAAAACCTAATATGTGTAGGAGTTTTTTGAATTCTGGTTTTGCTGCTGCACTGAAACCGTCCCCGTTTACGGGGACGTACTTTAAGCGTTGGCAGACTAAAATCACCTTATGGCTCACGGCCATGAACGTGTTCTGGGTCGCCGGTGTGACTCCCACAGGAACGATCGCTCCTGAACAGGAGAAGGCGTTCAAGGAGGCCACTGTCGTGTTCCTCGGGGCAGTTCTGAGCGTGATTGGAGATAAGCTGGTTGACACATATTTGCATGTGCGGTCTGCCAAAGACTTGTGGGAGCCGCTCGAATCGGGGCGGCCGATGCAAGGAGCGAGATGTATATTATAGAGCAGTTCCACGATTACAAGATGGTTGAAAACCGTCCTGTGTTGGAGCAGGCTCATGAGATAATATGCATTGTTAAGGAGCTTGAGCTTCTTAAGTGCGAGTTACCGGGCAAGTTTGTCGCGGGCTGCATAATCGCTAAGCTCCCCAATTCCTGGAGGAACTTTGCCACCACTCTGAAACATCAAAGGCGTGAATTCTCTGTGGAGGATGTCATTGGCCATCTGAGTGTTGAGCAGAATTCAAGGGCAAAGGACTCGCACGGAAAAGGGGTCGAAGGAACTTCTGTGGCCAATATGGTGCATCAGAAGAACTCCAATTCCCACAAGCCCAAGGGAAAGAACGGTGTCCAACAGAGTGCCGACTTTAAGAAGAAGAGTAAGAAGACCTTCAAGAAGAACAAGAAGGATGAGGGCTGCTTTACTTGTGGTTCGGTTGAACATTGGGCCAACAAGTGCCCAAACAAGTACAAGAAGTCAGGGCAGGACTCCAAGTCTGTCAATATGATTGTGAGCAACAATGAGAGTGGTGCATCTGGGTACGGTAATTTATTTGCTGTATTTTCAGTTTGGCCGTCCACCGATTGGTGGGTCGACACAGGTGCAGGTGTTCATGTGTGTGCTGACATTTCATTGTTTTCTTCTTACCAAGCCACAGGTCACGGGTCTGTACTGATGGGGAATGGCGCGAGTGCTTCTGTTCTTGGTGTTGGCACGGTCGATCTGAAGTTTACTTCGGGAAGGATTGTGTAGCTGAAGAACGTGCAGCATGTCCCCGCCATCAAGAAGAACCTCGTTAGTGGCTCCCTTCTATGTAGAGAAGGGTTTAAGTTGGTATTCGAGTCTAATAAATTAGTTGTTACGAAATATGGACTATTTGTTGGAAAGGGTTATGAATGCGGAGGCATGTTCCGCCTTTCTCTTGCAGATCTATGTAATAAAGTCGTGAACAATATTCATTTGAGTGTTAATGAATCTGAAGTCTGGCATTCACGTCTTTGTCACATTAGTTTTGGCGTTATGACGTGGCTAGCAAAATCGAATTTAATCCCGAGTTTCACTTTAGCCAAAGGTTCTAAGTGCCATTTGTGTGTGCAATCTAAGCAACCTCGCAAGTCTCACAAGGCAGCAGAGGAGAGACACTTGGCGCCACTGGAACTCATACATTCTGATCTTTGTGAGATGAATGGTGTGTTGACTAAAAGTGGAAAGAAACATTTCATGACTTTGATAGATGATTCCACTAGATATTGCTATGTGTATCTGTCAAATACTAAAGATGAGGCTCTACACTACTTCAAAATCTATAAGGCAGAAGTTGAGAATCAACTTGAAAAGAAAATTAAACGAGTCCGGTCAGATCGTGGTGGAGAGTACTTCTCGAAAGAGTTTGATGCCTTTTGTGCGGAACACGGCATTATTCACGAGAGGACGCCTCCCTACTCACCCCAGTCAAACGGGGTTGCCGAGCGGAAAAACCGTACTCTAACTGATTTGGTTAACGCCATGTTAGATACATCGGGTTTATCCAAGGCATGATGGGGGGAGGCTATAATGACATCATGTCATGTCCTGAATAAAGTTCCGACAAAGGATAACGAGATCACTCCTTATGAGAAGTGGACCAAGAGAAGGACAACACTCTCGTACTTACGTACTTGGGGCTGCTTGGCGAAAGTTAATGTGCTGATCCCCAAAAAGCATAAGCTTGGACCAAAGACCGTGGACTGTGTTAATTTGGGCTACGCTATGAATAGTGTTGGCTATAGATTTCTAGTAGTGAAATCTGAGGTACCTGACATGAAGGTCGGTACAATTATGGAGTCTAAGGATGCTACATTCTTTGAGGACATTTTCCCCATGAGAGATGTACAAAGCACTTCTAGACAGGAATCTGAGGAGACTCCTGAACCTGCCATTCCGATGGAATATTATAAACAAACACATGATGAAAATCCTGAGGAGGATAATGAGGAAACCCTTGGTAGGGGCAAGAGACAAAGGACTGTAAAGACCTTTGGTGATGATTTCTTCATATACCTCGTGGAGGATAATCCCACTTCTATTTCAGAAGCGTATGCATCTCCAGAAGCTGACTACTGGAAGGATGCGGTGCGTATACGTAGCGAGATGGATTCCATCATGGCTAACGGGACTTGGGAGCTTACTGAACGTCCTTATGGTTGCAAACCATTGGGATGCAAGTGGGTGTTCAAGAAGAAGCTTAGGCCTGACGGTACGATAGAAAAGTGCAAGGCTAGGCTTGTGGCCAAGGGCTACGCCCAGAAAGAAGAAGAAGATTTCTTCGACACTTATTCACCTGTGGCCAGACTGACCACCATTCGAGTATTACTCTCGTTGGCGGCCTCGCATGGTCTTCTCATTCATCAGATGGATGTTAAGACGGCTTTCCTGAATGGAGAGCTAAAGGAGGAAATCTATATGCAACAGCCTGATGGCTTTGTGATAGATGGTCAGGAAGGAAAGGTGTGTAAGTTGGTGAAATCTTTGTATGGCCTGAGACAAGCGCCTAAGCAATGGCATGACAAGTTTAATGAAACGTTGACATCTATTGGCTTTGTTGTTAATGAGGCCGACAAATGTGTGTACTATCGCTATGGTGGGGGCGAAGGAGTTATACTGTGTTTGTATGTTGATGACATACTGATATTTGGGACTAATCTCAAGTTGATCAAGGAGGTTAAGACTTTCCTATCTCAGAACTTTGAGATGAAGGACCTTGGAGTGGCTGATGTTATCTTGAACATCAAGCTATTGAGAGATGATGAGGGTGGGATTACACTTCTGCAATCCCATTATGTCGAGAAGGTGTTGAGTCGCTTTGGATATTCGGACTGCAAACCATCTCAAACACCATATGATTCTAGTGTGCTGATTCGAAAGTCTAAAGGCACAGCTATAGATCAATTGAGATACTCTCAGATTGTTGGTTCACTCCAGTATCTAGCGAGCGCAACGAGGCTTGACATCACATTTGCTATCAGCAAACTGAGCCGATTTGTTTCCAAACCAGGTGATGTACATTGGCGTGCTCTTGAGAGAGTTATGCGCTATCTGAAAGGTACTATGAACTATGGACTTCACTATACCGGATACCCGTCGGTACTTGAAGGGTATAGTGATGCGAATTGGATCTCTGATGCTGATGAGATGAAGACCACAACTGGGTATATGTTTACTCTTGGAGGTGGTGCTGTTTCCTGGAAGTCTTGCAAGCAAACGATCTTAACAAGATCGACAATGGAAGCAGAATTAACAGCATTAGACACATCGGGTGGCGAAGCAGAATGGCTTCGAGATCTGTTGATGGACTTGCCAGTGGTTGAGAAGCCGGTTCCGGCCATCCTTATGAACTGCGACAATCAAACAGTTATTGTCAAGGTGAAGAGTTCAAAGGACAACATGAAGTCCAAAAAACACATAAGAATGAGATTGAAAGCTGTCAGAAAATTGAGAAACTCCGGAGTGATAGTGTTGGATTATATCCAAACAGCTAAGAATCTGGCAGATCCCTTCACTAAAGGGCTATCACGTGTTGTGATAGATAGCGCATCAAGGGAGATGGGTATGAGACCCACATGAGTTGCCATGGTAGTAACCCAACCTATGTGATCGGAGATCCCGTGAAGTAGGACCTGGGAAAACAAGCCAGCGGTGAACTGAGGAGAGTAACTTTACTAACCCACTCCGTTGGAGATGCAATACTCTCGGAAACTGTATGGAAGGATGACTAATGTCTTAATGTGTTCCAAGGCTTATATGTATAAGCAAGATGCTATCCTACAGAGCAATCTTTGGAGGAACACACCTATATGAGCCCGACTGCTGGTCACAGTCTATGAGATTGGGGTGATCCCTAGCAAGCTCATGAACAGGCCAGGAGTGTGACTAATATGCTCCACCCGAGGGGTCGGCCTTCGGCAGCCTCGTATCAGTGAGACTTGTGGTGAAACTTCTTGACGCCAAACTGACAATTCAAGGCATAGTCCATTGTTCAGTTGTGAGGGAGTGTAACTACTTGGTCTAGGTGGAGCTCAGCCTTAATCGGTCTTCACTGAGATGCTGGTATATCAAAACAGCGTTTGGAACAAAGGACAAGTGGGCCCCTGAGATCTGGTGGGGGATTGTTGAAATATGAGATGGGCCTAGAGCCCATATGACAATTCAGATTTAATCTCTAAGGGCCCATGGAGGGTGGCATGACAAGGTGGTGGGAAGTTTATTCCCACCCCGGAAGTGGAAGGAGAGTTGGAGTGGTTTATAAGGGATTCTCTCCCTCATGCTATTGGAGCTTGAGAAGGAAAGAAGCCCTCAGGCACTCCTCCTCCTCCGCTCGCCTCGCCACGCCACGCCTCGCCTCGTCACAACGCGCCGCGCCGCGGGTTGTGGGATTGAGCCGAGCCGAGCTCACTCCTATGCGCTTCTTTTTGCCGGTCAGGAACGGAGAGTCTTTGACAGGTAGGGCCACGATCTGAGACGTCGGGTCATGGGCTACCGACTTGGACGTGGGTTCAGCCCACGTCTCTCCATGCACGACCGCACATATATATGTGGGGCGCTGCCAACCCTAGCCGCCGCGAAAACAGAACACATCTCCATCTCCGCCTCCACGCCCACGTTGTTCCTCTGCTGCTGCTGCCGCCGGCGACTCCGTCCCGTTCATCGCGTACACGGTTGACGGGAGAGCAGGCCTCCGAAACCCCGCCTCTCCGGATCCTGTACGGGAGAGGGGCGATTAGGTTTTTGGGTAGCGACTACGCGACTGCTCGCTTCTGTTCATCTACGTCCGCATCACCTTCCTAATCACCATGTCGACCGACGCCGACAGCGCCGCCGCTGAGAAGGACGAGGCCGACAAGAAGGCCGCTGAGGATGCCGCGACTGCTGCCACCGCCACCGCCGCCGCGTGGCCGATTGGAGGGTATACATCGTTTATCCCTCTCGTGTTTCTTTCTGTTGTAGCAGTACTAGCAATATGCGTAGATGTTTCTACTATGTGCGTAGTACATGCTCTGTTAGATCGTAATCAGTGTGTTATCATGCTGTCCATGTCATGCTCATGATTCATTCATGGATTAATTTAATCGAAAAACTGCCTATTTACTCATCAGACGTTATAGGCCTCAGACTGTTTCCTTCGGTATCCAGTTGTCTTCCCAAATATCTGTCGTTCGACCATTGCCAATTCGCCAAATAAGCCCTTGCTTAAGCACATCTCGGCCATCCAGAATAGCGCGCCAAATCTGCGATGGTCGAGACCCCAACTCCGCCTCAAGAAGTGACTTGTCTGGGAAATAAGAGGCTTTCAATATTCGAGCACTTAAAGTCTCAGGTTCCTGCAAGATGCGCCATGCTTGCCTTGCTAACAGCGCCAAATTAAACAACTCTAGATCTCTGAATCCAAGACCTCCCAAGTGTTTTGGTCTAGTCATCACATCCCATGAGACCCAAGCTGGCTTGCACTATCCCTGCTTGCACCCCCACCAAAATTTGGGAATAATGGACTTTAAGTGGTCACACAATCCTCTAGATAGTTTAAAGCAAGACATCGAGAAGACCGGGATTGCTTGGGTGACAAATTTGATGAGCACCTCTTTACCTCCAGATGATAAACATTTACTCATCCACCCCTTCACTTTATCCCAAACTCGGTCACTCGAATATTTACAAGTGCCCTTCTTAGAGTGCCCAACATCCGACGGCAATCCCGAATACTTATCACTCAATGATTCATTAGGAACATGCAAGAATCCCTTGACAGCATTGCGTACTATCTCCGGTGTCCCTCTGTTGAAGAAAATAGATGACTTGTCCCTGTTAACTCTCTGCCCAGACGCCAAACAATATGCATCCAATAGGTTTGATACTGATTCCGCTCCATCAATACTCGCCCTGAAGAACAACATGCTATCATCCGCAAAAAGAAGGTGGTTCACCGGCGGAGCCGTTGGGGCCACCTTAATGCCGCCGAGCTGGGATGACTGATTTTGGGATTTTAAAAGGCACGAAAGGCCCTCCGCTGCCAACAAGAAGAGATATGGAGAGATAGGATCTCCCTGTTGAATACCTCGTGTAGGTCTAAACTCCTCTGATTTAACTCCATTAAACAAAACTGTGAAGGAAACCGAGCTCACCATGTTCATAATTATATTAACCCATGATGTGGCAAACCCCAGCTTCTACATAATTGCCCTGAGATACTCCCACTCAATTATGTCATAAGCCTTCATCATGTCGAGTTTTAGTGCACAGTAACTATTGTTCTTCGACCTGTTTCTTTTCATGAAATGAAGACACTCATATGCAGATATGATGTTATCTGTGATGAGCCTGCCTGGGACAAAAGCTGACTGCTCCTCAGATATAATGTCAGGAAGAATCACTATGAGACGATTAGCAAGCACTTTTGAGGCAGTCTTGTAAAAAACATTGCATAAACTGATGGGTCTGAACTGTGTCAAAAGAGTTGGATTTGGTACCTTCGGGATAAAGACTAGAATTGTATCATTTAAACACTCCGGGCTCTCCTCTCCCCGAACAATGCTCAAGACCACCCTAGTCACTGCCTCACCACAAATGTCCCAGTGCCTCTGAAAGAAATGTGCAGGGTAACCATCTGGGCCTGGCGACTTAGTTGGAAACATCTGGAAAAGGGCCTCCTTCACTTCCTTATCCACAAACGGGGCTGTCAGAATAGCATTCATCTCGCCTGTTACCTTAGTCGGGACGTGTTGGAGCACCTCATCCATCCCCTGCACGCCCTCGGAAGTGTAAAGATTTTTATAGAACTGTAGGGCAAGCTGTTGCATCTCTGTAGGATCGTCCGTGAGCTGACCATCCGCCCGCTGCAGCACCTTGATAAGGTTCTTCCTTCTTCTCATAGATGCTCGCAGGTGGAAGTAGTGGGTGTTTCTGTCTCCTTCTGACATCCATTGGACCCTGGATCGTTGCCGCCACATCAGCTCCTCACGCATATACAATTCTATCGGGCGATCATTTATCTTGATCTCGGCTGCAGATGGACCTGTACGCTGTACTGCACTTCGCAGCCTCTCCAGCTCTTTCTTTAAGGTCCTAATTTCTCCTCTGACACTTCCAAAAGTTGCCTTTGACCAATCCCCCAGGTTCTGTGCTAGCGCATCAAGTTTTGCCCGAACCTCACCAATCGTCGAGCTCGGTCCATTATCCCAAGCTGCCTGTACAGTCTGTTTTAGTTCAGCGTGTGTATCCCACATCACCTCGTAGCGGAACAATTTCTCCTCTCTCCTCCTTGGAACATCCAGCTGCACCAAAAGAGGTGAGTGATCTGAAGTGGCCTCCGTGAGGTGCTGGACCACAGCATTCGGGAACTGATCGCACCATTGAACCGAACCCAGAGCTCTATCTAGGCGAACCCTAGTATAGGACCCGCCCGACACTCTTTTTTCAAACGTCCATTTTGTTCCTTTATATCCAATGTCTACAAGGCCACAAATGTCAACTGCATCTCTAAACCCTTGTATCTGAGATTGGCTTCTAGTACCGATCCCATCAAACTCATCATGCCTCAAAACTTCATTGAAATCTCCCATGCACAGCCAAGGAAGATCATGTAACGTTGATAGGTTCTTCATCGTGTCCCAAGTGCGGTGGCGTAGGTGGGTCTGTGCCTCTCCATAAAAGCAAGATAGTCTCCACGCTTCACCACCAAGACCACAAATTTTAACATCTATATGATACTTCGAGTAACCCAAATGCTCAAGCTTTATTTCATTGTTCCAAAAAATAGCCAAACTTCCACTTCCACCGGAGGAATCAACAGCAAAAGAATTGTCATATCCTAAAGTACTCGCTAGATTTTCAGCTCTAACTCCACTAATCTGAGTTTCAACAATACAGAGTACTCTAGGGGCAAACTTAATCGCGAGTTCGCGAAGCTCTTGAACTGTCGGGGCGTTGCCAATCCCGCGACAGTTCCAACACAGGAGATTCATTGAGTCCGGCGATCCTCCCCGGAGGAGGTCGCCGATTTTGCTTCAATAGTTTTCTGGCCCGAGGGGGCCTTCTTCACACCCCCTTTGCCGGTTTTGTCCACTGCCTCTATGAGCTTCGATCTCTTATGTTCCTGCTTTGGTGGAGGGCTGGGAGGCACCTCCTCCACCCCACCTTTTGACTTGACAACAAGCGCCAGCTCCGATGTCGAGACAGGTTTTGGCTCAAGCTGGCACTGTACTTCATCCGAAGAGCGCTTTCGATTCAGATCACCCTCCTCCATATTAGTATCCTCATAAGATGCTTCCTCCGATGCTTGGTCACCCCGTGGTGCTGCCTTCGCTGTGTTCTTGGACTGCTGCTGCTTACTGCTCCTCCTTTTGGTCGCCCAACTAGTTGTGGCTGGAGCCCGCAGGTTCTTGAAAACCAGGGCTGAAGGAGGATGAACTCCATCTCCATGTTCCTTGAACTGATGACCCATCATGCCACACACCTGACACCAATCCGGTAGCCTTTCATACCACACAGCAAAGATCTCACGTTCACCCCCACGAATGATGGATGTTGCATTTTTCAGGGGATACCGCACATCAAGCCTGACCCTTACTCTGAAAAAATTCCTTCGAAATCAAAAGAGGAAGGTTCTAAGTCCACAAATTCCCCCAATTTTGAAGCCAAAGCTTTAACCTTCCCGTGATACGCCATCGGGAGATCAATGATACGAGCCCAAACTTCAAACGTGAAAAGTTCCACAGTCGATGGCTTAGTGAATCCATCATATGGAGCTATGATCACCGGGTTGCCCTTGTAGTGCCACGGCCCACCCTGCGTCACCGTCTCCCAATCACCCAAACAATCAAACTTCATGATGAATAAATTATCCTCTAGGGTTTTGATCTTCACCTCCCTAGCCAGATCCCATGCAGCCCGCATCGTACGGAAAAACCAGTAGTTACTGAAATCTTTGTCCATATGAACTCGCACCAAGATCAACCAACAGAGGTCCTCTTCCGCCGACCATCCTCTTCATCAAAAACTACATCATCAAGGTCGCCCTCTTCCAGAGACAACTCCTTCATCAGCTCCTCGATCTTCCCCTTCCCCTTGGCAGGAACACAAGAACTACTTCCGCTCGCCATGATAGCAGTCAGGACGAGATCCGATCTTCACCTGTAGCCGAGCAAAAGCTGAGAGCGAAACCCTAACTCCTTCGCACCCGAGCAGAACGCCGCCAAGGCCGGGTAGAAGCACAGGGCTGCCCCTGGATCAGCCCGAACGAAGAACCAGCCAGAGCTATGGAGATCAGAGCAGTTTTTTCTCTACGTCGCCACCGGTGACGAGAGGAAGAGAACCCTAGATGAGAGCCGCCAGGGGAAAAAGTTCTTTGCATAACTGGAATTTGTCTGTGTGTTATACCTTTTCCTGTCGGGCCCGCACTAGCACACAGGAAAATGGGCCATATTCCTGTGCGTCTGGCGAAAGCTCACAGAAAAAAAATATTGCTGTCGGTCCTGGCCCGGCCCACAGGACTAACCAATTTCCCTGGCGTGCGTAACCCACAGCGAAAATGAAACCCATGTTTGGCGCCATGAATTCAGCCACGCGCGCCAAAACAAAGCCCGTCCAGCCGCTGATCGAGCTAATTTTTGGGCTGCCGCTCACCGGTTGGAAACTTGGAATAAAAGCCCGAGTGAAAAAAAATCTCAGTCATTCCCCACCGAGCCAGCCAGCGGCGCCCCCAAATCCCAGATCTGGCAGCCGCCAGCCAGCGGTGTCCCAAATCCCTCGTCGTTCCTAGGCTGATGCGCCCCAAATCCGTCGCCAACCTGCTGCGCCCCAAATCCTCGTCGCCGGATGCGCCTCCTCCAACCTCTCGCCCGCCCCATTCGCTATGTTCGCTGGGTTGCCGAACAAGGAATGGTCGCCTTCGGAATATCGCCGTCAACTTCGCCTCTACCTCCAGAGGGTCGTCGTCAAAGTACCCGCCGGTGTCGTCAGTCGATTGCTATCGCATCCTTGTTTGAGTGCCACCCCTTTCCATCCAGGTACCACCCTTCCAGATCCATTTTTTTTGTATTCCCTTCTTTAGGATTTGTTTCCATTTCCTGATAAAATTCATATGTGAGTACCCCCGACTAGATTCACCAGAAAATAACGAGAATTGTCTCCTTCCTCATTTGCTGGGTACTGATAGAAGGAAATGACTTTATACAGACATTGGTTTTGAATAGGCCAAGGTAGTTGATGTCTCTCCTCTGCAACCGTATGTCTGCAAGAGATTCTACTAGTACTAGAACCACAACTGCTTTTAGAAAGTCTGATATATTTTGATTTTCATCTTCAAGGTTACAGGACTCCTAAAACATCACTTCTTCAGAGGAGGGAAACAGAGTTGAACTGTTAATTGTAAAGGTAATGGACAATACTGCATGCTTGTTATCATTTAATATATCACTGGTTTCTCAAATATAGCTCTGCATATCTTCTTTTCTGGTTCTGTAATCGTGGGTCACCCCTTCCAATATTTGTATGTTGTGTATCAACATGTAACCGGAAGTTGAAACTATTGAGTAAGCAGTAACAGTGAACATTGGTTACCCAGTTAATTTTCTCAAGATCGAGCAATAAATAAGAATCTTGAAAAAGTCATTAGCAGGTTCTATACATAAACTATTTTTTGTCTTGTGTTGGGACACATGGTGCATAAGGTTTTTTACTTGTGCTTTCGCCCTTCCAAAGTTTACCATGAATGTATGGCATGCTTTCTCCTATATATTACAGTAACATTCAAAGTTTACCATGAATAATTGGGGTCCTTTATTGTCTCACCTTGCAGTACTGTAAAATGTATTATCTAGTATTGTTTGTCAATAGCTTTTGGTTTCATGCTCTTTCATTCTGTTATGATTTAGGGACAATTGATCCATCGCATGGAAAGTACAAGGAAGATGATCAGCACAACAAGGAAGATCAATAAAGGCAAGAAATTATAAATATTCTTCTGAATAAAGAGGTACTGTTCCCTACTGTTACATTATTGAATAATTTCATAATGCTTTGGTTTTCACTGTTATGGAGATGACTCTGCCCATTTTTCTCGAACATCTGAAATGGGTAGACTTAACTCCTTGTTATTTTCTTATTATACAATTTTGTGGTAATGCATCATTGAGCAGTTGCACTTAAGAATATTTATGTTGGTACCGTGATAAGAGCCTGACTTGCAAGAAGCCTCTAATATCTCATCTATTCAGATTGTTAGCTGTTTTAACTAATTCAGAAGCATGTGGTTAGGTTGCCATTTGAATGGATTTTTTCAATTGCATGGTTTGTATAAATCTGAGATATGATTCTAGAACAAATTACTCCATTATTTTTCCATATAGCTGAAAAATTAGGCAACTTTGCTGTGACAAAAACAAGTTGGGCATATATGCCACTGTTATTGCGAGAAACTAAGATATCAGATCGATTATGCTTATTAGATCTTATAGATAACTTTGCTGTGACAAAAACAAGTTGGGCATATATGCCACTGTTATTGCGAGAAACTGAGATATCAGATCGATTATGCTTATTATATCTTATAGATATTGTTCATGTTTCTTGATACCATTTTGTAGCAAAGTGTTGACACTTGCACTTTTTTATGTGAGACACTTGCACCCTTTTACAAGTTCATTTATGTCCACTGCAGGGTAACCTTGAAGAGAAGGTTGCAACTTAAGCTGTAACAAAACATTATGAAAAGAGGTCTCACGCCGTGAATATTTAGTTGATGCACTAGTGTTTTTAGATGTTGCGCCTCTGTTTTCATTGTCCTTTGATTCATGTATGCAAGTTCGATGGAATTGTATCCGAAGTATGTGAATTGGTAACTCTATGGTTGATGGAAGCTATTGATAGTGATGTTTCTCTGTTCTAAACATTCAGAGTAATGAAATGGCTATGTCTAAGACCATCAATGTCAAGATTTTTTTTGTTCATTGGACTCATTTTTTCCTGGCGGTTATGTATGACAGGGATATGCAGTTTACCTGGTTTGCCAAACCTGACGACTATGTATCCCTGTGAGGCCAAAACGGTCAGGGAAACAATGAAAACCGACAGGAATAATGTTCCTGTCGGCCAGCCGACAGACATATGAAAATTTCCCTGTCAAGCTATGCCTGACGGCTAACCCTGACGGTTGGCCGACAGGCAATACTTTTCCTGTCGGTAAACCCTATCTTCCTGTCGGGTTTGGGCTCACAGGAATATTTCAGTTTCTGGTAGTGAATGATTGTATATGGACATGGTGTGGGCGGCTCGGGCAGAAGATAGAACCTAGCCACCGCCACCTCAAACATCCTCTCCCTTTGATCCGCCGCCGCCGGAGGACGCGGCCGGCGAAGTTGTGCTGCAGACGGCGGCGGCGGGGACCTTTGCTTGCGGCGCAGGTCCCCTCGCGGTCTGCAGCGGCTGGGGCGGGTGGTCGGCACGTGGACGCGCCGGTGGCCAGATCTGGCGTGGGCTGCTTCCTTGCTGTTGCTGCGCTGGGTGCTTGGGCACGGCGCTGCGGGCCCTGGTTGTGACGCCCCCGATTCAATCGTACACTAATCATACACGCAAACGTGTACGATCAAGATCAGGGACGCACGGTAAGATATCACAACACAACTCTAAAAATAAATAAGTCATGCAAGCATCATAATACAAGCCAGGGGCCTCGAGGGCTCGAATACAAGTGCTCGATCATAGACAAGTCAGCGGAAGCAACAATATCTGAGTACAGACATAAGTTAAACAAGTTGCCATAAGATGGCTAGCACAAGCTGGGATACAGATCGAAAGAGCTGCAGGCCTCCTGCCTGGGATCCTCCTAAACTACTCCTGGTCGTCGGCGGCGGCCTGCACGTAGTAGTTGGCACCTTCGGTGTAGTAGGAGTCGTCGAAGGTGGTGTCTGGCTTCTGGGCTCCAGCATCTGGTTGCGACAACCGAGAAGAATGAAAATAGGGGGAAAATAGGGAGCAAAGCAACCGTGGTATAAATGAAATGGGTAGTATTTGTGGACTGAACTGCAGAATGCCAGAATAAGAGGGGGATAACTAGTCATATCGAAGACTACGCTTCTGGCAGCCTCCATCTTGAAGCATATAGAAGAGAGTAGCTGGTAAGTTTACCAAGTATCATCGTATAGCATAATCCTACCCGGCGATTCTCTCCTCGTTGCCCTGTGAGAGACCGATCACCGAGTTGTATCCGGTTCTAGTTGTCATAAGGTCGAGGTACAACTCCGGGTCATCCTTTTACCGAGGGACACGGCTATTCGAATAGATAAACTTCCCTGCAGGGGTGCACCACGTTACACAACACGCTCGATCCCTCTGGCCGGACACACTTTCCTGGGTCATGCCCGGCCTCGGAAGATCAACACGTTGTAGCCCTACCTAGGCACAACAAAGAGGTCAGCACGCCGGTCTAAATCCTATGCGCGCAGGGTCTGGGCCCATCGCCCATTGCACACCTGCATGTTGCGTACGCGGCCGGTAAGCAGACCTAGCCTCCCTAATACAAGAGCAGGCGTTCCACTCCAATCCGCCGTGCGCCGCTCAGTCGCTGACGTCAAGAAGGCTTCGGCTGATACCACGACGCTGAGTGCCCATAACTGTTCCCGCGTAGTTGGTTAATGCGTATAGGCCAGTGGCCAGACTCAGATCAAATACCAAGATCTCGTTAAGCGTGTTATTTTGAAGTAACCGCGGACGCCGACCAGGGGCCAGGCCCGCCTCTCACATAGGTGCTCTCAACCTGCCCTGTCGCTCCGTCACAAAGTAACAATCGGGGGCCGTCGGGAACCCAGGCCCACCACTACCGGGATGGAACCACCTGTCCTTTCAGCCCCCCACATCGGAATCACTTGCGGGTACTCTACAAGCCGACCCGACTTTAGCCACCACCTGAATAGTATGTATGTATGTATAGTATATACCCGTGATCACCTCCCGAGTGATCACGGCCCTATAGTATAGCATGGCAGACAGACAAGAATTGTAGGGCCACATATGTAAACTAGCATCCTATACTAAGCATTTAGGATTGCAGGTAAGGTATCAACAACTATAGCAACAATGACAGGCTATGCAACATAATAGGATTAACCGAAAACAGTAACATGCTACACTACTCTAATGCAAGCAGTAGAGGGAAGGAATAGGCGATATCTGGTGATCAAGGGGGGGGGGGGGGCTTGCCTGGTTGCTCTGGCAAGGAGGGGTCGTCAACAACGTAGTCGATCGGGGCAGCAGCAGCGGCGTCAGTCTCGTAGTATACCGGAGAGAAGAGGGGGAAGAAACAATGAATACAATGCAAACATATGCATATCGATGCATGACATGACAAGTAACGGTGACAGGTGTGCCCTAACGCGGTAGGAGGTGATACCGACGAAGGGTGGAAACATCCGAGAAAGTATTCCCGGTGTTTCGCGTTTTCGGACAGATGAACTGGAGGTGGAAAGTTGCATGTTCGCTATGCTAGGGACGTATGGCGGACGAACGGGCTGCGTATTCAGATTTGTCTCGTCGTTCTGAGCAACTTTCATGTATAAAGTTTTTCCATCCAAGTTATGGGTTATTTTATATTGATTTTCAAAATTTTAATCATTTTCTAAAATTATTTTAATTCAAAAAATAAATACCAATTGCTATGGGTACCCAGCTCAGGATACACAGAAGTGTACCAGAGGGGATGACGGGTGGGTCCAGGGGGTCCTAGTTGACCCAGTCAACAGTCAACAGAGTTGACCATTTACTGGTCAAAACTGTCAAGTGGGGCCCCATGTCATAGACTGGTAATTAGATGTTTTAACTAGATTAATTTAATTTGCAAGGGGACCCACATGTCATACACAGTAACTAATCCAGTGGTTATTTGGTTGAACTAATTAAAGCGGGCCCTACCAGTCAGTGCCTAGTTAGAATAGCTAATTAGATTAGCCCATAACCTAATCTAACTCGGCACTACAGGGCCGGCCTCTTGGACAGAGTTAGCAGCAGTAGCGGTGCATCAGGCAAAGCAAGCGACAGCAAGTCGTGTAGCAGCAAGCAGCAAGAAGCAGCACTAGAAGCGGCAAGTAGTGGCGGAGCAGCGGACATCAGCTTAACAGCGAGCAGTAGCAAGCAGAGGCAGCAGCGGCGCTAGGCAGGTCGCGGGCGGAGCATCGGCAAGGCGGCAAGCAGCGGCAGCGACGGCGCTAGCAGGGGACGGGCGCGGCGCACGGCGAAAACGCGGCTGGGGCGCGGTGGCTGGAGCGAGCAGCAGCAGGGGAGCCGAGGCGCCGCGTCGCGGGAGGCGAGCGACGGAGGCGGCCGGCAGGACAGCAGCAGATGCTGCAAGGCAGCAGGGGGAGGCGCGCTGCAGCGGAGCGGCGGGCGTGGTGGCCAGCAGAAACAGCGGGCGGCCGGGGCAGACGCGGGGAGCAGCGAGCAGGGCGCGGGCGAGGCCGGCGTGAGTCGATGCGGTGGGCGCGTACAGAGAGGAGCCCGGGCGCGGGGGTGGCTGCGGCTCGCGCGAGCTCGGACGGCAGCGTCTACGGTGAAATACAGCCTAAATCGGAGGAGAATCGGAGGGGGGTCGAAGGGAATCGGGCGAGGGGCTCACCGCGGAGGCACACGGAGGCCCGGCGAGTGACTAGGAGCAGCAGAGGATGCCCAAATCGAGGAAGATTGCCGACGACTGGAGGTTGAAGATGATCCCGATCCGGTCGAAGCAGAGGCGCCTAACTCCAACGGGTGGCACCAGAAGACGAGGAGGATGATGGCGAAGCTCATGAACACGTCGGCGAGGCGAAGGGGGCTCGGCGGCCGCGTGGGCGTGCTTGACAATGGCGGCGGCGGTTCGGCCTTGCTCGTGGGAGAGGAAAATGAGAAGGGGAAGGAAAAGCCGAGGCGCTAGGGTTTGTCCACAATGACGGGGGGTCTTGTAGGTCGTCGGGGTGTGCTCGATGGCCGGCACGTGGCGATCCTTGCCACGGACGGGCTCCCTGCGTCCACGGTGCGAGGGTGAACAGGAGGAAGAAGGAGATCTCTTGATGGGCTAGGCCGGGGACTGCATCTCACAGAACCCACCGGAACTTGTCTCAGAGCTCATAGATGCCACGTCAGCCCAATGGGACAGACAGAGGGTGTCGGAAGTTTTTATGCCAATGGATGTTCGGGTAATCATGGCAATCCCGCTGTGTACCATGAATGTTCCGGACTTCTGGAGCTGGCATTACGAAAAGAATGGAAATTTCTCTGTTAAATCAGCCTACCCATGTTGGTGACGACAAGAGCTAGAAGAGAGGCATGGTTGGAAAGCACGGCGGGACCTTCCAGTACGTCCAGAGAGGAGGGAGCCTGGAAGAAGCTTTGGCAAACTCAAGTGCCGGGCAAGGTGAGGATGTTTCTCAGGCGATTGTCCAAACACTCGATTCCTACAAACGATGTGAGGGCGCACAGACATATGAGCGACTCAAGTGCTTGCGGCATCTATGGTGCACCTGATTCATGGAGACACTCCCTACTAGAGTGCTCAATGTCCAGATGCATCTGGTCACTGATGGATGTGGAGCTCACGGAAAACCTTGCTGCTACAACCGAACCTAATGCTAAACAATGGCTGTTCACTTTGATGGAGTCAATGTCACACGAGCTCTTTGTGAAGCTCTCGGTTACGCTCAACTATGGGCGATCTGGGCAGCGAGACGGAAGGCGATTCATGAAGGGGTCTTTCAAAGTCCTCACTCTACACACAGTTTCATCACCAGATTCATTGACGAACTAGATACGCTGAAGGTCAAACCATCCCAGGGGACTGGTGCTGGTGTAGTGACCAGGAGCGGAAGGCCGATAGCTCCTGCTCAAGGCCACGCAAAGATTAATGTGGATGCTGGTGTCCGCAAGGGTAGAAGGGGGACAGCAGCGGCGGTATGCAGAGATGAAACCGGCGCGTATCTTGCAGCTCGTCCCTGGTGATTGCAGGTCTAGACGATCCTGAAGCTCTGGAAGTGATCGCATGCCGAGAGGGTTTGGCTCTGGCGGCCGATCTCCAACTACAGAATTTTGTGATTTCATCCGACTCCAAGCAAGTTATCAATGACATCAATAAGGGATGTAGGGGCAGCACTGGACCTGTCATTAGCGAAATAAAAATCCTAGCAAACTCTTTCCAATGTAATTTCATTTTTGAGTCTCGTGCATCCAATATGGAGGCACGTAGTCTAGCCAAGTCATCGCTTTCTCTGGGTCCGGGGCGCCACGTTTGGTTTGGCCAACCTCTTGATCCAAGATGTATCCCACAGTTTGTGGTTTTTGATGAATAAAACTTGGTTTTCCCCTAAAAAAAGCTCTATTTTTTCCGACCGTTTGCATTTTCTTTTCTGCTTTAATTTTATTTCCCAGTTTAATTTTGTTTTATAAAATACAAAAGTTCTACCTAATTTAGTATTAGTAATTATGCCACCGCCGCAAATATTTTGGCACATTAAGTAAAGTAGTTTGTATTTGTTTATTATTTTAAGAGCATTAAAATAATAGTTTTGCCGCTGTTTTACTTACTATAGTGCATTTAAATACCTTACAGAAGTGTGGTTTCTTCACCATAATTACCTACGCAATATTTGGCACAATAGGAACATTTTAGTTTTATTGTTTGAAAATGTTGTTGTTTGCCTTAATTCAAATTTGAATTTGAATCGTTTTGAACTAACGCGAGATTATCAATAGTAACCGAGGTGACATGGCATCCTTAACAGAGGTTTTACTGTAGCTTAATTATCCGGACGTCACACTGGTGGTGCTGGTTCTTCACGGCGGCACGGATCCGAGGGGAGTGGTGGTGGCCTGCGTGCCGGGGCTGGAGTGTTGAGGTTCAGTGCCCTCGTGTTGGCTGTTTTTCGGGTGTGCGAGGGCCGATTCATGCGCCAAGGATCCACATCGGCTCGTGCGCAGGGGCTTGTGCGAGCCAGATGTTGGCTCGTTGGGCCGGGCAGTGGAGCAGTTGTTGGTCGGCCGGCGTTGGAGTTTGCTAACGGTGGTGGTGCTCCGGTGGGGCGCTCTCGGCAGCCAGTGCATCCCGTGGTTGCAAATGCCCTTGTGTGTATTGTGAGGCTGCTGGTGTTGCCGGGAGGCGCAGATGGATGTGCGGTGTGGCTGCTCGGATCTTGCAGACACAGCGTGGGTAGGTCGGATCCGGCTGGATCTGGCCTGCGGTGGTACGATTCGGTCATGTGCGGCATCGAGGCTGCAATGGCCCAATGCTTCATTGGCCCAATGCTTCATGGTGGTGCAGGTTCGGTAGTCTATCTCGAATAATCTGTTCATAGGTGTGTGTGCGCGCGCGCGTGCTCAACTCGGTGAAAGCCATGCTCTGCTCAGAGCCGACGATGGTGACGCCCGTGGGCGCCACTGACCTTCTTGAAGGCGCCGTCGAGATGTTGATTTCACCACCCTATGCTCAACTTCGGAGGAAACTCTGTTTCCGGGTTTACCTGGAACCGATGATGGCGACACAACCGTGTGGCGCACCCCTTCTTGAAGGCATCATTGAGAAGTTGGCCAGGTTGTTTTGTTGGGTAACTGCTGGTGGTGGGGATGTCGGTGGTGGTGGTGCGACTGACTTGGGGTTGACGGTGGTGTCTGTTGGGGTCTGGCAACAGCACTGCTCCGTGTTGTGGAACGGCCATCTCTACCCCGTCTGTTTGTTGTTGGCGGTGTGTTGTAGGGGTTCGGCGGCGGTGCCTTTGTGTCGTCCATGTTGCTGTGCAGGCTCAAGACCCTCCCATGGCTACTATTGTGTTGCGGCGAGCTTCGTGCTTTTGGTGTTGTCCCGGTTCATTTTTGCTCAGTGACGGCGCAAGACGCCTTCCCAACTTGCTAATCGTTCTGAATTTCATTGGCGGAGCTCTCAGTCAAGGTTCGTGCTTGGCACTCGTTTGTTGTGGTTGCTCCTATGTTGCGCTGTGGGTTCGGTACGCACGCTGGTGCGGTGCGTTAGGTTGCTCGCAAAGTCTTGGTATTGTGATCCTTCGACGACACCCCACATCTATCTGTGTTTTTCGTGGTGTTGGTCCTTCTGCTAGCTAGGTCCTCCCTTATCTTGGCATCATGTTTCTTCTCATTCTTTTGTAACCTTGTTACTTGTATGGTTTTTCGGCCCGGTTTCCCTTATAAACGGGGTCAACTTGTTTTAGGTTTTCGATCCGGTTTTCCAATAAACTGGATCACTCTCTTGGCATAATGGCCACTTTGAGTAATATATTCAGGTGGGACTCCTCCCCCGGTGATTTCTCAAAAAAAAGATTGTATATGGACATAAAAATAAAATAATAATAATGAAGTTCTCTAAGAAAAATGTATTTGTGCCATTGATATTGCCCTTTAAGAAGAAAATAAAAAAAACTTGAAGGTGGGGTAGGTGTGCTTGTGTATGTTCATAGGGTGAGTGTATGCGCGTATGTATGAGCGCTTGCGTCTGTACTGTGTTAAAAAAACTTGCACGCAACTCTGCACTCAAATTGCACATTTTGTAATACACAAAAAATGAACATATAATAGTGCAATTTTCACAATCTAGAACCTCCCCGTCGCCAAAATAAGTGTCGTTGATTTAGTACAACCTTGTAGGGAGTATAATTAACACACATATTGTATAGTATTTGCATGTGTACCTACACACGGAAATAAAAAATGAAGTGTTCTAAGAATGAACGAATTATTGGTGTTGCTATTACCTTTTAAGAAGAACATGATGAAAAAATTAATAATAATAAAACAAAAAATGCACACATTCTACACATAAATTGCGCTTTTTATAAAAGGAATGAATAATCATATAATAGTTGAATGATACTGTCATTACCATTACAGAAAGAAAATGAGAATTAGAATGAAAATAAAATAATGAATTTTTCTATGGAAGAATAGAACACTTTAAGAAAAACAAAATAATGAAATTTTCTAGCTCTAGTAGAAAAGAGGGCTTTGGTTCAGGCCGGGTCAGCCCATTAGTCCCGGTACAGTCCAGAACCGGGACCCATGGGGCACTGGTCCCGGTTCGTGAGGCCAGGGGCCTGCCGGGCCTCGTGGGGGCATTGGTCCCGGTTCGTCTGGCCCCTTTGGTCCCGGTTGGTGGGACGAACCGGGACACCCAAACCCTAAAAAAAAAACGATGTCGGTCTCCTACCCCCTCCCGCCGCGCCCCTACCCTTGAAGCGTTGCCGAGGCCACCCCAAACCCGGAATAAGCTAGGTCTACGTTTGCACTAATATATCCACCTGCTGTCATGTTTGTGTAATAATTGCCATGTTGTAATATTTGCAGAAACAATGGAGCACGGACGAGACGAGGAAGCAGAAGAGGTGTTGGGGGACATAATCTTAGCCGGAGGTGATGTCTTGTCGTATCTTAACGACAATGATGGTCTGGAAGAACAGGGTGAAGAAGCATGCTACGGTGATCGAAGAGTGGAGGAGGAAAGACATGATTATGATGGCTCCGGTGACCCAATGCTGGTGCAAGAAGGAGCCCGTGGTGACGGCTCCGGTGACCGAACAGAGTCCGGCCAGGTAAATATATTAGTTAAGCCTGTGCTGACTAGCTAATTGATGCATTCATTGTTTTGGTATGTACACATATTAATTAACTCTCGTCTTTCTTCTTTTTTCTAGCCCTCCGGATCGAGCACAACTTCGGTGAAGAGACGAGGCCCGAAGAAAAAGTTGCGCTCGGATGAAAGGTTTGAGATCACAGCAATCGCGCGCGACGGCCAACCGATTGAACCCATCCGGACAAAGGAAGCATTTGCTGCTCAGTGCGGGGTTCTTGTTAGGTACAATATCCCGATCAGCATCCATCACTGGTATAAGCCTAAGAAAGAAGACCCTGAGGTGTCTTATGTCAATGATATGCAGAAAGATGATCTTTGGACTGAGCTGAAGGCAAATTTCACCCTACCGCCAAAGGAGGATCCGGAGAAGCCAGTTAAAGAGCAATTAATGAAGTCTCATGCTCTTAAGAAGATGGCAGACCTATTCAGGAGGTGGAAGAATGAGCTGAAAACGTTTGTCGACAAAGAAGAGACACCAGAATTCATCGGCAAATATGAGAAGATCAGAGATCACTGGCCCGCATTTGTGGCCCACAAGACATCAGAAAAGAGTAAGAAGATGTCAGCGAAAAACAAGAAGAATGCTGTGAAGAAGAAGCTTCACCATCGCACGGGGTCAGGTGGCTACCTCAAAGCCCGGCCTAAGTGGGCCAAGGCTGAGAATGATCTGCTTGATAAAGGGATCGAACCAGAGACAATGAACTGGCCAGACCGTTGCCAGACTTGGTTCTTCGGGGCTGGCGGAACCTTGGACCCTGTATCAGGGAAGTGCGTTTGGACGGACGAGCAAATGAGAATACCAGTCAAGAGGCTTCAGCACTATATCGATGCAGCACAACAAGGGACGTTCGTTCCAGACAGAGAGAACGACGAGCTCACAATGGCCCTCGGGAATCCTGAGCACCCTGGACGGACACGAGGCACGCCAGGCGCCGTTTCGTGGAAGGCTGGTTTTCCGGACGCAGGCGGTTACAAATGCCAGGAGAGGAGGAAAAAAGTGGAGCAGACCCAAATTCAGAAGTTGCACGAAAGGGTTCAAGCGCTAGAGGAACGAGACGTAGCTCGCAGCAAGCGACCTGCCGAAACTACCCCGCCATCTCAGCGGAGAAGCAGCGTGGCTTCCATCGAGCTGCTTCAGCCGGAGCATGTCTTGACGGCTCCTGCTAGCTACTCCGTGGATGCTATCACGGAGTCTCAACATTGCCACCTTATGACGCAATGGCAGAGCTTCAAAGTCAAGGCGGCTGTCGGCTCTGTTCGACCTCCTGAACCCGGCGCAACTTTTCATTGTCGTCCGATTCCAGAAGGATATGCTAGGGTGACGGTGGACGAAATAACGGAGGGATTTGAGGACCTCCAGCTTGACCACCCTACCGGTGAAGGGGAGACTCGGCTGGGTTCTGCTCTGAAGACTTCATGCCTATGGCGGAAGGAGCTCATCAACCTGCCGAACTGGACGCCTCCGCCTCCTCCTCCTCCTCCGGCGAGTCAGGGCACTCCGCCTCCTCCTCCAGTGAGTGATCAGGGCACTCAGCCTCCTTCTCCGGCGCGTGGCGGCACTCCGCCTCCTTCTCCGCCTGCGCCGGCGCGCCCGAGCAGCCAGCCTTCTCCTTCTCCGCCTCGTCAGCAAGGGCGGAAGAGACCCGCCGCCGCTCCGGCTGCTCCGGTGCATCGTAGTCCTTCTCCTCCGCCTCGTAAGCAAGGAAAGAAGACAGCCGCAGCCGCTCCGGCTGCTCTGCCGGCGTCTAGCAGTACAGCCAGAGGCGGGAGGCAATACATATTCGGTCCTTCTCTGAAGAATCCAGAGAAGTTACCATACGAGAGGACCGAGGAGGAAACCACAAAGATCGTGCAAGCCGAAGTGACGAACTTCTTTGAAGGGGTGAAAGCAAAGAAACATCCACCTCCAGAGGAGAAGGTAGATCCGGTGAAAGCGAAGCGCACTCTGGCTGCCCTGACAAAACCACCAAAGTCTCCGCCGAAAGGCAACTATGAGCGCATTATTGCAAAGACATTTGTCGAAGCGGAGCGGTCGGGAAGTACTGTCAGTGATCAAAGCTTAAAAGAACGACGAGGTGGGAAAAAAATTGCCCAGCTCGGCGAACAAGCGAACCAATCGTGCCCCCCGCTCAAGGTGTCTAGCGACATCGTCGCTAATGATCCGAGGATGGTGCCCGGTTATAGCAATCTTGGAGATTACCTGCCCGACCATGTACATTATGATTTCTTGGAGGTGGAGGAATACAGATACGAGTACGGGAAGCCTCTCGTCAAAGATGAAAGATCTCTAACAACGATGATGCGAAGATTACATGATTGGTACATGAAAACCTGAGGAGTTCTTCCAGTTTTTCAATCAAAAGGCCCTCGATAAATCAACGGTCACTTGCTACTGTCTGTAAGTAGTACTACTTCTATCATTAAGTCTCTCTATATAGGTCAGCTCTTTCATTGCATGTATTTATAATTATCCTCACTATATTATGCAGATTGAAGATCGCCGAATTGAAGAAAAGACAAACCGATGATATTGGGTTCATTAACACAAATCTCATAGATGCAACTGAGGTTAAATATCATGCCGAAAATACCGAGGCCAACTTGCTACGATCGTTGGTAATAAATGAAAACAAAGATATAATACTCTTTCCTTACAACTTCAAGTGAGTGTTACTATCTTGTGCATATTCGGTTTCCCTTATTAGTCCAGGTTATAGTAATGTAATTGATGACTTATGCATGCGTGCGCAGCTTCCACTATATTCTCTTAGAGATTAAGCTTGAGCAGGGAGTAGTAACCGTCTTAGACTCGAGACGAAAAGATCCCCAGGACTATGCCGACATGACTCAAATGCTCGAGAAGTAAGTTAAATCGATCATTATCCACCATATCAGCAACTTTGTTCATTTCCTGATATCAAGTAATTGTTTTCTTTGTCTGGCAGGGTTTGGAGAAAATTCACCAAAAAAGCTCCGGGACTGCCGAAGAAGCTGCAATTTAGACACTCGAAAGTAAGTACTATAGTAGCATGTTCCGCGCATCTCCTAGTGATTCAAGCGCTAGTTTCATCAATACCATTTAGCATGCTTGCTTATCAATTTGATTGACCTCTATTTCTTGTAAAGTGGTTGTGGCAGGAACAAGGGAATGATTTCTGGGGATACTACGTTTGCGAGTCCATCCGCCACACGACCTGTGAGCGGGGCTACTCTGACGAACAATATGAAGTGCGTAAGCAATAATATTCACAATTTTATTTTATTACCATCATTTGCGTTGAGTTTCATTTATTCATATATATATATATATATGTATTGACCCCCTTCTTCAAATTAGATCTTTTGGATGCGGGATGAACTCCTATTACCAGATCGTATGCGAGCAATTCAAGAGGAATTGGCGGCATTCTTCCTTGACCACGTGATCGCTGAAAACGGAGAATACTATGTGGACCCTGTGTTCATATATAATTAGGAGATTATATTGTAAGAGATAATTATTGTATATATGTAGCCGGTAGTGTCGGATAGATATACGAGAACTTGTTGTTCGACCAATCTCTCGGAGAAGGAGAGGTGGTCGATATCACTTCTCTCTGTATGCATATGTTCATGACGATCTTCTGTTTCCTTCATTTGCTTACTAGTTAGCGTGTCTAGTCCTCTCTATACATATATAGTACGTAGCGTCGACCAAGCACGGAGATAAGAGAGGACACTTCTCTCTATTAATTAGCTAGCTAACACAATATATGAAACACCTAAATTAACCCCCCAAAACCCCCAACCCCCCCCCCCTTTCAAAAAAAAACAAAAACAAAAATCCCAGCCCCTGAAATGCTGACGCGTGGATGGCTATTGGTCCCAGTTAGTGCCACCAACCGGGACCAAAGGCCCTCCTGCCTGGGCTCGCCGCATCGGCCACGTGGAGGCCCATCTGTCCCGGTTCGTGTAAGAACCGGGACTAAAGGGCTAGGGCATTAGTAACGACCCTTTAGTCCCGGTTCAACAACCGGGACAAAAGGCCCTTACCAACCGGGGCAGATGACCCTTTTTCTACTAGTGTAGGAAGATTGAAACCCTTTAAGAAGAAATAAAATAAAAAATAAAAACAAAATAATGAAGTTTTCTAGGGAAAAAGGAAATCCTTTAAGAAGAGAGAAAATAAAAAAACTAAAACTACAACTAAATAATGAAGTTTTGTGGAAGAATGGAACCCTTTAAGAAAATAATACAAAAACTAAAACTAAAACAAAATAATAAAGTTTTTTGTGTAAGAATGAAACCCTTTAAGAATAAAGAAAATATAAAAACAAAAACAAAAACAAAAACAAAAACAAAAACAAAAACAAAACAATGAAGTTTTCTAGGGGAAAACAAAAACCTTTAAGAAGAAAGAAAATTAAAAAATAACTTGTACACAAGTATGCCCTGAAATTGCACTTTTTGTAACATGCAAAAAATAAGCATATACACTGCAAGTTTTGCTCTCTACTATAATTTACACACATGGGGTGTCATACTTGTGTTGTGTGTATACTTACTTAGAAACACAAAAATAAAAACAAAATTTTCTAAGAAGAAATCAAGTATAGTGGCATTGGTACCACCCTTTAAGAAGAAAGTAAGTAAAAAATAATAATGATACAATTTGCACATAATTTACACATAAACTGCACTTTAATAGTGATGTAAAAATAAACATATAATCGTGAATTTTACATAAAAATGAAGTTTTTAAACAAGGAACTAATTAGTGGCATTGGTATCGTCCTTAAAAATAGGAAATGAATTTAAAGTAATAAACATAATAAAACAAATAAAGTTTGATAAGAGAGAATAAATTAGTGACACTGGTATTACTTTTAAGAAGAAAGAAAATGGAAAAATTAACTTGCACACAACTTTGCAGTGAAATCTCATTTTTTATAATATGCAGCGAATACACATATAGTAATGCAAATTTAGCAGTCTAGTATAATATAGACACCTATTGTATATTACTTTCATGCATACATACACATAATAATAGGAAAATATATTTAATTAGAAAAAAAGAAAAAGGAAAAATTGAAAAATAAGAAATAAAAGCATACACATGCAGAAAACAAGAGCAAACACATGAGCAAAAGCATGCATACACACTACCATTGGGATGCATTTCATATATGCATGCGCGTGCAAGACCCATGAACTGGAGACATGCTTGCAAGACCCATGAACTGGAGACGTGCTCGCGCCTATCGAGGGCGTCAATGAGCCGCCGCTAGTGTACCTGGCGCCCACCTTCTCTCGCTGCGGCGGAAGCTCCTGGACGCCGAGGCGCATGGACACGCCGTCCTCATCGTCCTCGGGCGCCCGCTCCTCCGGGTCGGCGCCGCTCCTCCCGGTCAAACCCGAGCCGCAGGAGACGTCGCTCCGTCGGCGCACCCGCGGCGGCAACCTCGTCATTAAGGAGGGCGGCCGCGTTCCTTCTCCCCCCTCCCGGCAATAAATAGCACGGCTTGGTAGCGCATGATCCTACTCATGCACAAATCCTACTACTACTACTACTAGTGCTAACCCTAGCTCGGGACGTATGGGCACGCTGTTGTTGTTGCTGTATGGGCACAAGTCCAAATCACCTGTCATATACTCCCAGGAATATCTTCAACATTACTATCTCCGTCTTGGTTTATTAGTCTCCGTTGTATTCCGTGCCAAATTTTGATCATAGATTTAAATAACAAAATATTCATGCATGTCACAAAAAATTATATCATTGAAAACTATGTTCAAATACGAATCCAACGGTATACTTTTTGTTGACATGCATCAACATTTTATTAGTGGTAGATTTTTCGACAAACTTTGACACAAATTATAAAGAAAACCAATAAACCGGTACGGAGGTAGCACATTACATTACATTCAAGAAAAGAAAAAAATAGACTCCTAGTAGTAATTAAAGGAGTACTACAAGGCCATGGGCATTGACGGCTTGACGAGTCCAAATGACAAGTACGCTTCTACCCCTATGCGCGATGCACCCTGTTGAACATATGCGCCCGGCCCACTGCGCACCGGCGCGAAACGTGCCATTGCATCAAGCGCTCCGCTGCGCACCGGCGCATGGACCGGGCGTAGCGTAGCTCCGTTGCACGACCCTTGTGCCCCTGATTTGCCGCTGCCCCTGATAAGCCCTCCCTCCCCTTCGTTTCGCGTTCACAGGAAGCTGCATCCGCGTGCCGCCGTACCCGCCCTGCCCCTCCGGCGTCGCCGAACCCACTCGTCCGGCTTCGGCGACGCCATGGGGCCCAAGTCCAAGTCCAAGGCCCGGTCGTCTCGACGGAAATCGCTGGCCAGACCGAGGTAGCTTTTCCCCCTAATTAACCTTTCCTTTTTGGATGCGATGCGGCGCCATTAGTGACCGATCGATCCAGACCAAGCTCACCATGTATCCTCTATGTTCCTTCCTAGTGACCCAATGCAGGAGCTTAAGTGCACTCAGCAAATGGCAAAAGACTGGATTACTTCAGATCCAGATTTTTTTGGCAAGGAGACAGTGAAAAGAAAAAGTATAGACTAACCAAATGGAGCGTCGTTTGCCGACCGAAAGACCAAGGAGGCTTAGGTGTTCAGGACCTCCAGGTCAAGAATGATGCCTTACTCAGTAAATGGTTGTTCAAGCTACTTACTGAGGATGGTGTTTGGCAAACTATGCTACGCAACAAGTATTTGGGCCTAAAGGCGTTGTCCCAGACATATTGGAAGCCCGGTGACTCGCATTTTTGGGCTGGTCTGATGGCGGTAAAGAAACATCTTTTCCGTTTCGGATCCTTCGCGATAAAGGACGGCTCGGAGATATGTTTCTGGGAGGATAAGTGGCTAGGAAATACCACTCTCCGAGAACAATACCCAGCCTTTTACCGCATTGTACGCGATAAGAATGATACTCTTGTGCATGTGATGACCACATCCCCGCCAGATATATCATTTCTAAGGGATTTGGTTGGGCCCCGTCTTGTGTCATGGCAACATCTTCTATCCCGTTTGGATTCGATTAACTTGACACAAGGGCGGGATGTGTTTCGCTGGAATCTTACTACATCTGGGTCGTTCACAGTTGACTCTATGTATCGTGCACTATCGCACACAGAGATTCCAGTGGCCAATAATAAACAAATATGGAAATCGAAGATGCCACTAAAAGTTATGATTTTCATGTGGTATCTTCGGAGAGGAGTTGTGCTAACTAAAGACAACTTCGCTCGACGCAACTGGAAAGGAAGCAAGAAATGTAGTTTTTGTACTCATGACGAGACAATCAAACATCTCTTCTTTCAATGCAAGTTTGCGCGTTCTACATGGCCAGTTATCCAAATAGCGTCAAATTTGTATCCACCAACAAGTGTTACCAATATATATGGTCACTGGCTTGATGGAATACCAAATACTTTTAGTACGCTAATATGGGTGGGAGCGTCTGCCTTACCATGGTCGCTTTGGCTATGTACAAATGATTGCATTTTTAATGGCAAAATCTCTTCTCCTATGCAGGTTATTTACCGTTGTACGCACTGGCTTCATATGTGGTCTACTCTGCACCGAACGGAGTACCAATCGCTGTTCAAGGCGGTGTGTATGCGGTTGGAGCGGGTGGCCAGGGAGGTTTTTACCCAACATGGGTGGCAGCATAATCTCCGAATCGGTCCACCTTCTCCGTCGACATAGGCATAGTTTCGGCCCCATATGGCTTTAGTGTTGCCACTTTGTCGTTTTTTATATCTTTTGTCAGACTGTTTCTTTGATGGCTGTGTCCATCTTAGCTATGCAGAGGCCGGGTATCGCTCTTTATGCTTTGTATCCGCTCGATGCTACATTTTGAGTTAATAAAAGCGCCCTTTATCGAAAAAAAGTGCACTCAGCACTACGATCGTGAGCATATGTTTGAGTTGAATCAAAAGCGGCCGCGGACCAAATATTGCGATCTTTGTTTGACGTGCGTGCTTATGGATGCGGTCAGGGATATATGTGTCTGCCCACTATGGTGGTCAGGAGAAGACGGAGAGGAAGAAGAACAAGTCAGCAAGACGCGCTGCTGCCAAGGAGCCTGCAAAACCAAACAACAGCGCTTCCTGGGTTTGCTTGGAGTGCGGTAGCTTTTTTTGTGGTGGTGCAGGATTGGAGCCAGAGGGCCATGTTAGAGCACATCACAAGGAGAAACCTGAGCATCGGTGGTTTGCCAACTCCGATAATACGGATGTACTCTACTGTTGTGAGTGTAACCAGGAGGTTCCTCTCAAGGTTTTTAAGTATCTTCCATCACAAAACAAAGGCACAGCGAAATCAGCAGAAGCTTCAACTGAGTTAGGGCCAAACACCAACACACTTGATCCGAAGGA